>NC_088343.1:26547500-27747500 GCF_036884655.1 Musa acuminata AAA Group | reverse complement strand
GAAACATGAGAGATCTTGATTCATAAAAGATTTCATGTTATAAGTCTTGAGAAATTATGATTTTAATAAAACTCATTCAAATTCAAATCATTTTCATAGTCCAAGAGATTCACAAAAGCATAATATACTTGGAGTCATAAATCTTTTACCAAAAAATCAATAAGATAGAGATGTTTTATTTTAAGTTGTTTGTTTCATACAAGCATGCCCAAGTTTATTTTTTTATGCCAAATAAAAACATGTATCAACGTTTAAAATGAAGGTACAAGATTTATCTTAAAAATCATCAAGATCAATAAATCACAAAAGTCATCATGTATAACTTCAAAATCTCATGCATAGAATAAAATCATCAAGCATGGTATCAAAACTTTAATATTTTTATTACATCTTACATTATTATGTCATTAAAACATTAATCATGATTTCATTGAGCATTTTCAATCAAAGTTGGAAATTATTAATTTAGATAAATATTATTTTTTTTAAAAAATATACATAGGATTAATCATTAGATTTAAATCTAACATTTTGTTGTATTTTCATAAAACATGCAATTTGTTGAATCTCGTATTTTGATGATGAAACTACTTGATATATGTTTATGATTTAATCTGCGTTTTGAGTGACGTAGGATGCTTCGATCAGGATGAGACAATTAAAGCAGGAAAATCATGTTGTGTCAGAGGAACATGTTAGAAGATTGGATGTCGGGCCGATGGATCGGTCGACGTATCGACAGAAAGCTTCAGGCCGTGGACTCGGGCATCGGGCCAAGAAGAGCGGGTATTGTGCCAAGGATATTGGAGTTGCGGAGTCAACTGACCGATTGGGCAATAGGCTGCAGGAGAGGACGATGCGTCGAAGAATCGGACGAAGCGTCGAGGGACCAATGACATGCCGGACAACTTGGTTAATTGCTTAGGATTAATTGTCTCGATCGAAGTTTTGTTTTAAGTGTGCAGGATTTACTACGATGGAAGAAAGACATGCAGCAGGAGTTGCGTTGGAGTCAAGACAATGATCACGTTGGGAGTTCGAGAGTTCAACGGAAGTTCGGACAGTCGTCGGAGGTTCTGCGGGAACAAATCCGAGAAGTCCATGAGCTTGCCAAAGAAGCTCGTCGAAACTCGTCAAGTGGATTGTCGCAAGTCCAGGAGTTTGCCGGAAGTCCGTAGGAGCATCACCGAGGGTTCATCGGATGATCGACGGAAGTTCGCCGGAAGCTCGCCGGAAGAAGCGATTGACGCACCGGAGCAAGTTGCAGTAAATGTCTTAGGGAATATCGTAGTTAGCACAATGATTAAGTTGGAAATGGGTGGTGATCCCATTAACTTAATCTTGGGGCAATTGGGCCCTTGAAAAACCCAAATTGGGTCGAGTGGATCGACCCATTCGGACCCTGATTTCTATTGGGAGGTGCAACTGCCCCAGCCAGGAGGTGGCACCGCCTGGGCTAAGTCTCCGAGCGAGACTGGGTGGTGCAACCGCCCCAGCCAGGAGGTGGCATCGCCTGGGCTCAGTCTCCGAGCGAGACTGGGCGGTGCAACCTCCCTTGACAGGAGGTGACATCGCCTGGGCTCGGTCTTCGAGCACTCGCTGAACGGTGCAACTGCCTTAGTCAAGAGGTTGCACCGCCTGAGCTCAGTCTTCGAGCTCTGGCAGGAGGTGCAACCGCCTGATCCCAGAATTCCGGGAATTGATAGTTTTGAGCTCCAAATTTGAACTAGGTTGGGGCCTATAAATACCCTACCCATTCAGCACTAAGATAGCACAGAATACACACCGAAATCTTGATCTTGTTCTGTGATTTTTAGAGCTCAAAATTGTTGTAAAGGCCAAAAGTGTGTCTTCCTCTTTTATTCCAAGTTTTGAGCTGTAAAGAGAGGAGAGAAAATTCTGTAAGGATTGTCTCCTAAGCCCGTCAAAAGGAGTAAAACTGTAAAAGGGTGGTTGGCCTTCGCCTATTGAAGGAAGGCCTCTAGTTGACGTCGGTGACCTTGTCGGTGGAGGAAGACAAAAGTGGAATAGGTCAAGATTGACCGAACCACTCTAAATCTCGGTTTGCATTTACTTTGAGCATATTATCTTTACTGCAAACCTCCTCTAAAGCTTACGCTTTCTATGCATATACAATCGGGTTTTAAGCTTTGCACTTTCCGAATCAGCGTTTAGACGTAAATCTGTTTTTTTGTACGATCATCATATTTCAATTTGCGTTTACATTTTGATTTCAATCATAACTACAAACTGCCTTTATATCCTTGCTTAAACTGCATCTCGCCTAATCAAGTGATTTACGAATCAACATTTAGACGTAAATTAGCTTTTTCGTACGAACGTCATATTTCAATTTGCGCTTATATTCTGGTTTTCATCATAACTGCAAACTGCCTTCATAGATTGATTTTAATGTCATCTCGCTTGATCTTAAGTTGAAGTAATCTTAGGATCGGCTTTCACACCGAAATCGCTTTTATCGTTCGAACGTGTTTTATCGTTGAAAGATTTTCGCTGCACTAATTCACCCCCCCCCCCCCCCATCTTAGTGCTCTTGATCCTAACAATTGGTATCAGAGCGGGGTTAACTCTCAAACGGATTAAAACCCAAGAGAGATGGCATACGCCGGAAACCAAGAGGGCTTATCGGTTGTTCGTCCACCGTTGTTTAACAGATTGGACTACACTTATTGGAAAACTCGAATGAGAGTTTTCTTGATTTCTATGAATTTGGATTTATGGAATATCGTTGAAAACGGTTTTCAACTTCCCTCTAAACCGATGAACGAATGGTCGGATTTGGAGAAGAAGTATTTTTCTTTAAACGCCAAGGCTATGAATGCCTTATTTTGCGCTTTGGACAAAAATGAGTTCAATCGGATTTCTACGTGCGAAACGACTTTTGACATTTGGTGAACACTTGAAATCACGCACGAGGGAACTAGTAGAGTCAAAGACTCGAAAGTTAACATTTTATTGCATGATTTTGAGCTTTTTCGAATGCAACCAAGCGAGACTATAGGCGACATGTACACCCGTTTCACGGATGTCGTCAATAGTTTAAGAGCTCTTGGAAAATATTTTTCGGATTTTGAACTTGTAAACAAGATTTTGCGTTCTCTTTCTAAGAAGTGGGATTCAAAAGTAACTACAATACAAGAAGCTAAAAACCTAAACAACTTACCACTTGAAGAACTAATTGGTTCGTTGATGACATATGAAATGGTGCACAATGCACATGATGAACATGATGAACAAAATCACCTTCCAAAGAACAAGAAGGATTTGGAACTCCGGACAAATGAATACCACTTGAGCGATGACTCAAGTGATGAGGACAATGATGAACTTGAACTTTGAACACTAAATCTTAATAAGTTTATTAAACAAAAATCTAAAATAAATAATAAACTTGAACGAAGGAAGAGGCCAAAGAAGAAGAACACAAAGTGGGATGAATCGAGCTCCTCTGAAGACGAGGAGAAAATCAAGAAAGGCGAGGTGGCAAACTACGCCTTAATCGCTTTCAATGATGAGGTAATCGAAATCCCCCTAATTTATTTTGAAATTACTTGATGCTTTCATGATGTATTTTCTCTTTTAGTTTAGAATTAATTTTCTTAAAAATTACATGTTTTAAAAAATTATGATCATGCAAAGTAATTTCGAAAATGATAATATTGCATATTTTATGATAAACAAATAAAATGATCTTGATTGAAAATATGATATCATGGTTAAGAAGTAATAATGTGTATTACGTTGATTTCCATTGTTATTTCTCGATTTTGATTAAAAAAATCATGTTTGATTTGAAGAAATGCATAATGATGAAATTAAATATTTTGATTAACAATTGTATGCATGAGATTTTAAGCTATACATGATGATAAGCATGTGTTATTTTCATGAGTGTATTTGAAAAACTATGGCAAAAATGTGCTCGAATGCATGAACTTGTTAAGATTATTTTTCGGACTTTCTTGATTCAATGTTCAAATCGCTTAATTGCCATGATGATTTTGCACTATTACATACCTTAATAACCTGTTGGAAATTATGTATTTTTATGATCATGAGCATGTTTTATCTTCATGATTGAACTTGAAAATCTATAGCAAAATCTTGTCCGAATGCATGAAAGTGTTAATTTCATTTTCGGATTTGCTTAACAATTGGTATCCTAACAATCGGATTTTCTCATACACTTATGAAAAATATTTTTCTGAAATGGATTTGATGAAATGATTCCTGCTTATAAATTCCATCTTGAAATATGGATGATAGTGTTTTTTGCAAAGATTTGTTTCACATACATATCTCCTATGATTCATGTGTAGAGAAAGAATTTATAAATCATAATACAATGAGATTTCTTATGCAAAAATAAAGTGCTTTTGTGATTCTTTGCTAAAGAAAATAATTATTAAAATCATGATCTTGATAATTATAACATGAAGTTCTTTATAAATCAAGATCGTTCATTATGCTCCCTACATTTATCAAAAAAGAATTCTTCAAATGAAGTGTAACTTGTCTTTTGATTTCTCAGAATTCAATGAAGTGTCATATTGATATCTTGATACTTGGAATATTTTAAAATGTGATCTTGATAAGAATGTTTCAAGTTGCTCTTTGTGCTATATATTTTCAAATGAATACATGAAACACTTATGATATGATTTTTATGCAGTTCCTTGTATTCATGAAATGTTTATCTCATCACCTAATAATTCTTCTTGATATTCCTTATGTGATGATAAGAATACATGAAATATTCATTAATTTGTTTTGATGTATACAAATGAAAAGTTATGATTATGCATGGTAGGATATAATTTGATAAAATTGATACCATCATGATATGAAGCATTTATGATTTGCAATGATGCATGCAATACTTGAGATTTTTAATTATGTGATATGATGTAAATCATGATTTAAAATGCTATGAGTTGTTACTAAAATGATGTATTATAAATGTTGATTTAATGTCATGAATACTTTAAATGATGAATGTTTGGTATCATGATCAACATGTTGATAAATGCTTAAAAATTTTAATGTTTGAGTATCATGTATGATATACCCATTAATGATGATTGATTTTTCGGTATCATGTATGAAAAATAAGGTTTTTGAAATTGTGTATGTTTTAATTTGAATATATAATGATACACAAATAAAATTGATATTTACCTTTGTCATAATCTGAAAATTAAAAGAAAAAAGGGTCTTCCCTTCTTTTTGACAATGACAAAGGGGGAGCAAGAATTTCTAGCGTGGATATCATGAAAAGAGGCAAACTAGCTAGCTTATACAATTCAAGATGAAAGCAAAAATTACACTCCTCTAAAGAGAAGATGCAAATGTAACACTTGCCAAATTGTTTGCTTGCCTCATGTAAAACATTATCTCTTGCTAGTTTGGCATTTTACTAGCTTGCACTTTGCAAAGAAAGCAAAGATGACACTTCTCAAAAGAGAAGGAAGAGCTTATTATCTTGAACATCACAAGCTTGCCAAACAAAAATTGCAAAAGTGCTATCTTGCCTATCTCAAGAAGCAAAACATGCTAAACTTACACCTTGCAATGGAAGCAAAATTGCGAGCTCAAACATCGCAAAGGAAGCGAAAATTTGCTAGCTTGCAACTTGCATATTTCAAGAAGCAAGAGTTACCTTCTTGAATATCTCTAAATTGCTAGCTTGCAAGTTCTAAAATGTTGTAACATTGCTAGCTTGCATGTTCTAAAAGTGCTATCTTGTATGCTGTAAAACTTGCATATCTAAAACTTGATAGCTTGAATGTTCTAAGCATGATGTAACATTTGCTAAATTTTCTGGCTTCAAAACTGCATGATGATAAAACTTGATATTATGTTTTTCATGCAATAAGTTAAAATAATATTCCAAACACAAGAATAGTTGGACTTCTCCTTTTTGTTGATGACAAAGGGGGAGAAGTATGATGTTATGCATAAGTTTATGCATAAGTGTATGAGAAAATCTGATTGTTAGGATACCAATTGTTAAGCGAATCCGAAAATGAAATTAACACTTTCATGCATTCAGACAAGATTTTGCTATAGATTTTCAAGTTCAATCATGAAGATAAAACATGCTCATGATCATAAAAATACATAATTTCCAACATGTTATTAAGGTATGTAATAGTGTAAAATCATCATGGCAATTAAGTGATTTGAACATTGAATCAAGAAAGTCTGAAAAATAATCTTAACAAGTTCATGCATTCGAGTACATTTTTGCCATAGTTTTTCAAATACACTCATGAAAATAACACATGCTTATCATCATGTATAGCTTAAAATCTCATGCATACAATTGTTAATCAAAATATTTAATTTCATCATTATGCATTGTTGAATCTCGGATTTTGATGATGAAGTCAATTGTCATTCGTTGTCTAATGTATGTGTTGAGATAAGTGTGCAGGATTAACTACGATGAAAGTAAGACATGCAGCAGGAGTTGCGCCGGAGTCATGACAATGATCACGTTGGGAGTTCGAGAGCTCGACGGAAGTTCGGACAGTCGTCGGAGGTTCTGCGGGAACAAATCCGAGAAGTCCAGAAGCTTGCCAAAGGAGCTCGTCGGAACTTGCCAAGTGGATCGTCACAGTCCAGGAGTTTGCCGGAAGTCCGCAGGAGCATCACCTAGGGTTCATTGGATGATCGACGGAAGTTCGTCGGAAACTCGCTGGAAGAAGTGAGTGACGCACCGAAGCAAGCTGCAGAATATGTCTTAGGAAATAATCGTAGTTAGCACTTTGATTAAGTTAGAAATGGGAGGTGATCCCATTAGCTTAATCCTGGGGCAATTGGGCCCCTGAAGAACTCAAATTGGGTCGAATGGTTCAACCCATTCGGACCCAGGTTGCTGTGGGAGGTGCAACCGCCCAGGCAGGGAGGTAGCACCGCCCAGGCTATGTCTCCCAGCGAGACTGGGTGGTGCAACCGCCCCAGCCAAGAGGTGCAACCGCCCAGGGCTTAGTCTCCGAGCGAGACTGGGCGGTGCAACCTCTCCAGTCAGGCGGTGCAACCGCCTGAGCTCGGTCTTCGAGCTCTGGCAGAGAGGTGCAACTGCCCCTGACAGAGGTAGCACCGCCCAGAGGCTCAGTCTTCGAGCTTTGCCAGGCGGTGCAACCTCTCCAGTCAGGAGGTGCAACCGCCTGATCTCGGAATTCCGGGATTTGATTGTTTTGAGCTCCAAATTTGAACTGGGTTGGGGCCTATAAATACCCCACCCATTCAGCACTGAAAAGAGATAGAACTACATCGAATTCTTGATCTTTTCTGTGAATCTAAGAGCTCAAATTTGTGTAAAGTCCAAAAGTTCTCCTCTTTCTGTTCTTCAAGTCTTGAGTTGTAAAGAGAGGAGAGAAAGGTTCTGTAAGGGTTGTCTCCTGAGCCCGTCAAAAGGAGTGAAACTGTAAAAGGGCAATTGGCCTTCGCCTATTGAAGGAAGGCCCCTAGTTGACGTCGGTGACCTCGTCGGTGGAGGAAGCCAAAAGTGGAGTAGGTCAAGACTGACCGAACCACTCTAAATCTCTGGTTTGCTTTTATTTTGAGCACTTTATCATTACTTAAAACCTCCTACATAGCTACTGCTCTTCTGCGCTTTTACGAACGAGTTTCTTTACAGTTTACGTTTATGTCTTGATTCCACTTGTAATTGCAAACTGTCTTCTGCGCTTTTACGAACGAGTTTCTTTGCAGTTTACATTTACGTTTTGATTCTATTTATAACTGCAAACTGTCTTCTGCAATTTTACGAACGAGTTTCAAGGTTTAGACGAAAATCTGCATTTAGACGTAAATCGGCTTTCCTCGTACAATCATCAGATTTCAGTTTACGTTTACGTCTTGATTCCAATTGCATACTGCCTTCTGCGAGTTTACAAACGAGTTTCAAAGTTCTAACGTAAATCTGCGTTTAGACGTAAATCTGCGTTTAGACGTAAATCTGCTTTTTGCAGATTACTTTTTGAGCTGTACAATAGCAGCACACTGTCTTTATACTTTTGCTTAAACTGCTTTTGATCTAAACAAGTGATTTACGAATCGGCACTTAGACGTAAACCTGTTTCTTCGTACGAACGTCGGATTTCAGTTTGCGCCGATATTCTGGTTTTCTTCATAGCTGCAAACTGCCTGCATAGATTGACTGCAATCTTGCTTAGTATCAACTTTTATATAGAACTGTCTTTATCATTCAAACGCAGCTTTTGATTTTAATCGTACAAAGTTATCCGCTGCACTAATTCACCCCCCCCCCCTCTTAGTGCTCTCGATCCTAACAATTGGTATCAGAGCAAGGTTAACTCTCAAACGGATTAAAACCCAAGAGAGATGGCTTATGCCGGAAACCAAGAGGGCCATTCCATTACACGTCCACCCATGTTTAATGGGACGGACTACACCTATTGGAAGACCCGAATGAGGATCTTTCTTATTTCTATGGACGTTGAACTCTGGAATCTTGTCGAGAATGGTTTTTCAAAGTCTTCTCTTCCAATGATCGATTGGAACGATTCGGAGAAGAAGGCTTTCGCTCTTAATGCAAAGGCTATGAATGCCTTATTTTGCGCACTTGATAAAAACGAGTTTAATCGTGTTTCGATTTGTGAAACTGCATTTGATATTTGGCACACACTCGAAGTAACTCATGAAGGCACAAGTAGAGTGAAAGAGTCAAAAATCAATCTTTTGTTACACTCTTTCGAACTTTTTCGGATGAAACCGAGTGAGACTATTGGCGACATGTTTACCTGTTTCACGGATGTTGTCAATGGTCTAAAAGGACTCGGAAAAAGTTTTTCCGATTTTGAGCTCGTAAATAAGATTCTAAGATCCCTTCCTAAGAGTTGGGATCCTAAAGTCACTGCTATTCAAGAGGTAAAAGATCTAAACAACTTCCCTCTTGAAGAACTAATTGGGTCATTAATGACTTACGAGATGACTTGCAAAGCTCATGAAGAGCAAGAAGACATCCTTCCAAAGAACAGGAAGGATATGGCACTTAGAACTTTGGAAGATCACTTGAAAGAAAACTCAAGTGATGAGGACTGTGATGATGACTTGGCACTTCTAACAAGAAAATTTAAAAAATTCATTAAAAGAAACAAGTTTAAGAATGACACTAAAAGTAAACTTGAACCCAAGAAAGACCAAGTTATTTGCTATGAGTGCAAAAAGCCGGGACAATACAAGAGTGATTGTCCCCAAGCCAAAAAGAGAACAACAAAAAAGAAGGCGCTCAAAGCAACATGGGATGATTCGAGCGCGTCTGAAGAAGAGGAGTCCAACACCGAGCAAGTTGCTCATTACGCCTTAATGGCCATCGGAGAGGAGGTAACGAATTTATTAGATGCTGATTTATCTTTCGATGAATTATTAAATGCCTTCCATGACTTATTTGATGAATGCAAAATTATCAATAGAAAATACAAATTGCTGAAAAAGGAGCATGAAAGTCTTACTTGTGATTTTGATAAGTTAAAAAATGAATATCATGATAGTTTAAATTCATGTATCAAATGTCATGATCTAGAAACTCTCTAAAAAGAAAACCTGCTACTTAAGGACACCTTGAAGAAATTCGAGGTTGGTAGCAAGTCATTGAACATGATCCTTGAAAACAAGGGTCACGTTCCAAAAAGAAGTGGAATTGGATTTGTGAGAAGTCCTCACCTAAATCCAACCACCTTTATAAAAGGCCCCATCTTACATGTTCAACACCAAGCAAAATGTAACTTTTGTTGCAAAATTGGACATAAGACGCATTATTGTCCATTCAAGAAAATTAGTCCAAACAAATTGATTTGGGTTCCTAAAGGAACCATGATAAACTCTATGCAACATGATAAACAATGTAGATCTATTCTTCAGGCACCCAAAAGCAAATGGGTACCTAAAAATTATCCTTTCTTGTAGAAACCCACACCATCGCAAGCTAGGAGCAAGAGATGGTACCTTAATAGTGGATGCTCAAGGCATATGACCGGAGATCCATCTCAATTCTCTAAGCTCACTAGCATAGACGAAGGCTATGTCACCTTCGGAGACAACAACAAGGGTAAAATCATTGGCAAAGGAACCACAGGTAACAAATCCAACTTCTTTATTGAAGATGTTTTGTTAGTTGATGGTTTAAAACATAACCTCTTGAGCATTAGTCAATTATGTGATAAAGGATATACTGTCAAATTCGAATCTAATGCTTGCATCATTGAAAAACCACATAAGAACATGTCTATGATTGCATTAAAACAAAATAACGTATACACTATTAACATCAGTGATTTATGTGATGAAATGTGTTTTGCGGTTATGAATGAGGATGCTTGGCTATGGCATAGAAGATTAGGTCATGCTAGAATGAAACTAATCACTCAAATATCATCTAGAGAACTTGTAAGAGGAATTCCTAATATCAAGTTCATCAAAGACAATGTATGTGATGCTTGCCAATTAGGTAAACAAATTAAGGGTAGTTTCAAAGCTAAGACTCAAATAAGCACCTCTAGGCCCGTACAATTGATCCATATGGACTTATTCGGACCAATCTCTACATCGAGTCTTGGAGGTAGCAAGTACGCCTTTGTCATTGTTGATGACTATAGCAGATATACATGGACCTACTTCTTAAAACAAAAAAATGAATGCTTTAAATACTTAAACAAGTTTTGTAAGCTTGTTCAAAATCAGAAGGGTTCTATGATTTCGTCAATTAGAAGTGATCATGGTGGAGAATTTTAAAACCATGACTTCCAAGAATTCTGTGAACTCAATGGATACAACCATAACTTCTCTACTCCAAGAAATCCTCAACAAAATGGGGTAGTAGAAAGAAAAAATCGAAATCTACAAGAAATGGCAAGAACCATGTTGAATGAACATAGCCTACCCAAATATTTTTGGGCCGAAGCCGTAAACACTGCATGCTATATTTTGAATAGAGTTTTAGTAAGACCCTTACTCACCAAAACTCCTTATGAGTTATGGAATAACAAAAAACCCAATGTCTCATATTTTAAAGTCTTTGGGTGTAAATGTTTTATCTTAAATGAAAAGGATAACTTAGGAAAATTCGATGCTAAATCTGATGAAGGAATCTTTCTTAGTTATTCTTCGGTTTCTAAAGCTTTTCGTATTTTCAATAAAAGAACTTTAATTATTGAAGAATCCATCCATGTTGTTTTCAATGAGATTTCCGAAATTAGGAAAAATGATCTTGACGATGATGTTAATTTTGATTCTTTGAATTTAAACGAAACCCCATCTCCAACTAGCAACTTGGATGCATCCACTTCCCAGATTTCCTTACCCAAGGATTGGAAGTATGTAGATGCTTATCCTAAGGAGCTAATCTTAGGAGACACATCAAAGGGGGTTCAAACATGATCTTCCTTTAAAAATTTTTGTGCCAACGCCGCCTTTCTCTCCCAAATTGAACCCAAATGTGTTGATGAAGCCATGAAAGATGATTCATGGATTATCGCAATGCAAGATGAATTGAATCAATTTGAGAGAAATGAGGTGTGGACGCTTGTTCCTAGGCCAAATGACCATTTAGTTATTGGTACTAAATGGGTCTTTAGAAACAAGTAAGATGAAAATGGTATCGTGGTTAGAAACAAGGCTAGATTAGTGGCCAAAGGTTTCAACCAAGAAGAAGGTATCGATTATAAAGAAACCTTTGCTCCTGTGGCTCGATTAGAAGCCATAAGAATGCTCCTTGCCTACGCTAGTAGTAATAATTTTAAATAATTTCAAATGGATGTTAAAAACGCTTTTCTTAATGGCTTTATCTCCGAAGAAGTCTATGTTGAACAACCTCTTGGATTTGAAAATAATAGTCTCCCTAATCATGTGTTTAGATTAACTAAAGCTCTCTATGGTTTAAAACAAGCTCCAAGGGCTTGGTTTGAGAGACTTAGTTCTTTTCTTATTAAAAATAATTTCATAAAAGGCAAGGTTGATACTACATTATTCATCAAGAACTTTGAAAATAATTTTCTCATTGTTCAAATTTATGTTGATGATATTATCTTTGGTTCTACGAATGAATCTCTTTGTGAATCCTTTGCTAAAACTATGAGTCTTGAATTCGAAATGAGTCTAATGGGAGAGTTAACATTCTTTTTAGGTCTACAAATCAAACAACTAAGCAATGGCATCTTTATTAGTCAAACTAAATATGCTATGAGTTTACTAAAGAAGTTTAATATGAATAACTCAAAAGCTATTAACACTCCTATGAGCACCTCCACTAAGTTAGAAATTGATGAAAGTGGAGAAAGCTTCGATCAAAAAACCTATAGGGGTATGATAGGAAGTTTACTTTACCTCACTGCAACTAGACCAGACATAATGTTCAGTGTAGGACTTTGTGCTAGATTTCAATCAAACCCTAAGATATCTCATCTCAAAGCAGTTAAAAGAATAATCAGATATCTTAATGGTACCACAAATCTAGGATTATGGTACCCAAAATAAGAGATGCTTGAGTTAATTGCTTATGCTGATGCGGACTTCGCTGGCTGTAGATTAGATAGAAAAAGCACATCAGGAACATGTCAATTCTTAGGACATGCCCTTGTTTCCTGGTCATCTAAGAAACAAAACTCGGTTGCACTATCAACAACCGAAGCTGAATATATTGCAGCAAGTGCATGCTGTGCACAAGTTGTTTGGATGAAAAATACCTTAGAAGATTATAAAGTTCATCTTAAAAACATTCCCATTAAATGTGATAACACAAGTACAATATGCCTAACAAAAAACCCTATACAACACTCAAGAACAAAACATATTGATATCAGACATCACTTTATACGAGATCATGTTACGAATCATGATGTAATCATAGAATTCATTGATACGAAACTTCAACTAGCTGATATCTTTACAAAACCTCTAAGTGAAGAACAATTTGATTTCATAAGAAGAGAATTAGGAATGTTGATGTGTCCGAATACTTAAACTAGCTAGAATTATTTTTCGGACGTTATTGATTACATGACTTGGTATCACTTGATCAAATAACATATTGGAAATTATGTGACAAATGTTTTTGAAAATCAGTAACTTTCTCATATCCGAATGCATGTAAGAAGTTCATCTTATTTTCGGTTTGAATTATGTGACAAATGTTTTTGAAAACCAGTAGCTTACTCATATCCGAATGCATGTAAGAAGTTCATCTTATTTTCCTGTACACTCTTATGAAAACTTTTTGAAAAATGAGTTTCCTCCTTCAAGCAACGAACTATAACATAACAAGGAGAAGAGATATTCAAAGCATTATATGTGTCATGCCTTCCTTTATGTGCTTGATAACCTGCTGGAATCACATCTACCATGCTTTTTGATAATGCTACCATGCCTTTTGTTGATGACAAAGGGGGAGAAAAATATAAATTGATATGGTTGCTATTACTGATGTTATGATTAGGCCATACCTGCTATCACTGATAATGATATGATTGTTATTACTGATGCTGATATGGTTGCTATCACTGATGCTATAATTAGGCCATACTTGCATCACCAAAAAAATATATGATTGCCATATGCCCTGTATCAAGATATCAAACAAAAATTTGTATCTTACGAACTGATATCTTACCATGTGATGCAATGCTACACTTGCTAAAATATTCAAAATGTGTACATCATGTAATGATATCAAAATCTTGCTTCACAGCTTTACATGTCGATATCTTACAATATGATGAATTGCTACAATAACCATCATTAAAACTTGTTATATTTGAAAATATATGTCAAGCCTTAAAATCATCTTCAAAGAGATACATTATGATAGGAATCATGATGGGAATATGTCTCTTGAATTTATAAAGTTTTTAAATTCAAGAAGTATGGCATATAGACAGGGGGAGTTAAGGTTAACTCCATTATCAATTGATTGTCATCATCAAAAAGGGGGAGATTGTTGAATCTCGGATTTTGATGAAGTCAATTGTCATTCGTTGTCTAATGTATGTGTTGAGATAAGTGTACAGGATTAACTACGATGAAAGTAAGATATGCAGCAGGAGTTGCGCCGGAGTCATGACAATGATCATGTTGGGAGTTCGAGAGCTCGACGGAAGTTCGGACAGTCGTCGGAGGTTCTGCGGGAACAAATCCGAGAAGTCCAGAAGCTTGCCAAAGGAGCTCGTCGGAACTTGCCAAGTGGATCGTCGCAGTCCAGGAGTTTGCCGGAAGTCCGTAGGAGCATCACCGAGGGTTCATCGGATGATCGACGGAAGTTCGTCGGAAACTCGCCGGAAGAAGCGAAGTGACGCACCGAAGCAAGCTGCAGAATATGTCTTAGGAAATAATCGTAGTTAGCACTTTGATTAGGTTAGAAATGGGAGGTGATCCCATTAGCTTAATCCTGGGGCAATTAGGCCCCTGAAGAACTCAAATTGGGTCGAATGGTTCAACCCATTCGGACCCAGGTTGCTGTGGGAGGTGCAACCGCCCAGGCAAGGAGGTAGCACCGCCCAGGCTGTCTCCCAGCGAGACTGGGCGGTGCAACCGCCCCAGCCAAGAGGTGCAACCGCCCAGGGCTCAGTCTCCGAGCGAGACTGGGCGGTGCAACCTCTCCAGTCAGGCGGTGCAACCGCCTGAGCTCGGTCTTCGAGCTCTAGCAGAGAGGTGCAACCGCCCCTGACAGAGGTAGCACCGCCCAGAGGCTCAGTCTTCGAGCTCTGCTAGGCGGTGCAACCTCTCCAGTCAGGAGGTGCAACCGCCTGATCTCGGAATTCCGGGATTTGATTGTTTTGAGCTCCAAATTTGAACTGGGTTGGGGCCTATAAATACCCCACCCATTCAGCACTAAAAAGAGATAGAACTACATCGAATTCTTGATCTTTTCTGTGAATCTAAGAGCTCAAATTTGTGTAAAGTCCAAAAGTTCTCCTCTTTCTGTTCTTCAAGTCTTGAGTTGTAAAGAGAGGAGAGAAAGGTTCTGTAAGGGTTGTCTCCTGAGCCCGTCAAAAGGAGTGAAACTGTAAAAGGGTAGTTGGCCTTCGCCTATTGAAGGAAGGCCCCTAGTTGACGTCGGTGATCTCGTCGGTGGAGGAAGCCAAAAGTGGAGTAGGTCAAGACTGACCGAACCACTCTAAATTGTTAGGATCGGAGCAGCACTAAGAGGGGGGGTGAATTAGTGCAGCGGATTAAAACTTCGGTTTTAGAAAAATCTTTCGTATGATAAGAATGAAACTTGAAAGACTCAACTTGAAAGCGTATTCTTGAAGTTGCACAGCAAAGGTAATAAGGAACTAAAGCATGTAAGACGGTTTGCAGTAATGTAAACAGCAATAATGAAATGCAAACCAGAGATTACGCCGATTTTAGAGTGGTTCGGTCAAATGACCTACATCCACTTGCGAGGCCCCTCTTCGATGAGGCTCCCACCTTCCACTAGCAAATCTCTTGAAATGGAAGGGTCAATACCCCTCTTACAACCTTTTACAAACAGCTCAACCTCTTACAAATTTTCAATAAGAAAGAAGGAGGAGAACACTCTAGCAAATTGAAAACAAGACTTGCTAAGACTTTCTAAGACTTTTCTCTCAATCAAAATGCTTCTCAAAAGTTGTAACCTCAGCTGAGATTTGAGGGGTATTTATAGGCCTCAAGAGGATTCAAATTTGGGCTCCAAAATTTGAAATCTCTTTAGGTTCCCGAATGCTGGAGGTGCCACCGCCCAGCCAAGCGGTGCCACCGCCCAGCGCTCGGGTGCTGGACGGTGCAACCGCCCAGCCAAGGAGATGTCACCGTCCAGCTCTCGGGTGCTAGGCGGTGCCACCGCCTGGCTCTCCGATTTCACTGGTTTGGCTTAATTTAAGCCCAAACCATATCTGACTTTGGGCCCAGTTGGCCCCTAACCAGGATATAGGATTATCTCTTAATCCTAATCCTAATTACAAGTGAACTACATAACAAAAACACATCCTAAGCAAGCTTTCAACCGCGAACGTCGAGTCTTGTTTCGGCGAGCTTTCCGATGAGCTTCTTCCGACGGACTCCCATCAAGCTCCCGATCTTGTGATGACTTTAACGAGTAGCCGAGCCTTCTTGGTGATCTCCGTGAACCTCCGACGATCTCTTCGGCGAACTTTCGAAAATTCTGATAGGTTCCCGATTTCTTCTCGATTGGTTCCGGCAGCATCTCCGACGATTCTTCGGACTCTTAAACGTCCATCGATCTTGACTCCGGTATTCTTGCTTTGTGTTTTCTGGTTATCATAGTTAATCCTGCACACTAAACTCAATAATATGGATTAGATCAATTAACCCATCAATTGATTTCATCATCAAAATCCGAGATTCAACAATCTCCCCCTTTTTGATGATGACAATCAATTGATGACAGAGTTAAACATAACTCCCCCTATCTATATGCCATATTATGAGAAGATGAAAACACTTGAATTTCATCCATTGAATTCAAGCATAAACTGATAAGTTCTAACCGTAGAGCTTATCGTTATTCTCATTAAGCAATAGTAAATGCGAAACTTCAATGAAAATCATAAGTCAAATGATATGGGACAATTTTTACTACGATAGGAGATAAAGATTTTCAACATGAATTTCATGATATCGATGTAAGGCATGCTTTCAATATGATCAATCAATCTTGTGATATTCTCAAGGATTTTGCAAGGCATATAAGACATTCATATCACACAAGCTTTTGTAATTCATATAAGTCATGCTATTAAAATGATACAAGTCATCACTTTTCTCCCCTTTTGTCATCAACAAAAAGAGAATGAGACTTGAAGCACATAATTTATCATACAAAGATTTTATCATTGATCATACATCACTCATCTATATTATCATTGATCATAGAAAGATTTTATCATTCAAAATTAAGTATGCTAAAATATTTACGTAGAGTTCATCTTAAAGGAAAATTCAGCATTCATCCATATTATCAAATCTCTTCTTTTTATAAATAACAAAAATTGTAGATGTACAAAGAAGAGATTGGGATAAGAAAAAAATTTTAAGTAGTAACTCCAATAAGTCAAGATCATAATTCGAATACAAATCCATTCAAATTCAATTCGTCAACTTGAAACTCATAATCAAGCCATCAAAATTAATTTCGAGATTCAAATTATCATAAAATCATTAATCTTGATCAGATGGAAGCGGTGTTTGACTCAAGATAGGATAAGATAATTTAACAAGTCACCGAGGAACGGAGAGAGAATGAAAAACTTTACGGAAAATCCATTCAAACAAGTTTATTCTTAGGGACAATTTAACATACCTAATTCCCTTCTAATGAATTCAAATTGGTCTTCATTCAAAGCTTTTGTAAATATATCTGCTAATTGATGCTTTGTGTCAATGAATTCTAGAACAACATTATTGTTAAGGACATGATCGCGTATGAAATGATGCCTAACATCGATGTGCTTAGTTCTAGAGTGCTGAATTGGATTTTTAGTAAGACATATGGCACTAGTATTATCATATTTTATGGGAATGTTTTTAAAGTGAATTCCATAGTCTTCTAATGTATTTTTCATCCAAATGACTTGTGCACAACATGCACTTGCAGCAATGTATTCGGCTTCCGTCGTAGATAGTGCAACTGAATTTTATTTCTTAGAAGTCCAAGAAACAAGTGCATGTCCTAAAAATTGGCATGTTCCGGATGTACTTTTTCTATCTATCCTGCATCCGCCAAAATCGGCATCTGCATAAGCTATTAGATCGAATTTTTCAGATTTTGGATACCACAATCCTAAATTTAGAGTTCCTTTAAGATACCTAAATATTCTTTTAACACTCTTTAGATGAGATAATTTAGGATTAGATTGAAACCTAGCGCAAAGTCCTACACTAAACATAATATCTGGTCTAGTCGCGGTGAGGTAGAGTAGACTACCTATCATTCCCCTATATGTTTTTTGATCGAAATTTTCACTATTTTCATCCATATCTAACTTAGTCGCAGTACTCATAGGGGTGTTTATTGCTTTTGAATTATCCATGTTAAATCGTTTTAACAATTCTAATGTATATTTGGATTGGTTAAGAAATATACCATCACTAAGTTGTTTGATTTGTAATCCTAAAAAGAAAGTTAATTCACCCATTAAACTCATTTCAAATTCATGACTCATACATTTGGCAAATGAATCACATAGTGATTCATCCGAAGAGCCAAAAATAATATCGTCAACATAAATTTGTACAATAAGAAAATTATTTTTAAAATATTTAATAAACAATGTAGTATCAACCTTGCCTTTGGTAAAATTATTTAAAGTAAGAAAGGAACTAAGCCTTTCATACCAAGCTCTAGGAGCTTGTTTCAAGCCATAGAGAGCTTTAGTCAATTTGAATACATGATTAGGAAGAAAAGAATTTTCAAATCCGGGAGGTTGTTCGACATATACTTCTTCGGAAATAAAACCATTCAAGAAAGCACTTTTGACATCCATTTGAAATAGTTTAAAATTATTACTACTAGCATAGGCAAGGAGCATCCTTATGGCTTCTAATCGAGCCACGGGAGCGAAGGTTTCTTCGTAATCGATACCTTCTTCTTGGTTGAAACCTTTGGCCACTAATCTAGCCTTGTTTCTAACCACGATACCATTTTCGTCTTGCTTGTTTCTAAAGACCCACTTAGTACCTATGACTAAGTGGTCACTTGGTCTAGGAACAAGCTTCCATACCTCATTCCTCTCAAATTGGTTCAATTCTTCTTGCATTGCAATGACCCAAAAATCATCTTTTAAGGCTTCGTCAATGCATTTATGTTCAATTTGAGAAAGGAAAGCGGCGTTAGCACAAAAATTCTTGAAAGAAGAACGAGTTTGAACCCCTTTTGTTGTATCTCCTATAATTAGCTCCTTTGGATGAGCATCTACATACTTCCATTCTTTGGGTAAAGAAATTTCGGAAGAAGATGCATTCAAATGACTATTTTGAGGAGGGGGTTCGTTTAAATTCAAATTATCAAAACCAAGATCATCATCAAAATTATTTTTCTTTAAATCAGAAATTTCATTAAAAACTACATGAATAGACTCTTCTAATACTAAGGTCCTTTTGTTAAAGACACGAAAGGCCTTAGAAACGGAGGAGTAACTAAGAAAAATGCCTTCATCGGATTTAGCATCAAATTTACCTAGGGCATCCTTTTCATTTAAAATGAAGCATTTACAACCAAAAACTTTAAAATAAGAAATATTTGGTTTTTTGTTATTCCATAATTCATAGGGAGTTTTTGATAGAGATGGTCTTATTAGGACCCTATTCATGATGTAACAAGCCGTATTTACGGCTTCGGCCCAAAAATATTTGGGTAAACTATGTTCATTTAACATAGTTCTTGCCATTTCTTGTAGGTTTCTATTTTTCCTTTCAACTACTCCATTTTGTTGAGGATTTCTTGGACTTGAGAAGTTATGATTGTACCCATTAACTTCGCAAAAATTTTGAAAGTCACGATTTTGGAATTCACCACCGTGATCACTCCGAATTGATGAAATCATGAAGCCTTTTTTATTTTGAGTGAGTTTGCAAAACTTAGAGAAACACTTGAAGCAATCACTTTTGTGAGCTACGAAATAGGTCCAAGTGTATCCAGAGTAGTCATCCACAATCACAAAAGCATATTTGCTTCCACCTAGACTTGTTGTATCAATTGGTCCAAATAAGTCCAAATGGATCAATTGTAATGGCCTAGTGGTGCTAATTTGATTTTTTGGTTTGAAGCTTGTTTTTATTTATTTGCCTAGTTGACATGCATCGCATACCTTATCCTTAATAAACTTCATATTCGGAATCCCTCGTACTAATTCTTGAGATGAGATTTTAGATATTGTTTTCATGCTTGCGTGACCTAATCTCCTATGCCAAAGCCAAGCATCATTATTTACGGCGGAGAAACACATTTCATTACCTAGTTCATCAAGATTGATGGTATAGACATTATTTTGTTTTAAAGCAATCATAGTCATGTTATGATTTGGTTTTTCAATAATGCACATATTTGATTCAAATCTAACGATATAACCTTTATCGCATAGTTGACTAATACTTAAGAGATTGTGTTTCAATCCATCAACTAGTAAAACATCATCAATAGAAAAACTAAATTTGTTACCAATAATTCCCTTGCCAATGATTTTGCCTTTGTTGTTGTCTCCGAAGGTGACGTACCCTTCTTCTTTGCTAGTGAGCATAGAGAAATGAGATGGATCTCCAGTCATATGTCTTGAGCATCCACTATCGAGATACCATCTCTTGCTCCTAGCTTGTGGGTTTGTCTACAAAAGAGGATGATTTTTAGGTACCCATTTGATTTTGGGTGCCTCAAAAATTGACCCACTAATTTTGTTATTTATTATTGAATCCTTTATAGTTCCTTTAGGAACCCATATTAATTTTCGTGAACTAATTTTCCTAAATGGACATTTGTAGGCAATATGTCCGGATTTGCAACAGAAGTTGCATTTCATATAAGAGGAAACATGTAATGTAGGTCCTTTTATGAAAGTGGTAGGATTTTGATGTAATCCTTTTACAAATCCAATTCCATTTCTATTTACGATGTGACCCTTGTGTGCAAGGATCATATCTAATCCTTTGCTACCAACCTTAAACTTGTTTAAGGTTTCTTTAAGAAGCAAATTTTCATTTTTTATTGCTTCTAAATGCTCACACTTAGAGCATGGAGGAATTTGAAGATTCTCAAACTTATCTTGTAGCAAAGCATGCTCTTTCTTTAAGATTCTTAACTTCTTGCTAACAATTCTACATTCATCAAATAATTCATGAAAAGCGATAGAGAGTTCTTCAAAAGATAAATCTTCATTAAATAAATCACATACCTCTTCTCCTAAAGCCATTAGCGCGTAATGAGCAACTTGCTCGGTGTTGGACTCCTCTTCTTCGGACGCGCTTGAATCATCCCACGTTGCCTTGAGCGCCTTCTTCTTTGATGTTTTCTTTCTGGCTTGAGGACACTCGTTCTTGTAGTGTCCCGGTTTTTTGCATTCATAGCAAATCACTTGGTCCTTTTGTTCAAATTTGTTTTTAAATTTGTTCTTTCTTACGTATTTCTTAAATTTTTGATTCAAAAGTGCAATGTCATTGTCACTATCCTCATCACTTGATGTTCCTTTCAAGTGGTCTTCTTGTGATTTGAGTGCCATATCCTTCCTGTTCTTTGGAAGGGGGTTCTCGAGCTCGTCATGAGCTTGACATGTCATTTCGTAGGTCATTAGAGACCCAATGAGTTCTTCAAGAGGGAATGCTTTAAGGTCTTTGGCCTCTTGAATGGCCGTAACTTTTGGATCCCAACTTTTAGGGAGATATCTTAAGATTTTAGTTACTAGTTCAAAGTTAGTAAAATCTTTACCAAGAACTTTGAGTCCATTGATGACATCCGTAAACCGGGTGTACATGTCTCCGATGGACTCACTTGGTTTCATTCGGAAAAGTTCGTAAGAGTGCACAAGGATGTTGATTTTGGACTCTTTCACTCGGCTAGTGCCTTCATGAGTAACCTCAAGAGTTCTCCAAATATCAAAGGCCGAATCATAAATTGAAACACGATTAAATTCATTTTTGTCTAGTGCACAAAACAAGGCATTCATAGCATTTGCATTTAAAGCAAAAACCTTCTTCTCCAATTCATTCCATTCACTCATCGGAAGAGAAGATTTTTGAAATCCGTTTTCAACAATAGACCAAAGCTCAAAGTTCATAGAAATGAGGAAGATTCTTATGCGAGTCTTCCAATATGTGTAATCTGACCCATTAAACATAGGTGGTCGTGCAATAGAGTGGCCCTCTTGCATGCCAGAGTAAGCCATTCTCTTGGGTATTAAACCAAATATGAGAGATAACCTCGCTCTGATACCACTTGTTAGGATCGGAGCGGCACTAAGAGGGGGGGGGGGGTGAATTAGTGCAGCGGATTAAAACTTCGGTTTTAGAAAAATCTTTCGTATGATAAGAACGAAACTTGAAAGACTTAACTTGAAAGCGTATTCTTGAAGTTGCGCAGCAAAGGTAATAAGGAACTAAAGCATGTAAGAAGGTTTGCAGTAATGTAAACAGCAATAATGAAATGCAAACCAGAGATTACGCTGATTTTAGAGTGGTTCGGTCAAATGACCTACATCCACTTGCGAGGCCCCTCTTCGATGAGGCTCCCACCTTCCACTAGCAAATCTCTTGAAATGGAAGGGTTAATACCCCTCTTACAACCTTTTACAAACAGCTCAACCTCTTACAAATTTTCAATAAGAAAGAAGGAGGAGAACTCTCTAGCAAATTGAAAACAAGACTTGCTAAGACTTTCTAAGACTTTTCTCTCAATCAAAATGCTTCTCAAAAGTTGTAACCTCAGCTGAGATTTGAGGGGTATTTATAGGCCTCAAGAGGATTCAAATTTGGGCTCCAAAATTTGAATTCTCTTTAGGTTTAGGTTCCCGAATGCTGGAGGTGCCACCGCCCAGCCAAGCGGTGCCACCGCCCAGCGCTCGGGTGCTGAACGATGCAACCGCCCAGCCAAGGAGGTGTCACCGCCCAGCTCTCGGGTGCTAGGCGGTGCCACCGCCTAGCTCTCCGATTTCACTGGTTTGGCTTAATTTAAGCCCAAACCATATCTGACTTTTGGCCCAGTTGGCCTCTAACCAGGATATAGGATTATCTCTTAATCCTAATCCTAATTACAAGTGAACTACATAACAAAAACACATCCTAAGCAAGCTTTCAACCGCGAACGTCGAGTCTTGTTTCGGCGAGCTTTCCAACGAGCTTCTTCCGACGGACTCCCATTAAGCTCCCGATCTTGTGATGACTTTAACGAGTAGCCGAGCCTTCTCGGTGATCTCCATGAACCTCCGACGATCTCTTCGGCGAACTTCCAAAAATTCCGATAGGTTCCCGATTTCTTCTCGGTTGGTTCCGGCAGCATCTCCGACGATTCTTCGGACTCTTAAACGTCCATCGATCTTGACTCCGGTATTCTTGCTTTGTGTTTTCTGGTTATCGTAGTTAATCCTGCACACTTAACTCAATAATATGGATTAGATCAATTAACCCATCAATTGATTTCATCATCAAAATCCGAGATTCAACATAAATCTCTAGTTTGCTTTTATTTTGAGCACTTTATCATTACTGCAAACCTTCTACATAGCTACTGCTCTTCTGCGCTTTTACGAACGAGTTTCTGTACAGTTTACGTTTATGTCTTGATTCCACTTGTAACTACAAACTGTCTTCTGCGCTTTTACGAACGAGTTTCTTTGCAGTTTACATTTACGTTTTGATTCTATTTATAACTGCAAACTGTCTTCTGCAATTTTACGAATGAGTTTCAAGGTTTAGATGAAAATATGCATTTAGACGTAAATCGACTTTCCTCGTACAATCATCAGATTTTAGTTTATGTTTACGTCTTGATTCCAACTGCATACTGCCTTCTGCGAGTTTACAAACGAGTTTCTGCGTTTATACGTAAATCTGCGTTTAGACGTAAATCTGTGTTTAGACGTAAATATGCTTTTTGCAGATTACTTTTTGAGCTATACAATAGTAGCACACTGTCTTTATACTTATGCTTAAACTGCTTTTGATCTAAACAAGTGATTTACGAATCGGCACTTAGACGCAAACCTGTTTCTTCGTACGAACGTCGGATTTCAGTTTGCGCCGATATTCTGGTTTTCTTCATAGCTACAAACTGCCTGCATAGATTGATTGTAATCTTGCTTAGTATCAACTTTCATATAGAACTGTCTTTATCGTTCAAACGCAGCTTTCGATTTTAATCGTACAAAGTTATCCGCTGCACTAATTCACCCCCCCCCTCTTAGTGCTCTCGATCCTAACATGCATTTCTTCAAATCAAACATGATTTTTTTATTCAAAATTGAGAAATAACAATGGAAATCAACGTAATACACATTATTACTTCTTAACCATGATTTCATATTTTCAATCAAGATCATTTTATTTGTTTATAATAAAATATGTAATATTATCATTTTCGAAATTACTTAGCATGATCATAATTTTTTAAAACATGTAATTTTTAAGAAAATTAATTCTAAACTAAAAGAGAAAATATATCATGAAAGCATCAAGTAATTTCAAAATAAATTAGGGGGATTTCGATTACCTCATCATTGAAAGCGATTAAGGCGTAGTTTGCCACCTCGCCTTTCTTGATTTTCTCCTCATCTTCAGAGGAGCTCGATTCATCCATTGTATTCTTCTTCTTTGGCCTCTTCCTTCGTTCAAGTTTATTATTTATTTTAGATTTTTGTTTAATAAACTTATTAAGATTTAGTGTTCGAAGTTCAAGTTCATCATTGTCCTCATCACTTGAGTCATCGTTCAAGTGGTATTCATTTGTCCGGAGTTCCAAATCCTTCCTATTCTTTGGAAGGTGATTTTGTTCATCATGTTCATCATGTGCATTGTGCACCATTTCATATGTCATCAACGAACCAATTAGTTCTTCAAGTGGTAAGTTGTTGTATTGTAGTTACTTTTGAATCCCACTTCTTAGATAGAGAACGCAAAATCTTGTTTACGAGTTCAAAATCCGAAAAACATTTTCCAAGAGCTCTTAAACTATTGATAACATCCGTGAAATGGGTGTACATGTCGCCTATAGTCTCGCTTGGTTACATTCGAAAAAGCTCAAATTCATGCAATAAAATGTTAACTTTCGAGTCTTTGACTCTACTAGTTCCCTCGTGCGTGATTTCAAGTGTTCGCCAAATGTCAAAAGTCGTTTAGCACGTAGAAATCCGATTGAACTCATTTTTGTCCAAAGCGCAAAATAAGGCATTCATAGCCTTTGCGTTTAAAGAAAAATACTTCTTCTCCAAATCCGACCATTCGTTCATCGGTTTAGAGGGAAGTTGAAAACCGTTTTCAACGATATTCCACAAATTCAAATTCATAGAAATCAAGAAAACTCTCATATGTGTTTTCCAATAAGTGTAGTCCAATCCGTTAAACAACGGTGGACGAACAACTGATAAGCCCTCTTGGTTTCCGGCGTATGCCATCTCTCTTTGGTTTTAGTCCGTTTGAGAGTTAACCCCGCTTTGATACCAATTGTTAGGATCAAGAGCACTAAGAGGGGGGGGGGGGGGGGGGGGTGAATTAGTTCAGCGGAAAACCTTCTGCGATTAAAATCGAAAACTGCGTTCGTTCGATAGAAGTGATTTTGGTAAGAAAGCCGATTCGTAAATCACTTCAACTTTTGACTAGGAGAGATGCAGCAAAGATATGAACGCAGTTTGCAGTTATGATGGAAATCAGAATATAAGCGCAAACTGAAATACGACGTTCGTACGATAAAAGCGATTTCGGTATAAAAGCTGATTCGTAAACCACTTTAACTTGAGATAAGGTGAGTTGCAGTTAAAGCAAAGATATAAAGGAAGTTTGCAGTTATAATGGAAATCAGAACGTAAGCGCAAACTGAAATACGACATTCGTACGATAAAACTGATTTGCGTCTTAAACCCCGATTCGGAAAGCACTGAACTTTGAAACACGTTCGTAAAAACACAGAAGGCAGTAAGCTATTGAGGAGGTTTGCAGTAAAGATAAGATGCTCAAAGTAAATGCAAACTGAGATTTAGAGTGATTCGGTCAATCTTGACCTACTCCACTTTTGGCTTCCTCCACCGACGAGGTCACCGACGTCAACTAGAGGCCTTCCTTCAATAGGCGAAGGCCAACCACCCTTTTACAGCTTCACTCCTTTTGATGGGCTTAGGAGACAACCCTTACAGAATTTTCTCTCCTCTCTTTACAGCTTAGAACTTGGAAGAAAAGAGGAAGAAGAACTTTTGGCCTTTACAACAATTTTGAGCTCTAAAAATCACAGAACAAGATCAAAATTTTGGTGTAAGTTCATGCTCTTTCAGTGCTGAATGGGTGGGGAATTTATAGGTCCCAACCTAGTTCAAATTTGGAGCTCAAAACTGTTAATTCCCGGAATTCCGGGATCAGGCGGTTGCACCTCCTGACTGGAGCGGTTGCACCACCTGGCAGAGCTCGAAGACTGAGCCTCTAGGCGGTGCCACCACCTATCAGGGGCAGTTGCACCTCCTGCCAGAGCTCGAAGATCGCTCAGCTAGTGCTCGGAGACCGAGCCCAAGCGGTGCCACCTCCTGTCAGGGGAGGTTGCACCGCCCAGTCTCGCTCGGAGACTGAGCCCAAGCGGTGCCACCTCCTGGCTGGGGCGGTTGCACCGCCTAGTCTCGCTCGGAGACTTAGCCCAGGCGGTGCTACCTCCTGGCTTGGGCGGTTGCACCTCCCAACAGAAATCAGGGTCCGAATGGGTTGATCCATTCGGCCCAATTTGGGTTTTTCAGGGGCCAAATTGCCCCAAGATTAAGTTAATGGGATCACCTCCCATTTCCAACTTAACCATTGTGCTAACTACGATATTCCCTAAGACATTTACTACAACTTGCTCCGGTGCGTTAATCGCTTCTTCCGGTGAGCTTCCGGCGAACTTCCTGCTAGTCATAAGTGCCCAGCAAGCCAATCACGTGAGTGATGGCACGTGTGACTTGATACAGAATCTATTTTGCTTATTATATTTTGGCGTATATCACTTTATAACTATTGCATAAATGCATATATATTGTGATGTCCTTGGATTTGTGCAATGGGAATCGGATCGTGATGAGATCACGATAATGAGATCGATTCACCTTTAAACACATATCCTAAATAATCCCGGTCATAGGTTACTCGAGATGGACATCGTGATAACCGGATAGACTGGTGTGCTGTATACCCGTCCATATGATGGATGCAGCTGGTCTCATAGCTGCTCGTGTAGGGACACTAGGGATACAGTACAGGTGCTCATTGGAGAATGAGTTCACTGATTGATCCGCTTACGGAATGCTGGATGGTTGATGATGCCTTATTGTCAAACAACGATTCCGTAGTCCTAGTGGTGTATCTGGTTCTTAGACTTGAGACACCAAGGATGTCCTGTATGAGTGCTCCACTCTTTGATACCAGACTTATAGGTTTGGCTGTTCCCAGATCTAGTACAGCTGGTCATTGGGAGTGGTAGTCGACCTTACGAGGGCTATTGAGTGTCGATAGAGGATCATCCACTCTCGGTATCATGAGAGGAATATCCCATGTGTTCTTGCTCAGACAAATCCCTGGCCAGGGTCATTCGGGTTGAGAGAGAAAGAGTTCTCCGGGAGAATCCGATTAGAGCGAGACTCGAGTAGAAACCGTATGGGTCTGACAACACCATGCTCGATATACGGTCTCTGGGATATTAGATGGATGAGGGACTATAGGTACATGGTAACTGAGGACAGACAGGTCCAATGGATTGGATTCCCCTGTATCGTCTGGGGACTACGGCGTAGTGGCCTAGTACTTCCGTAGTCGATGAGTCGAGTGAATTATTACAGAGATAATAATTCACTTAGTTAGAAGGAGTTCTGATAGGTATGACTCACGGCCAGCTCGATATTGGGCCTAGAGGGTCACACACATATGGTAGGCATTGCGATGAGTAGAGGTTCGGATATGAGATATCCGACGGAGCCCTTGTCTTATTGGATGCAGATCCAATACCCACTAGGGAAAGGACCCATTAGGGTTTTGACACGGGATCTCTATAAATAGGAGGGATTCACAGCCTCATAGGCTAGAGTCTTTGCTTGCCTTTCCTATTCTCCTCTCCCTCTCCACCTCAGAGTAGGCCTGGAGTTTTGAGGAGCGTCGTCGCAACCCTGCTGTGTGGATCACCGCTAGAGAGGAGGACGCTTAACCTCCTTCACCCTCTCCTAAGGATCTGCAAGGAAACAAGGATATACGATCTCCCTAGGTAACACAATCTCTATACGCAGTTTTGTGTTTTGCGGATTTTTGCACACCAATCTTCGCACGACGACGAACATCTTTTTGGGAATCGGGGATTTTGTTTTCTTGTTCTTCCGCTGCGCATATGATGTCGCCCCCTATGATTTCCCAACAGTGGTATCAGAGCCAGGTTGTTCGTGCGAATGATTGGTTTTTGAACTGCGTGTGTTGTGTTTAGGAAGAATATTGACGTCAAAATCGTTGACGCAAAAGCAAGGAAGGGCAGCAACAGTTGCTGCCCTCGATCTGCATGCCTGCAACCAGCCGCAGCCGCAGCCAGGCAGCACAGCGCCGGTGCATGCGCAAGCGCTGTGCTTGCAGCAGCCGGCCGGCGGTCTGCTTGCAGCAGGCTTGCGGCCGGCGGGGCTGGCAGCCCGCTCGGTAGAAGCGCCTGCGGCCACTGAGCCCGCGGGCAGAGGCGCTGCGGGGCAGCAGCGCGGGCTGAGGCACCGCAGGGCAGCGGCGCCTGTGGCCGCTGCTCCCACGGGCAAAAACCCCGCAGGGGCGGCCGCCAGCGAGACAGCACCACCTGCGGGCGCTGACTCGCGGGCAGAACCGCCCGCGAAGGCGGCGGCGCCCGCGGGGGCGCCCACCTGCAGCGGCAGCGACCCCAGCGGGCGTGCCACCTGCAGGCGAGGGCAGTGCCCTCGCCCTCGCCGCACAGGCCGCCGCCAGCAGGGTGGCGGCGGCGGCGGCGCAGCAGCGAAAAGGGGAAAGGGTATTAGGGTTTTCTGCGTAAAAGACAGTTTTGCCCCTCGGAATTTGAGAAATTCCAGTTTCTGTCTTTTGTCCAAATTACGAAAATACCCTTAGGAATTGAGAAATTCCCTATATATCCCTGATTTCAGAAAATATTAATTAATTAAAAGGTTTAGTTGATTATTATTTTTATTATTATCTAGTAGTCCGACATGATGATGATTATTTATACATGTGATGTATGATGAGTGGATGGATGATCATGGACCGTGTGATGTGTGTACTTGTGATTATTATTATTGAGGTCTGCGAACCTCCATTATATTTCTCGTTTATTGTCGGGCCTGCGTGCCTATGATTAAGTTGTAATCACATGAGGAGGCGCAGCGGGAGCGTGGAAGCCATAGCGGGACCCACGAGACGGACGATCGTGATGCATGAAGATGCATCAAGATGTCGACGGAACCAACGAGGACGAGATGGACGATCACAAGGCATGGAGATGCACCGTTACACACATAGATCTTGATGTGAGTGATTAGGCCTACTGGCTCGGGCCTAATCATATTAGGTTGTGGTCCATGATCATCTGGTGTGATTGCTTATACACATACTAGATATGTATATATATTTGCATGCGATGTAGATATATATTAAATATGTATATGTGTGACATGTCATATTAGGAGACCAAATCATAGAAACATCTCTCGATAATATTAAGTCGGTAAACGTGAGGCAATTAGATTGACCCACGTGGCCTTCCATCGTTATGAGTAGGAACCGAATCCCGGTGTAGGTTGAGTTGGTCGAGTCCCTCGAGACTCACCTATATCGCGATTCGCTATCTTGCTTACGACATAGAGATGTCACCGGTGACCTGAGGGCATGATATGCTTGGTCGAGTCCCTCGAGGGTATATCATCAAATCAGACTCATCTTGTAACGAAGGTGTTGACTTAACCGAGCATCATGGTTGGTCGAGTCCCTCGAGGCCATGGTGATTCGGAGGCCGAACAGGACGGGAATCACAAGGAGTTGTGATCGGCAAGAGTTGTCTACCTTTTAGGCTTAGTGTCATTGGTCGAGTCCCTCGAGGTTACACTAAGACGCTGATTGGATCCTGATCCCCACTAGAAGTCTGCCGGAGACTTCTGTTTCACGTGCTGAGGGTGTCGCGTGACTCGTTAGTAAAATAGTGGGAGCATATTAAGATAGAAGTCCATATCTTGATAGTTTATTTCTTGCAAAATCTGCATGTTATTCATTTTTGCTACATCTTTATTTTCAGAAAATGTCGCTTTCAAATCCCTTACGTGGCATACTTGATGTCAACTGCCTCACTGGTCCAAATTATACGGATTGGCTCCGTAACTTGAGAATTGTTCTCACAGCGGAGAAAATCGTGTACGTCCTTGATACAGTGATGCCTACGCCCGAAGAAGGGGCAAGCGAGGATGAGATCGCTCGCTACGTGAAGTACATTGATGACTCCACTCTTGCTCAGTGCTATATGTTGGGCTCTATGACTCCAGAGTTACAGAGACAACATGAAAAGATGGATGCCAGATCCATTCTCCTACATGTCCGTAAATTGTTTGAGGAACAGGGAAGGACTCAACGATATGAGATATCCAAGAGCCTTTTCCGCGCTAGGATGACTGAGGGGACACCGGTTCAGAACCATGTCCTAAAGATGATTGAGTGGATAGAGAAACTCACAGGTCTAGGAATGGTCCTAGAGGATAACTTGTGTGTGGACATTGTGCTTCAGTCCCTACCAGATTCCTTTTCACAGTTCATAATGAACTTTAATATGAACAAGCAAGGGCAAACAAGGTAAAGCAAAGGTTGCTAAGAAAGACCCAACAAAGGACAAAGGCCAGTGCTTCCACTGTGGTAAAGATGGGCACTGGAAGAGAAACTGCAAAGAGTACCTTGCAGAAAGGGCGAAACAAAAGCTTGATGAAGCTTCAGGTACATTCATGATCAGTCTCCATTTGTCAGACTCTTATGATAACACATGGGTATTAGATACCGGTAGTGCTTATCATATATGCAATTCGTTGCAGGTTCTGGCAAGGCCTAGGAGACTAGAGAGAGGCGAGATGGACCTCAAGATGGGTAATGGAGCAAAAGTTGCTGTATTAGCTGTTGGCGAGGTCGCCCTACATCTGCCTAGTGGAGCTTTTATTGCATTAGATGCATGTTATTTTGTTCCTTCTATTATCAAAAACATTATCTCCATTTCATGTTTAACAGTTAGTGGATATAAATTTGTTTTTGAGAACAATGGTTGTTCGATATTATTAGATGATAAGATCATCACGAAAGGAACATTGCATAATGGTTTATTTATGTTAGACATCACTCCACATATCATGAATATAAATGTGTCCAAAAGGAAACGAGATGAGTTGAACAGTGCATACCTGTGGCATTGTAGGCTAGGTCACATCCATGAAAGAAGGATTCAAAAGTTGCTAAATGATGGATATCTAGATCCATTCGACTATGTGTCATATGCAACTTGTGAGCCTTGCATTCGTGGAAAACTGACCAACTCTCCATTTAGTGGAACTGGAGAGAGAGCCACTGAGTTGTTGGAACTCATACATAGTGATGTATGTGGACCCATGTCAACTCATGCCATTGGAGGTTACTCCTACTTCATTACATTTACTGATGATTTCTCAAGGTATGGATATGTGTACTTAATGAAGTACAAGTCCGAGGCCTTTGAGAAATTCAGAGAGTATAAGAATGAGGTGGAGAACCAGACTGGAAAGAGTATCAAAACTCTTCGATCAGATCGAGGAGGTGAGTACTTAAGTACAGAGTTTACTCATTTCCTCAAGGACCATGGGATATTATCCCAATGGACACCTCCTTATACACCTCAGCTCAATGGTGTCTCTGAAAGGAGAAATCGTACATTATTAGATATGGTACGGTCCATGATGAGTTTCGCTGACCTACCCATCTCATTCTGGGGATATGCCCTAGAAACCGCAGCTTACCTTCTGAACAGAGTTCCAACTAAGTCGGTGGTGTCTACACCATATGAGATATGGAAAGGGAAGAAGCCTGATCTTAAAGTAGTTAAGATTTGGGGCTGCTCTGCCCATGTTAAAAGACACAACCCCGATAAGTTAGAATCAAGGACAGGGCGATGTAAATTTGTGGGATACCCCAAGGAAACTTGTGGGTATTACTTCTATCATCTCGAGGACCAAAAGGTCTTTGTAGCTAAGAGAGCAGTGTTCCTTGAGAAGGAACACATTCTTGACGGAGACAGTGGGAGAATGATAGAATTGAGCGAGGTTGGAGAACCAAGCTCAAGCACCACTCTACAGCCCGAGTCTGTTCAGGTATCTAATACACAAGTTTCAACTTTACGCAGGTCTGATAGAGTATCCCATCCTCCTGAGAGATATGTGGGACATATTATAGCAGAGGATGTAGAGGATATTGATCCTCAGACCTACGAGGAGGCTATTATGAGTATAGACTCCGGGAAGTGGAAAGAAGCCATGAATTCTGAGATGGATTCTATGTACTCCAATAAGGTTTGGAACCTAGTTGATGCACCCGAAGGTATTGTACCCATCGGTTGCAAGTGGATCTTTAAGAAAAAGATCGGAGTAGATGGAAAGGTAGAGACCTATAAAGCAAGGCTAGTGGCTAAGGGGTATCGTCAAAGGCAAGGTGTTGACTACGACGAAACTTTCTCACCCGTAGCAATGCTAAAATCCATCAGAATTCTATTGGCTATTGCAGCACACTATGATTATGAGATCTGGCAGATGGATGTGAAAACCGCATTCCTCAACGGGAACCTGGAGGAGGAGGTGTATATGATGCAACCTGAGGGATTCGTGTCCAAGAACTGCCCAGATAAGGTGTGTAGGTTGCTTAGATCCATTTATGGACTAAAGCAAGCTTCCCGAAGTTGGAACATAAGATTTGATGAGGCAATCAGATCTTATGACTTCGTTAAGAACGAAGATGAGCCTTGTGTATACAGAAAGGTAAGTGGGAGCGCTATTAGCTTTTTGGTGTTATATGTGGATGACATCCTCATCATTGGGAATGACATAGGAATGCTATCCACAATAAAGGCTTGGTTATCTAGACACTTCTCCATGAAGGACTTAGGAGAAGCATCTTATATCTTGGGGATTAGAATCTATAGAGATAGATCCAAAAGGATGCTTGGCTTGTCCCAGTCCAGGTACATAGAAACTATTGTCAAAAGGTTTGGCATGGAAAATTCCAAAAGAAGTCTCATACCGATGAGACATGGGATATCGCTTTCTACGAGTATGTCCCCAAAGACTCCAGAAGAAAGGGCGAACATGGATATGATACCTTATGCCTCAGCAATAGGGTCTATCATGTATGCCATGCTATGTACTAGGCCTGATATAGCGCATGCTCTGAGTGTCACGAGCAGGTATCAGGCGGATCCAGGCTTGGAGCACTGGAAAGCAGTAAAGTGTATCCTTAAGTACTTGAGAAGGACTAAGGATCTTTTACTAGTATATGGAGGTAATAGCCTTAAGGTTGAAGGCTACACTGACTCAAGTTTTCAGTCTGATGTCGATGATAGCAAGTCGAATTCAGGGTATGTGTACACCTTGAATGGAGGAGCAGTGTGCTGGAAGAGTTCCAAGCAAGATACCACTGCTGACTCGACCACAGAGGCGGAGTACATTGCTGCATCAGATGCAGCAAAGGAGGGAGTCTGGTTGAAGAAGTTCATCACAGATTTGGGAGTCGTGCCGGATAGTGAGGAGCCGATTTCCCTATATTGCGACAACAACGGGGCAATTGCTCAAGCGAAGGAACCTAGGTCTCATCAGAAATCTAAGCATGTTCTGAGGAGGTTCCACCTTATCAGAGAGATCGTGACCCGAGGAGATGTAGCAGTGGAAAGAGTTCCATCCGAAGATAACATTGCAGATCCACTAACAAAGCCATTGTCTCAGATTGTCTTTGAGCGTCACAGGGGTCTGATGGGGATCAAACACATAGGTGATTGGCTTTAGGTCAAGTGGGAGATTGCTAGTCATAAGTGCCCAGCAAGCCAATCACGTGAGTGATGGCACGTGTGACTTGATACAGAATCTATTTTGCTTATTATATTTTGGCGTATATCACTTTATAACTATTGCATAAATGCATATATATTGTGATGTCCTTGGATTTGTGCAATGGGAATCGGATCGTGATGAGATCACGATAATGAGATCGATTCACCTTTAAACACATATCCTAAATAATCCCGGTCATAGGTTACTCGAGATGGACATCGTGATAACCGGATAGACTGGTGTGCTGTATACCCGTCCATATGATGGATGCAGCTGGTCTCATAGCTGCTCGTGTAGGGACACTAGGGATACAGTACAGGTGCTCATTGGAGAATGAGTTCACTGATTGATCCGCTTACGGAATGCTGGATGGTTGATGATGCCTTATTGTCAGACAACGATTCCGTAGTCCTAGTGGTGTATCTGGTTCTTAGACTTGAGACACCAAGGATGTCCTGTATGAGTGCTCCACTCTTTGATACCAGACTTATAGGTTTGGCTGTTCCCAGATCTAGTACAGCTGGTCATTGGGAGTAGTAGTCGACCTTACGAGGGCTATTGAGTGTCGATAGAGGATCATCCACTCTCGGTATCATGAGAGGAATATCCCATGTGTTCTTGCTCAGACAAATCCCTGGCCAGGGTCATTCGGGTTGAGAGAGAAAGAGTTCTCCGGGAGAATCCGATTAGAGCGAGACTCGAGTAGAAACCGTATGGGTCTGACAACACCATGCTCGATATACGGTCTCTGGGATATTAGATGGATGAGGGACTATAGGTACATGGTAACTGAGGACAGACAGGTCCAATGGATTGGATTCCCCTGTATCGTCTGGGGACTACGGCGTAGTGGCCTAGTACTTCCGTAGTCGATGAGTCGAGTGAATTATTACAGAGATAATAATTCACTTAGTTAGAAGGAGTTCTGACAGGTATGACTCACGGCCAGCTCGATATTGGGCCTAGAGGGTCACACACATATGGTAGGCATTGCGATGAGTAGAGGTTCGGATATGAGATATCCGACGGAGCCCTTGTCTTATTGGATGCAGATCCAATACCCACTAGGGAAAGGACCCATTAGGGTTTTGACACGGGATCTCTATAAATAGGAGGGATTCACAGCCTCATAGGCTAGAGTCTTTGCTTGCCTTTCCTATTCTCCTCTCCCTCTCCACCTCAGAGTAGGCCTGGAGTTTTGAGGAGCGTCGTCGCAACCCTGCTGTGTGGATCACCGCTAGAGAGGAGGATGCTTGACCTCCTTCACCCTCTCCTAAGGATCTGCAAGGAAACAGGGATATACGATCTCCCTAGGTAACACAATCTCTATACGCAGTTTTGTGTTTTGCGGATTTTTGCGCACCAATCTTCGCACGACGACGAACATCTTTTTGGGAATCGGGGATTTTGTTTTCTTGTTCTTCCGCTGCGCATATGATGTCGCCCCCTATGATTTCCCAACACTTCCGTCGATCATCCGATGAACCCTCGGTGATGCTCCTGCAGACTTCCGGCAAACTCCTGGATTTGCGACGATCCACTTGGCGAGTTCCGATGAGCTTCTTTGGCAAGCTCATGGACTTCTCGGATTTGTTCCCGTAGAACCTCCGACGACTGTCCGAACTTCCGTCGAACTCTCGAACTCCCAACGTGATCATTGTCTTGACTCCGGCACAACTCCTACTGCATATCTTTCTTCCATCGTAGTTAATCCTGCACACTTAAAACAAAACTTCGATCGAGACAATTATTCCTAAGCAATTAACCAAGTTGTCCGGTATGTCATTGGTCCCTCGACGCTTCGTCCGATTCTTCGGCGCATCGTCCTCTCCTGCAGCCTATTGCCCAATTGGCCAGTTGACTCCGCAACTCCGATATCCTTGGCACAATACCTACTCTTCTTGGCCCGATGCCCGAGTCCATGGCCCGAAGCCTTCTGTCGATACGTCGACCGATCCACCGGCCCGACGTCCAATCTTCTGACATGTTCCTCCGGCACAACATGATTTTCGTACTTTAATTGTCTCATCCTGATCGAAGCATCCCGCGTCACTCAAAATGCAGATTAAATCATAAACATATATCAAGTAGTTTCATCATCAAAATACGAGATTCAACATGGACATCGGGCCGGTGGATCGGTCGACGTATCGACAGAAAGCTTCAGGCCGTGGACTAGGGCATCGGGCCAAGAAGAGCAGGTATTGTGCCAAGGATATCGGAGTTGCGGAGTCAACTGACCGATTGGGCAATAGGCTGCAGGAGAGGACGATGCGCCGAAGAATCGGACGAAGCGTCGAGGGACCAATGACATGCCGGACAACTTGGTTAATTACTTAGGATTAATTGTCTCGATCGAAGTTTTGTTTTAAGTGTGCAGGATTAAATATGATGGAAGAAAGACATGCAGCAAGAGTTGCGCCGGAGTCAAGACAATGATCACGTTGGGAGTTCGAGAGTTCGACGGAAGTTCGGACAGTCGTCGGAGGTTCTGCGGGAACAAATCCGAGAAGTCCATGAGCTTGCCAAAGAAGCTCGTCGGAACTCACCAAGTGGATCGTCGTAAGTCCAGGAGTTTGTCGGAAGTCCACAGGAGCATCACCGAGGGTTCATCGGATGATCGACGGAAGTTCGCCGGAAGCTCGCCGGAAGAAGCGATTGACGCACCGGAGCAAGTTGCAGTAAATGTCTTAGGGAATATCGTAGTTAGCACAATGATTAAGTTGGAAATGGGAGGTGATCCCATTAACTTAATCTTGGGGCAATTGGGCCCCTGAAAAACCCAAATTGGGCCGAATGGATCAACACATTCGGACCCTGATTTCTATTGGGAGGTGCAACCGCCCCAGCTAGGTGGTGGCACCGCCTGGGCTAAGTCTCCGAGCGAGATTGGGCGGTGCAACCGCCCTAGCCAGGAGGTGGCACCGCCTGGGCTCAGTCTCCGAGCGAGACTGGGCGGTGCAACCTCCCCTAACAGGAGGTGGCACCGCCTGGGCTCGGTCTCCGAGCACTGGCTGAGCGGTGCAACCGCCTCAGTCAGGAGGCTGCACGCCTGAGCTCGGTCTTCGAGCTCTGGCAAGAGGTGCAACCGCCCCTGATAGGAGGTGGCACCGCCCAGAGGCTCAGTCTTCGAGCTCTGCTAGGCGGTGCAACCGCTCCAGTCAAGAGGTGCAACCGCCTGATCCCAGAATTTCGGGAATTGACAATTTTGAGCTCCAAATTTGAACTGGGTTGGGGCCTATAAATACCCCACCCATTCAGCACTAAGATAGCACAGAATACACACCGAAATCTTGATCTTGTTCTATGATTTTTGGAGCTCAAAATTGTTGTAAAGGCCAAAAGTTCTTCTTCCTCTTTTCTTCCAAGTTCTGAGCTGTAAAGAGAGGAGAGAAAATTCTGTAAGGGTTGTCTCCTAATCCCGTCAAAAGGAGTGAAACTGTAAAAGGGTGGTTGGCCTTCGCCTATTGAACGAAGGCCTCTTGTTGACGTCGGTGACCTCGTCAGTGGAGGAAGCCAAAAGTGGAGTAGGTCAAGATTGACCGAACCACTCTAAATCTCGGTTTGCATTTACTTTAAGCATATTATCTTTACTGCAAACCTCCTCTAAAGCTTACTGCTTTCTGCGCATATACAATTGGGTTTTAAGTTTTGCACTTTTCGAATCAGCGTTTAGACGTAAATCTGTTTTTTCGTACGATCATCATATTTCAATTTGCGTTTACGTTTTGATTTCAATCATAACTGTAAACTGCCTTTATATCCTTACTTAAACTGCATCTCGCTTATTCAAGTGATTTACGAGTCAGCATTTAGACGTAAATCAGCTTCTTCGTACGAACGTCGTATTTCAGTTTGCGCTTATATTCTGGTTTTCATCATAACTGCAAACTGCCTTCATAGATTGATTTTAACGTCATCTCGCTTGATCTTAAGTTGAAGTAATCTTAGGATCGGCTTTTACACCGAAATCGCTTTTATCGTTCGAACGTGTTTTATCGTTGAAAGATTTCCGTTGCACTAATTCACCCCCCCCCCCTCTTAGTGCTCTTGATCCTAACACAATTGTCATTATTATTTTCAAAATTAGCTAAAAAAAGAAAAGCATGATCCCCTTTTATTTATTTATTTAATATAATTTTTTTACTAATTAATTTAAAAATAACATATGAAATGCATTAAGTAATTTCAAAATAAACTAAGGGGGTTTCGTTTAGGTTTTTTACCTCATTGTCGAGAGTCACGAAAGTGAAGTTTGTCGTTTCATCTTTATCGATTTGCTCCTCTTCTTCGGATGCACTCGTTTCGTCACAAGTTACTTTGAGTGCTCTCTTTTTCTTTAGTAACTTCATTTTAAGTTCATTTTTACTTTTTGATTATTATTTTAAGTACTTTTTAAGTTTTATTATGAGAAGTTCAAAGTCATCATCACTTGAGCTTTTGCTCGAGTGGTCATTTTGAGTTCTAAGTGTCAAATCCTTCCTGTTCTTTGGAAGGTTGTTCTTATGTTCATCAAGTTCCATACAACTCATTTCGTAGGTCATCAATGACACAATCAGTTCTTCAATAGGAAAATGATTCAAGTTTTTTAATTCTTATATTGCCATTACTTTCGAATCTCAATTTTTAGAAAGAGATCGTAAAACTTTATTAACAAGTTTAAAATTTAAAAAATATTTGCCAAGAGCTTTTAAGTTATTGACGACATCCATAAAATGGGTTTACATGTCAATAATGGTTTCATATGGCTTCATTCGAAATAGTTCAAAATCATGCATGAAACGATTTATCTTAGAATTCTTTACTTTACTAGTGCTTTCGTGTGTGATTTCGAGTGTATGCCAAATATCAAAAGTTGTTTCACAAATAGAAATATGATTAAACTTATTTTTGCTCAAAGTATAAAATAGAGTATTCATAGCTCTAGCATTTAAAGAGAAAGTCTTCTTCTCCAACTCATTCCAATCATTCATTTGAAGAGAAAACTTTTGAAAATCAAATTCGACTATATTCCATAAATCGAGATTTAACAAAAGCAAGAAAACTCCCATTAGAGTTTTTCAATGTGTAGTCCGTCCTATTGAACATAGGAGGATGAACGATAGAAAAGCCCTCTTGAAAGCCGAAAAGAGCCATTTCTCTTGGGTGTTAAACCAAATGAGAAAAATATGGCTCTGATACCAACTGTTAGGAATGAGTCGACACTAAGAGGGGGGGGGGTGGTGAATTAGTGCAGCGAATAAAATCGTCGGCTTGAAAATCTTCGTACGAAAAAATCTAATCTCGGAAATGCTTAACATGAAAGCATTTGAAAGTGTAGGGAAAGTAAGAATTCCGTTTGCAATAAAGGTAAATGGCAAGAAATAAATGCAAACCAGATTTTTATAGTTGTTTGGTCATCGTGACCTGCATTCACTCCGTCGATACCTTTTCCGTTGAGCCCACCGGCATCCACTAACGATCTTCCTTCAATAGGCGAAGATTAACTACCCTTACAACTTGATTCTCCTTTAGACAAGTTCAGGAGAGAACCTTTATAACCCCTTTTTGTAAAGCTTCCCTCACACTCTCCCTTAGAATGGTCTCTAAACTTTAGGAGGAGGGACTCTATATTTTATAAGGGTTTTTAACTTTAGAAACACATAGTTTTTTATCACCTTTCCATTAGGATTGGAGCGGCACTAAGAGGGGGGGGGGGGGGGTTGAATTAGTGCAGCGGATTAAAGCTCATAAGTTTGAAAACAATTTCGTAAATGCATAGAGATTTTGATTCAACAATGAATGACTTGGTGAAAGTAGCTCGAGTAAAGTGAGAAGATGAAAACCGGAAGCTTGCTACTATGTAAATAACAGTTTCAGAAAAGTAAATACTCACACATTCAAGTAACACACCAATTTAAAGTGGTTCGGTCAAAATGACCTACATCCACTTGCGAAGCCTTCTTTAATGAAGTTCCTAACTTCCACTAACAAATCACTTTGAAGGGGAAGGACAAATACCTCTCTTACAACCTTTTAGAAGTGGTTCACACTCTTATAAATTTTCAATGAGAAAGAAGGAGGGGAACACTCAAGCAATTGAAAACAAGACTTGCTAAAGACTTTGCTAAGGCTTTATCTCAATCTATTGCTTCTCAAAGGTTATGTTCTCTGTTGAGAATTGAGGGGTATTTATAGACCCTAAGAGGATTCAAATTTGGGCTTCAAATTTTGAATTCTCTTGGGTTCCTGATGCTGGCGGTGCCACCGCCTATCAATGTCTGACACTGATAGTGTACTGGCGGTGCCACCGCCTAGACTATTTCAGCTCACTGGTTGGGCTCCAAACTTGGCCCAAACCAGTCCAAACTTGGGCCCAATTGGCCCCTAATTGGGCTATAGGATTAACCCTTAATCTTAACCCTAATTACATATAACTACGAAATTAAGATATAGTCCTAAGCAAGTTTTTAACCGACAACGTTGAGTTTCCTTCCGGTGAGCTTTTCGGCGAACTTCCGACGGACTTCCGATACACCATTGGATTTCTTCTAGCGGACTCCCAATAGGTTCCCGGTCTTGTGATGAGTTCAACGAGTCTTTGGCAAGTAGCCGATCATTCTCGGTGATCTTCGTGAACCTCTAACGATCTCTTTGGTGGACTTCTGAAAACTTCGGCAAGTCCCCGATTTCCTCTCGGTTGGTTCCGACAGCATCTCCGACGAATCTTCGGACTCTCGAACACCCATCGAACTTGACTCTGGTATCCTTACTTTATGTTTTCAAGCTATCATAGTTAATCCTACACATGTAAAACAAAAGTTTGATATAGACAATTACTCTTAAGCAATTAATGAAGTTGTCCGGTATGTCATTGGTCCCTCGACTCTTCGTCCGATTCTTCGGCGCATCGTCCTCTCTTGCGGCCTATTGCCCAATCGGCCAGTTGACTCTGCAATTCCGATATCCTTAGTGCAATACCTGCTCTTCTTGGCTCGATGCCTGAATCTACGGCCCGAAACCTTCTATCGATACGTCGACCGATCCACCGACCCGACGTCCAATCTTCTAACATGTTCCTTCGGCACAACATGATTTTCCTGCTATAATTGTCTCATCCTGATCGAAGCATCCTGTGTCACTCAAAAATACAGATTAAAACATAAATACATATTGACTGGTTTCATCATCAAAATCCGAGATTCAACAATCTCCCCCTTTTTGATGATGACAACCAATTGACGACGGAGTTAACCTTAACTCCCGAAGTTTAAACAAACTCCCCCTATCAATATACCATATTGATAGAAACTCTTGGATTCAAAAATCCAAGCAACATGTCATGATAAAATCATTGCATATAATCAATATACTTCTCCCCCTTTATCATCAATAAAAAGGAGAAGTACCACAATCAAGTGTTTGTGATATACAAGTTCAACTCATTGCATGAAAAATATAATATCCATTTTTATCATCATGCAATCTAGCAATTAAAGATGTGCAAGTTTAGCATGTTTGCTTTTCTTAAGATAGCAACTGTTTGCTTCTCTTTAGACTACAAGCTAGCAATTTTTACGATATGCAAGTTTTACTACATATAAGCTAGCAAAAATTTCGAAAGCAAATGCAAGATAGCATTTCTTGTGTAAGCTCATGATTCTTGCTTCCTATTGCAATGTGCAAGTTGCAAGTTTTGCTTCTTGAGATAGACAAGATAGCACATTTGCTTGAGATTACAAGATAGCATTTCTTGCTTTTGAGATGAGCAAGCTAATAAGCTTTGCCCCTTTTTGCGATGTGTACGTTTGTAATTTTTTTGCTTCTCTTGTCTTGTGCAAGCTAGCTATCTCCCTCTTTGTCATTGTCAAAAAGAAGGGAAGACCCTTTACATCAATTATGACAAAGGTAAGTATCAATCTTATTTGTTCATCATTATATTTTCGAATTAAAACATGCTAATTTTCAAAAGCCTTATATTTCATTCATGCACGATATTGAATAAATTAATCAACATTATGAGCATAGCATACATGATACTAAAATTTTTAACTATTTATCAATATTTTGATTATGATACCAAACATTTATCATTTAGAACATTCATGATACAAAACATTAAATCAACATTTATAATATATCATTTTAGCAACAACTGATAGCATTTTAAATCATGATTCACATCATATGTAATACATCATAATTAAAAAGCACAAGTATTGCATGGATTATTGTAAATCATAAATGTTTCATATCATGATGGTATTAATTTGTCAAATTGCATCCTACCAAACATGATCATAACTTTTTTTCATTTTATCATTGTAAACAAGAAAGATTTAGGGAAGAACAAAATAGTGCAAAATATTTTAATTATTCCAAGGCATACAAGCCATAAATCCAATGGCATCATGTCATGAAAGATAAGACCTCTTGAATTACAAAAGACATTATTCATTTTATCAAATCTCTTCTTTTTATAAATAAAAAAATTGTAGGTGTACAAAGAAGAGATTGTGATTAAAAAGAAATCTCAAGTAGTAAATCCAAGAAATCAAGATCATAATTTGAATACAAACTCATTCAAATTCAAATCGTCAAATTCATCAAAATCTCAACATTACTTTCAAGAGATTCAAAATGGTATACATAGATTTATCATAATAATCATCAAAATCAATAAGATAGAGAAAAATAATTTTTCAAGGAAAAAATATTTTCCTCTTTTTAGTTGTTTCAATTCATATGATTTTATTTCATGTATGCCAAATAAAAACATGTATCATGTTTAAAACCGAAAGTATGAGATTTATTACAACAAAGATCAAGAAGTCACTTTTATTATGGTAAAAATTAATAATCCATAAATCGTAAGATTCATCATGCATAATTTTGAAATTTATTAAGTATGATTATTGTGCATGACACTAAAACATGGTTTCAAAATATTTAATATTTTCATTACACAATTTCATCATTATGCATAATTATATTTTCAAATTCGAACATGCACAATTTCAAAACTATACCTTTCATTTTTCATGCATGATACAAATAAATCAATCATCACTATGGGCATATCATACATGATATTCAAGCATTCATGATATATCATTTTTGCAACATGATCATAGCTATTCAAATGATGGTATCTAAATGTCAAAATTCATTACATCCTATCATGCATGATCATTAACTTCTCATTTGTATTTCATGCATTATTTCATTTCATCACATTAAAAATATCAAGAGAATTTGGTGATGAAATAAATATTTCATGAATACAAGTAATTACATAAAAATCATATCATGAAAAGATAATACCAAAAGACACGTTTTCTTTTGAAAAATCTCCTCTTAAATAATCAAAGGAAAATCTTAGGAGATCATGATATTGATAAAATTCATTCAATCTTGTAGGAGAACAAGATATTAATTCAAGCATATAAAATTTCTCAATTTATTATGAATCATAATAAGAATTGTGGTTCCGAAAAATCACGATTCATTTAGGAAAATTTTCTCTTTAGTGCATGATAAGAAGAAATATAGCAATGATACCAATCATAATTCATTTGGATAGTAGATGCTAAAAAGAAACATTGAGGATAAAAGATCTTGATTTTTATAGAGTAGATCTCAAGTTATAAATTTCGAAAAATCAAGATAAAGCTCATTCAAATTCAAATTATCAAATCAAAATAATTTTCAAGAGATTCATAAAAAGATGATAAAATAGACTCATCAAAAAATTACATGATGCTTTTCCTTTTTTTTATTTAGTTAAAAAAAATATTTTTTGAAAATTACATGTTTAAAAATGTAATACAAAAATTGGGATCATGCTAGTGATTTCGAAAATGATAATAAAAAATTACATGTTTAATAACAAAATAATTTTATTTGAAAATGCCTTATGCCCAATGAAACCATCATTGATGAATATGATTTATGTTTAATGGTTTCTTGGCTTGTATGCCTTCTCATGATGAATGTTTTGAAAATAAATGTTTGTATGGAACGCTTGAGGATTTTTTTGATGAACCTTGTCTTTGGTTTCCAACATGATGTATGGTTTTGACATAAGAACAAAAATTTGGGCATGCTAATATAAAGTCAATCATATAAATTAAAACTAAAGAAGTTTAGATATCTTTAAGAATCAATTATGTTCAACGAAACCATGCTTGATGTCTTAATGAAAATGTAATGATGATTTGAAAGCATGCTTAACAATTTATATTTCGAACTTATGCATGATAATTTTTGTGATCGTTTGAAAGTTCTTTTTGGTGTTAACGAATGATGCATGGATTTGAAAGAAAAGAACATGTATGTATGAAATCAATCAATAAGTTGAAACAAAAGGAGGAAAGTATTTTTCTTGAAAAACTTTTTTTTCTCTATCTTATCGATTCTTCACTAAGAGACTAATAAAATTATTTATGCCATTTTGAATCTCTTTAAAGAAATGTTGAGATTTTGATGATTTTGACAATTTGAATTTGAATGAGTTTTATCAAAATCATGATCTTAGTTTCTTGGAATTACTTGAGATTTATATGAATCAAGATTTTTCATGATCTCCTAAGAACTCTTTACATTATTTATTTAAGAGAAGATTTGTTAAAATGAATTCTTGATTTCTCAGAATTATAACTTGAGTATTCTTTTTATCTAAAAAGAATCATAATATGTCTCTTAATATTCACAATTTGTCTTCATGATTTGTGCATCTCATCACCAATTTTTATTGTTAATTTTCATGTGATGATATGAAATCATGCAATACTCATGATATTATACAAATGAGAAGTTATGATCATGATAGGATATAATGACATTTAGATATCATCATGATTTGAAATACTATGATTTGTTGCTAAAATGATGTATTATGAATGTCTTAGTATCGATGTATGATATGCTCAAAATAATGATGAATATTTTGAAAATAAATATTTGTATTTTGTTTGATGATTTTACATTTTAATAATGTGCATGATGAGTTGTAGTGATGATTGATTTATTTTTAATATCATGCATGAAAAATGAAATGTAAGGTTTTAAAATTGTGTATGTTTTAATTTGAATATATAATGATGCACAAATAAGATTGATACTTACCCTTATCATAATATGAAAATTGATATAAAGGGTCTTCCCTTCTTTTTGACAATGACAAATGGGGAGATAAAAGATGCTAGCTCGCATAATTCAAGAAGAAAGCAAAAATTACACTTCTCAAAAGAGAAGAAAGAACTTGCTTCTTGAACATCTCAAATTGTTAGCTTTCATGTTGTAAAATAATGTAACATTTTTTTAGCTTGCGTTTTTGCGAAGGAAGCAAAAATAATCGCACTTCTCAAAAGAGAAGAAATTGCTATCTTGAATATCATCAAGAATTGCTGGTTTGAAATCTCAAGAAGATGCAAAAATATGTTATCTTGCACATCGCAAAGAAAAGCAAATATGCCACCTTGCACATCTTTAAATTTGTTAGCTTGTATGTTGTACTACCTTGCATATCTACAACTTGATAGCTTAAATGTTCTAAGCATGATGTAACACTTGCTAAATTTTCTAACTACAAATTGCATGATGATATTATGTTTTTTCATACAACGATTTGAACTTGTATGTTTAAACACTTTGATAGTGGTACTTCTCCTTTTTGTTGATGACAAAGGAGAAGTATGTTGATGTTATGCATGATTTGATCATGACATATTGCTTGGATTTTTGAATCTAAGAGTTTCTATCAATATGCCATATTGATAGGGAGGAGTTTGTTTAAACTCCGGGAGTTAAGGTTAACTCCGTCATTAATTGGTTGTCATCATCAAAAAGGGGGAGATTGTTGAATCTCGTATTTTGTTGATGAAACTAATTAATAGTATTTATATTTTAATCTGTGTTTTGAGTGACATAGAATACTTCGATTAGGATGAGACAATTAAAGTAGGAAGAATCATGTTGTGCCGGGGGAAAATATGTCAGAAGATTGGACGTCGAGCCGGTGGATCGGTCAACGTATCGATTGAAGGCTTCGGGCCATAGATTTGGGCATCGGGCCAAGAAGAGTGGATATTACACCAAGGATATCGGAGTTGCGGAGTTAACTGGCTGATTGGGCAATAGGCTGCAAGAGAGGACGATGCACCGAAGAATCGGACGAAGCGTCGAGGAACCAATGACATGCCGGACAACATGATTAATGCTTAGTATTAATTTTCTAGATCAAAGTATGTTTTTACATGTGCAGGATTAACTACGATAGCAAGGTATGAAGCAAAATGAAGTCTCGGAGTCAAGGACACGACTTCGTTAGGAGTTCGAGAGTTCGTCGGAAGTTCTAGCGGAACTAGCCGAGAAGTCTCAGAAATTACTAGGGAAGCTCATCGGAACTCACCAAGAAGATCATCGTGAAGTCTAGGAGCTTGCTAGGAGTCCACCGGAAAATTGCTAAGAGATCGTCGGAAGTTCGTTGGAAGATCGCCGGAAGCTCACCGGAAGAATAGACTTACGGACTTGTTTAGTTGAGATTATGTCTTAGATTTCGTAGTTAGCATGTAATTGAGTTTGGATTTGGGCCAACCCAATTAGGGGCCAGTTAGGCCCATGTAAGGATTATGTTGGGCCTAATGAGAGGCCCAAACAGTGCCCCAAGAAGTCTTACCATCATGGCACAGTCTTCGAGACTATGTCAAGCGGTGGTACCTCTAGTCTGGGCGATTGTACCGGCCCTGGTAGGGTGCCAAGCGGTGGTACCACCTGTCTAGGCGGTGGCACTGCCCAACACTACCTCCCAAGTAGTGGTACCGCCATACCTGGGCGGTGGTACCACCCAAGGCAGTGTTAGTGTCAGATTGACATTGGGCGGTGGTACCGCCCATGCCCGGGGAACCTGGGATGAGAAAGTTTTAGGCTCCAAGTTTGAATCAACTTAAAGCTATAAATATCCCTCTCATCCCTGGTTAAAGCACATAAGCACAGAGAGTTCAAAAGTAGAAAAACGCGGTAGAAATCCCTTGTGAGAATCGTCCTCTAGTCTAAGTGTTAGAATTCTGTAAGAAAAGAGTGAGTGCTTGTAAGGGTTGTCTCCTAAACGCGGTAAAAGGAGAAGAGAGGTGTGAGAAGGAGGTTAATCTTCGCCTATAAAGGAAGATCATTAGTGGATGGCGATGGACTCGACGGAAGAATAACGGTGGAGTGGATGTAGGTCACGACGACCGAACCACTATAAAATTGGCGTGCTCTTTGGTTTGAATTTACTTATTGCTATTTACTTTATTGCACACCTCCATACGTGCTTTACTTTCAAGTTAAGCACTTCCGAGTTTAGTTTTTATCGTACAAAAGATTTTTCAAAATTGATATTTTTATCCGCTATACTAGTTCACCCCATCTCTTAGTGCCAACCTCTTGATCCTAACATGTACATGTACATATATATATATGTCCATGTATATATATATATTGATATATGTATATATATATGTACATATACATATATATATACATATTATTTATATATATATATATATATATATATATATATACATATATATATATATATATATGTATGTATATATATGCATATTATATATATATATATATATATATATACATATACATATACATATATACATATACATATACATATACATATACATATACATATATACATATACATATACATATATACATATACATATACATATATATATACATATATATATATACCTATATGTATATATACATATATATACATATAGGTATATATATATATATATATATATATATATATATATATATATATATATATATATATATATATATATATATATACACACACACACATATATATGTATATGTATATATGTATATATATATATATACATACATATTTATATATACATATATATATATGTATATATATATAAATATACATATATATATAATATGTATATATATATGTATATGTATCGGTTTTCATAGAACGAAAAACAATATCGAGTGAGCTTGACTTAAAGTAAATGTAAAGTGGAGTGAGTAACAAAATCAGTAAACAATAAATGTAAACAGCAAAGGAAAAGAGCACACTAGATTTATAGTGGTTCGGTTGTTGTGACCTACGTCCACTCTCATTTCCTCCTCTATCGAGGCCACCGACTTCCACTATCAATCTTCTTTTAAGGGATGAAGATCAACTAGCCTCTTACTATTAGGAAAGGGGTCGGCACTACGGGGGGGGTGGGGGTGGGTTTGAATTAGTAGCGATAAAAACGTTGGTTCTAAAATTTCTTCGTAAGATAAAAATCGATTTCGGAAACTTAACTTGAAAGAGTGTTTGTAAAAGTATTGAATGCAGTTTGCAGTTAATGTAAATTGCAAGAAGGAAATGCAAACCAGATTTTATAGTGGTTCGGTCGTCGTGACTTACATCCACTCCGTCGATTCCTCTTCCGTCGAGGTCATCGGCATCCATCTATCAGTTTTCCTTCAATAGGCGAAGACCAACCAACTTTTATAACTCAATTCTCCTTTTACTGGGTTTAGGTGATAACCCTTACACCCCCACTTACTCCTCTCTCAAACTATTCTAACACTTAGAACTTTTGAGAGGAGTTCACACAAGATTGCAATAGCGTTTCTTTCTATTTTTACTCCCAAGTCTTGTATATTTTAACCATGGATGAGAGGGGTATTTATAGGCTTTAAGTTGATTCAAACTCAACTTGGAGCCTAAAAACATCTCATCTCAAGTTTCGCGGGCATGGGCGGTACCACCGCGAGTATTAGTCTGACATTGACACTATGTTGGGCGGTACCATCACCTAGTCTGGTAGTACCATCGCCTGGGGGGCTGTGCTGGATGGTACCACCACCTGCAGCCTCTCAGAGGTTGTGTTTTGGTAGTACCACCACCTGACATAGTCTCGGAGACTATGCTACGATGGTGTCAACTCTTGAAGCACTATTTGGACCTCTTCATTGGGCCCAATACAGTTCTTACATGGGCCCAATTGGCTCATAATTGGGTTGGCCCAATTCCAAACCTAATTATGTGCTAACTATGAAATCTAAGACATACGTAAGCTAAATAAGTCTGTAAGTCTTGGTTTCTTCCGGCGAGCTTCCGTGATCTTCCGACGAACTTCCGATGATCTCTCGGCAATGTTCTAGTGGACTCCTGACAAGCTCCTAGACTTCACAACGATCTTCTTGGTGAGTTCTGATGAGATTCTCTAGCAAGCTCTGAGACTTCTCGGCTGGTTCCAACAGAACTTCTGATGAACGTTCGGACTTCCGATGAACTCTCGAACTCCCAACAAAATCGCATCCTTGTCTCTGAGACTTTATTTTGCTTCATGCCTTGATATCGTAGTTAATCCTGCATATGTAAAACACACTTCAAACTGGACAATTAATACTAAGCATTAATCATGTTGTCCGGCATATCATTGGTCCCTCGATGCTTCGTCCGATTCTTCGGCGCATCGTCCACTCTTGTGGCCTATTGTCCAATCGGCCAGTTAACTCCGCAACTCTGATATTCTTAGTGCAATATCCGCTCTTCTTGGCCTGATGCCCGAATCCATGGTCTGAACCCTTTTGTCGATACATCGACCGATCCTCCAACCCGACGTCTAATCTTATAACATATTTTCCTTTGAACCAACATGATTCTTTCTACTTTAATTGTCTTATCCTAATCGAAATATCTTGTGTCACTCAAAATGTAGATCAAATCATAATCACTTATCAATTGGTTTCATCATCAAAATCCAAGATTCAACAATCTCCCCCTTTTTTATTATGACAACCAATTGATGATGGAGTTAACCTTAACTCCCGAAGTTTAAACAAACTCCCCCTATCAATATGTCATATTGATAGAACCTTGAATTCAAGCTGAATTCAAGTCATTGCAAATTTCATCATTAATATTTGCAACACTTCATCATGCATAACATGATCATACTTCTCCCCCTTTGTCATCAACAAAAAGGAGAAGTATACCTTCATGTGTTTGGACATATAAGTTTAAATCATTGCATAATAAACATAATCTACATTTTTATAATCATGCAAGCTAGCAAAAATTTTGAATTTTGTAAGTTTGTAAATTTTGCTACATGTGCAAGTTTAACATGTTTTGCTTCTTGAGATAAGCAAGGTAGTAATGTTGCTTCTCTTGAGACTGGAAACTAGTAAGTCTAGGTAATGTTCAAGATAGCAAGTTTTACATCATGCAAGCTAGTAAATTTTTATATCATTTTAAAAAATGTAAGCTAGCAATATTTCGAAAGCAAATGCAAGAGAGCTTTCTTGTTGAAGTGTGCAAGCTAGCGATTCTTGCTTCCTTTAGCAATGTGCAAGTTGCAAGTTTTTGCATTTTCTTGACTTATGCAAACTAGCTAGCAAGTTAGCTATCTCTCCCTTTGTCATTGTAAAAAAGAAGGGAAGAATACAATTTTGTATCTCTTTTTCCCTTTACAACAATTTTCAAAGCATGACAAAGGTAAAGTATCAATCTTATTTGAATATGTTTGTGCATCATTATGGTTTCAACTTGAAATATGCACAATTTTAAAATCTTACATTTCATTTTTCATGCATGATACCAAAAATAAATCAGTCATCACTGTTGAATCTCGGATTTTGATGATGAAATCAATTGATGGGTTAACTGATCTAATCCATATTATTGAGTTAAGTGTGTAGGATTAACTACGATAACCAGAAAACACAAAGCAAGAATACCGGAGTCAAGATCGATGGACGTTTAAGAGTCCGAAGAATCGTCGGAGATGCTGCCGGAACCAACCGAGAAGAAATTGGGAACCTATCGGAATTTTCGGAAGTTCACCGAAGAGATCGTCGGAGGTTTACGGAGATCACCGAGAAGGCTCGGCTACTCGTTAAAGTCACCACAAGATTGGGAGCTTGATGGGAGTCCGTCGGAAGAAAGTTCGTCGGAAAGCTCGCCGGAACAAGACTCGACGTTCGCGGTTGAAAACTTGCTTAGGATGTGTTTTGTTATGTAGTTCACTTGTAATTAGGATTAGGATTAAGAGAGAATCCTATATCCTGGTTAGGGGCCAATTGGGCCCAAAGTCAGATTTGGTTTGGGCTAAAATTAAGCCAAACCAATGAACCGGAGAGCCAAGCGGTGGCACCGCCCAGCACCCGAGAGTTGGGCGGTGACACCTCCTGGGCTGGGCGGTTGCACCGTTCAGCACCCAAGCGCTGGGCGGTGGCACCGCTTGGCTGGGCGGTGGCACCGCCAGCATCGGGAACCCAAAGAGAATTCAAATTTTGGAGCCCAAAATTTGAATCCTCTTGAGGCCTATAAATACCCCTCAAATCTCAGTTGAGATTACAACTTTTGAGAAGCATTTTGATTGAGAGAAAAGCCTTAGAAAGTCTTAGCAAGTCTTGTTTTCAATTTGCTAGAGAGTTCTCCTCCTTCTTTCTTATTGAAAATTTGTAAGAGGTTGAACTGTTTGTAAAAGGTTGTAAGAGGGGTATTTACCCTTCCATTTCAAGAGATTTGCTAGTGGAAGGTGGGAACCTCATCGAAGAGGGGCCTCGCAAGTGGATGTAGGTCATTTGACCGAACCACTCTAAAATTGGCGTAATCTCTGGTTTGCATTTCATTATTGTTGTTTACATTACTGCAAACCTTCTTACATGCTTTAGTTCCTTATTACCTTTGCTGCGCAACTTCAAGAATACGCTTTCAAGTTAAGCCTTTCAAGTTCCGTTCTTATCGTACGAAAGATTTTTCTAAAACCGAAGTTTTAATCCGCTGCACTAATTCACCCCCCCCTCTTAGTGTCGCTCCGATCCTAACAAGTGGTATCAGAGCGAGGTTATCTCTCATATTTGGTTTAATACCCAAGAGAGATGGCTTACTCCGGCATGCAAGAGGGTCATTCTATTGTACGACCACCTTTGTTTAATGGGTCGGATTACACATATTGGAAGACTCGCATGAGGATCTTCCTCATTTCTATGGACTTTGAGCTTTGGTCTATTGTCGAGAATGGATTTCAAAAATCTTCTCTTCCGATGAGCGAATGGAATGAATCAGAGAAGAAGGTTTTTGCTTTAAATGCAAAGGCTATGAATGCCTTGTTTTGTGCACTAGACAAAAACGAATTTAATTGTGTTTCAATTTATGATTCGGCTTTTGATATTTGGAGAACTCTTGAGGTCACTCATGAAGGCACTAGCCGAGTGAAAGAGTCCAAAATCAACATCCTTGTGCACTCTTACGAACTTTTCCGAATGAAACCAAGTGAGTCCATCGGAGACATGTACACCCGGTTTACGGATGTCATCAATGGACTCAAAGCTCTTGGTAAAGATTTTACTAACTTTGAACTAGTAACTAAAATCTTAAGATCCCTCCCAAAAAGTTGGGATCCAAAAGTTACGGCCATTCAAGAGGTTAAAGACTTTAAAGCATTCCCTCTTGAAGAACTCATTGGGTCTCTAATGACCTACGAAATGACATGTCAAGCTCATGACGAGATCGAGAACCCCCTTCCAAAGAACAGGAAGGATATGGCACTCAAATCACAAGAAGACCACTTGAAAGGAACATCAAGTGATGAGGACAGTGACAATGACATTGCACTTTTGACTCAAAAATTTAAAAAATACTTAAGAAAGAACAAATTTAAAAATAATACGAAAAACAAATTTGAACAAAAGAAGGACCAAGTGATTTGCTATGAATGCAAAAAACAGGGACACTACAAGAACGATTGTCCTCAAGCCAAAAAGAGAACATCAAAGAAGAAGGCGCTCAAGGCAACGTGGGATGATTCAAGCGCATCCGAAGAAGAGGAGTCCAACACTGAGCAAGTTGCTCATTACGCGCTAATGGCTTTAGGAGAAGAGGTATGTGATTTATTTAATGAAGATTTATCTTTTGAAGAACTCTCTATCGCTTTTCATGAATTATTTGATGAATGTAGAATTGTTAGCAAGAAGTTAAGTATCTTAAAGAAAGAGTATGCTTTGCTACAAGATAAGTTTGAGAATCTTCAAACTCCTCCATGCTCTAAGTGTGAGCATTTAGAAGCAATAAAAAATAAAAATTTGCTTCTTAAAGAAACCTTAAATAAGTTTAAGGTTGGTAGCAAAGGATTAGATATGATCCTTGCACACAAGGGTCACATCGCAAATAGAAATGGAATTGGATTTGTAAAAGGATTACATCAAAATCCTACCACTTTCATAAAAGGACCTACATTACATGTTTCCTCTTATATGAAATGCAACTTCTGTTGCAAATCCGGACATATTGCCTACAAATGTCCATTTAGGAAAATTAGTTCACAAAAATTAATATGGGTTCCTAAAGGAACTATAAAGGATTCAATAATAAATAACAAAGTTAGTGGGTCAATTTTTGAGGCACCCAAAATCAAATGGGTACCTAAAAATCATCCTCTTTTGTAGACAAACCCACAAGCTAGGAGCAAGAGATGGTATCTCAATAGTGGATGCTCAAGACATATGACTGGAGATCCATCTCATTTCTCTATGCTCACTAGCAAAGAAGAAGGGTACGTCACCTTCGGAGACAACAACAAAGGCAAAATCATTGGCAAGGGAACTATTGGTAACAAATTTAGTTTTTCCATTGATGATGTTTTACTAGTTGATGGATTGAAACACAATATCTTAAGTATTAGTCAACTATGCGATAAAGGTTATATCGTTAGATTTAAATCAAATATGTGCATTATTGAAAAACCAAATCATAACATGACTATGATTGTTTTAAAACAAAATAATGTCTATACCATCAATCTTGATGAACTAAGTAATGAAATGTGTTTCTCTGCCGTAAATGATGATGCTTGGCTTTGGCATAGGAGATTAGGTCATGCAAGCATGAAAACAATATCTAAAATCTCATCTCAAGAATTAGTATGAGGGATTCCGAATATGAAGTTTATTAAGGATAAGGTATGCGATGCATGTCAACTAGGCAAACAAATAAAAACAAGCTTCAAACCAAAAAATCAAATTAGCACCACTAGACCATTACAATTGATCCATTTGGACTTATTTGGACCAATTGATACAACAAGTCTAGGTGGAAGCAAATATGCTTTTGTGATTGTGGATGACTACTCTAGATACACTTGGACCTATTTCTTAGCTCACAAAAGTGATTGCTTCAAGTGTTTCTCTAAGTTTTGTAAACTCACTCAAAACGAAAAAGGTTTCATGATTTCATCAATTCGGAGTGATCACGGTGGTGAATTCCAAAACCATGACTTTCAAAATTTTTGTGAAGTTAATGGGTACAATCATAAATTCTCAACTCCAAGAAATCCTCAACAAAATGGAGTAGTTGAAAGAAAAAATAGAAACCTATAAGAAATGGCAAGAACTATGTTAAATGAACATAGTTTACCCAAATATTTTTGGGTCGAAGCCGTAAATACGGCTTGTTACATCATGAATAGGGTCCTAATAAGACAATCTCTATCAAAAACTCCATATGAATTATGGAATAACAAAAAACCAAATATTTCTTATTTTAAAATTTTTGGTTGTAAATGCTTCATTTTAAATGAAAAGGATGCCCTAGGTAAATTTGATGCTAAATCCGATGAAGGCATTTTACTTGGTTACTCCTCCGTTTCTAAGGCCTTTCGTGTCTTTAACAAAAGGACCTTAGTAATAGAAGAGTCTATTCATGTAGTTTTTAATGAAATTTCTGATTTAAAGAAAAAAGATTTTGATGATGATCTTGGTTTTGATAATTTGAATTTAAACGAACCCCCTCCTCAAAATAGCCATTTGAATGCATCTTCTTCCGAAATTTCTTTACCCAAAGAATGGAAGTATGTAGATGCTCATCCAAAGGAGCTAATTATAGGAGATACAACAAAAGGGGTTCAAACTCATTCTTCTTTCAAGAATTTTTGTGCTAACGCCGCTTTCCTTTCTCAAATTGAACCTAAATGCATTGACGAAGCCTTAAAAGATGATTTTTGGGTCATTGCAATGCAAGAAGAATTGAACCAATTTAAGAGGAATGAGGTATGGAAGCTTGTTCCTAGACCAAGTGACCACTTAGTCATAGGTACTAAGTGGGTCTTTAGAAACAAGCAAGACGAAAATGGTATCGTGGTTAGAAACAAGGCTAGATTAGTGGCCAAAGGTTTCAACCAAGAAGAAGGTATCGATTACGAAGAAACCTTCGCTCCCGTGGCTCGATTAGAAGCCATAAGGATGCTCCTTGATTATGCTAGTAGTAATAATTTTAAACTATTTCAAATGGATGTCAAAAGTGCTTTCTTGAATGGTTTTATTTTCGAAGAAGTATATGTCGAACAACCTCCCGGATTTGAAAATTCTCTTCTTCCTAATCATGTATTCAAATTGACTAAGGCTCTCTATGGCTTGAAACAAGCTCCTAGAGCTTGGTATGAAAGGCTTAGTTCCTTTCTTATTTTAAATAATTTTACCAAAGGCAAGGTTGATACTACATTGTTTATTAAACATTTTGAAACTAATTTTCTTATTATGCAAATTTATGTTGACGATATTATTTTTGGCTCTTCGGATGAATCACTATGTGAATCATTTGCCAAATGTATGAGTCATGAATTTGAAATGAGTTTAATGGGTGAATTAACTTTCTTTTTAGGATTACAAATCAAACAACTTAGTGATGGTATATTTCTTAACCAATCCAAATATACATTAGAATTGTTAAAACGATTTAACATGGATAATTCAAAAGCAATAAACACCCCTATAAGTACTGCGACTAAGTTAGATATGGATGAAAATAGTGAAAATTTCGATCAAAAAACATATAGGGGAATGATAGGTAGTCTACTCTACCTCACCGCGAGTAGACAAGATATTATGTTTAGTGTAGGACTTTGCGTTAGGTTTCAATCTAATCCTAAATTATCTCATCTAAAGAGTGTTAAAAGAATATTTAGGTATCTTAAAGGAACTCCAAATTTAGGATTGTGGTATCCAAAATCTGAAAAATTTGATCTAATAGCTTATGCAGATGTCGATTTTGGCGGATGCAGGATAGATAGAAAAAGTACATCCAGAACATGCCAATTTTTAGGACATGCACTTGTTTCTTGAACTTCCAAGAAACAAAATTCAGTTGCACTATCTACGACGGAAGCCGAATACATTGCTGCAAGTGCATGTTGTGCATAAGTCATTTGGATAAAAAATACATTAGAAGACTATGGAATTCACTTTAAAAACATTCCCATAAAATGTGATAATACTAGTGCCATATGTCTTACTAAAAATCCAATTCAGCACTCTAGAACTAAGCACATCGACGTTAGGCATCATTTCATACGCGATCATATCCTTAACAATGTTGTTGTTATAGAATTCATTGACACAAAGCATTAATTAGCTGATATATTTACAAAAGCTTTGAACGAAGATCAATTTGAATTCATTAGAAGGGAATTAGGCATGTTAAATTGTCCCTAAAATGAGCTTCACAAAAAATGACTCGTCCTTTTTCTTTCTTTTGTGGATTTGATTTCTTCCTTCTTCTTCAATTCAAAATGATCCATTAAAGTATAACTTATGATCTTGAGGGAAGAAGCTAAACAAAAGGGAGGAAGAAAAATTTTTTTTCTTTCCTCCGCGGGATGCCAGCGGTGGCACCGCCAGATCCGGCGGTGACACCGCTCGGTTTGGTGGTGGCATCGACCGAGCGACCCTTATTAACCCGAGGGGTTAGGGCCGGCGGTGACACCGCCCCCAACCCGAAAAAAAGGCTCTCAAAACCCTCTCCCATTCCCTCTAAACCTCATTCTAACTCTTAGAAGCATTGGAGAAGGATTCTTGGTGGTCCAAGCTTTCCATCTCTCAACATAATCTCCATAAGGTAACACTTGAAATCCCTCTTTTTGGTATCCCATTCCCTCTTTTCTTTCCTCTTTCCCTTGCTTATTTTTTACAATTTCATCATCATCTTGTCTAGATAATGGCTCCTAAGAGATCAAAAGGAAAAAGGATTGAAGGAGATTCATTTGACCATGATCTTTTTAGATCAAAAGAGGTAGCCCTTAGCTTTCCAAAATTTGAAACACGATGTATCCATAAGGGAAAATACGTTGATCTGGATGAACTAGAGGACTTAGAACCTATTAGGTGGTTTGCACACCTAGAAGCTCTACCTCTACTACAAATAGATGAACCAATCTATCCGCGATTAGTTAGATTGTTCTATGCCAACCTATATGAGGACAATGATAGCCTAAGCACTTACCTTCTAGGAACACCCATTAGAATATTTGACAGCACTATTTGTGAGCTAATTGGCATAACTGAAAAAGATAGGGGATGCTATTTTAAAGGTAAATGGGACGTCAACACAATAGGAGCAACCTATACCGAAGCCGTAGAAACAATTTTTGCAAATCCAAACCTTGACTTCCTACCCAAGAGCTGTGAACACTTACTGCCTTTCAACTCTAAAATTCTTCATCACATTATCACAAGTATCATATTCCCCAAACAATTTCATCTTGACGAAATAAGTCAAATAGAGATAGGAACCATGTATTGGATTATGACCGGTCAGCATAATTGTTTTGGGTACTTAATTCGCCAACACATGCAGGATATTATGGCTAAAGATACTATATTGCCACATGGGAGGTTAATCACTAGATTTCTTCATGCCTATAATATTTGCATTCCACCCAATGAAGAATCTATTCAAAATGATCGATATAACATAATAAATAAAAACCTACTAAAAAGACTTAGGTGCACTTTTAGCAATGGCATATGGGTTAGGCAGCCTAGAAGGACGGATCCAATTCCTCAACCAATAGAACACCCCGAAACACCAATTCTTATAGGAAATGAATCTCCTCCTCTTAGTCCCTTTGGCGCAGCACCTTCAGCTCCTGTTTCCTCCTCTGAAGATCTCATTATGGCGGAACTGTCTCAGATCAAATCTCAGCAAGTACAAATTCAGAATCAATAAGTTGAAATTTTGAAGACACTATGACAAATGAATGAAAAAATAGATATCCTGTATCAGCACTGTGGATTACCTCCTAAGGATTAAATTGATGTATCTTTTTATTCTGTTCTGTTTACTTTTAACAACAAGTTCAAAGTTTGTCATCGATTGAACGATAACTGATCCTTCTTTTTAGATAACTACTGTTTTGATCTGCATAAATGATGATGTCTTTTGGATAAACTATTTCTGGCAAATTTGAATGATGAACTTTGGTTCCTATTAAATGCTAAACCTTTTTTTTTTCTCTATGATCATCAATTAGCTGGCTTGTCTCTTTTTGTTGATGACAAAGGGGGAGAAGTGATGACTAAGTGATGACTTACACCATAACGATAGCATGACTTATATGAATTACAAAAAACTTGTGTGATATGAATGTCTTATATGCCTTGCAAAATCCTTGAAAATATCGCAAGATTGATTGATCATATTGAAGGCATGCCTTACATTTACATCATGAAATTCATGTTGAAAATCTTTATCTTCTATTGTAGTAAAAATTATCTCTTATCATGATTTTCATCGAAGTTTTGTATTTACTATTGCTTAATGAGAATGACGATAAGTTCTACGGTTAGAACTTATCGGTTTATGCTTGAATTCTATGGATGGAATTCAAGTGTTTTCATCTTCTCATAATATGGCATATAGATAGGGGGAGTTATGTTTAACTCCGTCATCAATTGATTGTCATCATCGAAAAGGGGGAGATTGTTGAATCTCGGATTTTGATGATGAAATCAATTGATGGGTTAATTGATCTAATCCATATTATTGAGTTAAGTGTGTAGGATTAACTACGATAACCAGAAAACACAAAGTAAGAATACCGGAGTCAAGATCGATGGACGTTTAAGAGTCCGAAGAATCGTCGGCGATGCTGCCGGAACCAACCGAGATGAAATCGGGAACCTATCGGAATTTTTGGAAGTTCACCGAAGAGATCGTCGGAGGTTCACGGAGATCACCGAGAAGGCTCGGTTACTCGTTAAAGTCATCACAAGATCGGGAGCTTGATGGGAGTCCATCAGAAGAAAGTTCGTCGGAAAGCTCGCCGGAACAAGACTCGACGTTCGCGGTTGAAAACTTGCTTAGGATGTGTTTTGTTATGTAGTTCACTTGTAATTAGGATTAGGATTAAGAGATAATCCTATATCCTGGTTAGGGGCCAACTGGGCCCAAAGTCAGATTTGGTTTGGGCTAAAATTAAGCCAAACCAATGAACCGGAGAGCCAGGCGGTGGCACCGCCCAGCACCCGAGAGCTGGGCGGTGACACCTCCTGGGCTGGGCGGTTGCACCGTTCAGCACCCGAGCGCTGGGCGGTGGCACCGCTAGCATCGGGAACCCAAAGAGAATTCAAATTTTGGAGCCCAAAATTTGAATCCTCTTGAGGCCTATCAATACCCCTCAAATCTCAGCTAAGATTACAACTTTTGAGAAGCATTTTGATTGAGAGAAAAGCCTTAGAAAGTCTTAGCAAGTCTTGTTTTCAATTTGCTAGAGAGTTCTCCTCCTTCTTTCTTATTGAAAATTTGTAAGAGGTTGAACTGTTTGTAAAAGGTTGTAAGAGGGGTATTTACCCTTCCATTTCAAGAGATTTGCTAGTGGAAGGTGGGAGCCTCATCGAAGAGGGGCCTCGCAAGTGGATGTAGGTCATTTGACCGAACCACTCTAAAATCGGCGTAATCTCTAGTTGTATTTCATTATTGCTGTTTACATTACTGCAAACCTTCTTACATGCTTTAGTTCCTTATTACCTTTGCTGCGCAACTTCAAGAATACGCTTTCAAGTTAAGCCTTTCAAGTCCCGTTCTTATCGTACGAAAGATTTTTCTAAAACCGAAGTTTTAATCCACTGCACTAATTCACCCCCCCTCTCTTAGTGCCGCTCCGATCCTAACAATCACTACAACTCATCATGCACATTATTAAAATATAAAATCATCAAACATGATACAAATATTTATTTTTAAAATATTCATCATTATTTTGATCATATCATACATGATACTCAAGCATTCATGATACATCATTTTGGCAACAAATCATAGCATTTCAAATATGATGGTATATAAATGTCAAATTATATTACATCCTATCATGCATGATCATAACTTCTCATTTGTTTGCATCAACATAAATTCATGAGTATTTCATGCATAATTTCATATCATCATAAAAAAATATCAAGAGATTTTTGGCGATGAGATATACAAATCATGAAGACAAATTGTGAATATCAAGAGATATATTATGATTCGTTTTGGATAACTCAAATGGCGAAAAGAAAGAATCATAGTAGATAATCTTGATTTATAAAAAAAAAATTTCAAGTTATAAATCATGAGAAATCAAGATCATGATTTCGATAAAATCTATTAAATTTAAATCATTTTCATAATCTATGAGATTCACAAAAGCATAATATACATGGATTTATTAATGAAAAATCAAAATTAATTTCATGGTTCAAAAATTCATAACATAGGAATTAAGAAATTATCAAGAAATGTATTCCCCTTTTATTTCATACAAGCATGCCTTTACTAAATAAAAGCATTCATCATCGTTTTAAAACCAAAAAAAAATTAAATTTCATCATGACAAGGATCAACAAGCCATAAATCATAAAAATCATCATGTATAATTTTGAAATATAAACTCATTAAGCATGATATCAAATCTCTTAACATTTTCATTAAGACATTAAATATGGCTTCATTGAACATAATGTTGAATGATTCTTAAAGATATCTAATCTTATTTAGTTTCGATTTGTATGATTGACTTTATATTAGCATGGCCAAATATTTGTTCTTATATCAAAACCATGCATCATGTTTAAAATCGGAAACCAAGGACAAGATTCATCACAAAAATCATCAAGCCTTCCATACAAAAGCCATGCATCATCATTAAACATGATATCAAACTTTTTAATATTTTCATTAAAATATCAAGCATGGTTTCAAACAAAATCGAAAATCATCAAGATACACATTATTTATTCTTGAAAAAATATATATAGGATCATTAGATTTAAATCTAACATTTTATTTCATTAACATAAAACATGTAATTTTTATTATCATTTTTAAAATTACTAGCATGATCATATTTTTTTTGCATTTTCATTTTTAAACATGTAATTTTCATGAAAAATATTATTCTAAACTAAATTAAAAATAATTCAGGAAAAGTATCATGTTATTTCGAAATAAACTAAGGGCATTTTGATTACCTTATCGTCGAAAGTCGTTAAGGCATAGTTTACCACCTCGCCTTTGTTGATATTCTCATCATCTTCGGAGGAGCTCGATTCATCCCACCAAAGTACTTCCTTCTTCTTACGTTCATAGCAAGTAGTTACGTTCTTTTTACTTTAGTTCTTTATCTTTTGTTTCATGAACTTTTTAAATTTTATATGGAGTTCAAGTTCACCATCACTTGAGCTTATGCTTGAGTAGTCTTCAAATGTTCTAAGTCCCAAATCCTTCCCGTTCTTTAGAAGGTTGTTCTTGAGTTCTTCACGTGCATTGCACATCAATTCATAGGTCATTAAAGACCCTATTAGTTCTTCAATCGGAAAGGTATTCAAATTTTTTGATTCTTGTATAGCAGTTATTTTCGAATCCCAAGTTTTAGAGAGTAAGCATAAAACTTTATTCACAAGTTCAAGATTCAAAAAACTTTTACCAAGAGATTTTAAACAATTGATGACATCCGTAAAACAAATGTACATGTCAACAATGGTTTCGCTCGACTTCTTTCGAAAAAGTTCAAAATCATGCATTAAAAAGTTGATTTTCAAATTTTTAACTTTGCAAATACCTTCATGTGTGATTTCGAGAGTGCGCCATATGCCAAAAGCCGTTTCGTACATAGAAACTCGATTAAACTCAGTTTTATCTAAGGCACAAAACAAGGCATTCTGTTAGAACCCTTGCAGATTCTAAACTTGGGGTTGATCTCTTTAGGGGATCGGCCTCCTTGGAACTCTATAGGGGTTCCTCCCTCCAAGTTGCTGCTCAAAGGCTACAAAAAAGATTCATCTATTGCTTATCAAAAGAGGAGGAATACATGGCTATTTATAGAGTTTCTAAACCCTAACTCCTAATAGGACTGTTAGGACTCTAGCTAGGAGAGTCCTAATTGAGAGGGACATTCATGTAAAACCTACCTAAGTCGACCCCTATTAAAGAGGTGAAGTGGCCGGCTAGGGTTAGGAGGTTGTTTCTTAGAGATGAATTAAGAGTGGTAAAGGAATAGGAGTCTTGAGTAGAAGTCCTATTAGGAGTTGATTAGAAGTAGGAGTCTTGAGTAGCAGTCCTATTAGGAGTTAGGGTTTAGAAACCCTATAAATAGCCATGTATTCCTCCTCTTTTGATAAGTAATATATGAATCTTTTCTGCAGCCTTTGAGCAGCAACTTGGAGGGAGGAACCCCTATAGAGTTCTAAGGAGGCCGATCCCCTAAAGAGATCAACCCCAAGTTTAGAATCTGCAAGGGTTCTAACACCTGGTATCAGAGCAGCGTTCTTGGCATCTCGCTGCCCTTCCACAGCCATCCATCAACCCTACACAACCGCCTAAAGCAATTCTCACAATTGCTTAAAAGATCGTTGCCGAATTCTGCCGTCATCTCCACCACCACAAATCATCCTTTGATCTCCCCGTGAATTGCAACAGGTTCTGGTTTTCTACCTTACTACTGCTGCAATTTAGTTATCCTTATTTGAAAATCCCAAAAAAATTATTCCTATATTGCTATATAAACTTTTCGTCATAAAGTTTTCATCTCTACGACGAAAGATACATTGCAGAATTCCAACCGTATAGCACCGTCTGTTTGATCTTGCTACTATATTTTTTCTATCCAAATCTCTACGAATTTTTTATGACATCTTTGAAATTTCCTAACAGCAGATTTCCTTTGGTTTTGTCAAAAAATTCTCAATATAAATCATTGATATTTTACATCTAATCTGCTATACTTGAAAATCTGCACTGTAAAATTTCAGCCGCATAGCACTATTTGTTTGATCTTGATACTACGTTGTTTCTATCCAAATCTCTACGAAATTTTTATGATAGCTTTAACACTTCCTAACAGTGGATTTCCCTTTGGTTTCATCAAAAAATTCTCAATATAAACTACTAATCTTTTATGACCAATCTGCTATACTTAAAAATCTGTGCTGCAGAAAATTTCAGCCGCATATTGTTGCCTTAACCCATCTATTTGCAATCTTTTTTTAATGAAATTTCTTATACACTTCATAGATCATCTTGGCTTCCATCTAAGATTGATCTATTAAGAAACTCATCTTTAAAAATGATTTTGTGTTGCTGCAAATTTTCGTCGTAACCTGCTGAAATTTTTCGACGAGAATTTTACAATCGCAACTTGCACCAATTTCCTTGCTGTTATACTACCGAAATTTTCTTGATTAAATTAGATATACTTGCTGTCATATAAACTGTGATTTTACTATCAATTCCCTCCTCAATTCTCTCAAGTTTTTGGTCGAAATTACGTCGAGAAACTATTGTTTCTTCAACGACAATTCTACTCTTATAAGACAGCACATACTTGCTGCAACTTCCACTGATTTCTATCAAACCTTTTCTACCATCTACTACAGATCCAAAACTTTCATCTATAGCCCTAAAACTATATCAAACCACACCCTCAAACTGCACCCAAAACAGCCACAAAACGAGCCTAAACCGTAACCTACATCCACCAATCCACCAACCCTTTCGACTATCACGTCTCTCAACCTATACATGCCTTTAACCCAACAACAAAAGAGAGATCTTAACATCATAGATTTGGAGGCATATACTATGGCATCTAAGGAGGTAATCAATGCTAAATTCGAAGCCTTGGAGGCGCGAATGGAAGATAAGATTCGGACGCTCTTTACCGAACTCAAATTAGGCCGACCACTAAGCTCGAAAAAATCATATCAAGGAGAGAGCTTTGCCCAATCGCACCAAGCCAGAAGATATGACTTCCAAGAGAGGGGAAGATCTATGACCGACCCCAACTACCCATGCATGAGAGTGGACTTCCCTAGATGGGAAGAAGGAGACCCGATTGGTTGGATCTCGCGCGCGGAGCGATATTTTCGGTACTACAAAATCGCGGATGCATCTATGGTGAAAATTATAGCTATACATCTTGAAGGGGATGCTATACAGTGGTTTGACTAGTTTGAACATACTTATGGAGTCCTTTCATGGCAACAATTCAAAGAAGGACTGTTGATCCGCTTCAGACCAACCGATTACGAGAATATTGACGGACAACTAACAAAGATCTGACAAACCTCCACCATTCAGGAGTACCAAACCAGGTTTGAAAGGTTATCTAATCAAACTCATGATTGGTCTCAAAAATAGCTATTGAGGATGTTCATTGAGCGCTTGAAGCTGGAGATCCGAGGAGAAGTTAAAGCACGACAACCGTACACGCTTATGGCAGCCATCTCTTTCGCACAACATCAAGAGGAGCAATTGAACCATGAAGCTCGGAGGACTAGGGTCACTCCTCAACCAGCAATATTAAAGCCCTCAGCCCCCCCTACTGTCGACCGAGTCCCTCCACCAAAGAGGTTAACAAGAGAAGAGCTTCGGGAGCGATATACGAAGGGGTTATGTTGGCATTGCGACGAGCCGTGGAGCCGTGAGCATCGTTGTAGTAAAGGGAGACTTCTTATGATTGAACTAATAGAAGAAGAGGTCATTGAACATCCAGAAGAGAGCCTTGAACATGAAGAAGAAGATATAGAAGAAGAGCCACAACCGACTGAAGTTACGGTACATACACTAGCCGGTTACTCAAACCCGCAAACGATGAAAGTTGGAGGCCTTCTCAAACAACAACCGATCACTGTTCTCATCGACACGGGCAGTACTAATAACTTTCTAAATAGTAAGGTTGCTGTCCAGATGGCTTTACCTATCGAGAATTGCAGCAGATTTGACGTTAAGGTCGCCGATGGATGGATTTTGAAGTATGATCGTAGGCGTCCGCAAGTGAAACAGTTGCTGGTCATGAGGCCTTACCAAGAGATAATTACATATTTCTTCCTTCTCCCTCTTGATGATCATAAGGCCATGCTCAAAATTAAATGGTTGACGACATTAGGTGATATTTCTTGAAATTTTATGCAACTAATTATGAAATTTTACAGTAAGGAGAAACAAGTGATACTGAATGGGAAATGTGGGGGCGACGTAATGACGATTTGCACACAACAAATGAAGAAGGTTTTGCATAAAGCATGCAGTGGCTTTTTAGTACAACTTGGGCAGCAAACTAAGGGAGAGCCAATACAATTTGAAGATCCAAACCTACTTCCTTTGCTTGCTGAATTTTCAGATATATTTGACGAACCGTACAACCTACCTCTTACCCTTTGGCATGATTATTATATAATGATTCTTTCAGGCAAACCTCCAACAAATACTCGGCCATATCAATATCTACATCTCCAGAAGGATAAAATAGAAATGATTGTAAAAGAGATGCCCAAAATAGGAGTTATTCGGCCAAGTTGCAACCTCTATTCTTCACTTGTGCTACTTATACACAAGAAGGACGGAACATGGCGAATATGCGTTGATTACCGAGCTCTCAATGGCATAACCATCAAGGACAAATACCTTATTCCAATAGCAAATGAATTGCTAGATGAAAGGGAGCACAAATCTTTACAAAGCTGAACCTTTAATCCGGGTATCATCAAATATGAGTGTGCGAAGAAGACATACCGAAAACCACCTTTTGAACACACAACAACCACTACGAATTTTTGCTTTCTTCAACAGAAGGTGGAATATCTTGGGCATATCATATCAGAGGAAGGTGTGACAGTGGACCCCTTCAAAATTGAAGCAATGCAAAACTGGCCTACCCCGAGGAACATAAAATTGCTACATGGCTTTCTGGGTTTAACAGGCTACTATCGTAAGTTCGTGAAAAACTATGGAATGATCAATGCACCACTTACTTTCTTACTGGAAAAAGATGTCTTCCAATGGTTAGACAAAGCCTCCGCTACCTTCGACAAACTTAAGGCAGCCATGACGACGACGCCGGTGCTAACACTACCAGATTTCAACCGACCCTTCATTATTGCGGTCGACGCATCTAGAGTCGGAATTGGAGCCATTCTCATGCAAGATAGTCGAGCACTCGCAGACACTAGCAAGGCATTATCTCACTCCCATCAAAATAAGTCAACATATGATAAGGAGATGCTCGCCATTGTGCGCGCAACAACGAGGTGGAGACCCTACTTGATTGGTCGACGATTTCAAATTAAAACCGACCATAAAAGCCTCAGGTACTTTTTGGAGCGAAAGATATCATCCCCTGAGCAGCAAAAATGGGTAACAAAACTTCTTGGATTTGATTATGAAATAACTTACAAAAAGGGGAAAGAGAATGTTTTTGCAGATGCGCTTTCGCAGCTACCCGAGCAAGCTGAAGTTTCGACCATTTCACTTCCGACCAGCAACTTCCTTGAGGATATTAAGATGGAATGACAAGAAGATTCAGAGACTAGTAAGATTATAAAAAAATTGGAGGAAGCACCAAGCTCCGTAGCTCATTACAATTGGGACTCAAAAGAATTACCCTATAAGGGACGCATTGTGCTTATGATGAATTCTACTTGCATCTTCACGAGCAGATTTTAGATAAAGTTATTCCATATGCAGGGTACTAAATTGAAAATGAGTACGATATATCACCCACAAATCAACGGCCAGACAAAAGTTGTAAATAGGTGCTTGGAGACAGCCCAAAGCCACCCACCAAATATGACTATCCAAGGAGAACTCCAGACCCAGCCAAGTGCCATTATTGATCAATGGATCGTGACTCGACAACGACGACCCACTACTAAAGTGCTAATACAGTGGGTGAACCTACCAACAGAAGATGCCAATTGGGAGAACTATGACGACTTGAAGATCAAATTCTCAAAATTCATGAATCGTCAGCCTCGAGGACAAGGCCGATTTGAAGAGGGCGGGTCTGTTAGGACTCTAGCTAGGAGAGTCCTAATTGAGAGGGACATTCATGTAAAACCTACCTAAGCCGACCCCTATTAAAGAGGTGAAGTGGCCGGCTAAGGTTAGGAGGTTGTTTCTTAGAGATGAATTAGGAGTGGTAAAGGAATAGGAGTCTTGAGTAGAAGTCCTATTAGGAGTTGGTTAGAAGTAGGAGTCTTGAGTAGGAGTCCTATTAGGAGTTAGGGTTTAGAAGCCCTATAAATAGCCATGTATTCCTCATCTTTTGATAAGCAATAGATGAATCTTTTCTGCAGCCTTTGAGCAGCAACTTGGAGGGAGGAACCCCTATAGAGTTCCAAGGAGGCCGATCCCCTAAAGAGATCAACCCCAAGTTTAGAATCTGCAAGGGTTCTAACAAGGACTCCTACTCAAGACTCCTACTTTTAACCAACTCCTAATAGGACTTCTACTCAAGACTCCTATTCCTTTACAACTCCTAATTCTTCTCTAAGAAACAACCTCCTAACCCTAGCCGGCCTATTAACCTCATTAATAGGGGTCGGCTTAGGTAGGTTTTACATGAATGTCTCTCTCAATTAGGACTCTCCTAGCTAGAGTCCTAACAGACCCACCCTCTTCAAATCAGCCTTGTCCTCGAGGCTAACGATTCATGAATTTTGGGAATTGGATCTTCAAGTCGTTAAAGTTCTCCCAAGTGGCATCTTCTGCTGGTAGGTTCACCCACTGTATTAGCACTTTAGTAGTGGGTCATCATCGTCGAGTCTTGATCAATCGATCAATAATGGTACTTGGATGGGTCTGGAGTTCTCTTTGGATAGTCATATTTGGCGGGTGGCTTTGGACTATCTCCAAGCACCTATTTACAACTTCTGTCTGGCCGTCGATTTGTGAGTGATATGTCGTACTCCTTTTCAATTTAGTACCCTGCATATAGAATAACTTTGTCCAAAATCTGCTCATGAAGATGTAAGTAGAATTTATCCTAAGCACAATGCATCTCTTATAGTGTAATTTTTTTGAGTCCCAATTGTAATGAGTCACGGAGCTTGGTGCTTCCTCCAAATTTTTTATAATCTTACTAGTTTACGAATCTTCATGCAATTCTATCTTAATATCCTCAAGGAAGCCGCTAGTCGGAAGTGAAACGACCGAAACTTCAGCTTGCTCGGGTAGTTGCGAAAGCGCATCTGCAAGAATATTCTCTTTCCTCTTTTTGTAAGTTATTTCATAATCAAATCCAAGAAGTTTTGTTACCCATTTTTGTTGCTCAGGGGATGATATCTTTTGCTCCAAAAGGTACTTGAGGCTTTTATGGTTGGTTTTAATTTGAAATCGTCGACCAATCAAGTAGGGTCTCCACCTTGTTGCTGTGCACATAATGGCGAGCTTCTTCTTATCATATATTGACTTATTTTGATGGGAGGGAGATAATGTCTTGCTACTGTATGCAAGTGGTCAACCATCTTGCAAGAGAAAGGCTCCAATTCTGACTCCAGATGTGTTGGCCTCAATAATAAAGGGTCGGTTGAAATCTGGTAGTGTTAGCACCGGCGTTGTCGTCATGGCTACCTTAAGTTTGTTGAAGGAAGCGGAGGCTCTGTCCAACTATTGGAAGACATCTTTTTCCAGTAAGGAAGTAAGTGGTGCATTGATCTTTCCATAGTTTTTCATGAACTTGCGGTAGTAGCCTGTTAAACCCAGAAAGCCATGTAGTAATTTTATGTTTCTCGGGGTTGGTCAGTTTTGCATTACTCCAATTTTGAAGGGGTCCATTGCCACACCTTCCTCTGATATGATATGCCCAAGATATTTCATCTTCTGTTGAAGAAACCAAAAATTTATAGTGGTTGTTGTGTGTTCAAAAGGTAGTTTTCGGTATGTCTTCTTCGCACGCTCGTATTTGATGATACCCAGATCAAAGGTCTAGCTTTGTGAAGATTTGTGCTCTCTTTCTGTCACGCCCCCTCAAAATATATCCATGATTTTTAAACTCTTCGTCACAGACCAATCCAGGATCCAAACTAACGTTTGAGGACACTGAAAAACATTCAATCAAATTCACATCCATAAAACATGTGCATTTTAAAATCATATATCACATCACTCGATATTTCACATTTATGGCAACCCAAGCCAACTTGACAAACATGAACAACATTTATAAATCCACAAGCTAAATAAATTATACAATCAGAACTCTAACTATTCACCACAAGTTCATATCGTCATAAATTAGACTTAACATTCCGAAATTCCAAATAACAGAGATCTTCTAACACTTTTACACAGTATATCCATTTCGATCATCAGAACAATTCATTACATACAAAATATGCTTATACAACAATAGCATAACAACCGACAAGACTTGCCCATAATTCTGAATAGCTATCCACTGCCTCAGCCCAAATCAAACATCTCGAAGAGTGACAAGCTGACCTGAAAGATTTATATAACAACGGAGTGAGCCAAAAACGGCTCAGCAAGTGACAAAACATATTCAGAACAAAAGGAACGGTTTCAAACGAGTAAGGTATCATAATGTAAGGCAGAATACAAGAATTCTCAAGGATACCATCTCATTAGATACAAAATCATAAGTATCATGTCATTCAAAACATATTTGATTCATAACAACGACATATGGAACATTTCGAAACATATCAACAGTGGAGGAAACATTTCAGAGCATATCAATAACAAATACCGTACAGAAGCTCAAACGTCATCTTTGACGTTGCAAACATATCAATCTTATCCAAAGCATGTACAGAAACACATAACCAAAGCTCTGGATATCATATCAAACATACAGAAGGTGTAGTGGGATCTCAGTCAGAATGTGATTCATCCATTTCTGAATGACCACCTGACAAAAGTCTCCCACGTCTGGGAGCTCCATCCACCCACGTCTAGGTGAAGTCAAAGGGGACCGGCAGAGCATCGCAGGCTCTAATCACATACCCACGTAGCGGGCAACAAGCGCATACATAATATCCCTCATAGCGGGACCCCACATAGCGGGCAAATAACGCATACCCTTTACCATTTCTGGCAAAGGTCCAGACAATCCCACACACCAGAGTACAAAAGGGTAGTTTCAACAATAAGTAGCATATAATGGAAGCACACGCGGAACAACAAAATGTACATGTGCCTTTACGAGTCAATCCGAAGTAAGCAATAATCTTTCACAAGTATATTCAGATTTGAAAGGAATTGAAAGCAAGGGCACATATGGAATCCAAGCAATCACATATAACTCAATTCAATAAGAAGATTTGATGAATTCAATGTCCAAAGGAATGAAACTGGAATAGGCACATATCGAAAGCAAATGCGGAACAATAGGATATACATGTGCCTATATGAGTCAATACGATATAGCATAAACGTTACACAACAGTTTTCAAGAATGCAAATAATTTTTAGGACAAGAGCATACAAGAATTCAAAGCAGTAATATAAAGCTCAATTGAATAAGAAAGCTAAAGGATATCAATTTCCAAAGGAATGAAACCAGAATATGAGAAATCGACCAAAGCTCGATTTCTGGCAGAATACAGAAGGCACATTGAACAAATGATTCAAACTATCAATCGTGCTTCAATTTACTCAGAAATAATCATTGGATAATACTTTCAGATAAGACAGGCTTCATATGAATTGAACTGTCCAACAGAGAGAGTTACAAATAATTTGGTAAGCAAGAGTCGTAGAACAAAATCTCTATTGGCAGAATTCATAATGTCAGATTCAACAGATAACTGGACAGGTGTTTAGATTCCAAATCTTTCAATCCATATATCAAGGAAAGGTCTACGAGTCTAGGTTCCAATGAAATCAGTTTTGAACAAATCAGAGTTTCCACAAAGGCTTATAGGCAGCTCGGTATCAAAAGGTCAGAATCTCAGAAGTTGCACAGATTCGAATCGTTATGTCTAAACAGGAGATATATCAAATGCAAGGCTAGAACAATTCAAAGTTCCTCATATTCAAAGCAAATGTGGAGATAAAATTGACAGTGAGGAAAGATCAGGATACTTGCAATAAGACATATCAGAGCAATTATAGGAGAAACGATCAGGGAACTTGCAATAAGACATATCAGAGCAATTATAGGAGAAATGATCAGGGAACTTGCCTTTCAAATATTTTGATCTGAATATCCAAGGAAGGTGCCAGTCCAATCTTTCTACTTTTCCTCCGTGTCCTCTCTCTATTTCGTTTTGTGCTCCCGTTTTCTTCCTTTCTTCGTAACTACATCACGTGTCGAACATCGAGGCACAGTCACCTGCTCTCTCTTACTCTCATTCCTTCTTTTTCTTTCCCAAACGCAGCTGCCACAGCCGCCGCCGCTGCCGCTGCCACAATCGCAGCCACGACCGCAACTGCGGTCACAACCGCAGCCCCCTTTCACTGCACTATTTCCTTCTTCCCTTCTCTCGCAGACATAACTGCTGCATACGCAGTCGCTGCCGCTGCGGCCGCAATCCCGTCCGCAGCCCCTTTTTCCCCCTTTCCTTTCCTTTCTTTCCCGGCTGCAACTGCCGCAGTCACAGTCGCAGCCATGGCCGCAGCCACCACAACCGCAGCCTCTACTTCCTCTGCTACTCTATTTCCTCTCCTACTTCTCTTCCAACTGCAGCTGCCACTGCCGCAGCTGCCACCCCTTCTCCTCTTCCTCTCTTCTTCCTCTCCTTCCCTTTCTCTTCTTCTTCCTTTCCTTCTCTTCTTTCCCAGCCACAGCTGCAGCTGCCATCACCGCAGCCGCAGCCCCTTCTCCTCTTCCTCTCTTCTTCCTCTCCTTCCCTTTCTCTTCTTCTTCCTTTCCTTTTTCTCTTTCCCTGCCACAGCTGCAGCTGCCATCGCCGCAGCCGCAGCCCCTTCTCCTCTTCCTCTCTTCTTCCTCTCCTTCCCTTTCTCTTCTTCTTCCTTTCCTTTTTCTCTTCCTCTTTCCCTGCCATAGCTGCAGCTGCCACAACCGCAGCCGCAGCTACTTCTTTCCCTTCTCCTCTTCCTTCTCCTTCCTTTCTTCTTCTTCTCTCCCCGCTGCAACTGCTGCAGTCGCGGCCGCAGCCACGGCCGCAACCTCTCCCTCCTCCCCTACTCATCTTCCTCTTCTTCTTCTCTTCCAGCTGCAGCTGCCATCGCCGCAGCTGCAGCCCCTTCTTCCCCGGCGTCACACACACCCTCTCCTCTGTTTCCTCTGCAGGAAACAGAGGTATCACACCTCTTTCTCTTCCTCTTCTTCTTCTTCTCCTCTTCCCCTCTTCCCTTTTCCTCCCCAAGGCCACACATCTCCTCGCTGCAGCCTTGCCGCAGCTATCTTCTTCTTCTTCTTCTTCTTCTTCTTCTTCTTCTTCTTCCCTTTTCATCCTCAACGCCCCACACATCCTCTCCTCTGTTTCCACCTGCGGGAAACAGAGGTGCTGCAGCCCTGGCTGCTGCAGCTGCCTCTCTTTTCCCTCTTCTTCTCCTTCTCTTCTTCTCCTCTTCCCTTTTCCTCCCCAAAGCCACACACCTCCTCGCTGCAGCCTTGCCGCAGCTATCCTCCTCTCTTCTTCTTCTTCTTCTTCTTCTCTTCTCCCTCTTCTTCCTCTCTTCTTCTCCCCACGCCCCACAGCTCCTCGCTGCAGCCCTCGCTGCAGCCACCTCCTCTTCTTCTTCTTCTTCTTCTTCTTCTTCTTCTTCTTCTCTTCTCCCTCTTCTTCCTCTCTTCTTCCTCCTCTCTTCTTTTCCCTCTTCTTCTTCTTTTCTTCACTCCTCATGCCCCACCGCTCCTCTCTGTTTCTCGAAGAAACAGAGAGTGCGTGGGAGGCGGTGGGATAAAACCGAAATTTTCAGTTTTTCTTTATTTACTTCTTTTTACAACTTAACAGTTTAGTCTTTGAAATTTCTATATTTACATATAGGTCCTCCAATTTATAAATAAATCTTTATTAATAATTTTTAAAAGCGAGGGATATTACACTTTCATCTAGCAATTCATCTACTATTGGAATAAGGTATTTGTCCTTGATGGTTATGCCATTGAGAGCTCGGTAATCAACACGTATTCGCCTTGTTCCGTCCTTCTTGCATACAAGTAGCACCGGTGAAGAGTAGAGATTGCAACTTGGCCGAATAACTCCTGTTTTAAGCATCTCTTTTACAATCCTTTCTATTTTATCCTTCTAGAGATGTGGATACTAATATGGCTAAGCATTTGCTGAAGATTTGCTTGGAAGAATCATTATATAATGATCATGCCGACGGGTAAGAGGTAGGTTGCGCAGTTCGTCAAATATATTTAAAAATTCAGCAAGCAAATGAAGTAGATTTAGATCTTCGAATTCTATTAGCTCTCCCTTAGTTTGCTGCTCAAGTTGTACCAAAAAGCCGCTGCATGCTTTATGCAAAACCTTCTCCATTTGTTGTGTGCAAATCGTTGTTATGTCGCCCCCACGTTTCCCGTGCAATGTCACTTGTTTCTCATTACTGTAAAATTTTATAATTAGTTTCATAAAATTCCCGGAAACATCACCTAATGTCATAAACCATTTAATTCTGAGCATGGCCTCATGATTGTTAAGAGGGAGAAGGAAAAAATCTGCAATTATCTCTTGGTCCTGCAGCAATAATTTCTCTTGCGGGCGCCTACGATCATAATTCAAAATTCATCCATCGGCGACCTTAACGTCAAACCTGCTGTAATTCTCGATAGGTAAAGCCATCTGGACAGCAACCTTACTGTTTAGAAAGTTATTAGTACTACTCATGTCGATGAGAACAGTGATCGGTTGTTGTTTGAGAAGGCCTCCAATTTTCATCGTTTGCGTGTTTGAGTAGCCGGCTAGTGCATGTACCGTAACTTCAGTCGGTTGTTGCTCTTCTTCTACATCTTCTTCTTCATGTTCAAGGTTCTCTTCTAGATATTCAATGACCTCTTCTTCTATTGGTTCAATCATAAGAAGTCTCCCTTTACTATAGCGATGCTCACGGCTCCACGACTCGTCGTAATGCCAACATAACCCCTTCACATATCGCTCCCGAAGCTCTTCTCTTGTTAACCTCTTTGGTGTAGGGACTCAGTCCACAATAGGGGGGGCTGAGGGCTTTAATATTGCTGGTTGAGGAGTGACCCTAGTCCTCCAAGCTTCATGGTTCAATTGCTCCTCTTGATGTCGTGCGAAAGAGATGACTGTCATAAGCGTGTACGGTTGTCGTGCTTTAACTTCTCCTCGGATCTCTGGCTTCAAGCCCTCAATGAAGGTCCTCAATAGCTATTTTTGAGACCAATCACGAGTTTGATTATATAACCTTTTAAACCTGGTTTGGTACTCCTAAATGGTGGAGGTTTGTCAGATCTTTGCTAGTTATCCGTCAATATTCTCGTAATCGGTTGGTCTGAAGCGTATCAGTAGTCCTTCTTTGAATTGTCACCATGAAAGGACTCCATAAGTATGTTTAAACCAGTCAAACCACTGTATAGCATCCCCTTCAAGATGTATAGCTGTAATTTTCACCATTGATGCATCTGCGGTTTTGTGGTACCGAAAATATCGCTCCGCGCGTGAGATCCAACCAATCGGGTCTCCTTCTCATCTAGGAAAGTTCACTCTCATGCATGGATAGTTGGGGTCGGTCATAGAGCTTCCCTTGGAAGTCATATCTTCGGGCTTGGTGCGATTGGGCAAAGCTCTCTCCTTGATGTGATTTCTTCGGGCTTAGTGGTCGGCCCAATCTGAGTTCGGTAAAGAGCGTCTGAATCTTATCCTCCATTCGCACCTCAAAGGCTTCAAATTTAGCATTGATTACCTCCTCAGATGCCATAGTATATGCCGCCAAATCTGTGATGTTAAGATCTCTCTTTTGTTGTCGGGTTAAAGGCATGTATTGGTTGAGAGAGGTGATGGTCGAAAGGGTCGGTGGATGTAGGCTATGGTTTAGGCTTGTTTTGTGGCTATTTTGGGTGCAGTTTGAGGGTGTGGTTTAGTGGAGTTTTAGGGCTATGGATGAAAGTTTTGGATCTGTGGTAGATGGCAGCAAAGGTTTGATAGAAATCAGTGAAAGTTACAGCAAGTATGTGCTGTCTTGTAAGAGCAGAATTGTCGTCAAAGAAACAGCGGTTTCTCGACATAATTTCCACCAAAAACTTGAGAGAATTGATAGAAAAATCACAGTATATATGAGAGCAAGGATGACTAATTTAATCAAGAAAATTTCGGCAGTATAACAGCAAGGAAATTGGTGCAAGTTACGATAGCAGAATTCTCGTCGAAAAATTTCAGCGGTTTACGATGAAAATTTACAGCAACACAAAATCATTTTTATAGATGAATTCCTCAATAGATCAATATTAGATCGAAGCCAAGATGATCTATGAAGTGTATAAGAAATTTCATTCAAAAAGATTGCAAATAGATGGGTTAAGGCAACAATATGCGGCTGAAATTTTCTGTAGCACAGATTTTTAAGTATAGCAGATTGGACGTAAAAGATCAGTAGTTTATATTGAGAATTTATTGATGAAACCAATTGGAAATCCACTATTAGGAAGTGTCAAAGCTATCATAAAAATTTCGTAGAGATTTGGATAGAATCAACATTGTATCAAGATCAAAGAATCAGTGCTATGCGGCTGAAATTTTACAGTGCAGATTTTCAAATATAGCAGATTAGACGTAAAATATCAATAGTTTATATTAAGAATTTTTGGACAAAATAAAAGGGAAATCTACTGTTATGAAGTGTCAAAGATGTCATAAAAATTTTGTAGATATTTGGATAGAAAAAACACAGTAGCAAGATCAAACAGACGGTGCTATACGGTTGGAATTCTGCAATGTATATTTCGTCATAGAGATGAAAACTTTATGACAAAAAGTTTATGCAGCAATATAGGAATAATTTTTTTAGAATTTTCAAATAAGGATAACTAAATTGCAGCAGCAGTAAGGTAGAGAACTAGAACCTGTTGCAATTCACGGGGAGATCAAAGGATGATCCGTGGTGGTGGAGATGATGGCGGAATTCGACGACGATCTTTTAAGCAATTGTGGGAATTGCTTTGGGTGGTTGTGGAGGGCTGATGGATGATAGTGGAAGGGTAGCGAGATGCTAAGAATGCTGCTCTAATACCAGGTGTTAGAACCCTTGCAGATTCTAAACTTGGGGTTGATCTCTTTAGGGGATCGGTCTCCTTGGAACTCTATAGGGGTTCCTCCCTCCAAGTTGCTGCTCAAAGGCTACAGAAAAGATTCATCTATTGCTTATCAAAAGAGGAGGAATACATGGCTATTTATAGGGTTTCTAAACCCTAACTCCTAATAGGACTCCTACTCAAGACTCCTACTTCTAACCAACTCCTAATAGGACTTCTACATAAGACTCCTATTCCTTTACAACTCCTAATTCTTCTCTAAGAAACAACCTCCTAACCCTAGCCGTCCTCTTAACCTCTTTAATAGGGGTCGGCTTAGGTAGGTTTTACATGAATGTCCCTCTCAATTAGGACTCTCCTAGCTAGAGTCCTAACACATTCATAGCCTTTGCATTTAGAGAAAAAGTCTTTCTTCTCCAAATCATTCCAATGGTTCATTAGAAGAGAAGACCTTCGAAAATCAAATTCGACTATGTGCCATAAATCAAGATTCAATGAAAGTAAGAAAACTCTCATTCGAGTTTTTCAATAAGTGTAGTCTGTCCCATTGAAAAAGGGAGGACGAATGAGAGAGTGACTCTCTTGAAAGCCGAAAAGAGCCATTTCTCTTTGGGTGTTAAACCAAATGAGAAAACGAGGCTCTGATACCAATTGTTAGGAAAGGGGTCGGCACTAAGAGGGGGGGGGGGGGTGGGTGAATTAGTACAGTGGTAAAAAAGTCCGTTCTGAAATTTCTTCGTATGATAAAAATCAATTTTGGAAACTTAACTTGAAAGCGTGTTCATAAAAGTATTGAAAGCAGTTTGCAGTTAATGTAAATTGTAAAAAGGAAATGCAAACCAGATTTTATAGTAGTTCGATCGTCATGACCTACATCCACTCTGCCAATTCCTCTTCCGTCGAGGCCACCGGCATCCACTATTGGTCTTCCTTCAATAGACGAAGACTAACCACCTTTTACAACTAATTCTCCTTTTGTCGCGTTTAGGAGATAACCCTTACACCCCCACTTACTCCTCTCTTAAATTATTCTAACACTTAGAACTTTTGAGAGGAGTTCACACAAGATTGTAGTAGCATTTTTTTGTATTTTTACTCTCAAGTCATGTTATTTTAACTAGTGATGAGAGGGGTATTTATAGGCTTCAAGTTGATACAAACTTGGAGCCTAAAAATATATCATCCTGGGTTTCCCGAGAACGGGCGGTACCATCGCCTGTGTTGGGCGGTACCACCGCTAGTGTCAGTCTGACACTAACACTATACTGGGTGGTACCACTTCCTGCAGCCTCTTAGAGGCTGTGTCTGGGCAGTACTGTTAGGATCGAGAGCACTAAGAAGGGGGGGGGTGAATTAGTGCAGCGGAAATCTTACAGCGATTAAAAACCAAAAGCTGCGTTCGTTCAATAAAAACTATTATGATGCAAAAGCTAATTCTCAGTTTGTATCTAAGTGCAGTTTGCGTCTAAGCGCAGATTGCGTCTAAGCGCAGTTTGCGTCTGAACACAGTTTGCGTCTAAGCGCAGTTTTGCGTCTAAGCGCAGTTTACGTCTAAACTCAGATTTACGTCTAAACGCAGTTTTACGTCTAAACGCAGATTTACGTCTAAACGTAGTTTTACGTCTAAACGCAGATTTACGTCTAAACTCAGATTTACGTCTAAACGCAGTTTTACGTCTAAACGCAGATTTACGTCTAAACGTAGTTTTACGTCTAAACGCAGATTTACGTCTAAACTCAGATTTACGTCTAAATGTAGTTTTGCGTCTAAAAGCAGTTTTGAACCTTGAAAAGCGTTTTACGTAGAAAGCAATTTGCAGTTATAAATGGAGTCCGAATGTAAGCGTAAACTGCAGTGTGAAGATCGTACGAAAACACGATTTACGTTTGAATGCAGATTCTGAAAGAACAGCACTTAGAACTTGTTCGTGAAAGCGCAGAGAGCAGTAGTAATGGAGGAGGTTTGCAGTAATGATAAAGTGCTCAAAAATAAACGCAAACCAGAGATTTAGAGTGGTTCGGTCAGCCTTGACCTACTCCACTTTTGGCTTCCTCCACCGACGAGGTTGCCGACGTCAACTAGCTGCCTTCCTTCAATGGGCGAAGGCTAACTGCCCTTTTACAGTTTCTCTCCTTTTGACAGGCTCAGGAGACAACCTTTACAGATCCTTTCTCTCCTCTCTTTACAACTCAAGACTTGAAGAACAGAAGGAGGAGAACTTTAGGACTTTACACAAATTTGAGCTCTTAGAATCACTGAAAAGATCAAGAATTCGGTGTGGATCTATATCTTTTCAGTGCTGAATGGGTGGGGTATTTATAGGCCCCAACCCAGTTCAAATTTGGAGCTCAAAACGATCAAATCGATCAAATCCCAGAATTCTGGGATCAGGCGGTTGCACCTCTTGACTGGAGAGGTGGCACCGCCTAGCAGAGCTCGAAGACTGAGCTCAGGCAATTGCTTCTCTCTGCCAGAGCTCGAAGACTGAGCTCGGTGATTGCATCACCTGGCAGAGCTCGAAGACTGAGCTTGGTGATTGCATCACCTGGCAGAGCTCGAAACTGAGCTCGGTGGTTGCATCACCTGGCAGAGCTCCAAACTGAGCTCAGGCTGATGCACCTCTCTGCCAGAGCTTGAAGACTGAGCTCGGTGATTGCATCACCTGGCAGAGCTCGAAACTGAGCTCGGTGGTTGCATCACCTGGCAGAGCTCCAAACTGAGCTCAGGCTGATGCACCTCTCTGCCAGAGCTTGAAGACTGAGCTCGGTGATTGCATCACCTGGCAGAGCTCGAGACTGAGCTCAGGCTGATGCACCTCTCTGCCAGAGCTCGAAGACTGAGCTCGGTGGTTGCATCGCCTGGCAGAGCTCGAAACTTGAGCTCTGGCGGTGCTACCTCTTGGCAGAGGAGGTTGCACCGCCCAGTCTAGCTCGAAGACTGAGCTCTGGGCGGTTGCACCTCTCGGCTGGGGCGGTTGCAGCTCCCAGCCTCGCAGCCCTGGCGGTTGCACCTCCTGGCTGGGGCGGTTGCACCTCCCAACCCCACAGCCCAGGCGGTTGCACCTCCTGGCTGGGGCGGTTGCACCTCCTGGTGCAATCAGGGTCCGAATGGTTCACTCCATTCGGCCCACTTTGAATCTTTTCAGGGGCCCAATTGCCCCAAGATTAAGCTAATGGGATCACCTCCCATTTTCATGCTTAATCATTATGCTAACTACGATTAACTCTAAGACAACTTCTGCAGCTTTGCTCCGATGCGTCAATCGCTTCTTCCGGCGAGTTTCCGGCCAACTTCCGTCGATCAACCGATAACCCTCGGTGATCCTTCTGCGGACATCCGGCATACTCCTGGACTTTGCGACGATCCACTTGGCGAGTTCCGACGAGCTTCGCTTGGCAAGCTTCTGGACTTCTCGGATCTGTTCTCGCTGAACCTCCGACGACCGTCCGAACTTCCGTCGAACTCTCGAACTCCCAACGTGATCATGATCTTGACTTCGGCGCAACTCCTGCTGCTTGTCTATCTTTCATCGTAGTTAATCCTGCACACTTAAAACAAAACTTCGATCGAGACAATTAATCCTAAGCAATTAACCAAGTTGTCCGGCATGTCATTGGTCCCTCGACGCTTCGTCTGATTCTTCGGCGCATCGTCCTCTCCTGCGGCCTATTGCCCAATCGGCCAGTTGACTCCGCAACTCCGATATCCTTGGCACAATACCCGCTCTACTTGGCTCGATGCCCGAGTCCATGGCCCGAAGCCTTCTGTCGATACGTCGACCGATCCACCGGCCCGACGTCCAATCTTCTGACATGTTCCTCCGGCACAACATGATTTTCCTGCTTTAATTGTCTCATCCTGATCGAAGCATCCTGCGTCACTCAAAACGCAGATTAAATCATAAAACATATATCAAGTAGTTTCATCATCAAAATACGAGATTCAACAATCTCCCCCTTTTTGATGATGACAACCACTTGATGACGGAGTTAAACTTAACTCCCGGAGTTTAAACAAACTCCCCCTATCAATATGCCATATTGATAGAACCTTGAATTCAACCTGAATTCAAGTCATTGCAATATTCATCATGAATACTTGCAACACGTCAACATGAACATATGCATAAACTTATGCATCACATGTCATGTCATCAACATACTTCTCCCCCTTTGTCATCAACAAAAAGGAGAAGTACCACAATCAAGTGTTTGTGATATTGGTTCAACTTATTGCATGAAAAACATATTATCAAGTTTTATCATCATGCAGTTTTGAAGCCAGAAAATTTAGCAAATGTTACATCATGCTTAGAATATTCAGGCTATCAAGTTTTAGATATGCAAGTTTTACAGCATACAAGATAGCGCTTTTAGAACATGCAAGCTAGTAGTTTTGAGATGTTCAAGAAAGCAACTCTTGCTTCTTGAGATATGCAAATTTGTCAAGTTTTGCTAGATGTGCAAGTTAGCATTTTTGCCTCTTGAGATAGGCAAGATAGCACATATGCTTCTTTTGAGATAGCAACTTTTCGCTTCTCTTTAGACTACAGGCTAGCAATTTTTACGATTTACAAGTTTCGCAATATACAGGCTAGCAAAAACTTCGAAAGCAAATGCAAGATAACTTTCTTGTGTAGGCTCATGATTATTGCTTCCTATTGTAATGTGCAGGTTGCAAGTCTTGCTTCTTGAGATATTTAAGATAGTGATTTTCAAGAAGACAATTTTTGCTTCTTGAAATAAGCAAGTTAGCAATCAAGTTTTTGCATCTTCTTGACTTGTGCAAGCTAGCTATCTCCCCCTTTGTCATTGTCAAAAAGAAAGAAAGAATACAGTTTTGTAGTTCTTTTTCCTTTTACAACGATTTCAAAATCATGACAAAGGATGAATAATCAAGTTATGAATGTCAAGACAATTTTTCATCATGAATATTTTATCATTGCATGCATCGTTATCATAGGTTGAAGTATTACATGCATGATATCATATCACCATTCATAATTACATTAATGTTTCAATATAGCAATTTCTTCTCAAAATGTGTAACTTGGCACTCATAGCATTTTAGATCATGATTTACATCATAAATGTTTCATATCATGATGGTATCAATTTTGTCAAATTATATCCTACCATGCATGATCAAAACTTCTCCCCATTTTATCATTGAAAACAAGAAGAAAGTAGGGGGTAGAGCATAAAAGTATTAAATATTTTAATCATTTCAAGGCATCATAGATCAAGTTATGATTCGTGATTCATCACAAAGCAAGTTAGTTTTCAATCATCACATAAGGCATTTAAGGAATTTTTGAAACATAGGAGAATGATTAATTTAAGCATACAATGTTTCAATCCAATTCAAGTCATGAATATCAATGCTTTCATATTGTGAGGATCAATTCATGAATACCACAGGATATTATTTGTGACTTCAATTTTGCAAGATCAAGATTATGATTCAAATCAAATCATTAACTTGAAATTCATAATCAAGTCATTAAAATTAATTTCGAGATTCACAAAATATCATGAAATCATTAATCTCGATCAGATAGGAAAAGCATTTTTTAAGAGATTCTTTTTTATCTAAGCATGCCTTAGTCTTTATATGCCAAATTAAGATAAGCATGAAAGTTCAAGACATAAGGCAAAGAAATCTTGTATTATGAAATATATGATATCAAGGCTCATGATTCATTCGAAAAGATATAGTACAAAGAGCAACTTGAAACATTCTTATCAGGATCACATTTTAAAATATTCCAAGTTTCAAGATATCAATATGACACTTCATTGAATTGCATTTCATTTGAAGAACTCCTTTTTGATAAATGTAGGGAGCATAATGAACGATCTTGATTTATAAAGAGCTTCATGTTATAATTATCAAGATCATGATTTTAATAATTATTCTCTTTAGCAAGGAATCACAAAAGCACTTTATTTTTGCATAAGAAATCTCATTGTATTATGATTTATAAATTCTTTTTCTGCACATGAATCATAGGAGATATGAATGTGAAACAAATCTTTGCAAGCAAAAACACTATCATTCATGTTTCAAGATGGAATTTATAAGCATGAATCATTTCCTCAAATCCATTTTAGAAAAATATTTTTCATAAGTGTATGAGAAAATCCGATTGTTGGGATACCAATTGTTAAGTGAATCCGAAAATGAAATTAACACTTTCATATATTCAGACACGATTTTTGCTATAGATCTTGAAATTAAATCAAGAAGATCAAACAAGCTCATGATCATGGATAACTTAAAATCACATGCATAAAATTGTTAATAACCATTTAATATTACATCTTTATGCATTACTTTAAATCAAACGTGATTTCATTCAACAATGTTAATCAAACATGATACACATTATTACTTCTTAACCATGATCAAAATCATTTTGTTTGTTTATCATAAAATATGCAATATTATCATTTTCAAAATTATCAGCATGATCATAATTTTTGTATTTTTATTTTTAAACATGTAATTTTTAAGAAAATTAATTCTAAACTAAAAAAGAAAATATATCATGAAAGCATCAAGTAATTTCAAAATAAACAAAAGGCATTTTAATTACCTCAACGTCGTAGGCTGGTAAGGCGTAGTTTGTCGCCTCGCTTTTGTTGACTTTCTCGTCTTCGGAGGAGCTCGATTCATCCCAATTTTTGTTCTTCTTCTTGCGTTTAAAGCAAGTAGTTCCATTCTTTTTGCTTTTTAATTTTCGTTTCATTTGTAGTTTAAGTTCACCATCACTTGAGCTTATGCTCGAGTGGTCTTCAAATGTTCTATGTCCCAAATCCTTCCTGTTCTTTGGAAGGTTGGTTTGTTCATCATTGTCCTCATCACTTGAGTCATCGCTCAAGTGGCATTCATTTGTCCAGAGTTCCAAATCCTTCCTGTTCTTTGGAAGGTGATTGTGTTCAACATGTTCATCATGTGCATTGTGCACCATTTCATATGTCATCAACGAACCAATTAGTTCTTCAAGTGGTAAGTTGTTTAGGTTTTTAGCTTCTTGTATTGCAGTTACTTTTGAATCCCACTTCTTAGAAAGAGAACGCAAAATCTTGTTTACGAGTTCAAGATTCGAAAAACATTTTCCAAGAGCTCTTAAACTATTGACGACATCCGTGAAACGGGTGTACATGTCGTCTATAGTCTCGCTTGGTTGCATTCGAAAAATCTCAAAATCATGCAATAAAAAGTTAACTTTCGAGTCTTTGACTCTACTAGTTCCCTCATGCGTGATTTCAAGTGTTCGCCAAATGTCAAAAGCTGTTTCGCACATAGAAATCCGATTGAACTCATTTTTGTCCAACGCGCAAAATAAGGCATTCATAGCCTTTGCGTTTAAAGAAAAATACTTCTTCTCCAAATCCGACCATTCGTTCGTCGGTTTAGAGGGAAGTTGAAAACTGTTTTCAATGATATTCCATAAATCCAAATTCGTAGAAATCAAGAAAACTCTCATTCGAGTTTTCCAATAAGTGTAGTCCAATCCATTAAACAACGGTGGACGAAAGACCGAAAAGCCCTCTTGAAAGCTATGAAGAGCCATTTCTCTCGGGTGTAAATCCGAAATGAGAAATACCCCGCTCTGATACCAATTGTTAGGATCGAGAGCACTAAGAGGGGGGGGGGTGAATTAGTGCAGCGGAAATCTTACAGCGATTAAAAACCAAAAGCTGCGTTCGTTCAATAAAAACTATTATGATGCAAAAGCTAATTCTCAGTTTGTATCTAAGTGCAGTTTGCGTCTAAGCGCAGATTGCGTCTAAGCGCAGTTTGCGTCTGAACACAGTTTGCGTCTAAGCGCAGTTTTGCGTCTAAGCGCAGTTTACGTCTAAACTCAGATTTACGTCTAAACGCAGTTTTACGTCTAAACGCAGATTTACGTCTAAACGTAGTTTTACGTCTAAACGCAGATTTACGTCTAAACTCAGATTTACGTCTAAACGCAGTTTTACGTCTAAACGCAGATTTACGTCTAAACGTAGTTTTACGTCTAAACGCAGATTTACGTCTAAACTCAGATTTACGTCTAAATGTAGTTTTGCGTCTAAAAGCAGTTTTGAACCTTGAAAAGCGTTTTACGTAGAAAGCAATTTGCAGTTATAAATGGAGTCCGAATGTAAGCGTAAACTGCAGTGTGAAGATCGTACGAAAACACGATTTACGTTTGAATGCAGATTCTGAAAGAACAGCACTTAGAACTTGTTCGTGAAAGCGCAGAGAGCAGTAGTAATGGAGGAGGTTTGCAGTAATGATAAAGTGCTCAAAAATAAACGCAAACCAGAGATTTAGAGTGGTTCGGTCAGCCTTGACCTACTCCACTTTTGGCTTCCTCCACCGACGAGGTTGCCGACGTCAACTAGCTGCCTTCCTTCAATGGGCGAAGGCTAACTGCCCTTTTACAGTTTCTCTCCTTTTGACAGGCTCAGGAGACAACCTTTACAGATCCTTTCTCTCCTCTCTTTACAACTCAAGACTTGAAGAACAGAAGGAGGAGAACTTTAGGACTTTACACAAATTTGAGCTCTTAGAATCACTGAAAAGATCAAGAATTCGGTGTGGATCTATATCTTTTCAGTGCTGAATGGGTGGGGTATTTATAGGCCCCAACCCAGTTCAAATTTGGAGCTCAAAACGATCAAATCGATCAAATCCCAGAATTCTGGGATCAGGCGGTTGCACCTCTTGACTGGAGAGGTGGCACCGCCTGGCAGAGCTCGAAGACTGAGCTCAGGCGATTGCTTCTCTCTGCCAGAGCTCGAAGACTGAGCTCGGTGATTGCATCACCTGGCAGAGCTCGAAGACTGAGCTTGGTGATTGCATCACCTGGCAGAGCTCGAAACTGAGCTCGGTGGTTGCATCACCTGGCAGAGCTCCAAACTGAGCTCAGGCTGATGCACCTCTCTGCCAGAGCTTGAAGACTGAGCTCGGTGATTGCATCACCTGGCAGAGCTAGAAACTGAGCTCGGTGGTTGCATCACCTGGCAGAGCTCCAAACTGAGCTCAGGCTGATGCACCTCTCTGCCAGAGCTTGAAGACTGAGCTCGGTGATTGCATCACCTGGCAGAGCTCGAGACTGAGCTCAGGCTGATGCACCTCTCTGCCAGAGCTCGAAGACTGAGCTCGGTGGTTGCATCGCCTGGCAGAGCTCGAAACTTGAGCTCTGGCGGTGCTACCTCTTGGCAGAGGAGGTTGCACCGCCCAATCTAGCTCGAAGACTGAGCTCTGGGCGGTTGCACCTCTCGGCTGGGGCGGTTGCACCTCCCAGCCTCGCAGCCCTGGCGGTTGCACCTCCTGGCTGGGGCGGTTGCACCTCCCAACCCCACAGCCCAGGCGGTTGCACCTCCTGGCTGGGGCGGTTGCACCTCCTGGTGCAATCAGGGTCCGAATGGTTCACTCCATTCGGCCCACTTTGAATCTTTTCAGGGGCCCAATTGCCCCAAGATTAAGCTAATGGGATCACCTCCCATTTTCATGCTTAATCATCATGCTAACTACGATTAACTCTAAGACAACTTCTGCAGCTTTGCTCCGATGCGTCAATCGCTTCTTCCGGCGAGTTTCCGGCCAACTTCCGTCGATCAACCGATAACCCTCGGTGATCCTTCTGCGGACATCCGGCATACTCCTGGACTTTGCGACGATCCACTTGGCGAGTTCCGACGAGCTTCGCTTGGCAAGCTTCTGGACTTCTCGGATCTGTTCTCGCTGAACCTCCGACGACCGTCCGAACTTCCGTCGAACTCTCGAACTCCCAACGTGATCATGATCTTGACTTCGGCGCAACTCCTGCTGCTTGTCTATCTTTCATCGTAGTTAATCCTGCACACTTAAAACAAAACTTCGATCGAGACAATTAATCCTAAGCAATTAACCAAGTTGTCCGGCATGTCATTGGTCCCTCGACGCTTCGTCTGATTCTTCGGCGCATCGTCCTCTCCTGCGGCCTATTGCCCAATCGGCCAGTTGACTCCGCAACTCCGATATCCTTGGCACAATACCCGCTCTACTTGGCCCGATGCCCGAGTCCACGGCCCGAAGCCTTCTGTCGATACGTCGACCGATCCACCGGCCCGACGTCCAATCTTCTGACATGTTCCTCCGGCACAACATGATTTTCCTGCTTTAATTGTCTCATCCTGATCGAAGCATCCTGCGTCACTCAAAACGCAGATTAAATCATAAAACATATATCAAGTAGTTTCATCATCAAAATACGAGATTCAACAAGTACCACCACCTAGACTGGTGGTACCACCACCTAACACAGTCTCGAAGAGTATGCCATGATGATGTCACCTCTTAGGGCACTATTTGGGCCTCTTCATTGCGCCCAACACAGTTCTTACATGAGCCCAACTGGCCTATAATTAGGTTAGCCCAATTTCAAACCCAATTACATGATAACTACGAAATCTAAGACATACTTAAGCAAAACAAGTCCATAAGTCTTGGTTTCTTCCGGCGATCTTCCGGTGAACTTCTGACGATCTCTCGGCAATGTTCCAACGGACTCCCGATAAGCTCTTGGACTTCTCGACGATCTTCTTGGTGAGTTCTGATGAGCTTCTCTGGCAAGCTCCGAGACTTTTTGGCTGGTTTCGACAGAACTTTCGACGAACGTCCAGACTTCCGATGAACTCTCAAACTCCCAACGAAATCACGTCCTTGACTCCGAGACTTCATTTTGCTTCATGCCTTGCTATCATAGTTAATCTTGCACATGTAAAACACACTTCGATCTAGACAATTAATACTAAGCATTAATCATGTTTTCCGGCATATCATTGGTCCCTCAATGCTTCGTCCGATTCTTTGACGCATCATCCTCTCTTGCGTCCTATTGCCCAATCGGCCAGTTGACTCTGTAACTCCGATATCCTTGGCACAATATCCGCTCTTCTTGGTCTGATGCCCGAATCCATGCCTTGAAGCCTTTTGTTGATATGTTGACCAATCCTCCAGCCCGACGTCCAATCTTCTAACATGTTTTCCTCCGGCCCAACATGATTCTTCCTGCTTTAATTGTCTCATCCTAATCAAAGCATCCTGTATCACTCAAAATATAGATTAAATCATAATCACTTATAAATTGGATTCATCATCAAAATCCAAGATTTAACCCTTACTATTAGGACCGAAATCGACACTAAGAGGGGGGGTGAATTAGTGCTTTCGTAAAAGTTACATCTGATGGGATATAAAGAGATATAAACTTTTGTATATGAACAAATACTAGCAGACCATAACATGCAGCGGAATTAAATGGAATCACAATCAAATAGAACATTAAGATATATGTAGAAAATCCCTCCAATGTGAAGGGTAAAAACCATGGGGCAAGCTAGAGATAATCCACTATAAGTATAATGAACATACAAATCTCAATCTCTTGCCCAAAACCTAGCAATAATTACAAGAGAATAACTGGGATACAAGGATCATGTTATTGTGCTCAAAATTCTAAATCCTCCCTAATTCTCCTCAAGTAATCATAGTAAAATTCTACTCTAGATTTGATCTAACCTAAGATGAGAACACTACTGGATGATTGAGAATAGTCTCTCTGCGTTGTCCTTGTTTTCTTCCCTTTCTTTCTCCTTAGATTTCTGTATTTTTCTCCTCCTTTATGCTACAGCAAGGATCTCCCATGTTTCCCTCGTTGCTTCCCTATTTATGCCTTTTTTCGCATCCATCACACACCCTCTAATATGAATTAGGGTTAGGTTAAAAGAGGAGGTGGGCTGTGGGCTGTTCAAGCCCACTATAGGCTGAACCATGGGCTGTCAGCCCAACAACCTCCCCCTTCAGCCCAAAAGGGAGGCTGTCCCATGACTCCTCAATGTGAAGTCATGCCGACTAGCTGTCGGCATATCTCTTGTCTTTCTTTTGGTAAAATCTTTGTTAATATGTCTGCTCCGTTGTCATCTGTGTGAATTTTCTAAAGCTGCAACTACTTCTCTTCAAATACATTTTGAATCCAATGATATCTGACATCTATATGCTTTGACTTGGAATGAAACATTGGGTTCTTACACAAATGGATGACACTCTGACTGTCACAATGCACCATATAGTTTTCTTATTTCAACCCCAATTCTTGTAAGAATTCTTTCATCCATAACATTTCTTTATAAACCTCTGTAGCAGCAATATATTCTGCCTCTATAATGGAGAGAGCAATACACCTTTGTAATATGGATTGCCATGACATAGCTCCCCCTACAAAAGTAAGTATATAACTTGATGTGGACTTCCTCGTATCTATATCGCTTGCCATATCTACATCTGTGCAACCTGTCAATATAGGTGGTCCACCTCCAAAGCTTAAATAAACCTTAGAACTCTCTCTAAGATATCTAAAAATCCACTTTACCACTGCCCAGTGCTCTTTATTTGGATTTGCTAGAAATCTGCTAGTAACACCAACTATATATGCGATGTCCGGCCTCGTACATACTATTGCATATATTAAAATTTTGGACTGTTGAAACATAAGGAACCTTTTACATTTTCTCGTTCTCCTCATCACTTGACGGACTTTGTTCTAAGCACAACTTGAAGTGGCCTGCAAGTGGAGAACCAATTGTTAGGATCAAGAGCACTAAGAGGGGGGGGAGGGGGGGGGGGTGAATTAGTGCAGCGGAAATCTTTCAACGATAAAACATGTTTGAACGATAAAAACAATTTCGATGTGAAAGCCGATTCTAAGATTACTTCAACTTAAGATCAAGCGAGATGACATTAAAATCAATCTATGAAGGCAGTTTGCAGTTATGATGAAAACCAGAATATAAGAGCAAACTAAAATACGACGTTCGTACGAAAAAGTTGATTTACATCTAAATGCTGATTCGTAAATCACTTAATTAGGCGAGATATAGTTTAAGCAAGGATATAAAGGCAGTTTGCAGTTACGATAGAAATCAAAATGTAAACGCAAATTGAAATATGATGATCATACGAAAAAGCATATTTACGTCTAAACGCCGGTTCGGAAAGTGCAAAGCTTGAAACCCGATCGTATATGGGCAGAAAGCAGAAAGCTTTTAAGGAAGTTTGCAGTAAAGATAATATGCTCAAAGGAAATGCAAACCGAGATTTAGAATGGTTCGGTCAATCTTGACCTACTCCACTTTTGGCTTCCTCCACCGACGAGGTCACCGACATCAACTAGAGGCCTTCCTTCAATAGGCGAAGGCCAACCACTCTTTTACAGTTTCACTCCTATTGACGGGCTAAGGAGACAACCCTTACAGAATTTTCTCTCCTCTCTTTACAACTCAAAACTTGGAAGAAAAGAGGGAGAAGAACTTTTGGCCTTTACAACAATTTTGAGCTCTAAAAATCACAGAACAAGATTAAGATTTCAGTGTAAGTTCATGCTCTTTCAGTGCTGAATGGGTGAGGTATTTATGGCCCCAACCCAGTTCAAATTTGGAGCTCAAAACTATCAATTTCCGGAATTCCGGGATCAGGCGGTTGCACCTCCTGATTGGAGCAGTTGCATCGCCTGGTAGAGCTCGAAGACTGAGCCTCTAGGCGGTGCTACCTCCTGTCAGGGGCAGTTGCACCTCCTGACAGAGCTCGAAGACCGAGCTCAGGCGGTTGCACCTCCTGACTGGGGTGGTTGCACCGCTTGGCAGAGCTCGAAGACCGAGCTCAAGCGGTGCCACCTCCTGTTAGGGGAGGTTGCACCGCCCAGTCTCGCTCGGAGACTGAGCCCAGGCGGTGCCACCGCCTAGCTGGAGCGGTTGCACCTCCCAGTCTCGCTCGGAGACTGAGCCCAAGCGGTGCAACCTCCTGCCTTGGGCGGTTCAACCGCCTGGCAGAAATCAGGGTCCGAATGGGTTGATCCATTCGGCCCAATTTGGGTTTTTCAAGGGCCCAATTGCCCCAAGATTAAATTAATGGGATCACCTCCCATTTTCAACTTAATTAACGTGCTAACTATGATTTTTCCTAAGACATTTACTACAAGTTGCTCCGGTGCGTCAATCGCTTCTTCCGGCGAGCTTCTGGCGAACTTCCGTCGATCATCCGATGAACCCTCGGTGATGCTCCTGCGGACTTCCGGCAAACTCCTGGACTTGCGATGATTCACTTGGCGAGTTCCGACGAGCTTCTTTTGGCAAGCTTATGGACTTCTCGGATTTGTTCCCGTAGAACCTCCGACGACTGTCCGAACTTTCGTCGAACTCTCGAACTCCCAACGTGATCATTGTCTTGACTCCGGCGCAACTCCTGCTGCATGTCTTACTTTCATCGTAGTTAATCCTGCACACTTATCTCAACATATAGATTAGATAACAAATGACAATTGACTTAATCATCAAAATCCGAGATTCAACAATCTCCCCCTTTTTGATGATGACAATCAATTGATAATGGAGTTAACCTTAACTCCCCCTGTCTATATGCCATACTTGAGATAAGTCATTCTTGAATTCAAAACCTAAGAATTCAAGAGACATATTGATAAGTTAAAATCATTTGAACTTATCAATACTCCTATCATGATTCCCATCATGATGTATCTCTCTGAAGATGATGTCAAGGCTTGACATTCATTTTCAAATATAACAAGTTTGTATGATGGTAATAGTAGCAATTCATCATATTGTAAGATATCAACATGTAAAGCTACGAAGTAAGATTTTGATATCATTACATGATGTACACATTTCAAATATTGTAGCAAGTATTGCATTTCATCACATGGTAAGATATCAACTCGTAGAATTTCGATGCAAGTTTTTTTGTTTGATATCTTGACACGATACAAACAAGGCATAATTCAAATTAATCATAGCATCTGTTCATATATCTCTTGGTGATGCAAGCATGGTATAATCATAGCATCAGTGTTTATAGCATCAATTCATATATTTCTCCCCCTTTGTCATCAACAAAAAGCATGGTAGTTGTGATACCAGGAGAACAATATAAGCAAATTATCAAGCATATAAAGGAAGGCATGATACGTAGATTGCTTTGAATACTTCTTCCTTTTTTTTTGATATAATCTTTTTGCATGAAGGAGGAAAGCCATTTGTGATACCAGCTATTTATGAGTTTACTTTGAGTCAAGATATGTGTGTGAAACAACTTTTTGCAAGTAAAAATACTATCATCCATATTTCAAGATGGAATTCATAAGCAGGAATCATTTCATCAAATCCATTTCAGAAAAATATTTTTCATAAGAGTGTATGAGAAAATCCGATTTTTAGCATTCCAATTGTTAAGCGAATCTAAAAATAAAATGAACACTTTCATGCATTCGGACAAGACTATGCTACAGATTTTCAAATACAATCATGAAGACAAAACATTTTTGTATTCAACATATAATTTCCAACATGTTATTTAGGCATGTAATGGCAATCAAGTGATTTGATCATTCAATAAAGTCCGAAAAATAATTTTAACTAGTTTATGTATTCGGACATATCAACATTCCTAATTCTCTTTTTATGAAATCAAATTGCTCTTCACTTAGAGGTTTTGTAAAAATATCAGCTAGTTGATGTTTAGTGTTAATATCATGGCAATGTCATGACTTATCAACTGCATTGGTATATCACTTTCTCAAATTATATTTATCATGGAAATCAAGACACAAGATTTTCAAAACATTTAGTTTCAATGCAAAATCCGAGATAAACAATGAGAGATGTTTGTAACTCTGCATATGCTCACAAAAAATATATCAGGTAACCATATCAAGGATCAAGGCAAAGCCCATCATGGTGAGTAACATAAGGAGTTTACAATAACAACAAATGATTGTGTTCATACAAGCTTCATGAGGTGGAAAATTAAAGTGCCTAAATAAAGAGTCAAATTGTCGATGAATTTGCTACGGCTCGGATAGGATTTGATCTTGTCGATGTTCAAGCCATTCTTGGCTTTGTTCGAATCGGTCCATCCAAATCCCAATATCTTCGACAGATGATGTATGAGTTTGCTCAAATGGATGTGTTTCCTCAAAGGGACATATCGGAAGAGATTGGGTACCCTTAAAGACTGGTGTTTCCGGTTCTGGTTCAGGTTGAGGGGGATCGGTTCTTCTAGGCATTCTGACCCAGTTACCGTTTCTATAAAAACATCTTAATCGGTGAAGTAGATTTTTATTTATTATGCTAAACCTATCTACTTTTATTACTTCTTCTTTCGGTGGTATTAGAATATCGTAGGCTTTCATTATTCTAGTGATTATACCACCATATGGGAGCATCATGTCTTTCTTAGATAGTTCTAACATGTTTTGTTGGATAAGATAACCAAGACAGATGTCATGTCCTTTCATGATCAAATACATAGTTCCTAATTCTAATTGGCTTACTTCATCATGATGGTATTGTTTAGGGAGAATGATGCTAGTTAGGATATGATGAAGTACCTTAGTGTTTAGAGGCAGTAGATGTTCACAACTTTTAGGAACAAATGCTAAGTTGGGTTGGCGAAAATTGTTCCCAAGGCTTCAACATATGTTGTTCCAACAGTTTCATCATCCCATGATCCTCTAAAGTAAAGTCCTCTACTTTTTATGGGAATGCCTATAATGTCGCAAATGAATTTATCCGTAATGGAGATGTGTTGTCCTAAAAGATAGGTAGACATTCTTTCTTCTTCATCTATTTGTATGTTATTGTAAAACAATCTAACAAGTCTTGGATAGATAGGTTCATTAATTTGTAAAATAGGGAGTAGATCTAAGTTTGCAAACCATTGGATTGTCTCTAAGTCTCTTAGTTCATTTAAATCTACATATTTTCCCTTATTGATACTCCTAAGTTCGAAAGAGGAAAACTTTTCAGCATGGTATTTTGAATCGAAAAGGGTGAGATCAAAATTTTCCACTAATCTCTTCTTTCCTTTGTCCCTTGAGGATCTTCTAGATCCCATAACTACTGCTATTTAGAAGAATAGTGATGAGCAAGAGTAAATAAATCAAAAACAGAATTTAAGGGCTTCTTAAAGAATACCTTAGTGAGATCTTCAAGAGAGGGAAGGATTGTTGATGTTTTTCTCCGAAATGAGGGGTATTTGGGATGCTATGAGGGGAGAAATGGGGATGGAGGAGCTTTGGAAGAGTAAAGAGGGGAAGGGAGTGAGTTGGGGTCGGTTTCACCGCCGGCCCTAGCTTGGGTTAAAAAGGGCAGAGTTGCGGGCGGTTGCACCTCTGGCTGGGGCGGTGCAACCGCTTGCAACATGTGACAACCGGAGGTGCTACCTCCAGCTAGGGCGGTGCCACTGCCTGCAAGCGGTGAGCACTTGTTTTGATCGCAGTGTGATATGATTTGAGAGTTTTTGTCTTGAGAAGAATTTTCATTCAGAGCAATCAACTTTACTTACGTAATTACGTAAGAGTTTTCATTTTAAGATAAGAACTTTTGCATGATCAAGATAGATCTTTTGACATGCACACTCTCAATGTCGTACACATGTTTGTGATAGTTTGTTCAAGTTTGTAAGCCTTACAAGTTCAGGACAAACTTAGTCAGTTCATGATATAGAGTTGGATTCGACGGTTATGAACGGATGAAATTGATGGGTTCGAAAATCCAGAGGATATGTGAATTGAGAATCATGCATTTCTAATTCTGAAAAATCAAATAGGATTGTATCTAAATCGCATTTGTGATTTTAAATTTCTAATCTTCATCTATTATTTAGGGTAGAGAGCATTGCGAATTCTTTTTGGATCTTGGGTCATGAATATCGAGAATCCAAGGAGCATAATATTATTTCTTGCTCCAGCTTACAATTTTTTATGTCTTTACAGGAAAGGATGATTTTTAGGTACCCATTTGCTTTTGGGTGCCTAAAAAATAGATCTACATTATTTATCATGTTGCATAGAATTTATTATGGTTCCTTTAGGAACCCAAATTAATTTGTTTGGACTGATTTTCTTGAATGGACAATAATGCATTTTGTGTCCAAGTTTGCAACAAAAGTTGCATTTGCTTTGGTGTCGAACATGTAAGATGGGGCCTTTTATGAAGGTGGTTGGATTTTGGTGAGGACTTCTCACAAAGCCAATTCCACTTCTTTTGGGAACGTGACCGTTGTTTGCAAGGATCATGTTCAATGACTTGCTACCAACCTCGAATTTCTTCAAGGTGTTCTTAAGCAGCAAGTTTTCCTTTTGGAGAGTTTCTAGAACATGGCATTTCATGCATGAACTTAAACTATCATGATATTCAGTTTTTAACTTATCAAAATTACAAGTAAGACTATCATGCTCCTTTTTTAGCAATTTATATTTTCTACTAATAATCTTGCATTCATCAAATAAGTCATGGAAGGCATTTAATAATTCATCAAATGATAAATCTACATCTATTAAATTTGTTATCTCCTCTCCGATGGCCATCAAGGCGTAATGAGCAACTTGCTCGGTGTTAGACTCCTCTTTTTCGGACGCGCTCGAGTCATCCCACGTTGCTTTGAGTGCCTTCTTCTTTGATGTTCTCTTTTTGGCTTGGGGACAATCACTCTTGTAGTGTCCCGGCTTTTTGCACTCATAGCAAATAACTTGGTCCTTCTTGGGTTCAAGTTTATTTTTTGCGTCATTCTTAAACTTGTTTCTTTTAATGAATTTTTTAAATTTTCTTGTTAGAAGTGCCAAGTCATCGTCACAGTCCTCATCACTTGAGTTTTCTCTCAAGTGGTCTTCTGAAGTTTTAAGTGTCATATCCTTCCTGTTCTTTGGAATGATGTCTTCTTGCTCTTCATGAGCTTTGCAAGTCATCTCGTAGGTCATTAATGACCCGATTAGTTTTTCAAGAGGGAAGTTGCTTAGATCTTTTGCCTCTTGAATAGCAGTGACTTTAGGATCCCAACTCTTAGGAAGGGATCTTAGAATCTTATTTACGAGCTCAAAATCCGAAAAACTTTTTTCGAGTCCTTTTAGACCGTTGACGACATCCGTGAAACGGGTAAACATGTCACCAATGGTTTCACTCGGTTTCATTCGGAAAAGTTTGAAAGAATGTAACAGAAGATTGATTTTTGACTCTTTCACTCTACTTGTGCCTTCGTGAGTCACTTCGAGTGTGTGCCAAATATCAAATGTGGTTTCACAAGTCGAAACGCGGTTAAACTCGTTTTTATCAAGTGCACAAAATAAGGCATTCATAGCCTTTGCATTAAGAGCGAAAGCCTTCTTCTCCAATTCATTCCAATCGATCATTGGAAGAGAAGGCTTCGAAAATCCATTTTCGACAAGATTCCAAAGTTTAAAATCCATAGAAATAAGAAAGATCCTCATTCGGGTCTTCCAATAGGTGTAGTCTGTCCCATTGAACATGGGTGGATGTGTAATAGAATGGCCCTCTTGGTTTCCGGCGTATGACATCTCTCTTGGGTTTTAATCCGTTAGAAAGTTAACCCCGCTCTGATACCAATTGTTAGGATCAAGAGCACTAAGAGGGGGGGGGGGGTGAATTAGTGCAGCGGAAATCTTTCAACGATAAAACACGTTCGAACGATAAAAATGATTTCGGTGTGAAAGCCGATTCTAAGATTACTTCAACTTAAGATCAAGCGAGATGACGTTAAAATCAATCTATGAAGGCAGTTTGCAGTTATAATGAAAACTAGAATATAAGCGCAAACTGAAATACGACGTTCGTACGAAGAAGCTTATTTACGTCTAAATGCTGATTCGTAAATCACTTGATTAGACGAGATGCAGTTTAAGAAAGGATATAAAGGCAGTTTGCAGTTATGATAGAAATCAAAATGTAAACGCAAACTGAAATATGATGATCATACGAAAAAGCTGATTTACGTCTAAACGCCGGTTCGGAAAGTGCAAAGCTTGAAACCCGATCGTATATGCGCAGAAAGCAGTAAGCTTTTGAGGAAGTTTGCAGTAAAGATAATATGCTCAAAGTAAATGCAAACCGAGATTTAGAGTGGTTTGGTCAATCTTGACCTACTCCACTTTTGGCTTCCTCCATCGACGAGGTCACTGACGTCAACTAGAGGCCTTCCTTCAATAGGCGAAGGCCAACCACCCTTTTACAATTTCACTCCGTTTGACGGGCTAAGGAGACAACCCTTGCAGAATTTTCTCTCCTCTCTTTACAACTCAGAACTTGGAAGAAAAGAGGGAGAAGAACTTTTGGCCTTTACAACAATTTTGAGCTCTAAAAATCACAGATCAAGATCAAGATTTCGGTGTAAGTTCATGCTATTTCAGTGCTGAATGGGTGGGGTATTTATAGGCCCCAACCCAGTTCAAATTTGGAGCTCAAACTGTCAATTCCCAGAATTCCGGGGTCAGGCGGTTGCACCTCCTAACTGGAGCGGTTGCACCGCTTGGCAAAGCTCATGCTAGTCATAGGTGCACAGCCTCATAGGCTAGAGTCTTTGCTTGCCTTTCCTATTCTCCTCTCCCTCTCCACCTCAGACCTGGAGTTTTGAGGAGCGTCGTCGCAACCCTGCTGTGTGGATCACCGCTAGAGAGGAGGACGCTTGACCTCCTTCACCCTCTCCTAAGGATCTGCAAGGAAACAGGGATATACGATCTCCCTAGGTAACACAATCACTATACGCAGTTTTGTGTTTTACGGATTTTTGCGCACCAATCTTCGCACGACGACGAACATCTTTTTGGGAATCGGGGATTTTGTTTTCTTGTTCTTCCGCTGCGCATATGATGTCGCCCCCCATGATTTCCCAACAGCTCAAAGACTGAGCCTCTAGGCGGTGCTACCTCCTGTCAGGGGCAGTTGCACCTCCTAACAGAGCTCGAAGACCGAGCTCAGGCGGTTGCACCTCTGACTGCGGCGGTTGCACCGCCTGGCAGAGCTCGAAGACCGAGCTCAGGCGGTGCCACCTCCTGTTATGGGAGGTTGCACCACCCAGTCTCGCTCGGAGACTGAGCCCAGGCGGTGCCTCCGCCTGGCTGGAGCGGTTGCACCTCCTAGTCTCGCTCGGAGACTGAGCCCAGGCGGTGCAACCTCCTGCCTTGGGCGGTTCAACCGCTTGGCAGAAATCAGGGTCCGAATGGGTTGATCCATTCGGCCCAATTTGGGTTTTTCAGGGGCCCAATTGCCCCAAGATTAAGTTAATGGGATCACCTCCCATTTCCAACTTAATCAATGTGCTAACTACAATTTTTCCTAAGACATTTACTGCAACTTGCTCCGGTGCGTCAATCGCTTCTTCCAGCGAGCTTCCGGCGAACTTCCGTCGATCATCCGATGAACCCTCGGTGATGCTCCTGCGGACTTCTAGCAAACTCCTGGACTTGCGATGATTCACTTGGTGAGTTCCGACGAGCTTCTTTTGGCAAGCTTATGGACTTCTCGGATTTGTTCCCGTAGAACCTCCGACGACTGTCCGAACTTCCGTCAAACTTTCGAACTCCCAACGTGATCATTGTCTTGACTCCGGCGCAACTCCTACTGAATGTCTTCTATCTAAAAACCCACTTGCTCTTCAAAACCTTCATTCTATTTGGTAGTAGCACCAAATCATAAGTGTGGCTCTTCTGAAGAGCATCCATCTCTTCTTGCATAGCAACTGACCACTTCTCTTTCTGCTCACTTTCAACTATTTCTTGATAACTCTCTGGTTCACCTGCATCAATAAGCATCATATACTCATATGTAGAGTATCTTTTGGAAGGTTGACATTGTCTTGAAGATCTTCCCAACTGAGGTTCTGCGAGAAGTTACTCTCCAACTTCTTCTTGCTCAACATGTCCTGTAGGTAGTTCAACATCAAGCTCTACACCATCTTCCTACATATCTCCCCCTGATATACTGGAGGAGTAACTGGGGCACAATCTCCTAATCCTTCTGCAGAAGTCTTGGCTGGTGCCTTCTTCTTCAAATCCTCAAAGGTTTGATCCTCAAAGAAGGTTACATTTCTGCTTCTAAATACTTTCTGCTTTTCTGGATCCCAAAGCCTGTAACCAAAATGATCATGTGAGTAGCCAAGAAAAATACATTATTTAGTCTTACCATCTAGCTTGGACCTCTTATTGTCTAGAACATGTGCATATGCACGATAACCAAACACTCTCAAATGCTTGTAGGAAACATTTTTCCCTGACCATACATGCTCTGCAATATCACCATCTAGGGCTGTACTCAAAGCCTCATCCCAAAACCTTTTGGGTAGCTTCGCTTGTGAAAGCATACATCTGATATTTTCCATGATGGTATGGTTTATCCTCTTTGCAATAGAATTATGTTGAGGTGTACCAGGAACCGTCATCTCATGTTGGATGCCATATGACCTACAATAATTATTAAATAATCCTGTGTACTCACCATCATTATATGATCTTATGCATTTCAATTGCTTTTCTGTCTCCCTTTTAACCCTAGCATGAAACTCTTTGAAGACATTAACAACCTAATCTTTGGTCTTCAAAGCATAGGCCCAAACTTTTCTGGAAAAATCATCTATAAAAGTGATAAAATAAAGTGTACCACTTATACTAGGAACATCAACAGATCCACTGGGAGTTTTTTTCCTCAAAGGACCACATATATCTGTATAAATACGATCTAATGCATGCATTTTTCTAGGTAAAGCAGGATTAGCAAATAAAATTCTGTATTATTTACTAGCCAAACAATCAATACAAGGGTTTAGATATGTACCTCTGAGGTCTGGCAATACCTCTCTCTTAAAAAGAGCTTGCAGCCCCTTCTCGCTCATATGTCCCAGTCACCTATGCCACAATTCCATGCTGAAGTCTTTCTCTATAGCATTTAACTGCTCACCATAAGCTTTGGCCTGCAACCTGTATAAGGTGTGACATTTCTTTCCACTAGCTATAACAAGAGAACCCTTACTGAGCTTCCATTGCCCTCTATGAAATCTGCTATCATAGTCTTCATCATCTAGTCTTCCAACTGAAATTAAATTCAGTCTCAAGTCAACCACATGCCTCACATCTTTAAGCACTAACTTGCAACTAAGGTTGGTCTTTAAATTGATATCACCCATGCCAATGATGTCTACCGTGCCATAGTTGTTGGGAAATCATGGGGGCGACATCATATGCGCAGCGGAAGAACAAGAAAAACAAAATCCCCGATTCCCAAAAAAACGTTCGTCGTCGTGCGAAGATTGGTGCGCAAAAATCCGCAAAACACAAAACTGCGTATAGAGATTGTGTTACCTAGGGAGATCGTATATCCCTGTTTCCTTGCAGATCCTTAGGAGAGGGTGAAGGAGGTCAAGCGTCCTCCTCTCTAGCGGTGATCCACACAGCAGGGTTGCGACGACGCTCCTCAAAACTCCAGGCCTACTCTGAGGTGGAGAGGGAGAGGAGAATAGGAAAGGCAAGCAAAGACTCTAGCCTATGAGGCTGTGAATCCCTCCTATTTATAGAGATCCCGTGTCAAACCCTAATGGGTCCTTCCCTAGTGGGTATTGGATCTGCATCCAATAAGACAAGGGCTCCATCGGATATCTCATATCCGAACCTCTACTCATCGCAATGCCTACCATATGTGTGTGACCCTCTAGGCCCAATATCGAGCTGGCCATGAGTCATACCTGTCAGAACTCCTTCTGACTGAGTGAATTATTATCTCTGTAATAATTCACTTGACTCATCGACTACGGACGTACTAGGCTACTACGCCGTAGTCCCTAGACGATACTGGGGAATCCAATCCATTGGACTTGTCTGTCCTCAGTTACCATGTACCTATAGTCCCTCATCCATCTAATATCCCAAAGACCGTATATTGAGCATGGTGCTGTCAGACCTATACGGTTTCTACTCGAGTCTCGCTCTAATCGGATTCTCCTGGAGAACTCTTTCTCTCTCAACCCGAATGACCCTGGCCAGGGATTTGTCTGAGCAAGAACACATAGGATATTCCTCTCATGACGCCGAGAGTGGATGATCCTCTATTGACACTCAATAACCCTCGTAAGGTCGATTACCACTCCCAATGGCCAGCTGTACTAGATCTGGGGACAGTCAAACCTATAAGTCTGGTATCAAAGAGTGGAGCACTCATACAGGACATCCTTGGTGTCTCAAGTCTAAGGACCAGATACACCACTAGGACTACGGAATCGCTGTCTGACAATAAGGCATCATCAACCATCCAGCATTCTGTAAGCGGATCAATTAGTGAACTCATTCTCCAATGAGCACCTGTACTATATCCCTAGTGTCCCTACACGAGCAGCTATGAGACCAGCTGCATCCATCATATGGACGGGTATACAGCACACCAGTCTATCCGGTTATCACGATGTCCCTCTCGAGTAACCTATGACCGGGATTATTTAGGATATGTGTTTAAAGGTGAATCGATCTCATTATCGTGATCTCATCACGATCCGATTCCCATTGCACAAATCCAAGGACATCACAATATATATATGCATTTATATAATAGTTATAAAGTGATATACGCCAAAATATAATAAGCAAAAAGATTCTGCATCAAGTCACACGTGCCATCACTCACGTGATTGGCTTGCTGGGCACCTATGACTAGCAATAGTTGCCCATCTTGACAATACCAAAATTTTCAGACCTATAGGTAGCAAAAAACTCCCTCCATGGTGTAGCATGATAAGAAGCACCTGTGTCAATCACCCACTCAAGATCCTAACACACACCAGAAAAAATATCATCAGAAGGAGACAAAATCAAATAATCACCACCCTGCACTATAGCTATGATATTATCTTTTAACTTTGTAGACTCTACTTCTTTTCTCTTTTTCTTGCTCTTCTTAGGTTGCTTGCATTGGTTCTTGTAATATACTTTCTCACCACAATTATAGCAAATAATATCTTTTCTTGATCTTGACTTGCTTCTACCCAATGCATGAATTGCTTCTAGACTTTGACCTTCATCTGTTCTCTGAGATAAGTGCTTGTGAATCATTCTAAGATGTTGTTGAATTCTTTCTTCTCAACTCCTTATTCAATAAATTGCTTGTTACTTGACTCATAGTCATAACAACATCTAGTGTAGAATTACTAAGAGAAACCACTAGTGTCCCAACTTTCTAGCAATGAACTGAGAAATAACAATGCTTGCAACTCATCATCAAGAGACATTTTTATAGAGGATAACTGGTTAGTGATACTCTAAATTTCATTCAAATGCTCAGCAATAGAAGCACCCTCTCTATATTTTAGGTTCACAAGTTTTCTGATCAAAAAAGCTTTATTGCTAGTTGTTTTTCTTTTATAGAGACTTTCCAACTTTTTCCAAAGAGAATATGTAGAAATTTCAGTAGAAACATGGTGAAAGATATTATGCCATTGTTGAATAAACCCAACTGTTTTTTGATCTAACATCTTCCACTCATTATCTGTCATAGTTGTGGGTTTTACACTATCCCCCTACAAAGGTCCATACAAATCTTTGCAATACAAGATATCTTCCATTCTTGGTTTCCATATCATCCAATTGTTTCCATTCAAACTAATCATACGAGGAGCATTGAGATTTGAGGAGCATTGTTGCCGCCCTACTACGTGGATCACCGCTAGAGAGGAGGATGCTTAACCTTGTTGAATCTCGTATTTTGATGATGAAACTGCTTGATATATGTTTATGATTTAATCTGCGTTTTGAGTGACGCAGGATGCTTCGATTAGGATGAGACAATTAAAGCAGGAAAATCATGTTGTGCCGGAGGAACATGTCAGAAGATTGGACGTCGGGCCGGTGGATCGGTCGACGTATCGACAGAAGGCTTCGGGCCGTGGACTTGGGCATCGGGCCAAGAAGAGCAGGTATTGTGCCAAGGATATCGGAGTTGCGGAGTCAACTGGCCGATTGGGCAATAGGCTGCAGGAGAGGATGATGCACCAAAGAATCGGACGAAGTGTCGAGGGACCAATGACATGCCGGACAACTTGGTTAATTGCTTAGGATTAATTGTCTCAATCGAAGTTTTGTTTTAAGTGTGCAGGATTAACTATGATGGAAGAAAGACATGCAGCAGGAGTTACGCCGGAATCAAGACAATGATTACGTTGGGAGTTGGAGAGTTCGACGGAAGTTCGGACAGTCGTTGGAGGTTCTACGGGAACAAATCCGAGAAGTCCATGAGCTTGCCAAAGAAACTCGTCGGAACTCGCCAAGTGGATCGTCGCAAGTCCAGGAGTTTGCCGGAAGTCCGTAGGAGCATCACCGAGGGTTCATCGGATGATCAACGGAAGTTCGCCGGAAACTCGCCGAAAGAAGCGATTGACGCACCGGAGCAAGTTGTAGTAAATGTCTTAGGAAATATTGTAGTTAGCACAATGATTAAGTTGCAAATGGGAGGTGATCCCATTAACTTAATCTTGGGGCAATTGGGCCCTTGAAAAACCCAAATTAGACCGAATGGATCAACCTATTCAGACCCTGATTTATGCCAGGTAGTTGAACCGCCCCAACCAGGCGGTGGCACCGCCTGGGCTCAGTCTTCGAGCGAGACTGGGCGGTGCAACTACCCCTGACAGGAGGTGGCACCGCTTGAGCTCGGTCTTCGAGCTCTGGCAGGAGGTGCAACCGCCTCAGTCAGGCGGTGGCACCGCTTGAGCTCGGCCTTCGAGCTCTGGCAGGAGGTGCAACCGCCCCTGACAGGAGGTGGCACCGCCCAGAGGCTCAGTCTTCAAGCTCTGCCAGGCGGTGCAACCGCCTCAGTCAGGCGGTGCAATCGCCAGATCCCAGAATTCTGGGAATTGACAGTTTTGAGCTCCAAATTCAAACTGGGTTGGGGCCTATAAATACCCCATCCTTTCAGCACTGAAAGGGCACCTAGAAACCACCGAAATTCTGTATGAGTTGAAAGTTCTTCTTCCTCTTTTCTTCCAAGTTCTAATCTATTAAGAGAGGAAAGAAAATTGTGTAAGGGTTGTCTCCTAAGCCCGTCAAAAGGAGTGAAACTGTAAAAGGGTGGTTGGCCTTCGCCTATTGAAGGAAGGCCTCTAGTTGACATCGGTGATCTCGTCGGTGGAGGAAGCCAAAAGTGGAGTAGGTCAAGATTGACCGAACCACTCTAAATCTCGGTTTGCATTTACTTTGAGCATCTTATCCTTACTACAAATCTCCTCAATAGCTTACTGCCTTTTGCGCATATACGATCGTGTTTCAAGCTCTGCATTTTCCGAATCGGCATTTAGACATAAATCGCTTTTATCGTACGAACATCATATTTCAGTTTGCGTTTACGTTCTGATTTCTATCATAACTGCAAACTGCCTTTATATCTTTGCTTTAACTGCATCTTGCTTGGTTACAAGTTAAAGTGATTTACGAATCGAATTTTCTACCGAAATCGCTCTTATCGTACGAACGCGATTTTAATCATCGAAAGTTTTCTGCTGCACTAATTCACCCCCCCCCCCCTCTTAGTTCTTTTGATCCTAACAATTGGTATCAGAGCCTGGTATTTCTCATTTCGGATTTACACCCGAGAGAAATGGCTCTTCATGGCTTTCAAGAGGGCTTATCGGTTGTTCGTCTACCGTTGTTTAACGGATTGAACTACACTTATTGGAAAACTCGAATGAGAGTTTTCTTGATTTCTATGAATTTGGATTTATGGAATATCATTGAAAACGGTTTTCAACTTCCCTCTAAACCAACGAACGAATGGTCCGATTTGGAGAAGTATTTTTCTTTAAACGTAAAGGCTATGAATGCCTTATTTTGCGCTTTGGACAAAAATGAGTTCAATCGGATTTCTACGTGCGAAACAGCTTTTGACATTTGGCGAACACTTGAAATCACGCACGAGGGAACTAGTAGAGTCAAAGACTCGAAAGTTAACATTTTATTGCATGATTTTGAGATTTTTCGAATGCAACCAAGCGAGACTATAGGCGACATGTACACCCATTTCACGGATATCGTCAATAGTTTAAGAGCTTTTGGAAAATGTTTTTCGGATTTTGAACTCGTAAACAAGATTTTGCGTTCTCTTTCTAAGAAGTGGGATTCAAAAGTAACTGCAATACAAGAAGCTAAAAACCTAAACAACTTACCACGTGAAGAACTAATTGGTTCGTTGATGACATATGAAATGGTGCACAATGCACATGATGAACATAATGAATAAAATCACCTTCCAAAGAACAGGAAGGATTTGGAACTCCGGACAAATGAATACCACTTGAGCGATGACTCAAGTGATGAGGACAATGATGAACTTGAACTTCGAACACTAAATCTTAATAAGTTTATTAAATAAAAATCTAAAATAGATAATGAACTTGAACAAAGGAAGAGGCCAAAGAAGAGGAAGGCAACCAAGGATGAATCAAGAACTTCCAAAGGTGAAACGACGAATTGGGCTTTGACGGGCTTCGACTACAAGGTAAGTAACTCAACTCTCTTGAATTATTTTGAAATTACTTGAAGTTTTTCATGAGTGCTTAATTTAGATAGTAGGAATAAAAAAAAAATTGTTTTTTAAAAATTATATCATGTTTTTCTTTTTAGCATATTTGAAGAACTAAAAATTTGATCATGAAAAGTATATTGCTAAGGTTTCATGCATGTTATGTTTTGAAATGTTGAATGATGTATGCAACATTATGGATGATAGTTATATGATATGTGATAATGCTTAAGATTAATCCATGCATGTGTATTTTGATGATTTTATGTCATGCATGAGCTTTTGAAGTAAATGTTGATTTGAAACTCTCATTTTGGATTAACATGTTTTTGGTTTAATCATTTTTATGACATATTAAGATGACATAGTGCATGTACATCTATGTATGAATTTCTTGATAGTCTTTTGATGATAGATGTGATATCATGATGTTTTATTTTTGATGTGTTTGGTCTTGACGGCTTTATGATGAAACTTATGTTTTGATTTTAAATGATGATACATGTTTTCACAAAAAGACTTGAACACCCTCACATGAAATCAATTGTATGAAATGGAAATGAATTTTATATCCTATTGAGATTAATGAATTTATTTTACCAATCTTGTAAATCTCATGAAAATAAACATGATGAATATTTTGAAAATAAATGAGCGTATCATGCATTTGGTCTTAATGATTTCTCTTGAACATACTTTTTAAAATCATACTTGATAATGAATATCAAGATATTAAAAGGATGTTATCATGGAATCATGCTTGATAATTTATTTTACGAAATTTACCTTTCTATGTTGACATTTTTTTTTAAAAGCAAAGGCATGCTCATAAGAAGCAAATCACATGAATAGAAATTTATAAAAATGAAATGTAATCCTCTATCTTATTGATTTTTCAATAAATCTATGCTTGTCATATATGAATTTATTGAATGTAATTTTGAGGATGATTTCAGATTTGACAAATGCTTGATTCGTATTTACGACATAAGATACATTTTAAATATGAATCATGCTAAATTCTAAATGCTAAATAATAATTTGATTATGATTTTTTTTATGAATTAACTTGAATGAAATTTTGTTTTAACTGAATCATGAACTTTCCCTTGACTTCTTGACTTAAGAATTTTAAAGAAACATGATGATTACTTGATATTTTATACTTGAAATTTCTTGTAAAATGTGATCTTGATAAGAATGTTTCAAGTTGCTCTTTGTGCTATATCTTTTCAAATGAATCATGAGATTTGATATCATATATTTCATAATATAGAAATAACAAGATTTCTTTGCCTTGTATGTCTTGTGTAATGATTGTACATCAATATGCTTTATTATGAATTATATGAATCCTGATCGTGAACTTGTTAAGAAGAATTTTAATGAACCATGAATCATATCTTTGGTATTCACGAATTGATCCTCATTGATATCTTTCATTGATATGATAAATTATCATCTCATGATATATCGCATAATTATATCATGCTTTGCGATTGTATCATGTGATCTTTGCTGAATTTTCACATTGATATTCTTTATGACATGATTTCTTTGCATTGTTGTCTTGTATGTTTCATGTGATAATATGAATACATGAAACACTTATGATATGATTTTTATACAATTCCGTGTATTTATAAAATATTTATCTCATCACCCAATAACTCTTCTTGATATTCCTTATGAGATGAAATGAAATAATGCATGAAATACAAATGAGAAGTTAATGCTCATGCATGATAGGATGTAATGAATTTTGACATTTAGATACCATCATTTGAATAGCTATGATCATGTTGCCAAAATGATATATCATGAATGCTTGAATATCATGTTTGATATGCTCATAATGATGATTGATTTTTCGGTATCGTGCATAAAAAATGAAATGTTAATGAATTTGTGCATTAAAACTATAATGATGCACAAATAAGAATGATTACTTACCTTTGTCATGATTTAGAAATTGATATAAAGGGTTTTTTCCTTCTTTTTGACAATGACAAAAGGGGAGATAGATTGCTAGCACAATTCAAGAAAAAGGTAAAAATTACAAAAGAGAAGAAATTGCTATCTTGAATATCACCAATAATTGCTAGCTTGAAATGTCAAGAAAATGCAAAAACTTGTTTATTTTCTTGCACATCTAAAGAGAAGATGCAAATGTAACACTTACCAAATTGTTTGCTTGCCTCATGTAAAACATTGTCTCTTGGTAGTTTGGCATTTTGCTAGCTTGCACTTTGCAAAGAAAGCAAAAATGACACTTCTCAAAAGAGAAGAAAGAGCTTGTTATCTTGAACATCATAAGCTTGCCAAACAAAAATTGTAAAGGTGCTATCTTGCCTATCTCAAGAAGCAAAACTTGCAACTTATACATTGTAATAGGAAGCAAGAATCATGAGCTTACACAAGAAAGCTATCTTGCATTTCCTTTCGAAATTTTTGCTAGCTTGTATGTGGTAAAACTTGCATATCATGAAAATTGCTAGCTTGTAGTATAAAGAGAAGCAAATAGTTGCTATCTCAAGAAAATTAAACATGCTAAACTTACACCTTGCAATGGAAGCAAAATTGCGAGCTCAAACATTGCAAAGGAAGCAAAATTTTGCTAGCTTGCAACTTGCATATTTCAAGAAGCAAGAATTGCCTTCTTGAGCATCTCTAAATTGCTAGCTTGCAAGTTCTAAAATGTTGTAACATTGCTAGCTTGCATGTTCTAAAAGTGCTATCTTGTATGCTGTAAAACTTGCATATCTAAAACTTGATAGCTTGAATGTTCTAAGCATGATGTACATACTTCTCCCCATTTATTATCAATAAAAAGGAGAAGTTCAACTATCAAGTATTTGAGATATAATGTCAAATATTGTATTTATCATTATGCAATTTGTAAGCTTGAAAATTTAGCAATTGCTACATCATGCAAGCTATCAAGTTTTAGATATGCAAGGTAGTAAGATAGCATGTTTATACAAGCTAGCAAAAATTTTGAAAGCAAATGCAAGATAGCTTTCTTGTTGAAGTGTGTAAGCTAGCGATTCTTGCTTTCTATTGCAATGTGCAAGTTGCAAGTTTTGCTTCTTGAGATTGGCAAGATAGTGATGTTTAAGATGGCAAGCTCTTTCTTCTATTTTGAGAAGTGCCATTTTTGCTTCCTTTGCAAAGTGCAAACTAGCAAAATTTTACATTATTTTACAACATACAAGCTAGCAATTTGGCAAGTGTTACTTCTCTTTGAAGTATGAAGGCTAGCAAGTTTTTGAAAAATAATGCAAGATAACAAGTTAGCAAGATGCAATGTTTTACATGAAGCAAGTTACATGAAGTACGTTTGCATCTTCTCTTTAGATGTGCAAGCAAGCAAGTAAGTTTTTGCATCTTCTTGACTTGTGCAAGCTAGCTATCTCCCCCTTTATCATTGTCAAAAAGAAGGGAAGAATACAATTTTGTATCTCTTTTTCCCTTTACAATTTTGTAACTTCTCCTTTAGCATGCTGTAGGACTCTCAAGTGGCATCTTCCTTTGGTAAGTTGGCCCATTGCACCAGCACTTCAATTACGGGATGTCTGCGATACATTACAACTCGTCGATCAAGTATGGATTGTGGTTGAGCTTGAACTTCCCCAGTAGTAGAAGTGTCCGGCAAATGGCACTGCACTATTGCATCTTCACTCAATTTTCGTTTAAGGCATGCAACATGCAAGACTTGATGTATTTTAGAGCTAGCAGGCAAATCCAAGCGGTAGGCAACTGGTCCAATGCGTTCTAATACTTTATAAGGCCCAAAAAATCGAGGAGATAGCTTCATGGAAGATCAGACCTTTATGGTAGTTTGCTTGTAGGGTTGAAGACAAAGGAAAACCTAATCACCAACAGTAAATTCTCGTTCACTTCGGTGTTTATCAGCTTGTTGTTTCATTCTTGCTTGTGTGGCTATGAGGTTATCCTTTAAAAGCTGAATAATCTTATTTCTATCCATCAATTCCTTGTCCACTTGATCAACTTTAGAAGAACCGGGTACATATTTTGTAATTATAGGTGGGGGTTGACCATAAATTGCTTCAAAAGGAGTAATTTTAATAGAAGAATGGTAAGAGATATTATACCACCACTCTGCCCAGGGAAGCCATTTGACCCATTCCTTCGGCTTATCGCTAGCAAAGCTTCGGAGGTAATTTTCTAGGCACCTGTTTACCACTTCATTTTGCCCATCTATTTGTGGATGATAAGCAGTGCTCATATTCAGCTGAGTACCTTGTAAACGAAAAAGTTCTATCTAGAAGGAGCTAGTAAAAATCTTGTCTCTATCACTAACAATGGAACGGGGACTCCCATGCAATTTAGCTATGTTTTCTATAAAAATACGAGCAACACTTGCAGCAGTATAAGGATGTCATATAGCACAGAAATGAGCATACTTTGTAAGTCTATCCACAACTACAAGTATAGTACTCTTTCCTTGAGATGATGGGAGACCGTCAATGAAATCCATGGATATGTCGGTCCAAGTAGCATCAGGAATAGTGAGGGGTTGTAGTAAGCCTGGGGTGGCTACTGTCTCACTTTTGTGACATTGGCAAACGTCATATTCAGTAACAAATTTCTTGATAAAATTTTTCATACCTTTCCAGTAAAAAAGTTATCGAACTCGCTTATAAGTGCAGAGAAATCCTAAGTGACCAACAATTGGTGATGAATGGAATTCCTTCAGAATTATTGCCTGGCAAGAAGAATGTGGGGCAACCACTATTCGACCTTTATAGCGCAAGTCCACCGAATCCTAACTGTAATTTGAGATAGAACCTGGGGCTTCTTCCAATTTTTTAATGATGCTTTGGATCTCAGGATTATTTGACCATTCCCTTCTAATAACTTCAAAAGTCTCACAAATAGGAATAGAAATAGCTACTAGTTCAGCTTGTTCTGGAAGGCATGAGAGGGCATCTGCTACTAAATTCTCACTCCCCTTTTTATAAATGATCTCATAATCGAATCCCAGTAGCTTTGTGAACCATTTCTGCTGCTCTAAAGAAGAAATATTTTGCTCTAGAAAATATTTAAGGCTTTTGTGATCAGTACGTATATGAAATCATCGACCAATTAGGTAGGGTCTCGATTTTGTGACTGCATGTATTATGGCTAGCATCTCCTTGTCATAAATAGATAAACTCAAATGGGAAGGGGAAAGAGCCTTACTAACATAAGCGATAGGCCGACCTTCCTGCATTAATACAGCCCCTATTTCAGCTCCAGAAGCATCAGATTCAATCACAAACATCTTATTAAAATCGGGTAGAGCAAACACGGGTGTAGTAGTCATTGTAGTTTTCAAGAATTGAAATGCCTGAGTTGCCTCTTTTGACCACTTGAATGTATTTTTCTTTAGAAGTGACGTCAAGGGGCCACTAATTTTGCCATAATTCTTCACAAACTTTCGATAATAGTCTGTTAGTCCCAAGAACCCCCTTAGAGCTTTGATTGACTTTGGAATTGGCTAGTCCGTCATCACTTGGATTTTTGAATGATCAACTGCAACACCCTTTTGAGATATGATATGGCCGAGGTACTCAACCTTAGGTTGCCCAAAATTGCACTTGGATTTCTTGACAAAAAGACCATGCTCACGAAGAATATTAAAGACAATTTGTAAATGTAATAAATGACTTTCTAAGGAATGACTGTATATTAAAATATCATCAAAGAAAACTAAATCAAACTTACGGAGATGAGCCCGAAATATGTCATTCATTAAACTTTGGAAGGTAGAGGGTGCATGTTAGAACCCTTGCAGATTCTAAACTTGGGGTTGATCTCTTTAGGGGATCGGCCTCCTTGAAACTCTATAGGGGTTCCTCCCTCCAAGTTGCTACTCAAAGGCTACAGAAAAAATTCATCTATTGCTTAAGAAAAGAGGAGGAATACATGGCTATTTATAGGGCTTCTAAACCCTAACTCCTAATAGGACTCCTACTTAAGACTCTTACTTCTAACCAACTCCTAATAGGACTCCTACTCAAGACTCCTATTCCCTTACAACTCCTAATTCTTCTCTAAGAAAAAACCTCCTAACCCTAGCCGGCCTCTTCATCTCTTTAATAAGGGTCGGCTTAGGTAGGTTTTATATGAATGTCCTTCTCAATTAGGACTCTTCTAGCTAGAGTCCTAATAGACCCGCCCTCTTCAAATCAGCCTTGTCCTCAAGATTGAGATTCCATGAACTCAGGGAACTGGGTCTTCAGCTCTTTATATGGTTCTCATGTGACATCTTCAAGTGGTAAATTATTCCAATGCACTAGTACTTCAGTAGAGGGACGTCGGCGACGCATCACGATCTTACGATCGAGGATGGCTTGTGGTTGAGCATGAATAACTCCATCCTCAGTGGTGTTGGGCAGTTGGATCTGGGGTGACTCGTGTTCTCCCAATTTAGGCTTCAGGCATGACACGTGGAAGATAGGATAAATTTTGGCATCCTCATGTAATTTAAGTCTATATGCCACTGCTCTAATACGCTCTGTGATCTGATAGGGCCCAAAAAATCATAGAGATAGCTTCATGGAGGCTCGAGTGTTGATGGAGAGTTGCTTGTGTAGTTGTAGGCGAAGATAAACCCAATCTCCTACTAAAAATTCTCTTTTGCTTCGTCGTGTGTCAGCTTGCTGCTTCATTCTAGCTTGAGCTGTAGAGAGATTATCTTTTAACAGTTGTAGGAGTTTGTCCCTATCAATCAATTCTTGTTCAACCTGATCTACCTTGGCCGAGCCAATTACATACTTTGGAATCACAAGGGCCAGTCGACCATACAATGCTTCATAAGGGGCACATTTTGTAGATGAATGATATGTAGTATTATACCACCATTCGGCCCAGGGAAGCCATTTTGCCCACTCTTTTGGTCGGTCGCTAGCGAAACACCGAAGGTATGTCTCTAAACACCTGTTTACCACCTCTGTTTGGCCGTCAGTTTGTGGATGATACGCTGTGCTCATCTTGAGTTTGGTGCCTTGTAACTGGAATTACTCGGTCCAAAATTTACTAGTGAAGATCCTATCACGATCACTTACAATGGACCTTGACATCCCGTGCAGTTTAATAATATTTTCTATGAAAACTTGGGCAATACTAGCAGCAGTGTAGGGACTTCTCACAGCATAAAAATGAGCATATTTCGTAAGTCGATCAACCACCACGAGAATTGTGCTTTTACCTTTGGCAGGTGGCAGCCCTTCAATGAAGTACATGGAGATGTCAGTCCAAACCGAGTCCGGTATAGGTAGTGGTTGTATTTTCCCTAGATTTGCCATAGTTTCACCCTTGTGCTGTTGACATACATCACATTGTGCCACATATTCAGTAATAATTTTTTTCATCTCTCTCCAATAAAAATTTTGCTTCACTCTTTTGTAGGTTCTTAGGAATCTAGAGTGCCCTACTGAAGGTATGGAGTACATTTCATGCAGGATGATTGTGATACAAGGGGAGTCAGGTATAAGCACAATACGACCGTTGTAGCGTAGATCCCTCGAATCCCAAGTGTAGTAGGCTATTGCACTTGGATCCTCCTCCAATTTTTTTATAATGTTGCTGATCTCTGGATCCTTCTTCCATTCTTCCCTAATGTCCACGAGGAGACTAGTGGTAGGAAGAGAGATGGCTGAAACATTAGCTTGCTCAGGTAGCCGTGAGAGTGCATCTGCAACAACGTTTTCTTTCCCCTTTTTGTAAATAATTTCATAACCAAATCCAAGAAGTTTGGTTATCCATTTTTGTTGCTCAGGGGATGATATCTTTTGCTCCAAAAAATACTTAAGGCTTTTATGATCGGTTTTAATTTGAAATCGTCGGTCGATTAGATAGGGTCTCCACCTTATTACTGCGTGTACAATGGCGAGCATCTCCTTATCATATACTGACATGTTTTGATGGGAGGGAGATAATACCTTGCTAGTGTATGCGAGTTGTCGACCATCTTGCATGAGAACGGCTCCAATTCTGACTCCAGATGCATCGGTCTCAATGATGAAGGGTCGGCTGAAATCTGATAGCGCTAGCACCGACGTCGTTGTCATGGCTACCTTAAGTTTATCGAAGGTAGCAGAGGCTTTGTCCGACCATTGGAAAGTATCTTTTTTCAGTAGAGAAGTGAGTGGTGCACTGATCTTCCCATAGTCCTTAACAAATTTTCGGTAGTAGCCTGTTAGTCCAAGGAACCCGCGTAGTAATTTCACGTTTGTAGGTCTCAGCCAGCCTTGCATTGTCTCAATTTTTGTTGGCTCTACCGCCACTCCATCTGATATTATGTGCCCAAGGTACTCTACTTTTTGCTGGAGAAAGCTACACTTTGGTTGCTTAATAAAAAGAGTATTCTCCCGAAGGATCGTCAGAACAATCCGTAAATGCTGAAAGTGAGTCTCAAGAGAAGGGCTGTAAATGAGAATATCATCGAAAAATACTAGCACAAATTTGCGAAGAAAGCTCCGAAAAATATCGTTCATGAGACTTTGAAAGGTTGAAGGAGCATTAGTGAGTCCAAAAGGCATTACCAAGAATTCATAATGACCATCATGTGTGCGGAATGCAGTTTTTGGAATGTCATCTTCACATACCCGAATTTGGTGGTAACCGGATCGAAGGTCCAACTTCGTGAAGACTCGAGCTCCTTTTAATTCATCAAGAAGTTCATCCACCACTAGTATTGGGTACTTGTCCTTGACGGTGATGCCATTTAAAGCTCGATAATCGATGCACATCCGTCAAGTTCCGTCCTTCTTGCGTACAAGTAGCACTAGTGAGGAATAGGGGCTGCAACTTGGCCGAATCACCCCTGTTTCAAGCATCTCCTTTACGATCTTTTCAATTTCATCTTTTTGGAGGTGAGGATATCAGTATGGTCGAGTGTTCGCTGGTGGCTTATCCGGAAGGATTGGAATTCGATGGTCATGTTGTCGAGAAGGAGGAAGACCGCATGGTTTAGCAAAAATGTCGGCAAATTCAGTAAGCAATTGGGCAAGATTTTGATCTTCAATTTCTATTTTCTTCCCCTCTGGTTGCTACTGGAGATGCATCAAAAAGCCACCATTTACCTTGTGTAAAACTTTCTCTATTAGTTGGGTCGAAACAGTGGTAACATTGCTTCCGCGCTTCCCGCGTAGGATGATCTATTTGCCCTTACAGTAGAATTTCATAATTAATTTAGAAAAGTTCCAAGAGACATCACCTAGTGTAGTCAACCATTCTATACCAAGCACTGCCTCATAGTCATTAAGTGGTAGGAGGAAGAAATCGGTGATAATTTCTTGGTCTTGCAGTAATAGTTTTATCTGCGGGCATCTTTGGTCGCACTTTAGGATTCTGCCGTCGGCCACCTTTACATCGAACTTGCTAAAACCTTCAATATGCAGTGCCATCCTAGCAGCAACCTTACTATTCAGGAAGTTATTAGTGCTGCCCGTGTCGATGAGAATAGTAATCGGTTGTTGTTTGAGAAGGCCTCCAACTTTCATCGTTTACGGGTTTAAGTAGCCGGCTAGTGCGTGTACCATAATGTCGGTCGGTTGTGACTCTTCTTCCATATCTTCTATTTCATATTCAAGGCTCTCTTCTGGATATTCAATGACCTCTTCTTCTATTGGTTCAATCATTAGAAGTCCCCCTTTTCTACAGCGATGCTTGTGGCTCCACGACTCGTCGCAATGCCAACATAACCCCTTTGCAGATCGCTCCCGAAGTTCTTCTCTAGTTAACCTTTTCGGTGCAGGGACTCGGTTGATAGTAGGGGGGCTGAGGGCTTTAGTATTGTAGGTCGAGGAGTGATCCTAGTGTAACATCCCTCATTATCGAAATTTTCGTATAAGTTTCTAGTTATAATGTAAGTATCTATTTTAAATTTGATAAAAGAGCCAAAGTATGAATCTGAGAACTTATTCATAAGATTTGGGAGATTTGTTCAAAAAAAAAAAGTTTTGAGGACCTATATGTAAACCCTAAGGACCTAATCGTAAATATAATAATACAAGGACTAAACTGCAAAATACACAAAATTACAAATCCCACCATTTAAGCCTCTCTGCCTTCGTTCATAAGGAACCAGAGAAGGCAGCTGCGTGGAAGCATAGGAGAAAGAAAGAAAGAAAAAGAGAAGAAAAAGGGGGAAGAAGAAGAAGAAAAAAATTTGGGGCTTTGAGGTTTCTTGCTCAAATCTTCTCATTTAGGGTCAAAATTCTCAAAGGCAAGTATTCTAATACCATCCTACAGAAGTATTAGTCTATATTCCTATATTGATTCTGAAAGATTTATGCTTAGAACCTGATATTTCTCTCTTTGGACATAAAACCAATGATCTGAAATTTTTTTGGTAAACTGACCCCTATACACTGTTTCAGCTATAATTTTTAGCACCAAATGTGAATTCAGGCAGGACCTAGTTCGTATGAAATTAGACTTTTATATCTTTCTTTTGACACATATTTAGTAGATTTTGGACACCGAATACTTACCCAAACGTCTGTTTCAAATGAGCCTATAGATGCTGCAGAACAGGGATCAAAATTTATGACCTTTCGATACTAAAATACCTATAAGTCCTTGTTGGAAATTCTGATTTGTACCAAACTGATTTTGTTCGAAACTAGACTTGTAGACCTTTCTTTTGACATATAGAATGAAAAATTTGGAATTCAAATGCCTATCCTATTATCTGTTGAATCCGACCCTCTGAATTCTGTAAAACAGTGATTTTGTTTTTGACCTTGTGTTACCAAATCAAAGGTAACTCCTTGTTGGAAACCATGATTTGTACGAAACTTGTTTCAATAGAAAATAGATTGATATATCTTTCGACAATAGCCTTCTTGAGGGTATTAGAGCATAATTGATAATCTGAAGTATTTATCCAATGAGCCTCTCGAATTCTGTCAGAAATCGAGCTTTGATCGATTTCGTATCTTCTGTTTTTGTTCATTTGGAAATAGATTTTGTTCAGTTCCCTTCACTCAATTGTGGCTTATATTAATGTTTGAATTCTCGTTTGCTCTTGTCTATAAATTATTACCATTCTTGAACATATTGTGTAACGTTTATGCTATATCACATTGACTTATATAGGCACATGTATAACCCAATGTTCCGCATTTGCTTTCGATGTGTGCCTATTCTAGTTTCATTCCTTTGGATATCGAATTCATCTAACCTTCTTATTTGAATTGAGTTGTATGCGACTGCTTGGATTCCATATGTGCCCTTGCTTTCAATTCCTTTCAAATCTGAATATAATTGTGAAAGATTATTGCTTACTTCGGATTGACTCGTAAAGGCACATGTAAGTTTTGTTGTTCCGCGTGTGCTTCCGATATGTGCTATTCAATGTTCATACTATCCTTTTGTACTCTGGTGTTTGTGGGATATTGTGAACCTTCGCTAGAAATGGTGAAGGGAGTTATGCATAGAGCCTGAGATTCTTTGCCGGCCCCTATGACTTCACTCAGACGTGAGTGGATGGAGCTCCCAAACGTGGGAGACCTCCTAGACATGGGAGACTTATGTTTGGTGGTCATTTAGAAATGGATGTACCATATTATGTTATGGTCCCACTTCACCCTCTGTATGTTTGATATGATATCCAGAGCTTTGGTTATGTGTTTCTGTATATGCTTTGGATAAGAATGATATGAATGCAACGTCAAAGACGACGTTTGAGCTTCTGTTTGGTATTTGTTATTCATATGCTCTGAAATGTTCCATACACCATTGATATGCTCCGGAACATTTCATACGCCACTGATAAGCTCCGAAACATTTCATTTGTTATTTATATGCTCTGAAATGTTTCATTCATTGTTGATATGCTTCGAAATGTTCCATATGCCGTTGATATGCTCCGAAACATTTCATACACCATCGATAAGCTCCGAAATGTTTCATTCATTGTTGATATGCTTCAAAATGTTCCATATGCCGTTGATATGCTCCGAAACATTTCATACGCTATTGATAAGCTCCGAAATGTTTCATTCATTGTTGATATGTTTCGAAATGTTCCATATGCCGTTGATATGCTCCGGAACATTTCATACGCCATTGATAAGCTCTGAAATGTTTCATTTATTGTTGATATGCTTCGAAATGTTCCATACGCCGTGATATGCTCCGGAACATTTCTTACGTCATTGATAAGCTCCGAAATGTTTCATTTGTTATTGATATGCTCCGAAACATTTCATACACCATTGATAAGCTCCGAAATGTTTCATTCATTATTGATATGCTTCGAAATGTTCCATATGCCGTTGATATGCTCCGAAACATTTCATACGCCATTGATAAGCTCCGAAATGTTTCATTCATTGTTGATATGCTTCGAAATGTTCCATATGCCGTTGATATGCTTCGGAACATTTCATACGCCATTGATAAGCTCTGAAATGTTTCATTTATTGTTGATATGCTTCGAAATATTCCATATGCCGTTGATATGCTCCGGAAAATTTCATACGCCATTGATAAGCTCCGAAATGTTTCATTTATTGTTGATATGCTTCGAAATGTTCCATACACCGTGATATGCTCCGGAACATTTAATACGTCATTGATAAGCTCCGAAATATTTCATTTGTTATTGATATACTCCGAAACATTTCATTCGTGGTTGATATGCTCCAATTACTCTATGCCCCATCTGTTATGAACCAAATATGTATGATTGAAATGACAATTGTGATTCTGCACCTAATGATATTACCTCTATGAATTCTTATATTCTGCCTTGCATTTTGAAACTTTATCTCTTTGGAAATTGTCCTCTTTTGACATGGATATGTTAGTCACTTGCTGAGCTTTATATGCTCACCCCGTTGTTGTATAAATTTTTCAGGATAGCTTGTCGCTTGCTTAAATGTTAAGATTGGGCTGAGGCAGTGGAAAGCTTAAAGATTTTGGGTAGATCTTTATTAGTATATATGTTTTTGTTGTATAAGCACACTCTGCATCTAATGAAATGTTGACGATGAATCTAAACTTGTTGATTTTGTATAAGTTAAAGGACCTCTCGTGTCTAGGATTCTGGAATGTTAAGTTTAATTCATGTAATGATATGAACTTATGGTAAATGTTGGTTTTGTGACTGTATAGATTCCCATACTTGTGAATTTATGTTGTAGTTATTATTTTTTTGAGTTGGGTTCAGATTTTATGAATCATCGAGCGATGTGTTGTATGTTTATGAACTGCACAGGGTTTATAAATTTATAGATTATAGAGGTGAAATTTTGATCTAAATATTTTCTTAGTGACCTCAAATGTGTGATTGGATCCTGGATGGATATGTGTTGAAATTTTTTTAATATTATCGATATATTATTTGAGGGGCATGACAGAGGTGGTATCAGAGCATGGTTTGAGGATCACTGAAATATTTGATATGTTGACGTACAAAATATATTGAGGTCTAGTGAACTATAGTGATTGGTGGAAATTTTCTTTGATGCATTTTAGGAATCAAGGATGATGAGGCAATTTGGTCCTCCTATTTCAATTGTTTCTGATTAATTAAATGGGATGAAAGGGTTGATCGGGGATATCAAATCAAAGTAGCGCAATGGAAGCTTGGTGAACCTAATTTCATTGGTGGTAGAAAAATGGATGATGCAAACAAAGAAGATATTTGATGTACAAAATTGTTCTGATGATCAAAAAATTTCTTTTGTCAACTTATATTTGAAGTAGAGGCTGATCATTAATGGCAACAATAAAACGAATTTTTGGAGATCAGTGACAAGAATGATAAGGACAAGTTTACCAATAAGAATGTGATTGGAAATTAATCAGAAAGTGATAACAAGAGGGTCAAGACATTTGGATTTGAAAAGGGAAGTCACCACAAAAGACTCAATCATGTGTGAATTGCAAGTTAAATTATGAAACAAGTTTGTGTTTATGGGTGGCTAGAGTCTATTTTGCATGCGGAAAGTTGGATCATAAAATAAAAGACTGCCCTTTGAACAATAAGAAAGAGTCACTGCCTCATAAATCATCTGCCCATATCAGAGTGTATGCTATCACTGAATATGATTCTAAAACTTCTGAATTAGTGATCGAAGGTATTATGCATGCTTATGAAAGAATGTAAATATTTGTTTGACCATGGGTCCTATCTACGATTTGATTCGTAATATTTTGCTTATCACTTGGGTATGCAACCTAGACCATTGCATTGTGTTATATGTAAATATGATCATTGGAGATTCTTTAATAACGAACTTGAATCTAGTCCTCTTGTCTGATTTTATTGGAGAACTTGAACTTTTTGTTGATTTAGTTCTCCTAAAGATTTGGAGCTTGATATTATACTTGGCATGGATTGGTTATCTTCTCATCACGCTAGTATTGATTGCTACAAAAAAATAATTACTTTCTGCATACCAGATCAACCTATATTTTACTTTGAGGGCATTAGGCATGATTTACCTCCTTGCTTGATATCAGCACTTCAAGCTTATTGCCTTATGCAGAAGGGTTGTTTCTATTATATGGTGTGTGTAAAGGAGCATTCAAATCAGGAAACCCATCTAGATGAAATTTTAGTGGTCAAAGAGTTCCCTAATGTATTCCTAGATGACTTGCTTGGTTTACCTCTAGATAGAGAGGGTGAAATTGTTATTGATCTGGTCCCTAGTACACCCCAATATCTAAGCCTCCCTACAGAATGGCACCACTCGAGCTAGAGGAATTAAAGAAGCAACTACAAGAATTATTAGATAAGGGTCTCATACGACCCAGCGTATCTCCATGGGGTGCTCCGGTACTATTAGTGAAGAAGAAGGATGGAACATTGAGGCTTTGTATTGATTATAGATAGTTGAATCAGGTGACCATCAAAAACAAGTATCCCATACCCAGAATTGATGATTTGTTTGATCAACTGCAGGGTGCACAAGTATTCTCTAAGATTGACCTGAGGTAAGGTTACTATGAGTTGAAGATTAAGGAGGAGGATATTCCAAAAATAGTTTTCAAAACTCGATATGGTCACTATGAATTCTTGGCGATGCCTTTTGGTTTGACTAATGCCCCTGCAGCTTTTATGGAACTAATGAATAGGATATTTCAATCGCTCTTGGATGGCTATGTAATGGTATTTATTGATGACATATTGGTGTATTCAAGGAGTAATCAGGAGCATGAGGAACACTTGAGAAATGTATTGTCCATACTAAGAGAAAAGAAGTTGTATGCAAAGTTCAGCAAATGTGAATTGTGGTTGAATGAAGTTGCTTTCTTAGGCCATATGATTTCAGGGAAGGGTATATCTGTTGATCCAAAGAAAATAGAAGATGTAGTTAGATGGGAAGTACCAACAAATGTAATAGAAATTAGAAGCTTCTTGGGCATGGCAGGTTATTACAGGAGATTTGTGGAGGGATTTTCTTGAATCGCTCAACCTCTCACCAAACTCACTAAAAAGAATATGAAATTTGTATGGGGTGATGATTGTGAGCAAAGTTTTCAAGAGTTAAAAAGAAGATTGACTAGTGCTCCTATTCTCACTATTCCAAGTGGTAGTGAGGGATTTGTAGTTTATACTGATGCTTCAAGAAAGGACCTTGGATGTGTTTTGATACAGTAAGGGAGAGTGATTGCTTATGCTTCTAGGCAACTAAAAGGTTATGAATTGAATTATCCAACTCATGATTTGGAATTGGCAGCAATTATTTTTGCTCTAAAGATTTGGAGACATTATTTGTATAGTCAACAATTTGAAATCTTTACTGATCACAAGAGTTTAAAATATATTTTCACTCAGAAAGACTTAAACATGAGGCAACGAAGATGGATAGAACTTCTAAGGATTATGATTGTGTCATCCGTTATCACCCGGGCAAAGCCAATGTGGTAGCTGATGCTCTTAGTAGAAAATCTACATATTTTATGGCTAGTCTGGTTTTGAAGCAATGAAAGTTATTAGAAAAAAATTTTGATTTGAATGCTATGAGGAAAGAGCAAGACTCAATGATATTGATGGCCTCCATTTAAGTGCAATATGATTTTATTCAACAAATTAATAAAGGATAATTACGAGATCCATGTTTAATCTACTTGAGGAATGAAGTAGAAAAGGAATTGAAGCCAAAATTTCAAGTTTCAAAGGATGGCCTATTGAGATTTGGGGATAGAGTATGTGTACCTAATGAACCAAATATCAAGAACCAAATCCTAAAGGAAAGTTAAGCCCAAGATTGGGTTGGTTCTGTCGCTTACAGGATTGCTTTGCCACCATCATTGTGTCATATCCAAAATATATTTCATGTTTCGATGATTAGAAAGTATATGCCTGATCCTTCCATATCATTAAGTATAAGCTGATGGAGATCGATAAAGATTTATCTTATGTAGAAGAGGCCACTCAATTGTTGATAAGAAGGAAAAGATCCTAAGGAATCGGGTTATCCCTCTAGTTCAAGTAATTTGGAATCATCATTCTGGAGAGGAAACAACTTGGAAGCTAGAGGAGGAAATGAAAAAGGTTTATCCCCATCTTTTCATCGATAGAGGTATGATAAATTTAGAGGACTAAATTTTTCTTTTAAGGGAGGGAGAGTGTAACATCCCTCGTTATCGAAATTTTCGTATAAGTTTCTAGTTATAATGTAAGTAACTATTTTAAATTTGATAAAAGAGCCAAAATATGAATCTGAGAACTTATTCATAAGATTTGAGGGATTTGTTCAAAAAAAAAAAAAGTTTTGAGGAACTATATGTAAACCCTAAGGACCTAATCGTAAATATAATAATACAAGGACTAAACTGCAAAATGCACAAAATTACAAATCCCACCGTTTAAGCCTCTCTGCCTTCGTTCATAAGGAACCAGAGAAGGTAGCTGCGTGGAAGCACAGGAGAAAGAAAGAAAGAAAAAGAGAAGAAAAAGGGGGAAGAAGAAGAAGAAAAAAATTGGGGCTTTGAGGTTTCTTGCTCAAATCTTCTCATTTAGGGTCAAAATTCTCAAACGCAAGTGATCTAATCCCATCCTACAGAAGTATTAGTCTATGTTCCTATATTGATTCTGAAAGATTTATGCTTAGAACCTGATATTTCTCTCTTTGGACATAAAACCAATGATCTGAAATTTTTTCGGTAGACTGACCCCTATACACTTTTTCAGCTATGATTTTTAGCACCAAAAGTGAATTCAGGTAGAATCTATCTCGTATAAAAATAGACTCTTATATCTTTCTTTTGACACTGATTTTGTCAATTTTGGACACAGAATACTTACCCAAACGTCTGTTTCAAATGAGCCTATAGATGCTGCAGAATAGGGATCAAAATTTCTGACCTTTCGATACTAAAATACCTATAAGTCCTTGTTGGAAATTCTGATTTGTACTAAACTGATTTTGTTCGAAACTAGACTTATAGACCTTTCTTTTGACATATAGAATGAAAAATTTGGAATTCAAATGCCTAACCTATTATCTATTGAATCCGACCCTATGAATTCTGTAAAACAATGATTTTGTTTTTGACCTTGTGTTACCAAATCAAAGGTAACTCCTTGTTGGAAACCATGATTTGTACGAAACTTGTTTCAACAGAAAATAGATTGATATATCTTTCGACAATAGCCTTCTTGAGGGTATTGGAGCATAATTGACAATCTGAAGTATTTATCCAATGAGCCTCTCGAATTCTGTCAGAAATCGAGCTTTGATCGATTTCGTATCTTCTGTTTTCGTTCGTTTGGAAATAGATTTTTTCAGTTCCCTTCACTCAATTGTGGCTTATATTAATGTTTAAATTCTCATTTGCTCTTGTCTATAAATTATTACCATTCCTGAACATATTGTGTAACGTTTATGCTATATCACATTGACTTATATAGGCATATATATAACCCAATTGTTCCGCATTTGCTTTCGATGTGTGCCTATTCTAGTTTCATTCCTTTGGATATCGAATTCATCTAACCTTCTTATTTGAATTGAGTTGTATGCGATTGCTTGGATTCCATATGTGCCCTTGCTTTCAATTCCTTTCAAATCTGAATATAATTGTGAAAGATTATTGCTTACTTCGGATTGACTCGTAAAGACACATGTACGTTTTGTTGTTCCGCGTGTGCTTCCGATATGTGCTATTCAATGTTCATACTATCCTTTTGTACTCTGGTGTTTGTGGGATATTGTGAACCTTCGCTAGAAATGGTGAAGGGAGTTATGCATAGAGCCTGAGATTCTCTGCCGGCCCCTATGACTTCACTCAGACGTGAGTGGATGGAGCTCCCAGATGTGGGAGACCTCCTAGACATGGGAGACTTATGTTTGGTGGTCATTTAGAAATGGATGTACCATATTATGTTATGGTCCCACTTCACCCTCTGTATGTTTGATATGATATCCTAAGCTTTGGTTATGTGTTTCTGTACATGCTTTGGATAAGAATGATATGAATGCAACGTCAAAGACGACGTTTGAGCTTCTGTTTGATATTTGTTATTGATATGCTCCGAAATGTTCCATACACCGTTGATATGCTCCAGAACATTTCATACACCACTGATAAGCTCCGAAACATTTCATTTGTTATTTATATGCTCCGAAATGTTTCATTCATTGTTGATATGCTTCGAAATGTTCCATATGCCGTTGATATGCTCCGAAACATTTCATACACCATTGATAAGCTCCGAAATGTTTCATTCATTGTTGATATGCTTCGAAATGTTCCATATGCCGTTGATATGCTCCGAAACATTTCATACGCCAATGATAAGCTCTGAAATGTTTCATTCATTATTGATATGCTTCGAAATGTTCCATATGCCGTTGATATGCTCGGAACATTTCATGCACCATTGATAAGCTCTGAAATGTTACATTTAATGTTGATATGCTTCAAAATATTTCATACGCCATGATATGCTCCGGAACATTTCAAACGTCATTGATAAGCTCCGAAATGTTTCATTTGTTATTGATATGCTCCGAAACATTTCATACACCATTGATAAGCTCTGAAATGTTTCATTCATTGTTGATATGCTTCGAAATGTTCCATATGCCGTTGATATGCTCCGAAACATTTCATACGCCATTGATAAGCTCCGAAATGTTTCATTCATTGTTGATATGCTTCGAAATGTTCCATTTGCCATTGATATGCTCCGAAACATTTCATACACCATTGATAAGCTCCGAAATATTTCATTCATTGTTGATATGCTTCGAAATGTTCCATATACCGTTGATATGCTCCGAAATATTTCATACGCCAATGATAAGCTCCTAAATGTTTCATTCATTATTGATATGCTTCGAAATGTTCCATATGCCGTTGATATGCTCCGGAACATTTCATACGCCATTGATAAGCTCTAAAATGTTTCATTTATTGTTGATATGCTTCAAAATGTTCCATATGCCATGATATGCTCCGGAACATTTCATACGTCATTGATAAGCTCCGAAATGTTTCATTTGTTATTGATATGCTCCGAAACATTTTATACACCATTGATAAGCTCTGAAATGTTTCATTCATTGTTAATATGCTTCGAAATGTTCCATATGCTGTTGATATGCTCCGAAACATTTCATACGCCATTGATAAGCTCCGAAATGTTTCATTCATTGTTGATATGCTTCGAAATGTTCCATATGCCGTTGATATGCTCCGGAACATTTCATACGCCATTGATAAGCTCCGAAATGTTTCATTTATTGTTGATATGCTTTGAAATGTTTCATATGCCGTTGATATGCTCCGGAACATTTCATATGCCATTGATAAGCTCCGAAATGTTTTATTTATTTTTGATATGCTTCGAAATGTTCCATACGCCGTGATATGCTCCGGAACATTTCATACGTCATTGATAATCTTCGAAATGTTTCATTTGTTATTGATATGCTCCGAAACATTTCATACACCATTGATAAGCTCCGAAATTTTTCATTCATTGTTGATATGCTTCGAAATGTTCCATATGCCGTTGATATGCTCCGAAACATTTCATACGCTATTGATAAGCTCCGAAATGTTTCATTCATTGTTGATATGCTTCGAAATATTCCATATGCCATTGAAATGCTCCGGAACATTTCATACGCCATTGATAAGCTCCGAAATATTTCATTTATTGTTGATATGCTTCGAAATGTTCCATATTCCGTTGATATGCTCCGGAACAGTTCATACGCCATTGATAAGCTCTGAAATGTTTCATTTATTGTTGATATGCTTCGAAATGTTCCATACGTCGTGATATGCTCCGGAACATTTAATACGTCATTGATAAGCTCCGAAATGTTTCATTTGTTATTGATATGCTCCGAAACATTTCATTCGTGGTTGATATGCTCCAATTACTCTATGTCCCATCTGTTATGAACCAAATATGTATGATTGAAATGACAATTGTGATTCTGCACCTAATGATATTACGTCTATGAATTCTTGTATTCTGCCTTGCATTTTGAAACTTTATCTCTTTGGAAATTATCCTCTTTTGACATGGATATGTGAGTCACTTGCTGAGCTTTATATGCTCACCCCGTTGTTGTATAAATTTTTCAGGATAGCTTGTCGCTTGCTTAAATGTTAATATTGGGCTGAGGCAGTGGAAAGCTTAAAGATTTTGGGCAGATCTTTATTAGTATATATGTTTTTGTTGTATATGCACACTCTCCATCTAATGAAATGTTGACGATGAATCTAAACTTGTGAATTTTGTATAAGTTAAAGGACCTCTCATGTCTAGGATTCTGGAATGTTAAGTTTAATTCGTGTAATGATATGAACTTATGGTAAATATTGGTTTTGTGACTGTATAGACTCCCATACTTGTGAATTTATGTTGTAGTTATTATTTTGGTGGGTTGGGTTCAGATTTTATGAATCATCGAGCGATGTGTTGTATGTTTATGAACTGCACAGGGTTTATAAATATGTAGATTATAGAGGTGAAATTTTGATCTGAATATTTTCTTAGTGACCTCAAATGTGTGATTGGATCCTGGATGGATTTGTGTTGAAAATTTTTTAATATTATCAATATATTATTTGAGGGGCGTGACACCTAGTCCTTCGGGCTTCATGGTTCAATCGCTCCTCTTGAAGTCGTGCGAAAGAGATGGTTGCCATAAGCGTGTATGGTTGTCGCGCCTTAACTTCTCCCCGGATCTCTAGCTTTAAGCTCTCAATAAAGGTCCCCAATAGCTATTTTTCACACCAATCACGAGTTTAATTAGATAACCTTTCAAACCTGGTTTGGTACTCCTGAATGGTAGAGGTTTGTCGGATCTTTGCTAGTTGTCCGTCAATGTTCTTGTAATAAGTTGGTCCGAAGCGGATCAGTAGTCCTTCTTTGAATTATCGCCATGAAAGGACTTCATAAGTGTGTTCAAACCAGTCAAATCATTGTATGGCATCCCCTTCAAGATGTATAGCTGCAATTTCCATCATGGATGCATCTGCAGTTTTATGGTACCGAAAATATCGCTCCGCGCGCGAGATCCAACCAATTGGGTCTCCTTCTTCCCATCTAGGAAAGTCCACTCTCATGCATGAATAGTTGGGGTCGGTCATAGAGCCTCCCCTCTCTTGGAAGTCATCTCTTTGGGCATGATGTGATTGGTTAGAGCTCTCTCCTTGATGTGATTTTTTCGGGCTTGGTGGTCGGCCCAAACTGAATTCGGTAAGGAGAGTCCGAATCTTATCCTCCATTCGTGCCTCAAATACTTCAAATTTAGCATTGATTGCCTCCTCATATGCCATAGTATATGACTCCAAATTTGTGATGTTAAGATCTCTCTTTTGTTGACGGGTTAAAGGCATGTATAGGTTGAGAGAAGTGATGGTTGAAAGGGTTGGTGGATTGGTAGATGTAGGCTACGGTTTAGGTTTGTTTTGTGGCTTTTTTGGGTGCAGTTTGAGTGTGTGGTTTGGTGGAGTTTTAGGGTTGTGGATGGAAGTTTTCAATCTATGGTGGATGGCAGCAAAGGTTTGATAGAAATCAGTGAAAGTTTGCTGCAGAATTGTGTTGTCTTGTAAGAGCAGAATTATCGACGAAGAAACAGCGGTTTTTCGACGAAATCTCCACCAAAAATTTGAGAGATTTGAGGAGGGAATTGACAATAATATCTTAGTTTATATGACAAAGAAAATATAGTATCAAAATCAAACAAACAGTGCTATGCGGCTGAAATTTTGCAATGTATCTTTCGTTGTAGAGATGAAAACTTTGTGATGAAAAGTTTATGCAGTAATATAGAAACAAATTTTTTTTTTTTTGGATTTTCGGATAGGGATAACTAAATTGCAGTAGCAGTAAGGTAGGAAACCAGAACTTGTTGCAATTCACGGGATGATCCGCGGTGGTGGAGATGATGGCGGAATTTGGCGACGATCTTTTAAGCAATTGTGGGAATTACTTTGGGCAGCTGTGGAGGGCTGATGGATGGCTATGGAAGGGCAGCGAGATGCCAAGAACGCTGCTCTAATACCAGGTGTTAAAACCCTTGTAGATTCTAAACTTGGGGTTGATCTCTTTAGGAGATCGGCCTCCTTGAAACTCTATAGGGGTTCCTCCCTCCAAGTTGCTGCTCAAAGGCTACAAAAAAGATTCATCTATTGCTTAAGAAAAGAGGAGGAATACATAGCTATTTATAGGGCTTCTAAACCCTAACTCCTAATAGGACTCCTACTTAAGACTCTTACTTCTAACCAACTCCTAATAGGACTCCTACTCAAGACTCCTATTCCCTTACAACTCCTAATTCTTCTCTAAGAAAAAACCTTCTAACCATAGCCGGCCTCTTCATCTCTTTAATAGGGGTCAGCTTAGGTAGGTTTTACATGAATGTTCCTCTCAATTAGGACTCTTCTAGCTAGAGTCCTAACAGCGCATTGGTTAACCCAAAAGGCATTACTAGAAACTCATAATGGCCGTTATGTATCCTAAAGGCAGTTTTCTGAACATCTGTTTCATGTACTCTAATTTGATGATAGCCCGATCATAAGTCCAATTTAGTGAAGACCTGAGCTCCTCCCAATTCATCCAACAGTTCATCCACTACTGGAATAGGATATTTATCTTTCACTGTAATGTTGTTAGGTACTCGATAGTTGGCACACATCTGCCATGAGCCATCCTTCTTTCTGACTAGTAAGACTAGGGAGGAATATAGGCTAACACTAGCTTGTATAACTCCTATTTTGAGCATCTCTGTGACAATCCTCTCTATCTCTGCCTTTTGAAAATATCTATAGGGTCGGACATTGGTTGGTGCCTTCTCGGGTAATAGTGGGATCCGATGATGATGACATCTAAGAGGTGGAAGTCCATGTGGCTCTGCAAATATATCCGCAAACTCTATTAGCAATGATTCAATATTTCTAGTTGGAATGTTCACTGTCATTTCCTTTTCAATGTTATGCAATTGCACCAAAAATCCGGTGTGTGTCTTCCGAAGGATCCGCTCCATCCGATGGCTAGTGATAGTTGTAACCTTACCTCCCTGTCTTCCTTTGAGAGTCACATGTCTTCCATTAATATAGAACTTCATAATTAGTTTAGAAAAATTTCAGGAGACATCACCTAGGGTTGATAGCCATTCAATTCCGAGCACCACTTCATGGTCTTCCAAGGGTAATAAAAAGAAATTCACAAATAATTCTTGACCTTGTAAAATTAGTTTTATCTTTGAGCACTTGCTGTCACAGGTTAAAATCCGTCCATCGGTGACCTTGACTTCAAATTTGTCACAACATTCAATGTGGTAAGCTAATCGGGCTGTAACTTTTCTATCCATAAAATTATTAGTGCTGCCTGTATCAATCAAAATAGTGATAGACTAGTGTTTCAGAGTTTCCCCAATTTTCATAGTTTGTGGATTATAGTAGCCAGCCAATGCAAGCACTATATGTGTGACGGCTTCAACATCATTACGGTTTCCACTTCTTCATGATCGGAATATGATACTTCTACTTCTGGTTCCTCCTCGATCATTTCAATCATCAAAAGTCTTCCTTGTTTGCATCGATGCTCCTTACTCCACTTTTCATCACAATGCCAGCATAAATCCTTCGCTAACCTTTCTTTGAGTTCTTCTCGAGTTAATCTGCTAATGTTATGGTTTCAACTAGGAGTAGATGAGGTAGGTTGCCTGCTAATCACCTGTTTATTGGCACCTTTGTTTCGACGATATTCCACACTGATTTTTTCTTCATGTAGGCATGCAAATGAAATCATAGCCATCATAGTGCGGGGTTGACGAGCCTTAACCTCGCACCAGATCTTAGGAATAAGTCCTTCAATAAATGTACCCAAAAGTTATCATTTTGACCAATCTCTGGCTTGGTTTGATAATCTTTCAAATCTACTCTGATATTCCAATACTGTAGAAGTCTGACGGATTTTGGCAAATTGGCCATCAACATTTTCATATTCGGATGGGCCAAAGCAAACAAGAAGCCCTCTTTTGAATTGCTCCCATGAAGGAACTCCCTGACAAGTTTCGTACTAATCATACCACTAGATTGCATCTCCATCGAGCTGAATCGGGGCCACTTCTACCTTGGATTCTTCTGGGGTTCTATGAAAACGAAAAAAAAATTTCGCCCTAGAGATCCAACTGGTCGGATCCCCATCTTCCCATCATGGAAATTCTACCCTGATGCATAGGTAGTGTGTGTCACCATCCTAGGGCCCTTTTCCTGTATCTCTCGATCTGTTCCACGTAAAACTAGAGCTCTCATCTTGTTAAAACCTGCTAAAGTGCTCCAACAAGCTCTTTTTGAAATCATGAAGAGTTTCTTGTAGCCAACTCTCGATTCTGGTTTCCAATGCTTCCATTTATGTCTTCACTGAGTTATCGGCAGTCATTGCGTACGATTGCAAGTCGTTAATCCCCAGTTCTTGTTTCTGATGTCTAGTCAAGGGCATCTGCACAATAACTGGGTAGTAGCAGCGATGGTGGTGGTAGCTGATGTTCGCAGCAGCAAGGGGACCCACGTGACTATGGTGCGGTTGGAAACAGGGGCAGCAAGGTGAGTTGCCTGCGCTTTGTTCTGTTTCGGTTACAAAGGATGCAGGGCAAGGTGGAGCGACGGTTGGGAGGCGAGCGGCGGTCGTCGGACGGTGGCCCATAGTGGTGATGGGTCGGCTGGGCGGCGACGGTGCTCGAGGGGAAGAGGAGTGCTGGAGGAGGCACGGTTGGTGGAGGCGCGGTTGGAAACAAAGGCAGCAGCGGTGAGTTGCCCTGTTTCAGTCGCCGTGGGGAGGAGGGCAACCGGCAGCTTCGGCTGCGACCCGGGGGGGGCATGGTGGCAGGGAAGTTAGGGTAGTGTCACCGATAGTATCAACAATGAAGGGGTGGTCCGCCGGCAGGGAGACGACGCTAGTGGTCCTTCTCGCTCGAGCGAGATGGGGAAGCGAGGAGGAGAGTGGCGGCGTTGGTCGATCAGCTAGGAAGCAGCACCGGCAGTGGGAAGGAGGTAGCAAAGGTCGCTGTAGGGCGCGGCCTGTCGGAGAGCAGGGGTGGCGGTGGGGAAGAAGGGAAGCAGGGAACCCTTCTCGGTGGCCGCCAGGGTAACAACACTTTCTTCCTTTTTTTTTTTGGATAGTTACGTTGCAGCGAGAATGCTAAGGATCACTACTCTGATACCAAATGATAAGACCCTAAAGTCTTATTGTCGCTCTGATACCAAATGATAAGACCCTAAAGTCTTATCGTAAAAAAGAAGAAGAGAAAGGGATGATCACTTCGAGGGGATCGGCCTCCTTGATCGCTTCGATGGGATCAGCCCTCCTTAATCGCTTCAAGGGGATCGGCCTCCTAGGGTTTGTCAAAAGATAAAATAATATTTTTTATAGATAATTGAAAAGAAGCAGTTTCATCCCCATTTATAGAGTTCTGACTTTGGCTAAACTAAATAGACTTAATAAATATGCAGAAAATAAAATTAAAGCACAAAAAATAAAAGAAAAAAAAAGGATCTTAATACAGAGTTAATGGGATTATCTCTCAATCTCAACTCTAATTATATGCTAACTATGATTTCTAAGACATAATCTAAGTAAGATAAGTCTGGTTTCTTCCGGCGATCTTCTGACGAACTTCCAATGATCTCTCAGAAATGTTCCGGTGGACTCCCGACAAGCTCTTGGACTTCATGATGATCTTCTTAGTGAGTTCTGATGAGCTTCTTTGGCAAGCTCCTAGACTTCTCGGTTGGTTCCGGCAGAACTTCCGACGAACGTCCAAACTTCCGATGAACTCTCGAACTCCTAACGAAATCACGTTCTTGACTCTGAGACTTCATTTTGCTTTATACCTTGCTATCATAGTTAATCCTGCACACACAAAAATACACTTTGATCTAGACAATTATTACTAAGAATGAATCATGTTGTCCGGCATGTCATTGGTCCATCGACGCTTCGTCTGATTCTTCGACGCATCATCCTCTCTTACGACCTATTGCCCAATTGGTCAGTTAACCTTTGCAACTCTGATATCCTTGGTGCAATATCTGCTCTTCTTGGCCCGATGCCTGAATCCATGGCCCGAAGCCTTCTGTCGATACGTCAACCGATCCTCCAACCCGATGTCTAATCTTTTGACACGTTTTCCTCTGACCCAACATGATTCTTCCTTCTTTAATTGTCTCTCCCTGATCGAAGCATCCTGCGTCACTCAAAATACAAATTAAATCATAAACACTATCAATTGGTTTCATCATCAAAATTCGAGATTCAACACACACTAGTCTATCTGGTTATCTCGATGTCCCTCTCGAGTAACCTATGACTGGGATTATTTAGGATCTGTGTTTAAAGGCGAATCAATCTCATTATCGTGATCTCATCACGATCTAATTCCCATTGCACAGATCCATGGACATCACAATGTATTCAAGCAACAAGCAATATAAAGTGATAAAATATCAAATAATAATAGTAAGTAAAAAGACTACATGTTAAGTCCCATGTGCCATCACTCATATGATCTATGACTAGTAATCTCCCACTTGACCTAAAGTCATTCACCTATGTGTTTGATCCCTATCAAACTCTTGTGATGCTCAAAGATAATATGAGACAACAGTTTTGTTAGTGGATCTACGATATTATTTTCGGATGAAACTCTTTCCACTACTATATTTCCTCGGGTCATGATCTCTCTAATCAAGTAGAACATCCTTAGAATGTGCTTAGACTTTTGATGAGACCTGGGTTTTTTCACTTGAGCAATCACCCCGCTGTTATCGTAATATAAGGGAATCAGTTCCTCATTGCCTGACACGACTCCTAGATTTGTGCTGAACTTCTTCACCCATACTCCCTACTTTGTTGCCTCTACTGTAGCAATGTACTCCATTTTTCTGGTCGAGTCAGTAGTAGCATCTTGCTTGGAACTCTTGCAACAAACAACTCCTCCATTTAGGGTGTACACATACCCTGAATTTGACTTGCTATCATTGACATTGGGTTGGAAACTCGAGTTCATGTAGCCTTCAACCTTGAGGCTACTACCTCCATTTACCAATAAAAGATCCTTAGTTTTTCTCAAGTACTTAAGGATATATTTTATTGCTTTATAGTGCTCCAAGCCTGGATCCACTTGATACCTGCTCGTGACACTCAGAGCATACGCTATATCAGGCCTGGTATATAGCATGGAATACATGATAGACCCTATAGTTAAGGCATAGTGTATCCTATCCATGTTCGCCCTATCTTTAGGAGTCTTTGGGGACATACTCCTTAAAAGTGATATCCCATGTCTCATCGGTATGAGACCTCTCTTGAAAATTTTCATGCCAAACCTTTTGACAATAGTGTCAATATATATGGACTAGGACAAGCCAAGCATCCTTTTGGATCTATCTCTATAGATCTGAATCCCCAAGATATAGGATGCTTCCCCTAAGTCCTTTATGGAGAAGTGTGTAGATAACCAAGTCTTTACTATGGATAGCATTCCTACATCATTCCAAATGAGTAGGATATCATCCACATATAACACCAAGAATGTGATAGCGCTCCCACATACCTTCCTATATACAAAAAGCTCATTTTCATTCTTAACGAAGTCATAAGATCTGATTGTCTCATCAAATCTTATTTTCCAACTTCGGGAAGCTTGCTTTAGTCCATAAATGGACCTAAGCAATCTACACACCTTATTTGAGTAGTCCTAGGACATAAATCCCTCAGGATGTGTCATATACACCTCCTGTTAGGAACAAGAGCGGCACTAAGAGGGGGGGTGAATTATTGCAGCGGTAAAAATCATGTCGGTTCTAAAATTTTCTCGTCCGTACGTTCGATTAAAACCGAATTCAGAAATGCTAAACTTTGAACTCGAAAACTTTCGTGCAAAATGTAAAGAGGAGCTTGAGGAGGTTTGCAATAATATAAATTACACAATAGAAAAGAAATCCAGATTTTAGAGTGGTTCGGTCGTCATGACCTACATCCACATCGCTGATTCCTCTTCCGTCGAGGCCACCGGCATCCACTATCGGTCTTCCTTCAATAGGCGAAGACCAACCACCTTTTATAACTCGATTCTCCTTTTACCGAGTTTAGGAGATAACCCTTACACCTCCACTTACTCCTCTCTCAAACTATTCTAACACTTAGAACTTTTGATAGGAGTTCACATAAGATTGCAGTAGCGTTTCTTTCTATTTTTACTCTCAAGTCTTGTGTGTTTAAACCAGGGATGAGAGGGGTATTTATAGGCTTCATGTTGATTCAAACTTGGAGCCTAAAAACATCTCATCCCGAGTTTCCTAGGTCCAGGCGGTACCACCACCTGTGCTGGGCGGTACCACCGCCAGTGTCGGTTTGACACTAACACTGCACTGGGCGGTACGACCACCCAGTTTGGCGGTACCCCGCCTGAGGGGCTGTGTTGGGTGGTACTACCACCTGGCACCCTGCCAGGGGTGGTACAATCGCCCAGACTAGCGGTACCACCGCCTGACATAGTCTCGAAGACTATGCCACGATAGTGTCACCTCTTAGCGTACTATTTGGGCCTCTCATTGGGCCTAACACAGTCCTTACATGGGCTTAGCTGGCCCCTAATTGGGTTAGCCCAAATCCAAACCCAATTACGTGCTAACTATGATTCCTAAGACATTTGCTAAGCTAAACAAGTCCCTATGTCTTGGTTTCTTCCGGCGAGCTTCCGGCGAACTTTTGACGAACTCTCGGCAATGTTCCGGTGGACTCTCGGCAAGCTCCTGGACTTCATGATGATCTTCTTGGCGAGTTCCAACAAGCTACTCTGGCATGCTCCGAGACTTCTCGGCTAGACTTCCGACGAACATTCGGACTTCTGACGAACTCTCAAACTCCCAACGAAATCGCGTCCTTGACTCCGGGATTTCATTTTGCTTCATGCATTGCTATCATAGTTAACCTTGCACATGCAAAACACACTTCGATCTAGACAATTAATACTAAGCATTAATCATGTTGTCCAGCATGTCATTGGTCCCTTGACGCTTCGTCTGATTCTTCGGCGCATCATCCTCTCTTGTGGCCTATTACCTAATCGGCCAGTTGACTCCGTAACTCCAATATCCTTGGCGCAATATCTGCTCTTCTTGGCCCGATGCCCGAATCCATGGCCCGAAGCCTTCTGTCGATACATCAATCGATCCTTCGGCTCGACGTCTAATCTTCTGACATGTTTTCCTCTAGCACAACATGATTCTTCCTACTTTAATTATCTCATCCTAATCGAAGCATCCTACATCACTCAAAATGTAGATTAAAACATAGACACTTATCAATTGGTTTCATCATCAAAATCCGAGATTCAACAATCTCCCCCTTTTTTATGATGACAACCAATCGATGATGGAGTTAACCTTAACTCCCGGAGTTTAAACAAACTCCCCCTATCAATATGTCATATTGATAGAACCTTGAATTCAAGCTGAATTCAAGTCATTACAAATTTCATCATTAATATTTGCAATACATCATCATGCATAACATGATCATACTTCTCCCCCTTTGTCATCAACAAAAAGGAGAAGTGTATCTTCCATATGTTTGGAATACAAGTTCAATACATTACATCATAAATCTCCAGTTTTATCATCATGCAAGCTAGTAAAAATTTTACAACAATTTAGAATATGCAAGCTAGCAATTTTGAGATGTTCAATATAGCAAGTTCTTTCTTCTCTTTTGAGAAGTACGATTTTTGCTTTCTTTGCAATGTGCAATTTAGCAATTTTTGCTTTCTTCTTGTATTGTGCAAGCTAGCATCTTCTATCTCCCCCTTTGTTATTATCAAAAAGAAGGGAAGATCCTTTACATCAATTTTCAAATTATGACAAAGGTAAGGTAACAAAGATGAAAAATCAAGTCATGAATATCAAAACAATTTTTCAACATGAATAATTCATCATTGCAGGCATCAAAATAATATCATGAGTGTTTCATACATTCATAACATCACATGAAGAATATCAAAAAGAACTTAGTGATGAGATATACTTAATAAATTCAAAGAATTTTACATAATAAAATTCAAGTCATAAACCTTAAAAGATGTCATGAGAGAACACATAAACGATCTTGATTCATGTATAATATCTCTCAATTCATTATGAATCATAAAAATTATAATTCTGAAAAATCATGATTCATTTGGATAAAAAGATTATCGATTCATACATTTGAATAAATATTTTTAAATCATCACTTCAACTCATCATGCATAATTTCAACATGTAAAATCATTAAACATGATACAATCATTTACTTTCCAAACATTCATCATAATTTTCAACTCATTTAATTTATTAAATTAACATAATATCATGAGTATTTCATGATTTCATACAATCACATGAAAAATTAGCGATGAGATATACAAATCATGAAGACAACTTGTGAATATTAAGAGACATATTATGATTCTTTTTAGATAACTCAAATAGTGAAAAGAAAGAATCATAGTAAACAATCTTGATTTATAAAAAGAATACTCAAGTTATAATTCTGAGAAATCAAGAGAAACCATGATTCATTTTAACAAATCTCCTCTTTAATAAATAGCGTAAAGAATTCTTAGGAGATCATGAAAATTCTTGATTCATATAAAAGATTTCATGAGAAATTATGATTTCGATAAAACTCACTCAAATTCATCAAATCATTTTCATAGTCCAAGAGATTCACAAAAGCATAATATACATAGATTTATTAATCTTTTATCAAAAAATCAATAAGATAGAGATGTTTCATACAAGTATGCGTTTATCTTTTTATTGCAAATAAAAACATGCATCAACTTTTAGGATCGAAAAAATGAATTTTGTCATAAAAACCATCAAGACCAATAAATCATAAATTACCCAAAAATCATCATTACTTCAAATCATCATGCATAATTTAAATATAAAATCATCAAGTATGATACTTACATTATTTCATATAAGCATGCCTTTTTCATTTATGCTAAATCAAAACATGCATTATTTTTAAAACCAAAAAAGTCACTTTCATTATGGTAAAAATCAATAGTCCATACATCACTAAAATCATCATGCATAATTTCGAAATATAAATTTATTAAGCATGATTATTATGTATCACTACTTTGGGCATGACATCAAAACATGGTTTCAAGTTTTCAAGGTATGCACAAATTCATATTAAGCATGATATCAAACATCTTAACATTTTCATTAAGACATTAAGCATGATTTCATTAGACATAAATCATTTTCAATCAAAATTAGAAATCATGAAGATACATATTATTTCTTCTTAAAAACATACATAGGATTAATCATATTTGGTGCAAAGCATTAGATTAACATTTTGATATATTTTCATAAAACATATAATTTTCATGATCATTTAAAAAAAATTACTAGAAGGATAAGCATGATTCCTAATTTTTTACATTTTCATTATATTATTAAACATATAATTTTAAAGAAAAATAATTATTCTAAACTAAATTAAAAGAAACTTATGAAAAGCATCATGTAATTTTGAAATAAATTAATGGAGTTTTGATTACCTCATCGTTCAAAGCCATTAAGGCGTAGTTTGCCACCTCACCTTTGTTGATTTTTTCCACATCTTCGAATAAGCTCGATTCGTCTTTTGGCGACTTCTTCTTCGTTCATAGCAAGTAGTTCCTTTCTTTTTGTTCTTTAACTTTTGTTTAATGAACTTTTTAAATTTCATAGTGATGAGTTCAAGTTCACCATCACTTGAGCTTATGCTTGAGTAGTTTTCGATTGTTCTAAGTCCGAAATCCTTCATGTTCTTTGGAAGGTGGTTCTCAAGTTCTTTACGTGCATTGCACATCATTTCATAGGTCATTAGAGACCCGATAAATTCTTTGATCAAAAAAATATTCAAAATGTTTTATTCTTGTATAACTGTTATTTTCGAATCCCAATTCTTAGAAAGCGATCGTAAAATCTTGTTAACGAGTTCAAAGTTCGAAAAGCTTTTACCAAGAGTTTTTAAACTATTGACGATATTCGTAAAATGGGTGTACATGTCTCCAATGATTTCACTTGGTTTCATATAAAATAATTCAAAATCATGCATTAAAAAATTAACTTTAGAATCCTTAACACTACTTTTGCCTTCGTGTGTGATTTCAAGAGTGTACCATATGTCAAAAGCCGTTTCGCATATAGAAACCTGATTAAATTCAATTTTATCTAAGGCATAAAATAGAGCGTTCATAGTGTAAGCATATACAATCTGTAATTATGCTAAATCAATTATGCGGAATTAACCTATATGCCAGGATTGAAATTCAATACATAGATCTAATTATACGATGCGTACCTTTTGATGCCATCCGTTCAGAGATCTTGTTTGATCTGCTCAGCACACCGTGATCCAAGATTGCTGCAGGCTCCGTCTTTAATCCGATCGCGCTGCTACGGAATCTGCAGGGAGTGCGAAGAGTAGACCCTTTCTCCTCTCTTCCTATCCTTTCACAGGATCACACAGATTGATGGATTTAGGGAGAGGGTTTTAGGGAGAGAGTCGAGGAGAATAACTGAATTCCTCAACGGAGAGATGCGTCTATACGTGTCAACGTTATGACGCTCCACACACACTAACACACCCTCAACCACTAGAGATCCTATCCGTTTATAGGCGAGAGCAGAGGGTCTACGATGAGATGAGATCTCAGAAGATTTCCTCCCATCAAAGATATCTCTAAGGAATCGTTCCGTAGTGGACTTAGTCTTGGCTAAAATATCGCAACGGAACCCAATTCTATTATATATCTTATTCAATAAAAGGGCCATATATTCTAACATCCCACTTGGCCCATTAATTGATAAGATATAAAAGAGATACAAAATCAAAACAAACAAAACAAAATTTGTTTGAAAACAATTTTACCTAATTGGATTCCAAAAATTTTGAAAAGCATTTTATACATGGCCATGTTTTAAAATAAGCCAATAAGTCCAATAATCACAATAATACTATATTAAGTCCAACTATCAATGCGAGTCATAGCGGTTGTATTTCATCAATGTCATACTCCCTTCTATGTACCACAACATTGTTAGTCTTTCCTAACATAGTCCATAATGACCCCTGTAATTTGTCTTGTCAAGACAATCCTGTTATTACATTCAACCATAATATGCATAAACATAAATGTAAACAGGATAGCAGAAACAGATAACTTTTAATTAAATAAAAGTCAATAATAGCATCCACATAAACATGCATCACCATATCCTTTATGACTTGCTCACAAGCCCCATTCTAAGAACATGTTCTTTGAATATTTTGCACTGTAAGGCTTTTGTCAATGGATCAGCAATCATCATAGTGGTGCTCAAGTTCTCAATTGACACTTGCTGTTTCTGAACTCTTTCTCTAACCACCAAGTACTTTATCTCAATGTGCTTGGAACCACTAGAGTACTTGCCATTCTTAGAGAAGAAAACTGCTGCGGTGTTATCACAAAATATCTTCAGCGGCTTGGCAATTGAGTCGACCACACCAAGTCCTGAGATAAAATTTCGCACCCATAAAGCTTGATTTGTGGCCTCAAAGCATGCCACAAATTCAGCTTCCATTGTTGATGATGCAATAAGCGATTGCTTTGCACTTTTCCAAGAAATTGCCCCACCAGCTAACATAAATACAAATCCTGAAGTGGACTTCCTGCTGTCGAGGCAATTTGCAAAATCAGCATCTGAATATCCAGTTACTTCAAGCTGATCAGATCTCCTGTATGTGAGCATATAATCTTTTGTCCCTTGTAGATATCTCATTACTTTCTTTGCAGCTTTCCAATGTTCAATTCCTGGGTTGCTTTGATATCTTCCCAGCATTGCAACTGCAAAACTGATATCTGGTCTTGTACAGGTTTGAGCATATAATAGACTTCCAACTGCGCATCCATAAGGAATATTCTTCATTTGATTCTTTTCTAAGTCATTTCTTGGGCACTGGTTTTGACTGAATTTTTCACCTTTAGTAATAGGCACATCATTGGTTGAGCAAAGCTGCATATTAAATCTCTCCAAGATACGATCAATATATCCTTTCTGAGACAATCCTAATAATCCTTGAGATCTATCCCTGAATATCTCAATGCCAATGACATAGGATGCCTCATTCATATCAACCATCTTAAAGTTCTTGTTGAGAAACATCTTGGTTTCGTGCAATAAACCAAGATCACTACTGGCAAGTAAAATATCATCCACATATAAGACCAATATAATAAACTTGCTCCCACTTACCTTCAGGTATATACACTGATCAACAGTGTTTTCCTTAAATCCGAAGGAAGTAATGGTATTATGAAACTTTATATACCATTGTCTGGAAGCTTGTTTAAGGCCATAAATGGATTTCTTAAGTTTACAAGCCCAACTTTCTTTTCCCTTTTCTATGAATCCTTCAGGTTGTTCCATATAGATTTCCTCATCCAGATCCCCATTAAGAAATGTTGTTTTCACATCCATCTGATGCAACTCAAGATCATAATGAGCTACTAATGCCATAACGATTCTCAATGAATCCTTTTTAGAAACAGGAGAAAAAGTCTCATTATAGTCGATGCCTTCCTTCTGAGAAAAACCTTTGGCCACAAGTCTGGCTTTATATCGTTCGATATTGCCCGTTGAATCACATTTTGTCTTAAAGACCTATTTATAACCGACTCTTTTACAATCATTGGGCAATTCAACGAGATCCCAGACATCATTCTGTACCATTGATTTTAACTCTTCTTTCATTGCATCATACCATTTTTCAGAATCGTTACTTTCTATGGCTTGTGAAAACGATAAGGGGTCTCTTTTTATTCCTATATCATAATCTGATTCTTGTAGATATACAACATAATCATCAGAAATGGCATGTTTCCTTTTCCTTTGAGATCTTCTCAAATCTGCCAATTGTGATTGTTCTACAAGATCATCAGCGACGACATCAACATCATGTGAGAGTTCTTGGATGTTATTTTGTTGTTCACCCTCATCAATACTCTCATTGATTTGAGGAACAACAATCTCTCGGACAGGAGATGATATGGGAGAATTAACCTGAATCTCCTCAATATCAAAATTAATCCTTCGAGATTTTTCACTCCCACTGATTTCGCCATTTTCTACGAATTTTGCATTACCAGATTCTACTATTCTCATACTATGATTAGGGCAATAAAATCTGTATCCCTTGGATTTTTCTGGATAACCAATAAAATATCCTGAAATAGTTCTTGGCTCCAATTTCTTTTCATGTGGATTGAATACTCTTATCTCTGCAGGACATCCCCAAATATGTAAATGTCTCAGACTGGGCTTCCTACCAGTCCATAACTCAAATGGAGTCGATGAAACTGACTTGCTAGGAACCCTGTTCAAGATGTACATAGCTGTCCTAAGAGCTTCACCCCACATCGACTCAGGTACAGAGGAATAACTCATCATGCTCCTAACCATATCCATCAGAGTACGATTTCGTCTTTCAGCAACACCGTTCTGCTGTGGCACACCTGGTAATGCATATTGAGCACAAATACCCCGTTGTTCTAAGAATTTAGCAAAAGGACCAATATTCTGACAAGATCCATCATATCTGCCATAAAATTCACCACCTCTGTCAGATCTGACAATTTTAACTTTTCTATCTAATTGTCTCTCAACCTCATTTATGTATACTTCAAGAGTATCAACGGCTTGAGACTTTTCATGTATTAGATAAACTTTGTCATATCTGGACAGATCATCTATAAATGTGATGAAATATTTTTCTCCACTAAAACAAGGAATGTGGAGTGGTCCGCAGATATCAGTATGAATAATCTCAAGGAGTTCTTTGCTTCTTGTGGCATTTTTCTTTATTTGTTTAGTTTGCTTTCCCTTAATGCAATCTATACAAATATCAAAATCAGTGAAGTCTAAATGTTCCAAAATATTATCCTTCACTAATCTTTCAATTCTTTCCTTGGAGATATGCCCCAATCGTCTATGCCACAATATGGAAGATCTTTCATTATTGAAACTACGTTTTAATCCAACATTTGATTGCAGGGTCATTAGTGTCTTTGCAAACTCAAGATCCAAATTAATTCTGTACAAACCATCACAAAGAATTCCAGAACCAACTTTTATTGAATCGTAAAATATGCTGAGTTTGTCACTACCAAAAGAAATACAATATCCCAACTCATCAATTCTAGAAAGAGAAATCAAATTTCTAGAAATTGTAGGGACATAACATGTGTCAACAAGATCCATCAAGTGACCCGTCTCTAAGCGTAGACGATAAGTTCCCATTGATATCACTTTCGCTTTAAGACGATTTCCCATAATGATGAATCTTTCATGTTCTTTTGGTTTCCGAATTGAAAGGAATCCCTGCATGTTATTTGTAACATGAGTTGAAGCACCGGAATCTATCCACCAAGTGTTAGAAGGAACTTCTGTAATGTTTGATTCGAAACATACAAAGGTCGAGTTAATACCTTTCTTTTCGAACCAAGTCTTGCGTTTAATGCAATCCTTCTTCACATGTCCTTTCTTGCCACAAAAGAAGCACTTTACAGTAAAGGCTTTCTTTTCATTAGTCTGTTTAACATTTCTAGACTTAGCAAATCTCTTTGATGGATGATGCTTCAACTTTCTTTTCTTGTTACCACCTCCTTGAGTAGTCGTCATGGCATTATATGAATTTTCCTGCCTTAATCTCAATTCTTCCTGAACACACATGCTAGTCAACTCATTCAAGTCCCACTTATCTTTATTTGTATTGTAGTGAATCTTAAATGGGCCAAACTGAGAAGGAAGAGAATTGAGAATAAATTGCACAAGGAAGGATTCATCAACATTTATGCCTAATGTTTTAAGTTTTGCAGCTTTGTCAGCCATATTGAGGATATGATCCTGAATTCCTCGAGTACCATCATACTGAGCCGTAGTCAGTTCTTTCATCAATGTGCCAGCCAATGACTTATCAGCAGATTTAAATCTGTCTTCAATAACCTTTAAATATTCCTTTGCGCTAGTTGCAATCGGTAATGAAGTCTTTATATTATTTGCAATTGTCATTCTTATGAACATTAAACTAAGCCTATCAGATCTTTCCCAAGCCTTCATTTCATTAACTTGTTCTGCAGTACTTTCATCAGTCAAGTCTGCAGGCTTTTCAACAAGTAATGCTAGATCAAGATCTAATACACCCAGTGTGAATTGCACATGCTCTAACCATTCTGAATAATTTGATCCAGAAAGTACAGGGACATTTGAAGCATATGAATGTATATGCGGAAGTACTACTGCAAAAAGATATATAACAACATTAATGCTTTGAGTTTGTCAAAAAATTGATGAACTATTGATATCATCTATATTACACCTTTGGGTGAAATATTGACATATCTAGTGTTCACTCAAGAATATTTTTGGAGGACTGATACCATCCTTGAGGAATAGGTATTGTTACCTTTGGGTATAAAATCCTAAACTACAAGGATATCTAAAATAGTATCATCCTACCCCATCACATAATTATTTGAATTAGATTCTCCTTTGGGATTATCTAAATCTCATAATTATATGTGCCATTATGAATATTATTTCTTTAATATCATTTAGGATTAATTCTTTAATATTATTTTATAAGTCATTAGTCCAGGTCACTTTGGTGGCTACAAGACTAATGCCATGATATAAAATAAAATGTCCTATAAATGATAAAACTTTTATTGTAATTCATATCACAAAAGTCTATCATCCTAGGCCACTTTGGCAGCTACTAGTCAGATAAAACTTAAGGAAATAAATTACAAATAATATTCATCAATATTTCTTTAATTTTGCTAAGCAGTTCAATAATAAAATAACAATAATAATTATTGAACATTTATGTAAAAGCAGTTCAATAATAAATAACCATAACAATTACTAAACATTAATGCAAAGCAATTCAATAATAAATAACAATAATAATTATTAAAATTTAATGCAAAACAGTTCAATAATAAATAATCATAATAATTATTGAACAATAATGCAAAACAGTTCAATAATAAATAACCATAATAATTATTGAACATTAATAAAACTCATATGATAATTTCAAGCATATACATGTGAATAAATAAATGAAAATTCCAAAAAAAATAATTGGATTTTAATTTTATTTACCACATATATAATGAATAATTCATATGAGAAAACCATAAAATAAACCATAATTTATAGTTTTTTTTTTTAACAAAATTAAATCCAATCAAATAATCAAAAAATATAATAATGATTAAAATTAATCATAATTATAATAAATGATATTTATCAATTTTATAATTGAGAATTTAAACTAAATTTCTCAATTTCATAATGATAAAAAAAACGGAAATATTTGATAAGATATAAATCGAAAATATGCGAATGGCAGAACTGTAATTTGGCAGAAATTAGACCCGAGGGCAAAACCATAAATATGTTGACAGAACATAAACTGTAATTACGATATTTGCAAAGGGTAAAACTGTAATTTTTAAAATCCTAGCCTCGATGGTAAAAACGTAAATATGCCAAAACCCTAATCTGCCATCGCCGCCGCCGCCGCCTGCGCGAGCGGCGCTGCCGCTGCTGCCTGCGGCCTGGTCGCCTGTACGCGGCTGCGGGCTACCGCCTGTGCGCGGCTACCGCCTGTACGCGGCTACGGGCTACCGCTTGTGCGCGGCTACCAGCGACCGCCTGTGCGCGGCTGCCAGCGACCGCCTGTGCGCGGCTGCCAGCGGTAGATCTAGCCTGTGCGCGGCCACTGCCGTCATGGCGCTGCCGCCGCGGGGCTGCTACTGCTCATGCGCGGCCGGTGCCGCTGCGGCGGTTCCTACCCGCGGGTGGCTGCTGCCAACACGCGGCCGCCGCCTGTGCACGGCCAACTCACGCATGGCCGCCTCCTGGGCTGTCTGCCTGCGTGCGGCCGACCGTCGCATGGACGGATTCTGGCCGTGTGCGACCGGGGTTCTGTGATGCCGTCGCACGGACGGAGTTCTGTGATGCCGTCGCACGGACGGAGTTCTGTGATGCCGTCACGTGGACGGGGTTCTGTGATGTCCACATATGGGACGAGTTCTGTAATGTCCGCATATGGGACGAGTTCTGTAATGTCCGCATATGGGACGAGTTCTGTAATGTGTACGCTACTCGGCGTAACCGCAGATTTGCAGCGAGGTCGACGGTGACCATTACTGCTTAACAGTTCTTGGAAGATAAAGGTAATTATGCATCGTAAATTAATTTACAGATCTAATGCATGATTTCAAAAACCTGGCTCTGATACCAATTGTAAGCATATACAATCTATAATTATGCTAAATCAATTATGCGGAATTAACCTATATGCCAGGATTGAAATTCAATACATAGATCTAATTATACGATGCGTACCTTTTGATGCCATCCGTTCAGAGATCTTGTTTGATCTGCTCAGCACACCGTGATCCAAGATTGCTGCAGGCTCCGTCTTTAATCTGATCGCGCTGCTGCGGAATCTGCAGGGAGTGCGAAGAGTAGACCCTTTCTCCTCTCTTCCTATCCTTTCACAGGATCACACAGATTGATGGATTTAGGGAGAGGGTTTTGGGGAGAGAGTCGAGGAGAATAACTGAATTCCTCAACGGAGAGATGCGTCTATACGTGTCAACGTTATGACGCTCCACACACACTAACACACCCTCAACCACTAGAGATCCTGTCCGTTTATAAGCGAGAGCAGAGGGTCTACGATGAGATGAGATCTCAGAAGATTTCCTCCCATCAAGGATATCTCCGAGGAATCGTTCCGTAGTGGACTTAGTCTTGGCTAAAATATCGCAACGGAACCCAATTCTATTATATATCTTATTCAATAAAAGGGCCATATATTCTAACACATAGCTCTAGCATTTAAGGAAAACATTGTTGAATCTCGTATTTTGATGATGAAACTACTTGATATATGTTTATGATTTAATCTGCGTTTTGAGTGACACAGGATGCTTCGATCAGGATGAGACAATTAAAGCAGGAAAATCATGTTGTGCCGGAGGAATATGTCAGAAGATTGGACGTCGGGCCAGTGGATCGGTCGACGAATCGACATAAGGTTTCGGGCCGTGGACTCGGGCATCGGGCCAAGAAGAGCGGGTATTGTGCCAAGGATATCGGAGTTGCGGAGTTAACTGGCCGATTGGGCAATAGGCTGCAGGAGAGGACGATGCGCCGAAGAATCGGACGAAGCGTCGAGGGACCAATGACATGCCGGACAACTTGGTTAATTGCTTAGGATTAATTGTCTCGATCGAAGTTTTGTTTTAAGTGTGCAGGATTAACTACGATGGAAGAAAGACATGCAGCAGGAGTTGCGCCGGAGTCAAGACAATGATCACGTTAGGAGTTCGAGAGTTCGACGGAAGTTCGGACAGTCGTCGGAGGTTCTGCGGGAACAAATCCGAGAAGTCCATGAGCTTGCCAAAGAAGCTCGTCGGAACTCGCCAAGTGGATCGTCACAAGTCCAGGAGTTTGTCGGAAGTCCGCAGGAGCATCACCGAGGGTTCATCGGATGATCGATGGAAGTTCGCCGGAAGCTCGCTGGAAGAAGCGATTGACGCACTGGAGCAAGTTGCAGTAAATGTCTTAGGAAATATTGTAGTTAGCACAATGATTAAGTTGGAAATGGGAGGTGATCCCATTAATTTAATCTTGGGGCAATTGGGCCCCTGAAAAACCCAAATTGGGCATAATGGATCAACCCATTCGGACCCTGATTTCTGCCAGGCGGTGGCACCGCCTGGGCTCAGTCTCCAAGCGAGACTAGGCGGTGCAACCGCCCCTGACAGGAGGTGGCACCACTTGAGCTCGGTCTTCGAGCTCTGGCAGGAGGTGCAACCGCCTCAATCAGGCGGTGGCACCGCCTCAGTCAGGCGGTGGCACCGCCTCAGTCAGGCGGTGGCACCGCCTGAGCTCAGTCTTCGAGCTCTGGCAGGAGGTGCAACCGCCCTTAACAGGAGGTGGCGCCGCCCAGAGGCTCAGTCTTCGAGCTTTGCCAGGCGGTGCAACCGCCTCAATCAGGCGGTGCAACCGCTAGATCCTAGAATTTCGGGAATTGACAGTTTTGAGCTCCAAATTCAAACTGGGTTGGGGCCTATAAATACCCCACCCTTTCAGCAATGAAAGGGCACCCAGAAACCACCGAAATTCTGATTTTACTTTGTGATTTTTAGAGCTCAAAAAGTATTGTATGAGTTGAAAGTTCTTCTTCCTCTTTTCTTCCAAGTTCTAATTTGTTAAGAGAGGAAAGAAAATTCTGTAAGGGTTGTCTCCTAAGCCCGTCAAAAGGAGTGAAACTGTAAAAGGGTGGTTGGCCTTCGCCTATTGAAGGAAGGCCTCTAGTTGACGTCGATGACCTCGTCGGTGGAGGAAGCCAAAAGTGGAGTAGGTCAAGATTGACCGAACCACTCTAAATCTCTGTTTGTATTTACTTTGAGCATCTTATCCTTACTGCAAATATCCTCAATAGCTTACTGCCTTCTGCGCATATACAATCATGTTTCAAGCTCTGCATTTTCCGAATCGGCATTTAGACGTAAATCGTTTTTATCGTATGAACATCATATTTCAGTTTGCGTTTACGTTCTGATTTCTATTATAACTGCAAACTGCCTTTATATCTTTGCTTTAACTGCATCTTGCTTGGTAACAAGTTAAAGTGATTTACGAATCGGATTTTCTACCGAAATCGCTCTTATCTTACGAATGCGATTTTAATCGTCGAAAGTTTTCTGCTGCACTAATTCAGCCCCCCTCTCTTAGTGCTCTTGATCCTAACAATTGGTATCAGAGCCCGGTATTTCTCATTTCGGATTTACACCCGAGAGAAATGGCTCTTCATGGCTTTCAAGAGGGCTTATCGGTTGTTCGTCCACCGTTGTTTAACGGATTGGACTACACTTATTAGAAAACTCGAATGAGAGATTTCTTGATTTCTATGAATTTGGATTTATAGAATATCGTTGAAAATGGTTTTCAACTTCCCTCATAAATCGATGAATGAATGGTCGGATTTGGAGAAGAAGTATTTTTCTTTAAACGCAAAGGCTATGAATGCCTTATTTTGCGCTTTGGACAAAAATGAGTTCAATCGGATTTCTACGTGCGAAACGGCTTTTGACATTTGGCGAACACTTGAAATCATGCACGAGGGAACTAGTAGAGTCAAAGACTCGAAAGTTAACATTTTATTGCATGATTTTGAGCTTTTTCGAATGCAACCAAGCGAGACTATAGGCGACATGTACACCCGTTTCACGGATGTCGTCAATAGTTTAAGAGCTCTTGGAAAATATTTTTTGGATTTTGAACTCGTAAACAAGATTTTGTGTTCTCTTTCTAAGAAGTGGGATTCAAAAGTAACTGCAATACAAGAAGCTAAAAACCTAAACAACTTACCATTTGAAGAACTAATTGGTTCGTTGATGACATATGAAATGGTGCACAATGCACATGATGAACATGATGAACAAAATCACCTTCCAAAGAACAGGAAGGATTTGGAACTCCGGACAAATGAACACCACTTGAGCGACGACTCAAGTGATGAGGACAATGATGAACTTGAACTTCGAACACTAAATCTTAATAAGTTTATTAAATAAAAATCTAAAATAAACAATAAACTTGAACGAAGGAAGAGGCCAAAGAAGAAGAATACAAAATGGGATGAATCGAGCTCCTCCGAAGACGAGGAGAAAATCAAGAAAGGCGAGGTGAGAAAATCAAGAAGAATACATGTACCTTCCGAGTGTTCCCATCAAGATCACGATAGAAAACCTCATTAGGAAGATCTTCGTCGGAAGAAACCAGTACACATGCTCGTGCAAATGCTAATCTCGTCTGAGCTGTTGTTGCTTTGTCGATGTAGAGTGGCTGTCCTAGAGTACTGCATAACTTTGCAATAAAACATCGACTCCAAAGATGTAGAGGAAGGCCTTGAAAGGATACCCATAATGGAATAGATTGCAGGCTATCTAACTCCAAACGGACATCAAGAGACTAGTGTCGTAGAATCATTGGATGGCCGCGAATAGTCCAGAATCCTTCGATGACCCGTTGCAAATCTTCTTCAGAGTATAGCTTGCAAACAAAGAATCCATTCTCCAGCATATGAAGATCAAATGATGATATTCCCCATCGAGTTTTGATAAATGAGGATAGTGGAAAATAAGATGTTTTGAGACCTACCACATAGCCAACAATCGCCATAGACCATGTCTCAATCAACTCTACTGAATCAGTAGTCTCGTATACAACAATCTTCTTATCAGCCTGAACTTCTGGAGTAAAGAATTCAAAGCTTAGATCCGGACTTCCAACCGGAGCCTTGAAGAGGCTAGTCCAAGGCTGGGGGTTACTGGAAATGAGAGCAAGCTGCCACGATCTAGAGTGCTACCTGCTTCGATGCTGCTTCGTCGAAGGAGTTTCTCTCTGGAGAGGATATGGTGGAGGAGCAACTTGAGAGGTAAGGGTAGGGTGTCTTGCCATCGTACCTACCCTCCCGCCACCGTCACTAGCCCTAGGGGCCATCGTTGCCATGTTTGATCCCTTCTCTAATCACTGCTACAATACTATTGCCCTTGGAAACAGCCGATACTGTAGTAAATCAGATCGCTGCTACAGTACCATCGCCCTAGGGAGATTTGGTATATATATATATATATATATATATATATATATATATATATATATATATATATATATATATATATATATATATATATATATATATATATATATATACACGCGCCATCAATTAGAAGTAAAGGAAAAAAAATATTTTTCTCTTTGTAATCTGAAAAATTAAAGTTTGAATCACGAAAGCAACCCATCTAAATATTGATGTAAGATTGATTATATACATCGACTTCTTCGTACCCCAGTGAGAGTCTTTGTGCAATGAGAAGTTTATTCTGGATGTAATACCCGACCATCCAACACAGGATGATGATCATGTGCTCTTAAATGAACACAATATTGCTAACTTAAATTTTTGTGCAAATTTTGTAAACCATAGGCCTTCAAGGAAGAAGGGTATTCCAGTCTCCTTGCCTCTGTTATTGTTGAACCACGTGATGCTCGACATAAGCGATGAGAGAATTCCACCCTCTTATGTTCCTTCTTATGGGCGCATGGATTCGCAGCCAACTTGAAGAAGAGATCAACAGGAATAAGAAAGTAGCTGCTAGCACACATTTCTGAACTTATTTTCCAACTGATAACTAGATTCCAACGGGCATAAAAATTGTGAGGGAATTTGAAGAATCAGATTCTTGACTTGGTTCGACATAACTGGCTTCAACTGCAGCAGTTCTTGGTTGTCCATGCTGATGACATGTTCCAGCCTGCACACTGGTCTCCTTGGTTTCAGCTGAAGAAAGACATTGACTTTTGGTTACACAGGATCACAACAACGGACAACAAGCACATCCCTGGCAAAAGGTTTTCGTCCAAGGAATTAACTCGAAAGCAAGCAAAGATCCATGCAATACCAGTCATCAGATGGTCTTCCTACGGCACATGGCAGCTGTAAAATGACAAGGAAAAAGGGAACGATGGAAAACCATGGAGCAGATTGATCTTACATAAGAATTTTATTACTACAAAGGATTATCACTACAAAAAATATAAGCCCTTACACAAAGCATTCCACCAAAATCAACTAGTACTGAAAGCATTGTGCAAGAGACAAGAGAAAGTGCCAAAGTAGTGCACTGTTATAATTTCAAAAAATGACTTCCTCACAAAAACAAGCACACTGGATATGCAGTCTGATTTTTGGACCGCAGAAATTATAATTTAATCATCCTGAATGACGATAGCCTCCTCAGCAACTTCCCAACAGCAACTCTCTGTTGACTCTTTGAATGAACAGCAACTCTGCAACAAAAGTTACAAAGTTTGTAGCTTAAATTTGAAAATGTTGTGGCACTACATTAGTCATGTCATCTCTTGACAGACTAATCCACAGAATAGATCTGGCAATTTATATCTAGCATGATTGCTTGGTTTGTTCAAGTGACTGAGCAAATAAATAAACACTTCAAATGAAGGAAACATACTAGGAAAGGAAGACGTGAGGTTGGAGCCTATCAATGGTCACCTTGTGTGCTGATAAATACATTGAATGAACCACCCAGATATGCAAAAAGGTCCTGTGAAGTCTCTAGGTGGTCCAACAGGATGATTCACATGCATATGGACTGGTAGCCAAATGGACCTATAATTTCCTGAAGATAAAGGCAAGTGTCTGATAGCCTAATAACATTACAATTTTATAATTATTTCTACGTTCTTGCTCAATAGTGCATCAAGGAACCTATGGAGAATGTTGTGCTGCCTAGAGATACCAGCAACTTATTTATTTGTTAGTCTGCCAATTTGTGAACATATACCAAGGACATCTCTCATCAATTGATTTTCTTGTTTTTCATTTATTAGTAAGATCACATCCTAAGACCAAAAAGACATACTATTATGATGATGGAAGAACATTAAGGATGACTCAAGTATCGTTGGCATAAATGGACATGCCAATCAAGTCCAGGATTCAGATGAAGCAACAAAAAGAAATGATTCTTCGTAGTTGAATATGAAAATAAGATATGAAGGATGTGAAGTTTTCTAACAAACCATGACTAAGTTATACTAAGGGCATACAAAAATAAAAATAAAAATGGAGAACTCAACCTGATGAGAACCACATTAGAAAATCAACAGTTAATTATAATTCACACATTCTTTTCATATTATCAAAAAAGGCTAGCTCCTTCCTTTTACATGTCATTACTTCGATAATATGTTGTCAATATTTTATCTGACACCCTATTTTAGACAAAGAGGATCCATGTGTAGTTGGGAAAAACAGCCCAACAGCTGCACCTTCCTATTATAGAAGGTACTCCTACACATAAGCAGAAAACCCAGCAGATGGGAAGGTGGCTCAAAGTTTTACCATCTATTGCCCTGATCTCTAATTTCCATCTAAAATGACATCTGTGGTTCATTTTGATTTATGATTATTTCATTATTAAAAAAACTAAAGTAAGAAGTTTTATATGGCCCTAATTATAAGAACATTTAGTACGAATCATTAAATGAGAATTACTAATCAAGAATTCATCTCAATACCTACTAGGAGATTGTCTAATATGTCTTGAGCTAATGGTTTTTGGCTAATATGTCTCGAGCTAATGGTTTTTGTCAGCAATTTCAGTTCTAACATTGTCACAATTTTGTAACTACCAGCACAATTAATGGACTGAAAACTGCTGAAATCAGGTCTTAGACTTTAAAGTTGAATTATCAAACACTCAATTTTTTTTACTTTACAAGTCTTCTCTGATGTAAACGAAAAGTAGGCCACACTGAAAAATTATTTAGCATAATATGAAAAGCAAATTTTTCTATCTTTCCAATAAAGGAAAACTGTTCAAGTTGTTAAAAAGTATTGGCTGTTACAGTAAAAGTTTTATATTCAATTGTTAAACCTTCAAAAGAGTGTAACCAACAAGGACTTACCCTGGAACAGGTATATACAATCAGAGTTATCCAACTCCAGCCATCTGCTGAACAAGCTGATGAACCATCAACAGCTTGCTGCAGAAAATATAATAGGGGGGACATCAACTGCATCTCATATATGCATGACGAGCCACATCGCTTGCAAATGTCAGGTTTCGCTAACTTAGTTTTAGCAAAAAGAGGATTACCACCATAGGAATACCTACGTAAAAGAAGTCACAGAAGAACAGTAAAAGGATCAACAAAAGTGCCAAGAAAATTCAATAGAAGAATCGTACATGCGAAAGTATGAGGCACAAATTTTCCATGAGTATTTTTACCTTATGCAGAAGAACTATTTATGTTTGGCTTTCTTCAAAAAAATAAAAATAAAAGAGAAACTCTTTGTAGAGAAAGCCTATTGTCATGTTACGACAACCTAGTTCAACGCAAAAGGAAACTGGAAACTGATATACCTAATAGGCAACCATGATAGATGCAACTTGTGCTTCAAAATTTCTCCATCACTAAATTGAAAATTAGTTAAGTACAAGATGTAACAGCTGAAAGCGCACCTAAGGCAACCAACAGAAGAGAAAAGAAATAAAAAGAAAAGCACCACAGGATTATGTATTTTTCTTTCCCTTTTCAGGCAATAGTTATATTTTTTCAAGTCCTCTGCATTTCTCTAAATGGCATGTCAATTTTAACCAACAAGTTTTCTGTTTAAGGATGTAAGTACTCAAGTTAAAAGTTCTTTGACCGGCCATCATGGAGACACCAAAGGACAAGATAAAATTAATGTACCTGAGGCACTGCTCTGGGTGTGCATCCATCTGTTTCTTGAACTTCAAATAAGTTCTATCGGCACCTAAAGCTCTATCATACTCATAAGTTTCTCTTTCCCATTGTTCTTCATCCTCAGTATCAGGAGAAGCACAATGGTTTTTGAGAGAAAGTGATGTGTAACCAGAACAAACAGCATCCATATCACCAGAGGACTCGACCTTTTGGGAATAGATATAGAAACAAGGGAGAACTACAACCAAAGAAAAATGCAAATTATCACAACAGCTTTAACTTTATGCAGCTCAAAATACAATTATATGGAACTTCCCTGATAAAGTAGGAAAACAGGAACACCAACTATTCGGCAATCACAACCTTTTGGCATATAATATCATCACTAAATTCATCTCTTATTCGGTAAGATCAGAAGTAACACAAGGAAAAGTACCTGGCACACCAGTGTCTTCCACTCTAGGGTTCGCTACTGTACCTCTGGCAGATGCATCCGTGATCTTGTGGCCATTTTGTTTCTTCAAACTCGAGGCTAGAGCAGCAGCTTCCGAAAGAGCCCGTGCTAAGTCCTCCATTTCTGTGTCACTGTCACTCACGTCGTTGACTTTGCTGGACTCATTACCCAACATGTTGTCCTCCAACCAGCTGTTAACTCTCGGAGCAGGAACAGATTCTTTTTCCAATGAGACAGCATTTGAAGAAGTAAGACTCGGTTTCATCTCCTCATGGTACTTCTGAATTCGAAGAGCTCGCCAGCTGCAAGATTGTGTGCAAATTGTATTCATTTTTACAAGCATGATTGATCTGAAACTAGAACCAAGATTAACGAACCAAGATTAACAAACCAATCTGAACAGACCTTCGAGGGTCAGTACCACAATTCAGGGCCAGGCAACCGAGAATATATATTGCACGATCCTCTATGTTCAGTTTTGGCAACGAAATAGGAGCATAAACCTGATATTAATGATATTGCATGCAAAATTTTATTGATTCCAGATTTTAAAAAATGCTTTTGATGTACTAGAGTAAGAAAACAACAAACTACCTGTGCCACAAGTGAGAGCCTCCCTCCACATAGACTACAGTGAAGAAGCTCACGGCTAATATCCACTTCTGGGATGGGCCAATCCTGCAAAGGCAAACCACCATGTTCCCTAGAACTCACCGTGAAATTACAAGAAAAAGAACCAATAACCGAGTTGAAAGGGAGATGTTTATAAAACAACGAAAAGATCGCATGGACAACCCAATATTACATCTTTTGAGCAAAATCTCATCGAAGATGAAGCTGGAAACCTCCAAAAATAATCAAGTTCGAAACTTTACGCACCGGCAATCCCCCAATCTTTGTCGTGTAATGATCAGCCTTCTCGCGGTAATCCTCCGCCCACGGCCCCGGCAAGCCAAGAAGGACTTCTCCCATCATTGTCCGCAGAGATCAGCGATGCCTACTCTTCTGTATAGTAAAGAGGAGAAAACTCACTGCAATATGGCAAAAAGACGTGCGCGAGAGGCACTGGAAACTGGAAGACGCTCGATGTGTGTGTGTGTGTGTGTGTGTGAGTGAGTGAGAGAGAGAGAGAGAGGAGGAGGAGGAGGCGGAGGAGGATGAGGCTTTAGGGATTCTATCGACGACTGCTTCCCCTACGGGTCTGATTCTTTTACCAATATACCTTCCGTATCAGAAACAATTCATCACTTACCCTTCAGTCCAGTCGTGCCAAATCCCCGAGGCTCGCCCGAGCGAAACTAGGATCTGCGACGAAACGGGGAAGAGGGATCGGGAAAGGGCGGGCTGTGACGAGGCGGGGAGCCGGGGGCTGCTATGAACAAGGAAGAGGGAGGAAGGAGGAGGGAGGAGGGAGGAGAAGGGACTGCGCGACGGCGAAGGAGAAAGAGGAGGAGAATAAAAAGAGAGAGATACCAGGAGCGGAAGAAGCTGCCGTCGCGCACCGAGGATACGCCGCAGTCACTGGGGAGAAAGAGAGTCTGCGGTTAGGGCAGGGGTGCCGGGGTGCCGGGGGTCGTTTGGTGTTGAACTTGAGACCATCTGGTTCAATCCGACGAGAGAATAAATCGGCTCGACCCAACCCCGAGTTGAATCAGGCGCACGCCCGGTTGACGTTTCAAACATCCCTCTTTTTAGAATGATCTACCACGGGTGACCCTTAAAACAATGAATAATATGTCATGTCAATTATTACCTGATTTATATAATTAATTCGATTTAAAATTCATTAAAATATTAAAAAAAATAAAATCACTGGCACACGTATCCAACTGATTTATTAAAGATTGACGAAATATGGTGCTCTCTATACATTTGAATAAAAGACACGTAACAAATTCGATTTAAAATATTTTAAAAATAAAAAATCATTATATATCATATTTGTCTAATACATTAAATTTATGATGGAAGATTGAAAGTGGTTAGATACAATGCAGCATACTTTTAAATGTAATTTCGTCTGTAATTAGATGATTAATCTAATGATTGGATCGTTTAATCTCCCATACCTTTTATCTTAATTTTATAAGTAATCGTGACACAGTTTTATCTATGAATATAACATTATGAGATTTATTCAGCCGTTCATGAAGAAAATGTGATATAAAAATCAATTAATTTTTGAGTTATTTTAAGAGTTCTTTAATTCAATTTGAAAATTATGATATAAAAATTGTTTCATTATTAATTATTCTAACAATACTACATCCAATTTGATGGAAAATGAATTCGTCATCATTTAATTATTCAAGTGGATCATAATCGTTTCAACAAATTAATCAAACAGAAAACTATAATTTTTCCATATAAACTATCATTTAGCTATTGATTAATAATTAAAATGATAAATTTTGTAAAGTAATTTATCCAGCAAAAATTCCTACTAATAGGCTTTTACCATATGAGCAAGATGATAATTATCTTTGACTATATTTGACTCAAAATTTTTACAACTAAACAGATTTTTTTTTAATGAATCGGACCACACCAATTTAACACCTTAATTACTCAATTTAATTTAATTAAATCTAGATTATCCTTTGAATTTTTTAAATTACCTCTGTCTCTCTTCTTTGTCTACGCCGTCCAAGTGGCTTACTTCTCTCCTCCCACTCCATCTTCGCTTCCTTCTCTTTCTTTGGCTCTATTTTTAAAACTGTCTCATCCTCCCAATCTGTCATCTCCTCCTCCTCCTCGGTTTCCTCATCCTCTTACTTCTCTCCAACTCCCTCACCCCATCACCCTCCTCTTTTTCCTTCCACCCGTATTCCACTATTTCCTCCATTCCCTCCTTATCATCCTTCACTTGCGCTTCCTCACATTTTATCAAAAAAAATAATTAGCTCAAGTTATACTTATTCACATAATATATTATTTTTATATAAATTTATCCTGAATATATTATAAAACTAAAAAACTTAAATTATCCTAAAAATATATAAAATTATCTTAATTTACCCAAAAATGTTAGAGTTACATTTGAATGACATTCAAGAAACATATTTAAAAATATATTAGTTTCTATATAAAATTATTTTAAATTTATCATAAAACTAAAAATTTAAAATATATTAATTTTTACCTTAAACTACCTTAAATTATCCAAAGAAATTATAATATTTAAATTACATTCATTTATAAATTATCCTAAATTTATCATAAAACAAAATATAAATTTTTTTTTATCTTATTAACTTAATGACACTCAAAATTAAAACAACCCCGATTACCTAATTTATTTTGAAATTAATATTTTTTGAATATTTTTAAGATAATTAATTATAAAATTTAAATAAGAATAACTCTTAAAATATATAACTTTTACACAAAACTATCCTGAATTATTCCAAAAATCGCTATACTTGAATCATACTCATTCACAAAATATATTAAAAATATATTAATTTCTATATAAAATTATCCAAAATTTATCATAGCACTAATTACATAATTTATCAAATTTAAAATAAATTAAACTTGATTATCTAACTTATTTAAAAAAATAATCATTTTCTAATATTTATTAATTACTTTAATTATGAAAAATTAAATACCAATATAATTATAGTAATAATTTTTATTTATGATAAATTAAAAATATATATATAATTTAAATACATTATTTAAATAAAATTATTTAATATTTTTGTGAACAATTACAGTGAACAAGTATAATTCGAATATCATGATAACCTATAACCAACCTGAATTGTAACTTAAGTGTGAAGGATCCGACCCAGCCCAAATCATCGATCGTAACCGAATCGTCCATCAGACTTAAACAACCCATTCAAAAACATTTTCAAAATTTTTGAAAAAACACTCCTAATAAAAACTAAATACTAAATATGAGAACTCATAAAAGCTCTCTAGTAAGAGTTTTTTCGATAAATTACCTTTTTTTTTTCAAAGCACAATATATATAAGACAAAATACTATTTTACATGCAACCGATGTTGCACCGGAGTACCATCCGTATATATTAGGAGGACAAAGCATCCACCACCGTATACAACCCCACGTACGAAAATGCATCCATGTACGACACGTACTGTTTGTACAGCGAGTTATTGTTCCTATCTGTGCATGCAGCCAAGGCGACGTCGATGGTGCGGCCGTTGGGGGCCGCGGCGGTGACGGCGAGCACCCCGTTCTCCAGCGTCCACGTGATCACCGCCATGTTGGCGTTCTCCGGCAGCCGAAATCGCCGGCTGAAGCTCCTCCTCCGCCGCTCCACCGGTGCCACGTGTCCCCCTGCTCCACCTCCTCCGTGATCTCTCCGTTGATCCGCAGCACGCTGCCGTCCTCCACCTCTCCCTCTTCACGCCTGCGCACACCTACACAGTCAAACCGAAACGACACAAGAAAAGAGAGTACACGATGCATGGAGCTTTGGCGTACCGGGGAGATCGGCGTTGATGATGTGGGCGTTCGCGGTCTCCCTCCACTCCACGTTGGTGCGCGCCGGCCGGCGTCCCAAAACCAGCCTCGCAAAGGGGTCCCAGTCCAAGATGTCAGTGGAGAAGGGATCGAATAGCCTTCCCCGGTGCCCCAAGTAACCAGAGAAGACATCTTTGCTGCTCTTCCTTCTCATCCCCGCGGAGTACAGAACACTCAAGAGTCGTGTATGGATTATTTAATCCGCTTACTACGACTGACACGTGTCGTTGAAGGCCATGCAGGGGTGATACGTGGGACTATGCGTCGTACGTTGCGACGAAGACTCCTGACACACGTAGAACAGATGCGTAATATGTAAGCTGAAGGTTTCGGCACCGAGTAGACTACATACTGCAAGCATAACATTGAATTAGAGACTTAATCTTGGTTAATTACCAAGTTTGAGGGTATCTCTCTTATCTTGAGTTAAAGAGTTAGATGTGATAGAAATGAAATAGAAAGAAGAAGATTGCATTGAGATGAAAACAATACATAATATTCTCTATTTTTACATGTTATAAGAGATAATTTTTCTCAATAGAGGAGGATCTTCCTTAACAGATGTATGATATTTCCTCATGTAGTTTGAGAGATCTTGATTGTTGTTGAGGTTGTTATTACGAGAGATCTTGACTGTTATCATGCCCTCACAAGATGGTGCTTTTGTCAATGACACTGATATTAGATCGATGTGATGAAAGCAATTTACGGGTGAGAGGTTTCGTGAGGGAGTCTGCTAGTTGATCAACCATATGTACGTGAGAAACACATAATTGACGTCTGACAACTTGTTCTCGCACGAAGTGAAAGTCGATGGTGATGTGTTTCATGCGTGAGTGGAATACCGGATTGGCGTATAGATAAGTGGCTCTGACATTGTGACAATATATTATAGGAGTAGAAGTGATGTTGATGCCAAGTTCCTTGAGGAGATTTATGACCCAATTGAGTTCTGCAGTAGCGGTGGCAATGACACGGTATTCAACTTCAGTTGTAGAACGTGCAACTGTCTTTTGCATCTTGGAACTCCAACTGATTAGATTAGGTCCAAAGAAGAGAATATACCCTGATGTGGATATTCTGTCATCAAAATTCCCTGCCCAATCAACATCAGCAAAGGCGTGGAGATGAAGGGGGGAGTGTTTATAGAAAAAGAGGCCATGATTGATAGTCCCGTGAAGATATCACAAGATTCGTTTGACTATAGACCAATGCATAGTAGATGGTCGATATATGAATTGGGATAATTTATTGACCACAAATGAGATATCTGAACGGGTGAAAGATAAGTATTGTAAGGAGCCAAGGACTTGACGGTATTGAGTTGGGTCTGTAGTAGGGCTTCTATCACAGAGTTTGAGCGACTCGCTAGTAGACAAAGGTGTTGTAACTGCCTTTACATCTTGCATGTTTATTTTAGATAATAGATCTTGAATATACTTTTGTTATGATAGGAAGAGCCCGGAAGATGTGTATGTTGCTTCCACTCCCAAAAAATAGCTCAAGGTTCCTTGATTTTTAAGGGAGAATCGATCTGCTAAATGCTTGAGGAATACCTTGATTTCCATAGGATTGTTGTCTGTGATAATAATATCATCTACATATACCAGAAGATATATTATATTGCCACTTTGGTGACAGAGAAATAAGGAGGTATCAGACTTGGAGTTGATGAAGCCAATTGATACCAAAAACGAGCCAAGTTCGGTGTACCAAGCTTTTGGAGCCTGACGAAGTCCATAAATAGCTTTTTGTAGTTTACAAACATGCTTTGAATATTGAGAGTGGATGAAGCCAAGAGGCTACTGCATGAAGACATCGTCAGTTATGGTCCCCTATAGAAAGGCATTGTTAATGTCGAGTTGACGTAAATGCCAATCTTGTGAGATGGCCAAACTCAGAATAAGTCGGATTGTTGTGGGTTTAATAATAGGGCTGAATGTCTCTGTGAAGTCAACACCAGCTCATTGATGAAACCCTTTGGCCACTAGACGTGCTTTATATCTAGCTACGGATCCACTTGGGTTCCGCTTAATTCGAAAGACTCACTTACACCCGATGATATTTTGTATGGGAGAGAGGGTACAAGGGTCCATGTAGAATTATGGATGAGTGCATCATATTCTTCACACATGGCTTTACACCAGTATGGAGATTTTTGGGCTTGAGTAATTGTGGTAGGTTCAGTGGTCTCTGACGAGGATATTATGATGGTATGTAGGCCAAGGATTTGTCATGGTTTAAAGATGGTCTTTTAGAATGTATTGTCATTGGATGTCCAGGGGCTATAGGGTGTGTTGTAGGTATAGACGGTAGAGGGGCACCAACACGGATTAGGATAGGCTGTGGGACTTCCGTGTCATTGGTCCCAGGAGAGGATAAATGTAGTGATTGTGATTCCGAGGGAATGCTTTCAGTCATTGGGGAACCTTGTGAAGAAGGGAGAGGCACAATGGAGGGGGTGAGGAGCTGTTGCACCGGGAGAAGGAGAGAGTGTGGATCCCGAGGAGAAGGACTGGATAATAGTATGGGAGACTCGGTTGACGAGATTGATGGCGTACTCAAATGATGTATATGTGATGGAGTAGGTCATACAGCAGGAGACTCAAGGTTGTGAAACGGAAAGGTAGTCTCTATAAAAATAACATAATAGGACATAAAGTCTTTTTGAGATTGGGGTTCATAGCATCGAAAGACATTATGGTCAAGGGAGTATCCAATAAAAACGTAAGGTTTAGATTTTGATATTATCTTATGTGAGGCATAGGGACGGAGCCATGGATAACATAAACATCCAAATACTTTGAGTTTTTGAAGGTTTGAGGATTTGCGAAATAATTTTTCAAATTACGACTCATACTTGAGGACTGGAGTGAGCATACGATTAATGAGGTAGACAACAGCTTGAAATGTTGTAGTCCAAAAAGTTGGTGGCATAAAGGCTTGGTGTAAGAGTGTAAGACCAGTTTCAACTATATGTCGATGTTTGCGTTCAGAAAAGCTGACGAGTTGAGGAGTGTATGGAGGTGACTTAAGGTGTTGTATACCACAAGCAGATAGGCAGGATGTGAGGGCTTGATATTCATCGTCACCATCGGAGTAAACAGTTTTAATTTTAGACTAAAAGAAGTTCTCGACCAATCTTTGAAAGTTGGTAAAGACTGTTGAAACTTCAGATTTATGGTGAAGAGGGTATAACTATGTGTATTTGGTGAAATAGTCTATAAAAATAACATAAAATCTGAATTTGTCAAAGGAAGTAATTGGAGCGGGGCCCCAAACATCAGTGTAAATAACGAGGTTTAGAGTAGGATAAGAAGGATTTTCCAAAGGGAAGTCTATGACTTTTATTACTTAAAGAAGCATCACAATGAGTTATAATGTTATTGGTTTTAAGCGTAGGAAGAGAATAATGGGAAAGCAGTTTTTACTGAATAAAAGTTGAGGGATGACCAAGACGATGATGCCACAAATCAGTTGAAGCTGCGACCGAAGAGTAGGCAGTGGGTTGGATGATTTGTGGAACTGATGGCCATTCGTAAATGTTGTCTTTACTCTGGCCTCGGACCAAGGATGCCCTCGTGCTCAAATCCTTGACAAGAAAGGAGTTATGAAAGAATTCAATTGAGGTATGATTCTGTTTGCAGAATTGAGAAACAGAAATGAGGTTTCGATTAATGTGTTAGGATCAAGAGCACTAAGGGGGGGGGGGATTAGTACAGCGGAAAACTTTCGACGATTAAAGCGACGTTCGTATGATAAAAGCATTTTTAATAAAAAACCATTTCGGAAAGTTCTTCAACTTAAGATCAAGCGAAAGTATAGTTGAAGTAAAGCAATGGAGGCAGCTTGCAGTTAAGATAGAGAGCAGAATGTAAATGCAAACCGACATTTAGAGTGGTTCGGTCAATCTTAACCTACATCCACTTTTGGTTTCCTCCTTCGATGAGGTCATCGACGTCCACTAGAGGCCTTCCTTCAATAGACGAAGGCCAACCACCCTTTTACAGCTTTACTCCTTTTGACGGGCTTAGGAGACAACTCTTACAGATTTCCACTTCTCTCTTGAATGATCAAAACTTAGAAGGAAAGAAGGAGAAGAACTTCTAGCCTTTTACAACACTTTTAAGCTCTCAAATTCTCAGAATAAACACAAGCTTTCGGTGCCCTTTCATGTAGGAAAGGGTGGGGTTTATATAGGTCCCAACTGGTTTGAATTTGGAGTTCAAAAGTGTCATCTCCCAGATTTTCGGGGTCCTGACGGTACTACCACCATAACTGGGTGGTACTACCGCCTGGCATCTGACACTGGGAGGTACTACCGCTCAGTTTGGGCGGTACCACCGCTTGACTAGGGCGGTACCACCGCCTGATAGGGGCGGCACTACCACCCAGAATTCCTGGGAGACCAAGTCTCCTAGGCAGTGCCACCGTCGGCCTTGGTAGTGCCACCGCTTGCTAGGAATTCTGGGTTCGAATGGGCTGATCCATTCGGCCCAATTTGGGTCTATTCAAGGCCCAGTTGGCCCCATATTAAGTTAATGGGATCACCTCTCAATTCTAACTTAATCTACCTACTAACCATGACACTTAAGACATTAATGCTAAAATTGTGTTCCGGTGCGTCAATCGCTTCTTCCGGTGAGCTTCCGGTGAACATTCGATGAACCCTCGGTGATGCTCTGGTGGACTTCTAGCAAACTTCTGGACTTGCGATGATCCTCCTAGTGAGTTCCGACGAGCTTCTTTGGCAAGCTCCTGGACTTCTCGGATTGTTCCTGTAGAACCTCCGACGACCGTCCGGACTTCCGACGAACTGTCGAACCCCTAACATGATCTTGGTCTTGACTCCAACTCAACACTTACTGCATGTTTTACTGCCATCGTAGTTAATCCTGCACACTTATCTCAACATACAGATTAGATAACCAAATGACAATTGACTTTATCATCAAAATCAGAGATTCAATAATCTTCCCCTTTTTATTGATGACAATCAATTGATGACAGAGTTAACCTTAACTCCCCCTATCTATATGTCATACTTGAGATAAGTTATTCTTGAATTCAAAGCCTTTAAATTCAAGAGACATATTGATAAGTTAAGTTCATTTAAACTTATCAATACCCTCATCATAATTCCTATCATGATGTTTCTCTCTGAAAATGATGTCAAGGGATGACATCCATTTTCAAGTTTCATATTTCAAATGTGAAAGATAGCAATCATAGCAATTCATCATATGGTAAGATATCAACATTGTAAAATTACGATGCAAGCTCTTGATATCTTAACATAATGCAAAATTTTCAAATATAAGATCTATGTATAGTAATTCATTCTATCATAGCAATTCATTATATGGCAAGATATCAATTTGTAAAATTGTGATGTAAGCTTTTGATATCTTAACATAATGCAAATATGACAATCATAGAAATTATAGTAACTCTATCATCAATTTACCACATATTTCTCTAATATCTTAACATAATGCAAATTTGGCAATTATAGCAATTCTATCTATCATCAATTTACCATATATTTCTTCCCCTTTGTCATCAACAAAAAGGAGAACAATTTAAGCATATTTCAAGCATAAGTGCGGTAATGATTCATGTCATAGAAAGGTTCATGTCATTTTTCAATAATAAGTGATAGGATACCAATTATACAAACATTTCAAGGAAACATGACATGGAGATAGCTTTTATTATATTTTCCTTTTTATTTGTCATTATCTATTTGCATAAAGGAGGAAAGCCATTGTGAGCTTACTTAAATGAAGTTAAACAAAATGATAAGAGATTAAATCATGCTTCAATTTTATACGGATCAAGATATACATGTGAATTAAATCTATGCAAGAGTTCATCTTGAAAGGAAATCTTCCTTCATCAAGAAGGAATTCATACGAAAGAATCATTTTATCAAATCCCTTTCTCGATTAAAAATTCAAGATAAATCTATGAGAGATGCATTTTCATATGTCAAAAATCATGGAGCATTGATATGAAATAAACTTGATACATTAATATAAAATCATTTAGGCTCATGAAAGCTCCATAAAGTCCAGAAGATAAATACAAAATCATGTATTCAGATAGTATTGTTAGGATCAAGAAAGTCCAAAAATGAAATTCATGTATTCAGACAAGGTTTTGCTATAGATTTTCAAACACAATATGAAGATAAAACATGCTTATCATCATGGAAATTTTGCATCCAAAACACATAATTTCCAACATGTTATTTGTTGAATCTCGGATTTTGATGATGACGTCAATTGTCATTTATTATCTAATCCATATGTTGAGATAAGTGTGTAGGATTAACTATGATGAAAGTAAGACATGCAGCAGAAGTTACGCCGGAGTCAAGACTATGATCACGTTGGGAGTTCGAGAGTTCGACGGAAGTCCGGACAGTCGTCGGAGGTTCTGCGGGAACAAATCCGAGAAGTCCAGGAGTTTTCCAAAGAAGCTCGTCGGAACTTGTCAAGAGGATCGTCACAAGTCCAGGAGTTTGCCGGAAGTCCGTCGGAGCATCGCCGGAGGTTCGTTGGATGTTCGTCGGAAGTTCGCCAGAAGAAGCGATTGACACACCGGAAGCAAGCTGTAGTAAATGTCTTAAGAAATTCGTAGTTAGCATGATGATTAAGTTAGAAATGGGAGGTGATCCCATTAACTTAATCTTGGGGCAATTGGGCCCTTAATAGACCCAAATTGGGCCGAATGGATCAACCCATTCGGATCTAGATTTCTTGGCCAGAGGTGGCACCGCTTGGGTCGGCGGTGGCACCGCCCAGGGCTCAGTCTCCGAGCTATGGCTGGGCAATGCAACCACCTCTGACAGAGGTGCAATCGCCTGAGCTCAGTCTTTTAGCTCTAGCAGGAGGTGCAACCACCCCTGACAGGAGGTGGCACCGCCTAGAGGCTCAGTCTTCGAGCTCTGCCAGGCGGTGCAACCACCCTAGTCAGACAGTGCAACCACAAGACCTCAGAATTTCGGGAATTGATAGATTTGAGCTCAGAATTCAAACTAGGTTAGAGCCTATAAATGCCTCACCCTTTCATCAATGAAAGGGCAACAAAAACACCAAAATCCTGATCTTATTATGTGATTTTTAGAGCTCAAAAGTGTTGTAAAGTCTAGAAGTTCTCCTCCCTCTTTTCTTCTAAGTTCTGATCTTTCAAGAGACGAGAGAAAATTCTGTAAGGGTTGTCTCCTAAGCCTGTCAAAAGGAGTGAAACTGTAAAAGGGTGGTTGGCCTTCGCCTATTGAAGAAAGGCCTCTAGTGGACGTCGGTGACCTCATCGGTGGAGGAAGCCAGAAGTGGATGTAGGTCAAGATTGACCGAACCACTCTAAAATTACGGTGCTCTATGGTTTGTATTTATTTTGAGCATATTATCTTTATTGCAAACCTCCTCAATAGTTTACTGCCTTTTGTGCTTTTACGATCGTGTTTCAAAGTTCAGTATTTTCCGAATCGGTGTTTAGACGTAAATCAGTTTTATCGTATGAACATCATATTTTAGTTTGCACTTACATTCTGATTTCCATCATAACTACAAACTGCTTTTATAGATTCGCTTTAACTGCATCTTGCTTGATCACAAGTTAAAGTGATTTACGAATCGACTTTTCTACCAAAATCGCTCTTATCGTATGAACGCAGTTTTAATCGTCGAAAGTTTTCTGCTGCACTAATTCACCCCCCCCCCCCCTCTTAGTGCTCTTGATCCTAACAATTGGTATCAGAGCGGGGTTCACTCTCAAATGGATTAAAACCCAAGAGAGATAGCATACGCCGGAAACCAAGAGGGCCATTCTATTACACGTCCACCCATGTTCAATGGGACGGACTACACCTATTGGAAGACCCGAATGAGGATCTTCCTTATTTAAATGGATTTTGAACTTTAAAATCTTGTCGAAAATGGATTTTTGAAGTTTTCTCTTCCAATGATCGATTAGAATGAATTGGAGAAGAAGACTTTCGTTCTTAATGCAAAGGCTATGAATGCCTTATTTTGTGCGCTTGATAAAAATGAGTTTAATCGTGTTTCAGTTTGTAAAACCGCGTTTGATATTTGGCATATACTCGAAGTGACTCACGAAGGCACAAGTAGAGTGAAAGAGTCAAAAATTAATCTTTTGATAAACTCTTTCGAACTTTTCCAAATGAAACCGAGCGAGATTATTGGCGACATGTACACCCGTTTCACGGATGTCGTCAATGGTCTAAAAGGACTCGGCAAAAATTTTTTGGATTTTGAGCTTGTAAATAAGATTCTAAGATCCCTTCCTAAGAGTTGAGACCCTAAAGTCACTGCTATTCAAGAGGCTAAAGATTTAAGTAACTTCCCTCTTGAAGAACTAATCGGGTCATTAATGACCTATGAAATGACATGTAAGGCTCATGAAGAGCAAGAAGACATCCTTCCAAAGAACAGGAAGGATATGACACTTAGAACTTTAGATGACCACTTGAGAGAAAACTCAAGTGATGAGGACTGTGACGATGACTTGGCACTTCTAACAAGAAAATTCAAAAAATTCATTAAGAGAAACAAGTTTAAAAATGACACAAAAAATAAACTTGAACCCAAAAAGGACCAAGTTATTTGCTACGAGTGCAAAAAGCCGGGACACTATAAAAGTGATTGTCCCCAAGCCAAGAAGAGAACATCAAAGAAGAAGGCGCTCAAAGCAATGTGGGATGACTCGAGCGCGTCCGAAGAAGAGGAGTCCAACACTGAGCAAGTTGCTCATTACGCCTTAATGGCCATCGGAGAGGAGATAACTGTTGGGAAATCATAGGGGGGGGGCGACATCATATGCGCAGCGGAAGAACAAGAAAACAAAAATCCCCGATTCCCAAAAAGATGTTCATCGTCGTGCGAAGATTGGTGCGCAAAATCCGCAAAAACACAAAACTGCGTATAGAGATTGTGTTACCTAGGGAGATCGTATATCCCTGTTTCCTTGCAGATCCTTAGGAGAGGGTGAAGGAGGTCAAGCGTCCTCCTCTCTAGCGGTGATCCACACAGCAGGGTTGCGACGACGCTCCTCAAAACTCCAGGCCTACTCTGAGGTGGAGAGGGAGAGGAGAATAGGAAGGGCAAGCAAAGACTCTAGCCTATGAGGCTGTGAATCCCTCCTATTTATAGAGATCCCGTGTCAAAACCCTAATGGGTCCTTTCCCTAGTGGGTATTGGATCTGCATCCAATAAGACAAGGGCTCCGTCGGATATCTCATATCCGAACCTCTACTCATCGCAATGCCTACCATATGTGTGTGACCCTCTAGGCCCAATATCGAGCTGGCCGTGAGTCATACCTGTCAGAACTCCTTCTAACTAAGTGAATTATTATCTCTATAATAATTCACTCGACTCATCGACTACGGAAGTACTAGGCCACTACGCCGTAGTCCCCAGACGATACAGGGGAATCCAATCCATTGGACCTGTCTGTCCTCAGTTACCATGTACCTATAGTCCCTCATCCATCTAATATCCCAGAGACCGTATATCGAGCATGGTGCTGTTAGACCCATACGGTTTCTACTCGAGTCTCGCTCTAATCGGATTCTCCCGGAGAACTCTTTCTCTCTCAACCCGAATGACCCTGGCCAGGGATTTGTCTGAGCAAGAACACATGGGATATTCCTCTCATGATACCGAGAGTGGATGATCCTCTATCGACACTCAATAGCCCTCGTAAGGTCGACTACCACTCCCAATGACCAGCTGTACTAGATCTGGGAACAGCCAAACCTATAAGTCTGGTATCAAAGAGTGGAGCACTCATACAGGACATCCTTGGTGTCTCAAGTCTAAGAACCAGATACACCACTAGGACTACGGAATCGTTGTCTGACAATAAGGCATCATCAACCATCCAGCATTCCGTAAGCGGATCAATCAGTGAACTCATTCTCCAATGAGCACCTGTACTGTATCCCTAGTGTCCCTACACGAGCAGCTATGAGACCAGCTGCATCCATCATATGGACGGGTATACAGCACACCAGTCTATCCGGTTATCACGATGTCCCTCTCGAGTAACCTATGACCGGGATTATTTAGGATATGTGTTTAAAGGTGAATCGATCTCATTATCGTGATCTCATCACGATCCGATTCCCATTGCACAAATCCAAGGACATCACAATATATATGCATTTATGCAATAGTTATAAAGTGATATACGCCAAAATATAATAAGCAAAAAGATTCTGTATCAAGTCACACGTGCCATCACTCACGTGATTGGCTTGCTGGGCACTTATGACTAGCAATCTCCCACTTGACCTAAAACCAATCACCTATGTGTCTGATCCCCATCAGACCCCTGTGACGCTCAAAGACAATATGAGACAATGGCTTTGTTAGTGGATCTGCAATGTTATCTTCGGATGGAACTCTTTCCACTGCTACATCTCCTCGGGTCACGATCTCTCTGATAAGGTGGAACCTCCTCAGAACATGCTTAGATTTCTGATGAGACCTAGGTTCCTTCGCTTGAGCAATTGCCCCGTTGTTGTCGCAATATAGGGAAATCGGCTCCTCACTATCCGGCACGACTCCCAAATCTGTGATGAACTTCTTCAACCAGACTCCCTCCTTTGCTGCATCTGATGCAGCAATGTACTCCGCCTCTGTGGTCGAGTCAGCAGTGGTATCTTGCTTGGAACTCTTCCAGCACACTGCTCCTCCATTCAAGGTGTACACATACCCTGAATTCGACTTGCTATCATCGACATCAGACTGAAAACTTGAGTCAGTGTAGCCTTCAACCTTAAGGCTATTACCTCCATATACTAGTAAAAGATCCTTAGTCCTTCTCAAGTACTTAAGGATACACTTTACTGCTTTCCAGTGCTCCAAGCCTGGATCCGCCTGATACCTGCTCGTGACACTCAGAGCATGCGCTATATCAGGCCTAGTACATAGCATGGCATACATGATAGACCCTATTGCTGAGGCATAAGGTATCATATCCATGTTCGCCCTTTCTTCTGGAGTCTTTGGGGACATACTCGTAGAAAGCGATATCCCATGTCTCATCGGTATGAGACCTCTTTTGGAATTTTCCATGCCAAACCTTTTGACAATAGTTTCTATGTACCTGGACTGGGACAAGCCAAGCATCCTTTTGGATCTATCTCTATAGATTCTAATCCCCAAGATATAAGATGCTTCTCCTAAGTCCTTCATGGAGAAGTGTCTAGATAACCAAGCCTTTATTGTGGATAGCATTCCTATGTCATTCCCAATGATGAGGATGTCATCCACATATAACACCAAAAAGCTAATAGCGCTCCCACTTACCTTTCTGTATACACAAGGCTCATCTTCGTTCTTAACGAAGTCATAAGATCTGATTGACTCATCAAATCTTATGTTCCAACTTCAAGAAGCTTGCTTTAGTCCATAAATGGATCTAAGCAACCTACACACCTTATCTGGGCAGTTCTTGGACACGAATCCCTCAGGTTGCATCATATACACCTCCTCCTCGAGGTTCCCGTTGAGGAATGCAGTTTTCACATCCATCTGCCAGATCTCATAATCATAGTGTGCTGCAATAGCCAATAGAATTCTGATGGATTTTAGCATTGCTACGGGTGAGAAAGTTTCGTCGTAGTCAACGCCTTGCCTTTGACGATACCCCTTAGCCACTAGCCTTGCTTTATAGGTCTCTACCTTTCCATCTACTCCGATCTTTTTCTTAAAGATCCACTTGCAACCGATGGGTACAATACCTTCGGGCGCATCAACTAGGTTCCAAACCTTATTGGAGTACATAGAATCCATCTCAGAATTCATGGCTTCTTTCCACTTCCCGGAGTCTATACTCATAATAGCCTCCTCGTAGGTCTGAGGATCAATATCCTCTACATCCTCTGCTCTAATATGTCCCACATATCTCTCAGGAGGATGGGATACTCTATCAGACCTGCGTAAAGTTGAAACTTGTGTATTAGATACCTGAACAGACTCGGGCTGTAGAGTGGTGCTTGAGCTTGGTTCTCCAACCTCGCTCAATTCTATCATTCTCTCACTGTCTCCGCCAAGAATGTGTTCCTTCTCAAGGAACACTGCTCTCTTAGCTACAAAGACCTTTTTATCCTCGGGATGATAGAAGTAATACCCACAAGTTTCTTTGGGGTATCCCACAAATATGCATCGCTCTATCCTTGATTCTAACTTATCGGGGTTGTGTCTTTTAACGTGGGTAGGGCAGCCCCAAATCTTAACAACCTTAAGATCAGGCTTCTTCCCTTTCCATATCTCATATGGTGTAGACACTACCGACTTAGTTGGAACTCTGTTCAGAAGGTAAGCTGCGGTATCTAGGGCATATCCCCAGAATGAGATGGGTAGGTCAGCGAAACTCATCATGGACCGTACCATATCTAATAATGTACGATTTCTCCTTTCAGAGACACCATTGAGCTGAGGTGTATAAGGAGGTGTCCATTGGGATAATATCCCATAGTCCTTGAGGAACTGAGTAAACTCTGTACTTAAGTACTCACCTCCTCGATCTGATCGAAGAGTTTTGATACTCTTTCCAGTCTGGTTCTCCACCTCATTCTTATACTCTCTGAATTTCTCAAAGGCCTCGGACTTGTACTTCATTAAGTACACATATCCATACCTTGAGAAATCATCAGTAAATGTAATGAAGTAGGAGTAACCTCCAATGGCATGAGTTGACATGGGTCCACATACATCACTATGTATGAGTTCCAACAACTTAGTGGCTCTCTCTCCAGTTCTACTAAATGGAGATTTGGTCAGTTTTCCACGAATGCAAGGCTCACAAGTTGCATATGACACATAGTCGAATGGATCTAGATATCCATCATTTAGCAACTTTTGAATCCTTCTTTCATGTATGTGACCTAGCCTACAATGCCACAGGTATACACATAGTGTCTTGCATAAACAAACCTTTATGCAATATTCCTCTCGTCAATCTCCCCTCGGCTTTGCTAGAATTTACAATAAATTGTAGATGTGATAAGCAATATTGGTATCCAATACCAATGCATTATCACAAAAATCTGCCAATTGGAGACTGATCATGAATGTACCTGAAGCTTCTCCAAGCTTTTGTTTCGTCTTTTCTGCAAGGTACTCTTTGCAGTTTCTCTTCCAGTGCCCATCTTTACCACAGTGGAAGCACTGGCCTTTGTCCTTTGTTGGGTCTTTCTTAGCAACCTTTGCTTTACCTTGTTTGCCCTTGCCCTTTCCCTTCTTAAGGGACCTTTCTGCTTTCCTTTTCTTTCTGGTCTCACCAGTGTAGAGAACTGGCTTCTCTTTCTTAATAGTACTCTCTGCCTCCCTCAACATATTGAGGAGCTCTGGGAGAGTCACCTCAAGCTTGTTCATATTAAAGTTCATTATGAACTGTGAAAAGGAATCTGGTAGGGACTGAAGCACAATGTCCACACACAAGTTATCCTCTAGGACCATTCCTAGACATGTGAGTTTCTCTATCCACTCAATCATCTTTAGGACATGGTTCTGAACCGGTGTCCCCTCAGTCATCCTAGCGCGGAAATGGCTCTTGGATATCTCATATCGTTGAGTCCTTCCCTGTTCCTCAAACAATTTACGGACATGTAGGAGAATGGATCTGGCATCCATCTTTTCATGTTGTCTCTATAACTCTGGAGTCATAGAGCCCAACATATAGCACTGAGCAAGAGTGGAGTCATCAATGTACTTCACGTAGCGAGCGATCTCATCCTCGCTTGCCCCTTCTTCGGGCGTAGGCATCACTGTATCAAGGACGTACACGATTTTCTCCGCTGTGAGAACAATTCTCAAGTTACGGAGCCAATCCGTATAATTTGGACCAGTGAGGCGGTTGACATCAAGTATGCCACGTAAGGGATTTGAAAGCGACATTTTCTGAAAATAAAGATGTAGCAAAAATGAATAACATGCAGATTTTGCAAGAAATAAACTATCAAGATATGGACTTCTATCTTAATATGCTCCCACTATTTTACTAACGAGTCACGCGACACCCTCAGCACGTGAAACGGAAGTCTCCGGCAGACTTCTAGTGGGGATCAGGATCCAATCAGCGTCTTAGTGTAACCTCGAGGGACTCGACCAATCACACTAAGCCTAAAAGGTAGACAACTCTTGCCGATCACAACTCCTTGTGATTCCCGTCCTGTTCGGCCTCCGAATCACCATGGCCTCGAGGGACTCGACCAACCATGATGCTCGGTTAAGTCAACACCTTCGTTACAAGATGAGTCTGATTTGATGATATACCCTCGAGGGACTCGACCAAGCATATCATGCCCTCAGGTCACCGGTGACATCTCTATGTCGTAAGCAAGATAGCGAATCGCGATATAGGTGAGTCTCGAGGGACTCGACCAACTCAACCTACACCGGGATTCGGTTCCTACTCATAACGATGGAAGGCCACGTGGGTCAATCTAATTGCCTCACGTTTACCGACTTAATATTATCGAGAGATGTTTCTATGATTTGGTCTCCTAATATGACATGTCACACATATACATATTTAATATATATCTACATCGCATGCAAATATATATACATATCTAGTATGTGTATAAGCAATCACACCAGATGATCATGGACCACAACCTAATATGATTAGGCCCGAGCCAGTAGGCCTAATCACTCACATCAAGATCTATGTGTGCAACGGTGCATCTCCATGCCTTGTGATCGTCCATCTCGTCCTCGTTGGTTCCGTCGACATCTTGATGCATCTTCATGCATCACGATCGTCCGTCTCGTGGGTCCCGCTATGGCTTCCACGCTCCCGCTGCGCCTCCTCATGTGATTATAACTTAATCATAGGCACGCAGGCCCGACAATAAACGAGAAATATAATGGAGGTTCGCAGACCTCAATAATAATAATCACAAGTACACACATCACACGGTCCATGATCATCCGTCCACTCATCATACATCACATGTATAAATAATCATCATCATGTAGGACTACTAGATAATAATAAAAATAATAATCAACTAAACCTTTTAATTAATTAATATTTTCTGAAATCAGGGATATATAGGGAATTTCTCAATTCCTAAGGGTATTTTCATAATTTGGACAAAAGACAGAAACTGGAATTTCTCAAATTCCGAGGGGCAAAACTGTCTTTTGCGCAGAAAACCCTAATACCCTTTTCCCTTTTCGCTGCTGCGCCGCCGCCGCAGCCACCCTGCTGGCGGCGGCCTGTGCGGCGAGGGCGAGGGCACTGCCCTCGCCTGCAGGTGGCACGCCCGCTGGGGTCGCTGCCGCTGCAGGTGGGCGCCCCCGCGGGCGCCGCCGCCTTCGCGGGCGGTTCTGCCCGCGAGTCAGCGCCCGCAGGTGGTGCTGTCTCGCTGGCGGCCGCCCCTGCGGGGTTTTTGCCTGTGGGAGCAGCGGCCACAGGCGCCGCTGCCCTGCGGTGCCTCAGCCCGCGCTGCTGCCCCGCGGCGCCTCTGCCCGCGGGCTCAGTGGCCGCAGGCGCTTCTACCGAGCGGGCTACCAGCCCCGCCGGCCGCAAGCCTGCTGCAAGCAGACCGCCGGCCGGCTGCTGCAGGCACAGCGCTTGCGCATGCGCCGGCGCTGTGCTGCCTGGCTGCGGCTGCGGCTGGCTGCAGGCATGCAGATCGAGGGCAGCAACTGTTGCTGCCCTTCCTTGCTTTTGCGTCAACGATTTTGACGTCAATATTCTTCCTAAACACAACACACGCAGTTCAAAAACCAATCATTCGCACGAACAACCTGGCTCTGATACCACTGTTGGGAAATCATAGGGGGGGGGCGACATCATATGCGTAGCGGAAGAACAAGAAAACAAAAATCCCCGATTCCCAAAAAGATGTTCATCGTCGTGCGAAGATTGGTGCGCAAAATCCGCAAAAACACAAAACTGCGTATAGAGATTGTGTTACCTAGGGAGATCGTATATCCCTGTTTCCTTGCAGATCCTTAGGAGAGGGTGAAGGAGGTCAAGCGTCCTCCTCTCTAGCGGTGATCCACACAGCAGGGTTGCGACGACGCTCCTCAAAACTCCAGGCCTACTCTGAGGTGGAGAGGGAGAGGAGAATAGGAAGGGCAAGCAAAGACTCTAGCCTATGAGGCTGTGAATCCCTCCTATTTATAGAGATCCCGTGTCAAAACCCTAATGGGTCCTTTCCCTAGTGGGTATTGGATCTGCATCCAATAAGACAAGGGCTCCGTCGGATATCTCATATCCGAACCTCTACTCATCGCAATGCCTACCATATGTGTGTGACCCTCTAGGCCCAATATCGAGCTGGCCGTGAGTCATACCTGTCAGAACTCCTTCTAACTAAGTGAATTATTATCTCTGTAATAATTCACTCGACTCATCGACTACGGAAGTACTATGCCACTACGCCGTAGTCCCCAGACGATACAGGGGAATCCAATCCATTGGACCTGTCTGTCCTCAGTTACCATGTACCTATAGTCCCTCATCCATCTAATATCCCAGAGACCGTATATCGAGCATGGTGCTGTCAGACCCATACGGTTTCTACTCGAGTCTCGCTCTAATCGGATTCTCCCGGAGAACTCTTTCTCTCTCAACCCGAATGACCCTGGCCAGGGATTTGTCTGAGCAAGAACACATGGGATATTCCTCTCATGATACCGAGAGTGGATGATCCTCTATCGACACTCAATAGCCCTCGTAAGGTCGACTACCACTCCCAATGACCAGCTGTACTAGATCTGGGAACAGCCAAACCTATAAGTCTGGTATCAAAGAGTGGAGCACTCATACAGGACATCCTTGGTGTCTCAAGTCTAAGAACCAGATACACCACTAGGACTACGGAATCGTTGTCTGACAATAAGGCATCATCAACCATCCAGCATTCCGTAAGCGGATCAATCAGTGAACTCATTCTCCAATGAGCACCTGTACTGTATCCCTAGTGTCCCTACACGAGCAGCTATGAGACCAGCTGCATCCATCATATGGACGGGTATACAGCACATCAGTCTATCCGGTTATCACGATGTCCCTCTCGAGTAACCTATGACCGGGATTATTTAGGATATGTGTTTAAAGGTGAATCGATCTCATTATCGTGATCTCATCACGATCCGATTCCCATTGCACAAATCCAAGGACATCACAATATATATGCATTTATGCAATAGTTATAAAGTGATATACGCCAAAATATAATAAGCAAAAAGATTCTGTATTAAGTCACATGTGCCATCACTCACGTGATTGGCTTGCTGGGCACTTATGACTAGCAATAACAAATTTAATTGATGCAGATTTATCATTTGATGAGTTATTAAAATGCCTTCCATGACTTATTTAATGAATGCAAGATTATTAGTAGAAAATATAAATTGCTAAAAAAGGAGCATGATAGTCTTACTTGTAATTTCGATAAGTTAAAAACTGAATATCATGATAGATTAGGTTCTTGTATAAAATGCCATGATCTAGAAACTATCCAAAAGAAAAACTTAATACTTAAGGACACCTTGAAGAAATTCGAGGTTGGTAGCAAGTCTTTGAACATGATCCTTACAAACAAGGGCCACATTCCCAAAAGAAGTGGAATTGGATTTGTGAGAAATCCTCACCGAAATCCAACCACTTTCATAAAAGGCCCCATCCTACATGTTTGACACCAAAGCAAATGCAACTTTTGTTGCAAACATGGACACAAAACGTATTATTGTCTATTCAAGAAAATTAGTCCGAACAAATTAATTTAGGTTCCTAAAGGAACCATGATAAACTCTATGCAACATGATAAACGATGTAGATCAGTTTTTGAGGCACCCAAAAGTAAATGGGTACCTAAAAATTATCCTGTCTCGTAGAGACGTAAACCATCCCAAGCTGGGAGTATGAAATAATATCCTGCTCTTTGGATACTCGATATTCATAACTCGAGATCCAAAAAGAACACGCGATGCTCCCTAGCCTAAATAACAAAAAGAGGATTAGAAAATTAAAATTACAAGAGCAATGCAGATACAATCCTATCTGATCCGTCAGAATTGGAAACCCATGATTCTCCCTTCACATATCCTTTGGATTTCCGAATCCATCAAATTGATTTGTTCGAATCCAACTATATCATGAACTTACGTCTTGTAAGCAAAGTTTGTCATGGACTTGCAAAGCTTACCAACTTGGACAATCTATCATAAACATGCATACGACATTTGAAGTAGAGTATGCGCGTCACTAGATCTATCTTGATCGTGCAAAATTTCTCATCTTAAAATGAAAATTCTTATGTAATTACGTAAGTAAAGTTGACTGCTCCAAATACAAATTCTTCCCAAGTTAAAAACATTCAAATCAGATCACATAGTAGTCAAAACGAGTGCTCACCGCCTGTAGGCAGTGGCACCGCCCCAGCTAGAGGTAGCACCTCCGGCTATCACTTATTGCAAGCGGTTGCACCGCCCAAGCCAGCGGTGCAACCGCCCGCAATCCTGCCCCCTTTTAAACCAAGCTAGGTCCGGTGGTGGAACCGACCCCAACTCACTCCCTTCCCCTCTTTACTCTTCCAAAGCTTCTCCAGCTCCATTTCTCCCCTCTTAGCATCCCAAATACTCCTCATTTCGAAGCAAAAGATCAACAATCTCTCCTTCTCTTGAAGATCTCACTTAAGGTATTCTCTAAGAAGCCTCTAAATTCTATTTTTGATTCATTTACTCTTGCTCATTACTATCCTCTTAAATAACAGTAGTTATGGGCTCTAGAAGATCCTCAAGGGACAAAGGGAAGAGGAGATTGGTGGAAGACTTTGATCTTACCCTTTTTGATTCAAAATATCATGTTGAAAAATTTTCCTCTTTCGAATTTAGAAGTGTCAATAAGGGAAAACATGTAGATTTAGATGAACTAAGAGACTTAGAGACAATCCAATGGTTTGCAAACCTAGATCTACTCCCTATTTTAAAAATTAGTGAACCCATCTATCCAAGACTTGTTAGACTGTTTTACAACAATCTACAAGTAGATGAAGAAGAAAGAATGTCTACCTATCTCTTAGGACAACACATCTCCATTACGGATAAATTCATTTGCGACATGATAGGCATTCCTGTAAAAAATAGAGGACTCTATTTTAGAGGATCGTGGGACAATGAAATAGTTGGGACAACATATGTTGAAGCCTTAGGAACAGTTTTCGGTAATCCCAACCTAGTGATAGTTCCTAAAAGCTGTGAAAATCTACTACCACTAAACACTAAAGTACTTCATCATATCCTAACTAGCATCATTCTCCCTAAACAATACCATCATGATGAAGTAAGTCAAATGGAATTAGGAACCATGTATTGGATCATGAAAGGACATAACATCTGTTTTGGATACCTTATACAACAAAACATGATAGAACTATCTAAGAGAGACATGATGCTTTCATATGGTGGTATAATCACTAGAATACTTAAAGCCTACGATATTCCAATGCCACTCGATGAAGAAGTGATGAAAGTAGATAGGTTTAGCATAATAAACAAAAATCTACTTCACCGATTGAGATGTGTTTATAGAAACAGTAATTGGGTTAGAATGCCTAAAAGAACCGATCTCCCTCAACCTGAACCAGAACTCGAAACACAAGTCTTTAGGGGTACTCAATCTCCTCCGATCTGTTCCTTTGAGGAAACACATCCATTTGGGCAAGCTCCTGCATCATTTATCAAAGACATTGAAATTCAGATGGACCGATTTGAACAAAGACAAGATCGGCTTGAACTTTGACAAGATCAAATCCTATCTGAACTACAGCAAATTTATCGACAATTTGACTCTTTATTTAGGCACTTTAATTTTCCACCACCTGAATAAGCTTGTATATGTGGACACGATCACCTCTTATTGTAACAATTACGTTGTTGTAAACTCTTTATATTACTCACCTTGATCACAATGCCTTGATGACTACTAATCGCTGATATAGTTACTTAATGTATTAATTGGTGAGAATATGCTCAATCTCGTTACTCATTGTCGCATTTCGTGTTAAAATTAAATGTTTCTATAATGCCTACTTTGAAAACCTCGTGTCTTGGTAAATATGATATGAGAAAGTAACATTACTATGATGTTAAATATTACCATGATATTGATGTATTGCCATGATGTTGATGTGTCCGAATGCATAAACTTGTTAAAATTATTCGGACTTTATTGATTGAATGATCAAATCACTTAATTGCCATTACATGCCTAAAATAACATGTTGGAAATTAATACAAAAATTTCCATAACAATAAGCATGTCTTCATGATTGTATAGTCTTGTTCGATTGCATGAAAGTGTTAAATTAAATTTTCAGTTCTAATCGGATTTCATGAATACATTATTCTCTTTCAGATTTTGATTCACATCATTGAATTTTGACAAATAACATCATCTAGCAAATGCATATCTTTTAGACTTATCATGTGAAAAATATTCCTTTTGAAAAATAAATTTGATGATTCCTTCTTATAAAAGGAAGATATTTTTTGTACAAGGATTTGATTCACATAAATATCCTGATCCTTGTAAAGTATGCCTTAATATCCTATCAATTTGAACTACACAAATGGCTTTCCTCCTTCATGCAAAAAAGATAATAATAAATAAAAAGGAAGAAGTTTTCACTCTATGTAAATAATCTCCATGTCATGTTTTTCTTGAGATGTTTGTATCCTATAAATGACATGAACCTACTTATAGCATCGCACATATATTTAAAAGTTATTTATATCATTCTCCTTTTTGTTGATGACAAAGGGAGAGAAATATATGAATTGATGCTATAAATGCAATATTAAGTGGAAAGAAGCAGATATATAAGTATTGATGCTATGATTGCATCATCAAAAAAATATGAATTGATGATAACTATGATTGCCATATTTGCATTATGCCATGTTTGCTATGATTGCCATATTTGCATCATGTTAAGATATCAAGAACTTGTATCATAACTTTACATGTTGATATCTTACCATGTGATGAAATCCTATGATTGCTAAAATACTTGAAATGTGTGCATCATGTTAAGATATCAAAATCTTACTTCAAAATTTTACATATTGATATCTTACCATATGATGAATTGCTACAATTACCATCATTCACTTTTGAAATTTGAAAATGGGCGTCAAGCTTTGACATCATTTTCAGAGAGATACATCAGGATGAGAATCATGATGGGAGTATTGATAAGGTTAAATGATTTTAACTTATCAATATGTCTCTTAAATTCAAAGCCTTTGAATTCAAGATTGACTTATCTCAATTATGGCACATAGATAGGGGGAGTTTAGGTTAACTCCGTTATCAATTGATTGTCATCATAAAAAAGGGAGAGATTGTTGAATCTCAGATTTTGATAATGACGTCAATTGTCATTTGTTATCTAATCCATATGTTGAGATAAGTGTGTAGGATTAACTACGATGAAAGTAAGACATGCAGTAGAAGTTACGCCGGAGTCAAGACTATAATCACATAGGGAGTTCGAGAGTTCAACGGAAGTCCGGACGGTCATCGGAGGTTCTGCGGGAACATATCCGAAAAGTCCAAGAGCTTGCCAAAGAAGCTCGTCGGAACTTGCCAAGTGGATCGTCGCAAGTCCAGGAGTTTGTTGGAAGTCCGTCGGAGCATCGCCGGAGATTCGTTGGATGTTCATCGGAAGTTCGCCGGAAGCTCGCCGAAAGAAGCGATTGACACACCGGAAGCAAGCTGTAGTAAATGTCTTAAGAAATTTGTAGTTAGCACGATGATTAAGTTAGAAATGGGAGGTGATCCCATTAACTTAATCTTGGGGCAATTGGGCCCTTGACATACCCAAATTGGGCCGAATGGATCAACCCATTCGGACCCAGATTTCTTGGCCAGAGGTGGCACCACCTGGGTCGGCGGTGGCACCACCTAGGGCTCAGTCTCCAAGCTCTGGCTAGGCGGTGCAACCGCCTCTGATAGAGGTGCAACCACCTGAGCTCGGTCTCCGAGCTCTAGCAGGAGGTGCAACCGCCCCTGACAGGAGGTGGCACCGCCTAGAGGCTCAGTCTTCGAGCTCTACCAGGCAGTGCAACCGCCCCAGTTAGGCGGTGCAACCGCCAGACCCCGAAATTCCGGGAATTGACAGTTTTGAGCTCGGAATTCAAATTGGGTTGAAGCTTATAAATACCCCACCCTTTCAGCAATGAAAGGGCAACAAAAACACCAAAATCCTAATCTTATTCTGTGATTTTTAGAGCTCAAAAGTGTTGTAAAGTCTAGAAATTCTCCTCCCTCTTTTCTTCCAAGTTCTGATCTTTCAAGAGAGGAGAGAAAATTCTATAAGAGTTATCTCCTAAGCCTATTGATAAGTCCCTAAAGTCTTATCGTAGGCTTTAATACCAAATGATAAGACCCTAAAGTCTTATCATAAAAAAGAAAAGAGAAAGGGATGATCACTTCGAGGGGATCGGCCTCCTTGATCGCTTCGACGGGATTGACCCTCCTTGATCGCTTCGAGGGGATCGGCCCTCCTTGATCGCTTCAAGGGGATTGGCCTCCTAGGGTTTGTCAAAAGACATAATAATATTTTTCATAGATTACTGAAAAGAAGCAATTACATCCCTATTTATAGAGTTCCATCTAGAGTCTATCAGGACTTGAACTCTAATAATAAATAAATATTAAATAAACCTCTACTTGACTCTAACTGAACCAAACCGATTCAATAAACAACTGGACTAAATAGACTTAATAAATATTATTCAAAAGCTTAGAAAAAGGGTCCTAACAGTTCCTCCCTCTTCAAATCAGCCTTGTCCTCAAGGCTGAGCAGCATCAATCTCGGGGAACTTCTCTTTTAGCACTAGCCATAGACTATCTGCAACGCATCACAACCCATTGATCAAGTAAGTATGGTCTTCACTTTTTGATAATGTAAGCAACGGGTCGGTCTTTCAGTGTAGTAATCGTTGCATGAAACTTCTGGCCATGTATAATCAATTTTATCTTTGAACCTTTGCTATCACAAGTGAAAATCCATCCATCAATGATCTTTACTTCGAATCTGTCATAGTCTTCAATGTGGTGGGCCAATCGGTCAGCAGTCTCACTGTCCATAAAATTGTTAGTACTACTAGTATCCATTAAAACTATAACATGCTGATGTTCTAGAGTTTCGCCAACTTCCATAGTTTACGGGTTAGAGTAGTTGGCTAATGCATGCATTGTATATATGGTAGGTCCAACATCTTTATTAGAATTTATACCTTCATGATCAGAGTCCACATTCTTAGCTTTTGATTCCTCTCCAATTGGTTCAATCATCAGAAGTTGCCCTTGTTTACATCGGTGCTCCATACTCCATTTTTCATCATAATACAAACCCCTTGCTGATCTTTCCTTGCTAATTTTTTCTCATATAGATTTACAAATGAGATCACAACTATCATAGTATGGGGTTGACGAGCCTTAACTTCACACCGGATCTCTGGAATAAGCCCTTCAATTAATGTATCTAGAAGTTGTCGATTCGAGCAATCTCTAGCTTGATTTGACAATCTTTCAAACCTACTCTGATATTCTAACACTGTAGAAGTTTGTTGAATTTTGGCAAGCTGGCAATCAACATTCTCATATTCGGATGGGCCAAATCGAACAAGAAGCCCTCTTTTGAACTGCTCCCATGAAGGAACTCCGTGGAAAGTTTCATACCAATCGTACCACTAGAGTGCATCTCCCTCGAGTTGGATTGAGGCCACTTCTACCTTGGATTCTTCTGGGGTTCTGTGAAAACGAAAAAAATTTTCTACCTCAGAGATCCAATTGGTCGAATCTCTATCTTTCCATCTCGGAAATTCCATCTTCATGTGTGAGTAATTTGTGTCACAATCTTGGGGCCCTATATTTTCAGATCTGTGCAACGTAGAACTTGAGCCCCCATTTTGTTGAAATTTGCTAAGACTCTCCAGTAGGCTCTTTTTGAAATCATTAAGTGTTTCTTGCAGTCGGTTCTCAATTCTGATTTCCAATGCTTCCATTTGTGCTTTCACCGAGTTATCAGTGGCCATTGCGTAAGACTGTAAATCTGTAATATCAACTCCTGTTTTTGGTGTCGGTCAAGGGCATCAACACTGTCGATACAAAGTTGCCCAGGAGGTGGATGCCAAGGCAGTGCTGCGGTCACTGCGTTAGAGGAAGAGTTGTTGCCCTGTTTCTATTGCTGCGTAGGGTGAGAGCTCCGGGGCTAGAAGGCGACTACGTCGATGTGGCTGCAGCTACTACGACCCAAGGGGCGATCGCCGAGCAGCGGGGTTGAGGCTGCGGTGATGGCAACCTGTGGTGATGGCAACCTATAGTTGTGGCATAATATGCTAAGCAAGGGGGAGGCAGCGTTGAAGCGGCCGAGGTTGAGAAGAATAATCGGTGTTGCGTGCGCTGCTGGGGTTGAGGCAGGGCAGCATACTTGCTGCGGTTGCTGCGTTCGCTGTTGGAGGGTGGCTGCTATAGAACGACGGGTTAGTCATTGGCTAGGAGCAGCGACGGCAGTGGTTGCTGGCCAAGAACTGTGGTGATTGGTGGCTGTGGCAAAAAAATGCAAAGTTACTCTGTTGTGGTCGCCACGAAGAGGGGAGGTCGAGCGACTGCAGTTGCAACTGTTGCGACCCAAGGGAAGGCAGTGACGTTGGTGCGGCTGGGGGCAGCGGAGGCAGCGATGGTGGCGCGGTTGTGGCAGCGTCGCCTACGGTAGAAGTGACGAGGGGGTTGGTCCGCTAGCTGGGAAGCAGTGGCCATGGTCCTTCTCGCTCAAGCGGGGTGGAGCATCAAGGAGGGAAGGCTGCTGGCCGGGGAGCAACGGCGACGGTGGTCGCTGGCCGGAATGCAGCGACTGTGGTGGGGCTAGCCGAAAGCAAGGGAGGCAGGGGCCTCTTTCGACTAGATGGGCTTCAAAGGGGAGAGGATGTGGTTGTGGCGGGTATGGCACAACGAGGAGGGGACGTTGCTGGCTGGGGAGTGGCGGCGGCGATGGTCGAGCGGTCAAGAAGCAGCGGTGGCGATGGAGAAGGAGGAGTCGGCGGTGTCGCGTTTGGGAACAAGGGAAACCGGTGAGTTGCCCTGTTTCTGTCACTACGGATGCAGAGCAAGGAGGATCGGCGGCTGGGAGGCGTGCGGCGGTCGTCGCACGGTGGCTGGCAGCGGTGGTGGCTCGGCAACAAAGGAGAGGGGTGGCGTTGAAGTGGCCGAGAAGTAGCGGCGGCGGTAGAGGCAACCGGCGCCTGTGACTGCTCTGTTTTTATCGCACCACAAAATCATGTGGCCGAAGCTGCAATCGAGGTAAGGCAGCGATGGCGATGCGACTAGGGCAGCATCGCCGACGGTAGAAGCGGCGATGGGTGGTCCACTGGCTGGGAAATGGCGGCCGCGGCCCTTCTCGCTCGAGCGAGATGCGGGCAGCGAGGTCGCTGGCCGGGGGGGGGGGGGGGGGGTGGACAGCGGCAACGGTGGTGGCTATCGGTTGGGCAACAGCGGTGGCGGGTGGGCTGGCCGGAAACAGGGGTCCGACAGGGGTGGCTGCGACTTCTTCTTCTTCCTCTTGCTTTTTTTTTTTTTTTCTAAAGATGAAGATAACTGTAGCAAAGGGCAGCGGCGATGCAGAGGTTCCTTCTCGGTTGAGAAGGATCAGTGTTCAAGACTATCGGCTTCACCCTTCCTCACACAATTTTTTTTTTTTTGATTGCCATGGTAACACTGCAGCGAGAACGCCAAGGATCGCCACTCTAATACCAAATGATAAGACCCTAAAGTCTTATCATAGGCTCTGATACCAAATGATAAGACCCTAAAGTCTTATCGTAAAAAAGAAAAGAGAAAAGGATGATCACTTCGAGGGGATCGGCTTCCTTGATCGCTTCGAGGGGATCGACCCTCCTTGATCGCTTCGAGGGGATCGACCCTCCTTGATCGCTTCAAGGGGATCGGCCTCTTAGGGTTTGTCAAAAGATAGAATAATTTTTTTCATAGATTACTGAAAAGAGGCAATTATATACCTATTTATAGAGTTCCACCTAGAGTCAATCAGGACTTGAACTCTAATAATAAATAAATATTAAATAAACCTCTACTTGACTCTAACTAAACCAAACCGACTCAATAAACAACTAGACTAAATAGACTCAATAAACATTATTCAAAAGCTCAGAAAAAGGGTCCTAACACCTATCAAAAGGAGTGAAACTGTAAAAGGGTGGTTGGCCTTCGCCTATTGAAGGAAGGCCTCTAGTGAACGCCGGTGACCTCGTCGGTGGAGGAAGCTAGAAGTGGATGTAGGTCAAGATTGACCGAACCATTCTAAAATCGCGGTGCTCTCTGGTTTGCATTTACTTTGAGCATATTATCTTTACTGTAAACTTCCTCAATAGCTTACTGCCTTCTGCATTTTTATGATCGTGTTTCAAAGTTCAGTATTTTCCGAATCGGTGTTTAGACGTAAATCAGTTTTATCGTACGAACATCATATTTCAGTTTGCGCTTACATTCTGATTTTCATCATAACTGCAAACTGCTTTTACAGATTCGCTTTAACTACATCTTGCTTGATCATAAGTTAAAGTGATTTACGAATCGGCTTTTCTACCGAAATCGCTTTTATCGTACGAACGCAGTTTTAATCGTCGAAAGTTTTTCGCTGCACTAATTCACCCCCCCCCTCTTAGTGCTCTTGATCCTAACATTATTAAGGCATGTAATCATGTAAAATTCTCTTCATAGAAATTAAGTAATTGATCATTGAATCAAGAAAGTCCAAAAAATAAATTTAATAAGTTCATGCATTCGGACAAAGTTTTGTAGTACTCAAGGATTAAGAATCCGATGCATGAATGAACCTTCTCAAATCACAATGAGAGTATAACATGCTCATCATGGAAACCTAGGCACAAGATTTTTAACTTATAAAGTAAGCATGTTATTGAAGCATTCAATCATGTCAAATTTGTGTAAAATTCTCAACATGGAATTTAAGTGATCAAGGAAAATCCAAAAAAGAGTAGCATAAAGAGATTCAAGAAAAATCCGAAAATGGTGTTCAATTAATATTCCCAACTCTGTATATGCTTACCAAATAATACATCAAGTAGAACATATCAAGGATTACCAATCATCAAGGCAAGGGGCATTGTGATCAAGGTGAGTAGTATAAAGAGTTTACAACAACATAATGTTACAACAAGACAAGAAGAAATTGTGTCCACATATACATGTTCATTTAGGTGGTGGAAAATTAAAATGCCTAAATAAAGAGTCAAATTGTCGATGAATTTTTTGTAGCTCAGATAGGATTTGATCTTGGCGATGTTCGAGCCGATCTTGTCTTTGTTCAAAGCGATCCATCCGAATCCCCATGTCTTCGATAGATGATAAACGAGCTTGCTCAATTGGATGTGATCCCTCAAAGGGACCGATTAGAGGAGATTAGTTACCCCTAAAGATTGGTGTTTCTGGTTTTGGTTCAGGTTAAGGGGGATCGGTTCTTCTAGGCATTCTAACCCACATACCATTTCTAAGTATACATCTCATTTGACGAAGTAGATTTTTATTTATGATGCTAAATCTATCTACCTTTATAACCTCTTCGTCGGGTGGTATTGCAATATCGTAGGCATTAAGTATTCTAGTGATTATGCCACCATATGGAAGCATCATATCTTTCTTAGATATTTCTATCATATTTTGTTGAATAAGGTAACAAAACAGTTATTAAATCCTTTCATGATCCAGTACATGGTTCCTAGTTCCATTTGACTTACTTCATCATGATGGTATTGTTTAGGGAGAATGATATTAATTAGAATGTGATGAAGTATTTTGGTGTTTAATGGTAATAGATGTTCACATCTTTTAGGAAGTACCATTAAGTTGGGATTACCAAAAATTGTTCCTAAGGCATCAACATACGTGGTCCCAACTGTTTCATCATCCCATTGTTCTCTAAAATAACAGCCTCTATCTTTTATTGGGATGCCTATTATGTCACAAAGAGATCTATCTGTAATGGATATGTGATGTCCTAGAAGATAGGAAGACATCCTTTCTTCTTCATCTATATGTAGATTATTGTAAAACAACCTAACAAGTCTAGGGTAGATGGGTTCACTTATTTGTAGGATTGGGAGAAGATCTAGATTTACAAACCATTGAATTGGCTCTAAATCATTTAGTTCATATAAATCAACATGCTTTCCCTTATGAACATTTCTAAATTCTATGGAAGCAAATTTTTGGGCATATAGATTTGAATCAAAAAGTGTGGAATCAAAGTTTTCTTCTAATCTCCTCTTCCCTTTGTCCCTAGAGGATCTTCTAGAACCCATAAATACTGCTATTTAGGAAGATAAATAATGAGCAAGAGTGGATGATACAAAACAAAAATCAAAAGACCTCTTAGAGAATACCTTAGTTGAGATCTTCAAGAGGATGAAGGATTGATTCTTGATCTTGCAGGAAATAGGCAGTTTTGGGCAGCTAAAGGGGAGGAATGGAGTTGGAGGAGAGTTTAGAGCTGCAAGGAGGAGAAGAAAATGAGTTGGGATCGGTTCTACCGCCAGCCCTAGCTCGGGTTTAAAAGAGGCAAGTTACGGGCGGTGCAACCGCCTGCCACCTGTGACAACCGGCGGTTCTACCGCTAGCTGGGCATGCCACCACCTATAGGTAGTGAGCACTGCTTTCAGGGGTGTGTGAGTTGATGTGGGTGTTTTTAATTTGAAGGGAGTGTTTGTTTGTGAAGCACACAACCCTAATTATATAATCATGTAAAAATTCACATCACAAGATGAGAAAATTTATACGTTCATGATCAATCTTGTGAAATGCATACTCTACTCAAATGTCATATAGAGCTTATATGTCTTCAATATGTTCATGACTTACATCATACAAAATTTGTATGCAGACTTAGCTTGCAAGACGTAAGTTCATGATCTTGTGAGATATAGTTGGATCCGAAAAAATTGAGGAAGGAATGTATCCGATGAATTCGGAAAATCCGAAGGATGTGTGAAGGGGAATTCATGCATAAGAGTTTATAGATTTCAAAATTTGAGGGATTAACTTAAGTGTTTATCATGCAAGATTGCATCATTAACGTATGGTATATTAGTATCATTTTGTAATTGATTCTATTTATCCTCTTTTTGTCATTTTAGCTAGAGAGTGTTATGAGTGATTTTGGATCTCTAGTCAAAAACCTTGAGCACCCAAAAAGCAAGATATCATCTCTTGCTCCTAGCTTGTGATGGTATACGTTTCTAAAAAGGATGATTTTTAGGTACCCATTTAATCTTGGGTGTCTCATAAACCGATCTAAATTGTTTGTCATGTTGCATGGAATTCTTTATGGTTCCTTTTGGAACTCAAATCAATTTGTTAGGACTAATCTTCTTGAATGGACAATGATAAGTTCTATGTCCATGTTTGCAACAAAAGTTATACTTGTTTTGGTCCGAAATATGCAAGATAGGACCTTTAATGAAGGTGATTGGATTTTGGTGAGGACTTCTCACAAATTCAATTCCACTTCGTTTAGGAACGTGACCCTTATTTGTATGGATCATATTCAAAGTCTTGCTACCAACCTCGAATTTCTTCAAGGTGTCTTTAAGTAGCAAGTGCTCCTTTTGGAGAGTTTCTAGATCATGACATTTCATACATAGAGCTAAACTATCATTATGTTCAGTTTTTAATTTATCGAAATTAATAATAAGAATATCATGCTCCTTTTTTAACAATTTATATTTTCTACTAAGTGTTTTGTATTCATCAAATAAGTCATGAAAAGCATTTAACAATTCATTAAATGATAAATCTGCATCAATTGAATTCGTTACCTCCTCTTTGATGGCCATTAGGGCGTAGTGAGCAACTTGCTCAGTGTTGGACTCCTTTTCTTCGGACATGCTTGAGTCATCCCACGTTGCTTTGAGCACCTTCTTCTTTGGTGTTCTCTTCTTGGCTTGGGGACAATCACTTTTGTAGTGTCTCGGCTTCTTGCATTCGTAGCAAATAACTTGGTCTTTTTTGGGTTCAAATTTATTTTTAGTATCATTTTTAAATTTGTTTCTTTTAATGAATTTTTTAAATTTCCTTGTTAGAAGTGCCAAGTCATCGTCATAGTCCTCATCAGTTGAGTTTTCTCTCAAGTTGTCTTCTAGAGTTCTAAGTGTCATATCCTTCCTGTTCTTTGGAAGGATGTCTTCTTGTTCTTCATGAGCTTTGCAAGTCATTAATGACTCGATTAATTCTTCAAGAGGGAAGTTGTTTAAATCTTTAGCCTCTTAAATAGCAGTGACTTTAGGGTCCCAACTCTTTGGAAGGGATCTTAGAATTTTATTGACGAGCTTAAAATCCGAAAAACTTTTACCGAGTCCTTTTAGACCATTGATGACATCCGCGAAATGGGTGTACATGTCACCTATGGTCTCGCTCGGTTTCATTCGAAAAAGTTCATAAGATTGTATTAAAAGATTGATTTTTGACTCTTTCACTCTACTAGTGCATTCGTGAGTCACTTCGAGTTTATGCCAAATATCAAATGCAGTTTCATAAATTAAAACACGATTGAACTCGTTTTTATCAAGTGCACAAAATAAGGCATTCATAGTCTTTGCATTAAGAGCGAAAGTCTTCTTCTCCAATTCATTCCAATTGATCATTGGAAGAGAAGACTTTGAAAATCTATTTTCAATAATATTCCAAAGTTCAAAATCCATAGAAATAAGAAAGATCCTCATTCGGGTCTTCTAATAGGTATAGTCCATCCCATTGAACATGGGCGGACGTGTAATAGAGTGGCCCTCTTGGTTTCCAGCGTATGTCATCTCTCTTGGGTTTTAATCCGATTGAGAGTTAACCCTACTCTGATAACAATTGTTAGGATCAAGAGCACTAAGAGGGGGGCGGGGGGGGGGGGTGTGAATTAGTGCAGCGGAAAACTTTCGACGATTAAAGCGACATTCGTATAATAAAAGCATTTTTGATGAAAAACCATTTCAGAAAGTTCTTTAACTTAAGATTAAGCGAAAGTATAGTTGAAGTAAAGCTAAGGAGACAATTAGCAATTAAGATAGAGAGCAGAATATAAATGCAAACTAAGATTTAGAGTAGTTCGTGTTAGGATCAAAAGCTTTGGGGGGGGGGGGGTTGAATTAGTGCAGCGAAAAACTTTCGTTGATTAAAACAATGTTTGTACGATGAAAACCAATTTCGATGTAAAATTTGTTTCGTAAAGAACTTTAACTTCAGATCAAAATGGAAGTATAGTTGATGTAAAGCAATGGAGGCAGTTTGCAGTTAAGATAAGGAGCAGAATATAAATGCAAACAGAGATTTAGAGTGGTTCAGTCAATCTTGACCTACATCCACTTTTGGCTTCCTCCTCCAATAAGGTCGTCGAAGTCCACTAGAGGTCTTCCTTCAATAGGCGAAGACCAACTTCTTCTTACACCCCTCTTCTTCTTTTCATGGGTTTAGGAGACAACCCTTACAAGCACTCACACTCCTCTTATAGAATTCTAAACATAGAGTGGAGGAAGGAATTTCTAAAGTGATTTCTACAACGTTTCTTTCCTTTATTGATCTCTGTGCTTATGTGCTTTAACCAAGGATGAGAGGGGTATTTATAGGCTTCAAGTTGATTCAAACTTGGAGCTTAAAAATATCTTATCCTAGGTTCCCTGGGCACGGGCGGTACAACCGCCTACGTTGGGCGGTACCACCGCCCAGTGTTAGTCTGGCTGACACTGCCCTGAGCGGTACCACCGCCCAGGTCTGTCGGTACCACCGCTTGGGGGGCAGTGCTGGGTGGTACCACCACCCAGACTAGCGGTACCACCGCTTGGCACCCTGCTAGGGGTGGTACAACCGCCCAGACTGGCGGTACCACCGCCTGACACAGTCTCGAAGATTATGCCACGACGGTGAGACTCCTTGGGGCATTGTTTGGGCTTCTTATTGGGCCCAACATAGTTATTACATGGGCCTAGCTGGCTCCTAATTGGGTTGGCCCAATCCAAGCACTTACACTCCTCTTATAGAATTCTAAACTTAGAGTGGAGGAGGAAATTTCTAAAGTGATTTCTACAGCATTTCTTTCCTTCTTTGCTTTCTGTGCTTATGTGCTTTAACCAAGGATAAGAGGGGTATTTATAGGCTTCAAGTTGATTCAAACTTGGAGCTTAAAAACATCTCATCCCAGGTTCCTCGGGCACGGGCGAAACAATCGCCTACACTGGGTGGTACCACCGCCTAGTGTCAATCTGGCTAACACTACCCTGGGCAGTACCATCGCCTAGGTCTGGTGGTACCACCACTTGGGGTTTAGTGCTGGGTGGTATCACCACCCTGACTAGTGGTACCATTGCCTGTCACCTTGCCAGGGGCGGTACAACTACCTAGACTAGCGGTACTATCGCCTAACATAGTCTCAAAGATTGTGCCACGACGGTGAGACTCCTTGGGGCACTATTTGGGCTTCTTATTGGGCCCATCATAATGATTATATGGGCCTAGCTAGCTCGTAATTGGGTTGGCCCAATTACGTGCTAACTACAATTCCTAAGACATATTCTAAGCTAAACTAAATCCGTAAGTCTATTCTTCCAGCGAGCTTCCGGCGAACTTCCGACGATCTCTCGGCAATGTTCCAGTGGACTCCCGGCAAACTCCTGGACTTGCGACGATCCTCTTGGTGAGTTCCGACGAGCTTCTCTAGCAAGCTCTGAGACTTCTCGGCTGGTTCCTCCAGAACTTCTGACGAACGTCCGGACTTCCGACGAATGTCCGGACTTCCGACGAATGTCCGAACTTTCGATGAACTCTCGAACTCCCAACGTGATCGAGTCCTTGACTCCGGGACTTCATTTTGCTTCATGCCTTGCTATCATAGTTAATCCTGCACATGTAAAATACACTTCGATCTAGACAATTAATACTAAGTAATAATCATGTTATCCGACATGTCATTGGTCCCTCGACGCTTCGTCTGATTCTTCGGTGTATCGTCCTCTCCTATGGCCTATTGCCCAATCGGCCAGTTGACTCCACAACTCCAATATCCTTAGCGCAATGTCCGCTCTTCTTGGTTCGATGCCCGAATCCATGGCTCGAAGCCTTTTGTCGATACGTCGACCGATCCATCGGCCCGACGTCCAATCTTCTAACATGTTCCTCCGGCCCAATATAATTTTTCCTACTTTAATTGTCTTATCCTGATCGAAGCATCTTGCGTCACTTAAAACATAGATTAAAACATAAATATATATTAATTGGTTTCATCTTCAAAATCCGAGATTCAACAATCTCCTCCTTTTTGATGATGACAACCAACCGACGACGGAGTTAACCTTAACTCCCGGAGTTTAACCAAACTCCCCCTATCAATATGCCATATTGATAGAAACTCTTGGATTAAAAAATCTAAGCAACATGTCATGATCATATCGTACATGACATCAACATATTTCTCCCCCTTTGTCATCAACAAAAAGGAGAAGTTCCAACTATTCATGTGATTGGAATAAGTTCAATACATTACATCATAAATCGCTAGTTTTATAATCATGCAAACTAGCAAGAATTTTGAGTTTTACAAGTTTGTAAATTTTGCTAGATATGCAAGTTCAGCATGTTTGTTTTGCAATGTTCAAGCTAGCAAGTGTTTGAAAAAGAAGGCAAGTTTTGCAACATACAAACTAGCAATAATTTAGAATTGTGTAAGTTTGCAAATTTGCTTTTCTTTGCAATGTGCAAGATAGTAATTTTGCTTCTTTTGAGATAGCAACTCTTTGTTTCTCAAGATAGGCAAGCTAGTGATGTTCAAGATAGCAAGCTCTTTCTTCTCTTTTGAAAAATGTAATTTTTTGCTTTCTTCTTGAATTATGCAAGCTAGCATCTTTTATCTCCCCCTTTGTCATTGTCAAAAAGAAGGGAAGACCCTTTATATCAATTTTCAGATTATGACAAAGGTAAGTATCAATCTTATTTGTACATCATTATATTTTCAAATTAAAACATGTACATTTTCAAAAACTTTACATATCATCCTTACTTCATGCATTATACAAATCAATCATCATCATGGGCATATCATACATGATATTCAAGCATTCATAATACATCATTTTGGCAATATGATCATAGCTTTTCAAATGATGGTATCTAAATGTCAAAATTCATTACATCCTATCTTGCATGATCATTAACTTCTTATTTGTATTTGATGCATAATTTCATTTCATCACATTCAAAATATCAAGAGAATTTTGGTGATGAGATAGACATTTCATGAATATAAGGAATTTTACATAATAAAATTCAAGTCATAAATTATCAAGATGTCAAGTAGCATATTATAGTTAATTTGAAGACATCATTTTTAGTAAATACCAAGAAGAATCATAGTATGAAAATTCTTGATTCATAGAAAAATCTCATGTATCAAATATCCAGAAATCAAAATGATGATTCATATAAAAAATATCATGATTTATATTCAAGAGAAAAATCATCATTCATTTTCAACTCTTTCAATTTATCAAATCAACATTTTCTAGATATGCATGATACCAAAACATGGTTTCAAATGTTTAACATATAACATGCATAATTTCAAACATTGATAGGAGAAGGGAAGTATTCAAAGGTACAAAGATTTCAACCATCTCATAAATAAATGAAAGATCAAGTCATGAATCCAAAATTCCATAATCAAAATGATCATCGAAGGGAATCTCATGTTATTCCAAGAAATCAAGATCATGATTTTGATAAAATTCATTTCAAATTCAAATCATCAAAATCAAAATCATTTTCAAGAGATTCATACAAATCAATAAGATAGAGAAAAAGAATTTTCAAGAATAATGCTTTTCTTTTTTTAGTTGTTTAAATTCATGTGATTTATTTCATTTATGCCAAATAAAATGTGCATCAACGTTTAGGATTAAAAAATAAATTTTGTCATAAAAACTATCAAGACCAATAAATCATAATAATCATCATGTATAACTTTAAAATCTCATGCATAAAATCATCAAATCATGGTATCAAAACTTTAATATTTTCATTACAACATCAAGCAAGGTTTCATTAAACATAATTTTGAATGATTCTTATAGATATCTAAAACTTTTTTAGTTTTAATTTATATGATTGACTTTATATTAGCATGCTCAAATTTTTGTTCTTATGTCATAACCATACATCATGTTTGGAAAATAAAGACAAGGTTTATAAAAAAAATATCAAGCCTTTCATACAAAAGCCATGCATCGTCAATGAAAAGCAATATGGAAATCATCAAAATACACATTCTTGCTTCTCAAGCACATACATAATATTAATCTTACTAGGTGAACAATTATTAGATTTATATCTAACATTTTATTGCATTAACATAAGACATGTAATTTTCATTATTACTTTCAAAATTTACTTAGAAGGATAAGCATGATTCCTAATTTTTTGTATTTTTATTACATTATGTAATTTTTTTTAAAAAAAATTCTAAACCAAAATAAAAAAAGAAAATAATCATGGAAATCATCATGTAATTTCAAAGTAAACTAAAGGCATTTTGATTACCTCAACGTTGAAAGCCGTTAAGGCATAGTTAGCCATCTCACCTTTGTTATTTTTCTCCTCGTCTTCGAAGGAGCTCGATTCATCCCAATATGTGTTCTTATTCTTGCGTTCAAAGCAAATAGTTCCGTTCATTTTGTTTTTTAATTTTTATTTCATTTGTAGTTTATGTTCACCATCACTTGAGCTTATGCTCGAGTGGTCTTCAAATGTTCTATGTCCCAAATCCTTACTGTTCTTTGGAAGGTGGTTTTGTTCATCACGTGCATTGTGCACCATTTCATATGTCATCAGTGAACCGATTAGTTTTTCAAGTGAAAAAATATTTAAATATTTTATTTCTTGTATAGCTGTTACTTTTGAATCCAACTTCTTAGAAGGAGAACGCAAAATCTTGTTCACGAGTTCAAAGTTCAAAAAACTTTTACCAAGTGCTTTTAGACTATTGACGACATCCGTAAAACGGGTGTACATGTCTCCAATATTCTCTCTTGGTTCCATATAAAACATATCAAAATCATGCATCAAAAAATTTACTTTAGAATATTTTACACTACTTGTGCCTTCGTGTGTGATTTCAAGAGTGCGCCAAATATTGAAAGCTGAAAAGAGCCATTTCAATTTGGGTGTTAAACCAAATATGAAAAATGAGGCTCTGATACCAATTGTTAGGATCAAAAGCACTAAGAGGGGGGGAGGGAGGGGTGGGGGGTGAATTAGTGTAGCGGAAAACTTTCGTCGATTAAAACGACGTTCGTACGATGAAAACTGATTCCGACGTAAAAGCCATTTTGTAAAGAACTTTAACTTAAGATCAAAATGGAAGTATAGTTGATGTAAAGCAATGGAGGCAGTTTGCAGTTAAGATAAGGAGCAGAATGTAAATGCAAACCGAGATTTAGAGTGGTTTGGTCAATCTTGACCTACATCCACTTTTGGCTTCCTCCTCCGATGAGGTCACCGACATCCACTAGAGGTCTTCCTTCAATAGGCGAAGGCCAACTCCTTCTTACACCCCACTTCTTCTTTTCATGGGTTTAGGAGACAACCCTTACAAGCACTCACACTCCTCTTACAGAATTCTAAACTTAGAGTGGAGGAGGGAATTTCTAAAGTGATTTCTACAGCGTTTCTTTCCTTTTTTGCTCTCTGTGCTTGTGTGCTTTAACCAGGGATGAGAGGAGTATTTATAGGCTTCAAGTTGATTCAAACTTGGAGCTTAAAAACATCTCATCCTGGGTTCCCTAGGCATTGGCGGTACAACCGCCTGCGCTGGGCGGTACCATCGCCTAGTGTCAATCTGGCTGACACTGCCCTAGGTTGTACCACCGCCCAGGTCTGGCAGTACCACTGCCTGGGGGGCAGTGCTAGGTGGTACCACCACCCAGACTAGTGGTACCACCACCTGGCACCCTGCTAGGGGCGGTACAACCACCCAGACTGGTGGTACAATCGCCTAGACTGGTAGTACCACTACCTGACACAATCTCGAAGACTGTGCCACGATGGTGAGACTCCTTAGGGCACTGTTTGGGCTTCTTATTAGGCCCAACATAGTGATTACATGGGCCTAGCTAGCCCGTAATTAGGTTGGCCTAATCCAAGCCCAATTACGTGCTAACTACGATTCCTAAGACATATTCTAAGCGAAACTAAGTCCGTAAGTCTATTCTTCCGGCGAGCTTCTGGCGAACTTTCGACGATCTCTTGGCAATGTTCCGGTGGACTCCTGGAAAACTCTTGGACTTGCGATGATTCTCTTGGCGAGTTCTGACGAGCTTCTCTAGTAAGCTCCGAGACTTCTCGGCTGGTTCCTCCCGAACTTCCGAGGAACGTCCGGACTTCCGACGAACACTTGAACTCCCAACATGATCGCGTCCTTGACTCCGGGACTTCATTTTGCTTCATGCCTTGCTATCATAGTTAATCATGCAAATGTAAAACATACTTCGATCTAGACAATTAATACTAAGCAATAATCATGTTATTCGGCATGTCATTGGTCCCTTGACGCTTCGTCCGATTCTTCGGCGCATCGTCCTCTCCTACGGCCTATTGCCCAATCGGCCAGTTGACTCCGCAACTCCGATATCCTTGGCGCAATGTCCACTCTTCTTGGTCTGATGCCCGAATCCACGGCCCGAAGCCTTCTATCTGTTGAATCTCAGATTTTGATGATGAAGTCAATTGTCATTTGTTATCTAATCTAAGTGTTGAGATAAGTGTGCAGGATTAACTACGATAAGAGTAAGACAAGCAGCAGGTGTTGCGCCGGAGTCAAGATCATGATCACGTTGGGAGTTCAAGAGTTCGACGGAAGTTCGGACGGTCGTCGGAGGTTCAGCGAGGACAGATCCGAGAAGTCCAGAAGCTTGCCAAGCGAAGCTCGTCGGAACTCGCCAAGTGGATCGTCGCAAAGTCCAGGAGTATGCCGGATGTCCGCAGAAGGATCACCGAGGGTTATCGGTTGATCGACGGAAGTTGGCCGGAAACTCGCCGGAAGAAGCGATTGACGCATCGGAGCAAAGCTGCAGAAGTTGTCTTAGAGTTAATCGTAGTTAGCATGATGATTAAGCATGAAAATGGGAGGTGATCCCATTAGCTTAATCTTGGGGCAATTGGGCCCCTGAAAAGATTCAAAGTGGGCCGAATGGAGTGAACCATTCGGACCCTGATTGCACCAGGAGGTGCAACCGCCCCAGCCAGGAGGTGCAACCGCCTGGGCTGTGGGGGTTGGGAGGTGCAACCGCCCCAGCCAGGAGGTGCAACCGCCAGGGCTGCGAGGCTGGGAGGTGCAACCGCCCCAGCCGAGAGGTGCAACCGCCCAGAGCTCAGTCTTCGAGCTAGACTGGGCGGTGCAACCTCCTCTGCCAAGAGGTAGCACCGCCAGAGCTCAAGTTTCGAGCTCTGCCAGGCGATGCAACCACCGAGCTCAGTCTTCGAGCTCTGGCAGAGAGGTGCATCAGCCTGAGCTCAGTCTCGAGCCCTGCCAGGTGATGCAATCACCGAGCTCAGTCTTCGAGCTCTGGCAGAGAGGTGCATCAGCCTGAGCTCAGTTTGGAGCTCTGCCAGGTGATGCAACCACCGAGCTCAGTTTCGAGCTCTGCCAGGTGATGCAATCACCAAGCTCAGTCTTCGAGCTCTGCCAGGTGATGCAATCACCGAGCTCAGTCTTCGAGCTCTGGCAGAGAGAAGCAATCGCCTGAGCTCAGTCTTCGAGCTCTGCCAGGCGGTGCCACCTCTCCAGTCAAGAGGTGCAACCGCCTGATCCCAGAATTCTGGGATTTGATCGATTTGATCGTTTTGAGCTCCAAATTTGAACTGGGTTGGGGCCTATAAATACCCCACCCATTCAGCACTGAAAAGAGACAGATCCACACCGAATTCTTGATCTTTTCAGTGATTCTAAGAGCTCAAATTTGTGTAAAGTCCTAAAGTTCTCCTCCTTCTGTTCTTCAAGTCTTGAGTTGTAAAGAGAGGAGAGAAAGGATCTGTAAAGGTTGTCTCCTGAGCCTGTCTAAAGGAGAGAAACTGTAAAAGGGCAGTTAGCCTTCGCCCATTGAAGGAAGGCAGCTAGTTGACGTCGGCAACCTCGTCGGTGGAGGAAGCCAAAAGTGGAGTAGGTCAAGGCTGACCGAACCACTCTAAATCTCTGGTTTGCGTTTATTTTTGAGCACTTTATCATTATTGCAAACCTCCTCCATTACTACTACTCTCTGCGCTTTCACGAACAAGTTCTAAGTGCTGTTCTTTCAGAATCTGCATTCAAACGTAAATCGTGTTTTCGTACGATCTTCACACTGCAGTTTACGCTTACATTCGGACTCCATTTATAACTGCAAATTGCTTTCTACGTAAAACGCTTTTCCAGGTTCAAAACTGCTTTTAAACGCAAAACTACATTTAGACGTAAATCTGAGTTTAGACGTAAATCTGCGTTTAGACGTAAAACTACGTTTAGACGTAAATCTACGTTTAGACGTAAAACTGCGTTTAGACGTAAATCTGAGTTTAGACGTAAACTGCGCTTAGACGCAAAACTGCGCTTAGACGCAAACTGTGTTCAGACGCAAACTGTGTTCAGACGCAAACTGCGCTTAGACGCAATCTGCGCTTAGACGCAAACTGCACTTAGATACAAACTGAGAATTAGCTTTTGCATCATAATAGTTTTTATTGAACGAACGCAGCTTTTGGTTTTTAATCACTGTAAGATTTCCGCTGCACTAATTCACCCCCCCCCTCTTAGTGCTCTCGATCCTAACAATTGGTATCAGAGCCCGGTTAACTCTCAAAAGGATTAAAACCCAAGAGAGATGGCTTACGCCGGAAACCAAGAGGGCCATTCTATTACACGTCCACCCATGTTTAATGGGACGGACTACACCTACTGGAAAACCCGAATGAGGATCTTTCTTATTTCTATGGATTTTGAATTATGGAATCTTGTCGAGAATGGTTTTTCAAAGTCTTCTCTTCCAATGATCGATTGGAATGATTTGGAGAAGAAGGCTTTCGCTCTAAATGCAAAGGCTATGAATGCCTTATTTTGTGCACTCGATAAAAACGAGTTTAACCGTGTTTCAACTTGTGAAACTGCATTTGATATTTGGCACACACTCGAAGTGACCCATGAGGGCACAAGTAGAGTAAAAGAGTCAAAAATCAATTTGCTATTACACTCTTTCGAACTCTTTCGGATGAAACCGAGTGAAACCATTGGCGACATGTTTACCCGTTTCACGGATGTCGTCAACGGTTTAAAAGGACTCGGAAAGAGCTTTTCGGATTTTGAGCTTGTTAATAAGATACTAAGATCCCTTCCTAAGAGTTGGGATCCTAAAGTCACCGCTATTCAAGAGGCAAAAGATCTACGAAATTTCCCTCTTGAAGAACTAATCGGGTCACTAATGACCTATGAAATGACTTGTAAAGCTCATGAAGAGCAAGAAGACATCCTTCCAAAGAACAGGAAGGATATGGCACTCAAAACGTCAGAATGCCACTTGAGAGAAAACTCAAGTGATGAGGACTGTGATGATGACTTGGCACTTCTAACAAGAAAGTTTAAAAAGTTCTTTAAAAGAAACAAGTTTAAGAATGATGCAAAAAATAAACTTGAACCCAAAAAGGACCAAGTGATCTGCTATGAATGCAAAAAGCCGGGACACTACAAAAGTGACTGTCCCCAAGTCAAGAAAAGAACAACAAAGAAGAAGGCGCTCCAAGCAACATGGGATGATTCGAGCGCATCTGAGGAAGAGGAGTCCAACACCGAGCAAGTTGCTCATTACGCCTTAATGGCCATCGAAGACGAGGTAACAAATTCAATAGATGCTGATTTATCTTTCGATGAATTATTAAATGCTTTCAATGACTTATTTGACGAATGCAAGAGTATAAGTAGAAAATATAAATTGCTGAAAAAGATGCATGATAGTCTTACCTGTGAGTTTGATAAGTTAAAAGTCGAATATCATGATAGTTTAAATTCATGTATCAAATGTCATGATTTAGAAACTATGCAAAAAGAAAACCTGCTACTCAAGGACACCTTGAAGAAATTCGAGGTTGGTAGCAAGTCATTAAACATGATCCTTGCAAACAAGGGTCACATTCCAAACAGGAGCGGGATTGGATTTGTGAGAAATCCTCACCAAAATCCAACCACCTTCATAAAAGGCTCCATCTTACATGTTCAACACCAAACCAAGTGCAACTTTTGTTGCAAATCTGGACACAAGACACATTGTTGTCCATTCAAGAAAATAAGTCCAAACAAATTAATTTGGGTTCCTAAAGGAACCATGATAAACTCTATGCAACATGATAAGAAATGTAGATCTATTTATGAGGCACCCAAAAGCAAATGGGTACCTAAACATCATCCTTTCTTGTAGAAAACTAAACAATCGCAAGCTAGGAGCAAGAAATGGTACCTTGATAGTGGATGCTCAAGGCATATGACCGGAGATCCATCTCAATTCTCTAAGCTCACTAGCATAGACGAAGGATATGTCACCTTCGGAGACAACAACAAGGGTAAAATCATTGGCAAAGGAACCATAGGTAACAAATCCAACCTCTCTATTGAAGATGTTTTACTAGTTGATGGTTTAAAACATAACCTCTTGAGCATTAGTCAATTATGTGATAAAGGATATATTATAAGATTTGAATCTAATGCTTGTATCATTGAAAAACCACACAAAAATATATCTATGATTGCATTAAAACAAAACAACGTATACACTATTGACATCAATGACTTATGTGATGAAATGTGCCTTGCCGTTATGAATGAGGATGCTTGGCTATGGCATAGAAGATTAGGTCATGCTAGCATGAAACTAATCACTCAAGTATCATCTAGAGAACTTGTAAGAGGAATTCCTCATATCAAGTTCATCAAAGATAATGTATGCGATGCTTGCCAATTAGGTAAGCAAATTAAGGGTAGCTTCAAAGCTAAGAATCAAATAAGCACCTCTAGGCCCTTACAATTGATCCATATGGACTTGTTCGGACCAATCTCTACATCGAGTCTAGGAGGTAGCAAATACGCCTTTGTCATTATTGATGACTATAGCAGATATACATGGACCTACTTCTTAAAACAGAAAAATGAATGCTTTAGATATTTTACCAAGTTTTGTAAACTTGTTCAAAATGAAAAAGGATCTATGATTTCGTCAATTAGAAGTGATCATGGTGGAGAATTTCAAAACCATGACTTCCAAGAATTCTGTGAACTCAACGGATATAACCATAATTTCTCTACTCCAAGAAATCCTCAACAAAATGGGGTAGTAGAAAGAAAAAATCGAAATTTACAAGAAATGGCAAGAACAATGTTGAATGAACATAGCCTACCCAAATATTTTTGGGCCGAAGCTGTAAACACTGCATGCTATATTTTAAATAGAGTCATAGTAAGACCCTTACTCACCAAAACTCCTTATGAGTTATGGAATAACAAAAAACCCAATGTCTCATATTTCAAAGTCTTTGGGTGTAAGTGTTTTATCTTGAATGAAAAGGATAACTTAGGAAAATTCGATGCTAAATCTGATGAAGGAATCTTTCTTGGTTATTCTTCGGTTTCTAAAGCTTTTCGCATCTTCAATAAAAGAACCTTAGTTATTGAAGAATCCATCCATGTTGTTTTCAATGAGATTTCAGAAATTAAGAAAAATGATCTTGATGATGATTTTGATTCCTTGAATTTAAACGAAACCCCATCTCCAATTAGCAACTTGGATGCATCCACTTCCGAAATATCCTTACCCAAGGATTGGAAGTATATAGATGCTCATCCAAAGGAGCTAATCCTAGGAGACACATCAAAGGGGGTTCAAACACGATCTTCTTTTAAAAACTTTTGTGCCAACGCCGCCTTTCTCTCCAAAATTGAACCCAAATGTGTTGATGAAGCCATGAAAGATGATTCATGGATTATCGCAATGCAAGATGAATTAAATCAATTTGAGAGAAATGAGGTGTGGACGCTTGTTCCTAGGCCAAATGACCATTTAGTTATTGGTACTAAATGGGTCTTTAGAAACAAGCAAGATGAAAATGGTATCGTGGTTAGAAACAAGGCTAGATTAGTGGCCAAAGGTTTCAACCAAGAAGAAGGTATCGATTACGAAGAAACCTTCGCACCTGTGGCTCGATTGGAAGCCATAAGGATGCTCCTTGCCTACGCCAGTTGCAATAATTTTAAGTTATTTCAAATGGATGTTAAAAGCGCTTTTCTAAATGGTTTCATTTCCGAAGAAGTTTATGTTGAACAACCCCCTGGATTTGAAAATAATGGCTACCCTAATCATGTGTTTAGACTAACTAAAGCTCTCTATGGTTTAAAACAAGCCCCAAGGGCTTGGTATGAGAGACTTAGTTCTTTTCTCATTGAAAATAATTTCATAAAAGGCAAGGTTGATACTACATTGTTTATCAAAAATTTTGAAAATAATTTTCTCATTGTTCAGATTTATGTTGATGATATCATCTTTGGCTCTACAAATGAATCTCTTTGTGAATCGTTTGGTAAAACTATGAGTCTTGAATTCAAAATGAGCTTAATGGGAGAATTAACATTCTTCTTAGGTTTACAAATCAAACAACTAAGCAATGGCATCTTTATTAGTCAAGCTAAATATGCCATGAATTTATTAAAAAGGTTTAATATGAACAACTCAAAGGCCAGTAACACTCCTATGTGCACCTCCACTAAATTAGAAATTGATGAAAGTGGAGAAAGCTTTGATCAAAAAACTTATAGGGGTATGATAGGAAGTTTACTTTACCTCACTGCAACCAGACCAGACATCATGTTCAGTGTAGGACTTTGTGCTAGATTTCAATCAAACCCTAAGATGTCTCATCTCAAAGCAGTTAAAAGAATATTTAGATATCTTAATGGTACCACAAATCTAGGATTATGGTACCCAAAATCAGAAAATTTTGAGTTAATTGCTTTTACTGATGCTGACTTTGCTGGGTGTAGATTAGATAGAAAAAGCACATCAGGATCATGTCAATTTTTAGGACATGCCCTTGTTTCCTGGTCATCAAAGAAACAAAACTCAGTTGCACTATCAACAACCGAAGCTGAATATATTGCAGCAAGTGCTTGCTGTGCACAAGTTGTATGGATGAAAAATACCTTAGAAGATTATAAAGTTTATCTCAGAAATATTCCAATTAAATGTGATAACACAAGTGCAATATGCTTAACCAAAAATCCTATACAACACTCAAGAACAAAATATATTGATATTAGACATCACTTTATACGAGATCATGTCACCAATCATGACGTAACCATAGAATTCATTGATACTAAACATCAACTAGCTGACATTTTTACAAAACCCCTATGTGAAGAACAATTTGATTACATAAGAAGAGAATTAGGAATGTTGAATTGTCCGAATACTTTAACTAGTTAAAATTATTTTTCGGATGTTATTACTATTACATGCCTTGACAAACGCTTGATCAAATAACATGTTGCAAATTATGTGACAAATATTTTTAACCAGATGCATGTAAGAAGTTCATTTTTCGGTTTGTATGCTAAAAATGGGATGTTCTTGTACACTCTTATGAAAACTCTTTGAAAAATGACTTTCCTCCGTCAAGCAAAAATAATAAAAAGATATATGTGTCATGACTTCCTTTATATGCTTGATAATGCTATCATGCTTTTTGTTGATGACAAAGGGGGAGAAACATATGAATTGATAAACACTATGTCATAGCTGAACTGCCATAATCATATCTATGTCATAGTTGCAAATACTTGAGTGATGCTATAAACAATGTTATGCCATCCTTGCATCACCAAGAGATATGTGAACATGTGCTATAGTTTGCATCATATCTTGATTTGATATCCTATTTTGTGAAGTAAATGCAAACTTGCTAGAAAATCTCAAATGTGTGCATCATGTAAAAAGTCCTTCGTAGCTTTATATGTTTACATGATGAACAGTTACAAACACTATAATACAAACTTGATGATATATGTCATGCTTTGACATCATTCTTGAAGAGATACATCATGATGGGCATCATGATGAGAGTATTGATAAGTTTAACTGATCTAACTTATCAATACGTCACTTTAATTCTTTGGTCTTGAATTCAAGGTTGACTTATCTCAACTATGGCATATAGATAGGGGGAGTTAAGGACAACTCCTTTATCAATTGATTGTCATCATCAAAAAGGGGGAGATTGTTGAATCTCAAATTTTGATGATGAAGTCAATTGTCATTTGTTATCTAATCTAAGTGTTGAGATAAGTGTGCAGGATTAACTACGATAAGAGTAAGACAAGCAGCAGGTGTTGCGCCGGAGTCAAGATCATGATCACGTTGGGAGTTCAAGAGTTCGACGGAAGTTCGGACGGTCGTCGGAGGTTCAGCGAGGACAGATCCGAGAAGTCCAGAAGCTTGCCAAGCGAAGCTCGTCGGAACTCGCCAAGTGGATCGTCGCAAAGTCCAGGAGTATGCCGGATGTCCGCAGAAGGATCACCGAGGGTTATCGGTTGATCGACGGAAGTTGGCCGGAAACTCGCCGGAAGAAGCGATTGACGCATCGGAGCAAAGCTGCAGAAGTTGTCTTAGAGTTAATCGTAGTTAGCATGATGATTAAGCATGAAAATGGGAGGTGATCCCATTAGCTTAATCTTGGGGCAATTGGGCCCCTGAAAAGATTCAAAGTGGGCCGAATGGAGTGAACCATTCGGACCCTGATTGCACCAGGAGGTGCAACCGCCCCAGCCAGGAGGTGCAACCGCCTGGGCTGTGGGGGTTGGGAGGTGCAACCGCCCCAGCCAGGAGGTGCAACCGCCAGGGCTGCGAGGCTGGGAGGTGCAACCGCCCCAGCCGAGAGGTGCAACCGCCCAGAGCTCAGTCTTCGAGCTAGACTGGGCGGTGCAACCTCCTCTGCCAAGAGGTAGCACCGCCAGAGCTCAAGTTTCGAGCTCTGCCAGGCGATGCAACCACCGAGCTCAGTCTTCGAGCTCTGGCAGAGAGGTGCATCAGCCTGAGCTCAGTCTCGAGCCCTGCCAGGTGATGCAATCACCGAGCTCAGTCTTCGAGCTCTGGCAGAGAGGTGCATCAGCCTGAGCTCAGTTTGGAGCTCTGCCAGGTGATGCAACCACCGAGCTCAGTTTCGAGCTCTGCCAGGTGATGCAATCACCAAGCTCAGTCTTCGAGCTCTGCCAGGTGATGCAATCACCGAGCTCAGTCTTCGAGCTCTGGCAGAGAGAAGCAATCGCCTGAGCTCAGTCTTCGAGCTCTGCCAGGCGGTGCCACCTCTCCAGTCAAGAGGTGCAACCGCCTGATCCCAGAATTCTGGGATTTGATCGATTTGATCGTTTTGAGCTCCAAATTTGAACTGGGTTGGGGCCTATAAATACCCCACCCATTCAGCACTGAAAAGAGACAGATCCACACCGAATTCTTGATCTTTTCAGTGATTCTAAGAGCTCAAATTTGTGTAAAGTCCTAAAGTTCTCCTCCTTCTGTTCTTCAAGTCTTGAGTTGTAAAGAGAGGAGAGAAAGGATCTGTAAAGGTTGTCTCCTGAGCCTGTCTAAAGGAGAGGAACTGTAAAAGGGCAGTTAGCCTTCGCCCATTGAAGGAAGGCAGCTAGTTGACGTCGGCAACCTCGTCGGTGGAGGAAGCCAAAAGTGGAGTAGGTCAAGGCTGACCGAACCACTCTAAATCTCTGGTTTGCGTTTATTTTTGAGCACTTTATCATTACTGCAAACCTCCTCCATTACTACTGCTCTCTGCGCTTTCACGAACAAGTTCTAAGTGCTGTTCTTTCAGAATCTGCATTCAAACGTAAATCATGTTTTCGTACGATCTTCACACTGCAGTTTACGCTTACATTCGGACTCCATTTATAACTGCAAATTGCTTTCTACGTAAAACGCTTTTCCAGGTTCAAAACTGCTTTTAAACGCAAAACTACATTTAGACGTAAATCTGAGTTTAGACGTAAATCTGCGTTTAGACGTAAAACTACGTTTAGACGTAAATCTACGTTTAGACGTAAAACTGCGTTTAGACGTAAATCTGAGTTTAGACGTAAACTGCGCTTAGACGCAAAACTGCGCTTAGACGCAAACTGTGTTCAGACGCAAACTGTGTTCAGACGCAAACTGCGCTTAGACGCAATCTGCGCTTAGACGCAAACTGCACTTAGATACAAACTGAGAATTAGCTTTTGCATCATAATAGTTTTTATTGAACGAACGCAGCTTTTGGTTTTTAATCGCTGTAAGATTTCCGCTGCACTAATTCACCCCCCCCCTCTTAGTGCTCTCGATCCTAACACTATCGATATGTCAATCGATCCACTAGCCCGACGTCCAATCTTCTGACATGTTCCTCCGGCCCAACATGATTTTTCTACTTTAATTATCTCATCCTGATCGAAGCATCCTGCATCACTCAAAACGCAGATTAAAACATAAATATGTTAGGATCGAGAGCACTAAGAGGGGGGGGGTGAATTAGTGCAGCGGAAATCTTACAGCGATTAAAAACCAAAAGCTGCGTTCGTTCAATAAAAACTATTATGATGCAAAAGCTAATTCTCAGTTTGTATCTAAGTGCAGTTTGCGTCTAAGCGCAGATTGCGTCTAAGCGCAGTTTTCGTCTGAACACAGTTTGCGTCTAAGCGCAGTTTTGCGTCTAAGCGCAGTTTACGTCTAAACTCAGATTTACGTCTAAACGCAGTTTTACGTCTAAACGTAGATTTACGTCTAAACGTAGTTTTACGTCTAAACGCAGATTTACGTCTAAACTCAGATTTACGTCTAAATGTAGTTTTGCGTTTAAAAGCAGTTTTGAACCTTGAAAAGCGTTTTACGTAGAAAGCAATTTGCAGTTATAAATGGAGTCCGAATGTAAGCGTAAACTGCAGTGTGAAGATCGTACGAAAACACGATTTACGTTTGAATGCAGATTCTGAAAGAACAGCACTTAGAACTTGTTCGTGAAAGCGCAGAGAGCAGTAGTAATGGAGGAGGTTTGCAGTAATGATAAAGTGCTCAAAAATAAACGCAAACCAGAGATTTAGAGTGGTTCGGTCAGCCTTGACCTACTCCACTTTTGGCTTCCTCCACCGACGAGGTTGCCGACGTCAACTAGCTGCCTTCCTTCAATGGGCGAAGGCTAACTGCCCTTTTACAGTTTCTCTCCTTTTGACAGGCTCAGGAGACAACCTTTACAGATCCTTTCTCTCCTCTCTTTACAACTCAAGACTTGAAGAACAGAAGGAGGAGAACTTTAGGACTTTACACAAATTTGAGCTCTTAGAATCACTGAAAAGATCAAGAATTCGGTGTGGATCTGTATCATTTCAGTGCTGAATGGGTGGGGTATTTATAGGCCCCAACCCAGTTCAAATTTGGAGCTCAAAACGATCAAATCGATCAAATCCCAGAATTCTGGGATCAGGCGGTTGCACCTCTTGACTGGAGAGGTGGCACCGCCTGGCAGAGCTCGAAGACTGAGCTCAGGCGATTGCTTCTCTCTGCCAGAGCTCGAAGACTGAGCTCGGTGATTGCATCACCTGGCAGAGCTCGAAGACTGAGCTTGGTGATTGCATCACCTGGCAGAGCTCGAAACTGAGCTCGGTGGTTGCATCACCTGGCAGAGCTCCAAACTGAGCTCAGGCTGATGCACCTCTCTGCCAGAGCTCGAAGACTGAGCTCGGTGATTGCATCACCTGGCAGGGCTCGAGACTGAGCTCAGGCTGATGCACCTCTTTGCCAGAGCTCGAAGACTGAGCTTGGTGGTTGCATCGCCTGGCAGAGCTCGAAACTTGAGCTCTGGCGGTGCTACCTCTTGGCAGAGGAGGTTGCACCGCCCAGTCTAGCTCGTAGACTGAGCTCTGGGCGGTTGCACCTCTCGGCTGGGGCGGTTGCACCTCCCAGCCTCGCAGCCCTGGCGGTTGCACCTCCTGGCTGGGGCGGTTGCACCTCCCAACCCCACAGCCCAGGCGGTTGCACCTCCTGGCTGGGGCGGTTGCACCTCCTGGTGCAATCAGGGTCCGAATGGTTCACTCCATTCGGCCCACTTTGAATCTTTTCAGGGGCCCAATTGCCCCAAGATTAAGCTAATGGGATCACCTCCCATTTTCATGCTTAATCATCATGCTAACTACGATTAACTCTAAGACAACTTCTGCAGCTTTGCTCCGATGCGTCAATCGCTTCTTCCGGCGAGTTTCCGGCCAACTTCCGTCGATCAACCGATAACCCTCGGTGATCCTTCTGCGGACATCCGGCATACTCCTGGACTTTGCGACGATCCACTTGGCGAGTTCTGACGAGCTTCGCTTGGCAAGCTTATGGACTTCTCGGATCTGTCCTCGCTGAACCTCCGACGACCGTCCGAACTTCCGTCGAACTCTCGAACTCCCAACGTGATCATGATCTTGACTCCGGCGCAACACCTGCTGCTTGTCTTACTCTTATCGTAGTTAATCCTGCACACTTATCTCAACACATAGATTAGACAACAAATGACAATTGACTTCATCATCAAAATCCGAGATTCAACAATCTCCCCCTTTTTGATGATGACAATCAATTGATAATGGAGTTATCCTTAACTCCCCCTGTCTATATGCCATAGTTGAGATAAGTCAACCTTGAATTCAAGACTAAGAATTCAAGTGACGTATTGATAAGTTAGATCAGTTAAACTTATCAATACTCCCATCATGATACCTATCATGATGTATCTCTTCAAGGATGATGTCAAAGCTTGACATTCATCATCACGTTTGTATTATGGTGTTTGTAACTGTTCATCATGTAAACATATAAAGCTACGAAGGACTTTTTACATGATGCACACATTTGAGATTTTCTAGCAAGTTTGCATTTACTTCACAAAATAGGATATCAAATCAAGATATGATGCAAACTATAGCACATGTTCACATATCTCTTGGTGATGCAAGGATGGCATAACATTGTTTATAGCATCACTCAAGTATTTGCAACTATGACATAGATATGATGATGGCAGTTCAGCTATGACATAGTGTTTATCAATTCATATGTTTCTCCCCCTTTGTCATCAACAAAAAGCATGATAGCATTATCAAGCATATAAAGGAAGTCATGACACATATATCTTTTTATTATTTTTGCTTGACGGAGGAAAGTCATTTTTCAAAGAGTTTTCATAAGAGTGTACAAGAACATCCCATTTTTAGCATACAAACCGAAAAATGAACTTCTTACATGCATCTGGTTAAAAATATTTGTCACATAATTTGCAACATGTTATTTGATCAAGCGTTTGTCAAGGCATGTAATAACATCCGAAAAATAATTTTAACTAGTTAAAGTATTCGGACAATTCAACATTCCTAATTCTCTTCTTATGTAATCAAATTGTTCTTCACATAGGGGTTTTGTAAAAATGTCAGCTAGTTGATGTTTAGTATCAATGAACTCTATGGTTACATCTTGATTAGAGACATGATCTCGTATAAAGTGATGTCTAATATCAATATGTTTTGTTCTTGAGTGTTGTATAGGATTTTTGGTTAAGCATATTGCACTTGTGTTATCACATTTAATTGGAATATTTCTGAGATAAACTTTATAATCTTCTAAGGTATTTTTCATCTATACAACTTGTGCACAGCATGCACTTGCTGCAATATATTCAGCTTCGGTTGTTGATAGTGCAACTGAGTTTTGTTTCTTTGATGACCAGGAAACAAGGGCATGTCCTAAAAATTGACATGATCCTGATGTGCTTTTTCTATCTAATCTACACCCAGCAAAGTCAGCATCAGCAAAAGCAATTAACTCAAAATTTTCTGATTTTGGGTACCATAATCCTAGATTTGTGGTACCATTAAGATATCTAAATATTCTTTTAACTGCTTTGAGATGAGACATCTTAGGGTTTGATTGAAATCTAGCACAAAGTCCTACACTGAACATGATGTCTGGTCTGGTTGCAGTGAGGTAAAGTAAACTTCCTATCATACCCCTATAAGTTTTTTGATCAAAGCTTTCTCCACTTTCATCAATTTCTAATTTAGTGGAGGTGCACATAGGAGTGTTACTGGCCTTTGAGTTATTCATATTAAACCTTTTTAATAAATTCATGGCATATTTAGCTTGACTAATAAAGATGCCATTGCTTAGTTGTTTGATTTGTAAACCTAAGAAGAATGTTAATTCTCCCATTAAGCTCATTTCGAATTCAAGACTCATAGTTTTACCAAACGATTCACAAAGAGATTCATTTGTAGAGCCAAAGATGATATCATCAACATAAATCTGAACAATGAGAAAATTATTTTCAAAATTCTTGATAAACAATGTAGTATCAACCTTGCCTTTTATGAAATTATTTTCAATGAGAAAAGAACTAAGTCTCTCATACCAAGCCCTTGGGGCTTGTTTTAAACCATAGAGAGCTTTAGTTAGTCTAAACACATGATTAGGGTAGCCATTATTTTCAAATCCAGGGGGTTGTTCAACATAAACTTCTTCGGAAATGAAACCATTTAGAAAAGCGCTTTTAACATCCATTTGAAATAACTTAAAATTATTGCAACTGGCGTAGGCAAGGAGCATCCTTATGGCTTCCAATCGAGCCACAGGTGCGAAGGTTTCTTCGTAATCGATACCTTCTTCTTGGGTGAAACCTTTGGCCACTAATCTAGCCTTGTTTCTAACCACGATACCATTTTCATCTTGCTTGTTTCTAAAGACCCATTTAGTACCAATAACTAAATGGTCATTTGGCCTAGGAACAAGCGTCCACACCTCATTTCTCTCAAATTGATTTAATTCATCTTGCATTGCGATAATCCATGAATCATCTTTCATGGCTTCATCAACACATTTGGGTTCAATTTGGGAGAGAAAGGCGGCGTTGGCACAAAAGTTTTTAAAAGAAGATCGTGTTTGAACCCCCTTTGATGTGTCTCCTAGGATTAGCTCCTTAGGATGAGCATCTATATACTTCCAATCCTTGGGTAAGGATATTTCGGAAGTGGATGCATCCAAGTTGTTAATTGGAGACGGGGTTTCGTTTAAATTCAAGGAATCAAAATCATCATCAAGATCATTTTTCTTAATTTCTGAAATCTCATTGAAAACAACATGGATGGATTCTTCAATAACTAAGGTTCTTTTATTGAAGATGCGAAAAGCTTTCGAAACCGAAGAATAACCAAGAAAGATTCCTTCATCAGATTTAGCATCGAATTTTCCTAAGTTATCCTTTTCATTCAAGATAAAACACTTACACCCAAAGACTTTGAAATATGAGACATTGGGTTTTTTGTTATTCCATAACTCATAAGGAGTTTTGGTGAGTAAGGGTCTTACTAGGACTCTATTTAAAATATAGCAAGCAGTGTTTACAGCTTCGGCCCAAAAATATTTGGGTAGGCTATGTTCATTCAACATTGTTCTTGCCATTTCTTGTAAATTTCGATTTTTTCTTTCTACTACCCCATTTTGTTGAGGATTTCTTGGAGTAGAGAAATTATGGTTATATCCATTGAGTTCACAGAATTCTTGGAAGTCATGGTTTTGAAATTCTCCACCATGATCACTTCTAATTGACGAAATCATAGATCCTTTTTCATTTTGAACAAGTTTACAAAACTTGGTAAAATATCTAAAGCATTCATTTTTCTGTTTTAAGAAGTAGGTCCATGTATATCTGCTATAGTCATCAATAATGACAAAGGCGTATTTGCTACCTCCTAGACTCGATGTAGAGATTGGTCCGAACAAGTCCATATGGATCAATTGTAAGGGCCTAGAGGTGCTTATTTGATTCTTAGCTTTGAAGCTACCCTTAATTTGCTTACCTAATTGGCAAGCATCGCATACATTATCTTTGATGAACTTGATATGAGGAATTCCTCTTACAAGTTCTCTAGATGACACTTGAGTGATTAGTTTCATGCTAGCATGACCTAATCTTCTATGCCATAGCCAAGCATCCTCATTCATAACGGCAAGGCACATTTCATCACATAAGTCATTGATGTTAATAGTGTATACGTTGTTTTGTTTTAATGCAATCATAGATATATTTTTGTGTGGTTTTTCAATGATACAAGCATTAGATTCAAATCTTATAATATATCCTTTATCACATAATTGACTAATGCTCAAGAGGTTATGTTTTAAACCATCAACTAGTAAAACATCTTCAATAGAGAGGTTGGATTTGTTACCTATGGTTCCTTTGCCAATGATTTTACCTTTGTTGTTGTCTCCGAAGGTGACATATCCTTCGTCTATGCTAGTGAGCTTAGAGAATTGAGATGGATCTCCGGTCATATGCCTTGAGCATCCACTATCAAGGTACCATTTCTTGCTCCTAGCTTGCGATTGTTTAGTTTTCTACAAGAAAGGATGATGTTTAGGTACCCATTTGCTTTTGGGTGCCTCATAAATAGATCTACATTTCTTATCATGTTGCATAGAGTTTATCATGGTTCCCTTAGGAACCCAAATTAATTTGTTTGGACTTATTTTCTTGAATGGACAACAATGTGTCTTGTGTCCAGATTTGCAACAAAAGTTGCACTTGGTTTGGTGTTGAACATGTAAGATGGGGCCTTTTACAAAGGTAGTTGGATTTCGGTGAGGACTCCTCACAAATCCAATCCCACTTCTTTTGGGAATGTGACCCTTGTTTGCAAGGATCATGTTTAATGACTTGCTACCAACCTCGAATTTCTTCAAGGTGTCCTTGAGTAGCAGGTTTTCTTTTTGCATAGTTTCTAAATCATGACATTTGATACATGAATTTAAACTATCATGATGTTTGACTTTTAACTTATCAAACTCACAGGTAAGACTATCATGCAACTTTTTCAGCAATTTATATTTTCTACTTATACTCTTGCATTCGTCAAATAAATCATTGAAAGCATTTAATAATTCATCGAAAGATAAATCAGCATCTATTGAATTTGTTACCTCGTCTTCGATGGCCATTAAGGCGTAATGAGCAACTTGCTCGGTGTTGGACTCCTCTTCCTCAGATGCGCTCGAATCATCCCATGTTGCTTGGAGCGCCTTCTTCTTTGTTGTTCTTTTCTTGACTTGGGGACAATCACTTTTGTAGTGTCCCGGCTTTTTGCATTCATAGCAGATCACTTGGTCCTTTTTGGGTTCAAGTTTATTTTTTGCATCATTCTTAAATTTGTTTCTTTTAAAGAACTTTTTAAACTTTCTTGTTAGTAGTGCCAAGTCATCATCACAGTCCTCATCACTTGAGTTTTCTCTCAAGTGGCATTCTGACGTTTTGAGTGCCATATCCTTCCTGTTCTTTGGAAGGATGTCTTCTTGCTCTTCATGAGCTTTACAAGTCATTTCATAGGTCATTAGTGACCCGATTAGTTCTTCAAGAGGGAAATTTCGCAGATCTTTTGCCTCTTGAATAGCGGTGACTTTAGGATCCCAACTCTTAGGAAGGGATCTTAGTATCTTATTAACAAGCTCAAAATCCGAAAAGCTCTTTCCGAGTCCTTTTAAACCGTTGACGACATCCGTGAAACGGGTAAACATGTCGCCAATGGTTTCACTCGGTTTCATCCGAAAGAGTTCGAAAGAGTGTAACAGCAAATTGATTTTTGACTCTTTTACTCTACTTGTGCCCTCATGGGTCACTTCGAGTGTGTGCCAAATATCAAATGCAGTTTCACAAGTTGAAACACGGTTAAACTCGTTTTTATCGAGTGCACAAAATAAGGCATTCATAGCCTTTGCATTTAGAGCGAAAGCCTTCTTCTCCAAATCATTCCAATCGATCATTGGAAGAGAAGACTTTGAAAAACCATTCTCGACAAGATTCCATAATTCAAAATCCATAGAAATAAGAAAGATCCTCATTCGGGTTTTCCAGTAGGTGTAGTCCGTCCCATTAAACATGGGTGGACGTGTAATAGAATGGCCCTCTTGGTTCCCGGCGTAAGCCATCTCTCTTGGGTTTTAATCCTTTTGAGAGTTAATCGGGCTCTGATACCAATTGTTAGGATCGAGAGCACTAAGAGGGGGGGGGTGAATTAGTGCAGCGGAAATCTTACAGCGATTAAAAACCAAAAGCTGCGTTCGTTCAATAAAAACTATTATGATGCAAAAGCTAATTCTCAGTTTGTATCTAAGTGCAGTTTGCGTCTAAGCGCAGATTGCGTCTAAGCGCAGTTTTCGTCTGAACACAGTTTGCGTCTAAGCGCAGTTTTGCGTCTAAGCGCAGTTTACGTCTAAACTCAGATTTACGTCTAAACGCAGTTTTACGTCTAAACGTAGATTTACGTCTAAACGTAGTTTTACGTCTAAACGCAGATTTACGTCTAAACTCAGATTTACGTCTAAATGTAGTTTTGCGTTTAAAAGCAGTTTTGAACCTTGAAAAGCGTTTTACGTAGAAAGCAATTTGCAGTTATAAATGGAGTCCGAATGTAAGCGTAAACTGCAGTGTGAAGATCGTACGAAAACACGATTTACGTTTGAATGCAGATTCTGAAAGAACAGCACTTAGAACTTGTTCGTGAAAGCGCAGAGAGCAGTAGTAATGGAGGAGGTTTGCAGTAATGATAAAGTGCTCAAAAATAAACGCAAACCAGAGATTTAGAGTGGTTCGGTCAGCCTTGACCTACTCCACTTTTGGCTTCCTCCACCGACGAGGTTGCCGACGTCAACTAGCTGCCTTCCTTCAATGGGCGAAGGCTAACTGCCCTTTTACAGTTTCTCTCCTTTTGACAGGCTCAGGAGATAACCTTTACAGATCCTTTCTCTCCTCTCTTTACAACTCAAGACTTGAAGAACAGAAGGAGGAGAACTTTAGGACTTTACACAAATTTGAGCTCTTAGAATCACTGAAAAGATCAAGAATTCGGTGTGGATCTGTATCATTTCAGTGCTGAATGGGTGGGGTATTTATAGGCCCCAACCCAGTTCAAATTTGGAGCTCAAAACGATCAAATCGATCAAATCCCAGAATTCTGGGATCAGGCGGTTGCACCTCTTGACTGGAGAGGTGGCACCGCCTGGCAGAGCTCGAAGACTGAGCTCAGGCGATTGCTTCTCTCTGCCAGAGCTCGAAGACTGAGCTCGGTGATTGCATCACCTGGCAGAGCTCGAAGACTGAGCTTGGTGATTGCATCACCTGGCAGAGCTCGAAACTGAGCTCGGTGGTTGCATCACCTGGCAGAGCTCCAAACTGAGCTCAGGCTGATGCACCTCTCTGCCAGAGCTCGAAGACTGAGCTCGGTGATTGCATCACCTGGCAGGGCTCGAGACTGAGCTCAGGCTGATGCACCTCTCTGCCAGAGCTCGAAGACTGAGCTTGGTGGTTGCATCGCCTGGCAGAGCTCGAAACTTGAGCTCTGGCGGTGCTACCTCTTGGCAGAGGAGGTTGCACCGCCCAGTCTAGCTCGTAGACTGAGCTCTGGGCGGTTGCACCTCTCGGCTGGGGCGGTTGCACCTCCCAGCCTCGCAGCCCTGGCGGTTGCACCTCCTGGCTGGGGCGGTTGCACCTCCCAACCCCACAGCCCAGGCGGTTGCACCTCCTGGCTGGGGCGGTTGCACCTCCTGGTGCAATCAGGGTCCGAATGGTTCACTCCATTCGGCCCACTTTGAATCTTTTCAGGGGCCCAATTGCCCCAAGATTAAGCTAATGGGATCACCTCCCATTTTCATGCTTAATCATCATGCTAACTACGATTAACTCTAAGACAACTTCTGCAGCTTTGCTCCGATGCGTCAATCGCTTCTTCCGGCGAGTTTCCGGCCAACTTCCGTCGATCAACCGATAACCCTCGGTGATCCTTCTGCGGACATCCGGCATACTCCTGGACTTTGCGACGATCCACTTGGCGAGTTCTGACGAGCTTCGCTTGGCAAGCTTCTGGACTTCTCGGATCTGTCCTCGCTGAACCTCCGACGACCGTCCGAACTTCCGTCGAACTCTCGAACTCCCAACGTGATCATGATCTTGACTCCGGCGCAACACCTGCTGCTTGTCTTACTCTTATCGTAGTTAATCCTGCACACTTATCTCAACACATAGATTAGACAACAAATGACAATTGACTTCATCATCAAAATCCGAGATTCAACAAAATACATATTGATTGGTTTCATTATCAAAATCCGAGATTCAACAGTTCGGTCAATCTTGACCTACATCCACTTTTGGCTTCCTCCTCCGCCGACGTTCAATAGGCAAAGGCTAACCACCCTTTTACAGCTTTACTCCTTTTGACCGGCTTAGGAGACAACCTTTACAAGATTTCCACTTCTCTCTTGAATGATCAAAACTTAGAAAGAAAGAGGGAGAAGAACTTCTAGCCTTTTACAACACTTTTAAACTCTCAAATTCTCAGAATAAATGCAAGCTTTCGGTGCCCTTTCATATAGGAAAGGGTGGGGTTTATATAGGCCCTAATTGGTTTGAATTTAGAGCAAAAAAGTATAATTTCCCAGATTTTCGGGGTCCTTGCGGTACCACCGCCATAACTGGGCGGTACCACCACCAGTCTGGGTGGTACCACCGCCTGGCAGAGCTCGGAGATCGAGCTCTGGCGGTACCACTGCCTGACTGGGGCGGTACCATCGCATGACAGTAATAACTATCGGCGGTACCATCGTCTGATAGGGGCGGTACTACCGCCCAGAATTCTTGGGAGACCAAGTCTCCTGGGTGGTGCCACCGCCGGCCAGGAATTCTGGGTCCGAATGGGCTGATCCATTCAGCCCAATTTGGGTCTGTTTAGGGCCCAGTTGGCCCCAGATTAAGTTAATGGGATCATCACTCAATTCTAACTTAATCTATCTGCTAATCATGACAGTTAAGACATTAATGCTTTAAATCGTGTTCTAGTGCGTCAATCGCTTCTTCCGGCGAGCTTCCGACGAACTTCCGACAAACATCCGACGAACCCTCGGCGATTCTTCGGTAGACTTCCGGCAAACTCCTGGACTTGTGACGATCCTCTTGGCGAGTTTCGACGAGCTTCTTTGGCAAGCTTCTGGACTTCTCGGATTGTTCCTACAGAACCTCCGACAACCGTTCGGACTTCCGACGGACTCTCGAACCCCCAATGTGATCTTGGTCTTGACTCCGGCTCAATACCTACTGCATATCTTACTGCCTTCATAGTTAATCCTGCACACTTATCTCAACATACAGATTAGATAATTAAATGATAATTGACTTCATCATCAAAATCCGAGATTCAACAGTGGGGTGCACACAAAACATAATCTAGCGTAAACGAAGTGTTATATGAATTAAGCATTATGGAACCAGTATGAATAATGAGGAGTCTGTTACCGTCAAGAATGATGATGTCTTTGTTTCCGCCATAGTCATTATGGATGGATAAGTTTTGTAAATCAGAGGTGATGTGATGAGATGCGTCATGGTCCACAATCCAATTTTGATGACCAGTAGTCGGAGTAGCTATATGATTTGCGTGAGGCCAATGCGACGGAGGAGGAAGTCTGGGTCGAGTTCTACAGACTTTTGCATAGTGTCCAACTTTATCACATAGTTAGCAGACAACTCTTTGTTGATTTTGTTAGAATCGGAGCGGCACTAAGAGGGGGGGGTGAATTAGTGCAGCGGATTAAAACTTCGGTTTTATAAAAATCTTTCGTATGATAAGAACGGAACTTGAAAGACTTAACTTGAAAGCGTATTCTTGAAGTTGTGCAGTTAAGGTAATAAGGAACTAAAGCATGTAAGAAGGTTTGCAGTAATGTAAACAACAATAATGAAATGCAAACCAGAGATTACGCCGATTTTAGAGTGGTTCGGTCAAATGACCTACATCCACTTGCGAGGTCCCTCTTCGATGAGGCTCCCACCTTCCACTAGTAAATCCCTTGAAATGGAAGGGTAAATACCCCTCTTACAACCTTTTACAAACAGCTCAACCTCTTACAAATTTTCAATAAGAAAGAAGGAGGAGAACTCTCTAGCAAATTGAAAACAAGACTTGCTAAGACTTTCTAAGACTTTTCTCTCAATCAAAATGCTTCTCAAAAGTTGTAACCTCAGCTGAGATTTGAGGGGTATTTATAGGCCTCAAGAGGATTCAAATTTGGGCTCCAAAATTTGAATTCTCTTTAGGTTCCCGAATGCTGGAGGTTGCACCGCCCAGCCAAGCGGTGCCACCGCCCAGCGCTCGGGTGCTGGACGGTGCAACCGCCCAGCCAAGGAGGTGTCATCGCCCAGCTCTCGGGTGCTGGGCGGTGCCACCGCTTGGCTCTCCGATTTCACTGGTTTGGCTTAATTTAAGCCCAAACCATATCTGACTTTGGGCCCAGTTGGCCCCCCCTAACTAGGATATAGGATTATCTCTTAATCCTAATCCTAATTACAAGTGAACTACATAACAAAAACACATCCTAAGCAAGCTTTCAACCGCGAACGTCGAGTCTTGTTTCGGCGAGCTTTCCGACGAGCTTCTTCCGACGGACTCCCATCAAGCTCCCGATCTTGTGATGACTTTAACGAGTAGCCAAGCCTTCTCGGTGATCTCCGTGAACCTCCGACGATCTCTTCGGCGAACTTCCGAAAATTTCGATAGGTTCCCGATTTCTTCTCGGTTGGTTCCGGCAACATCTCCGACGATTCTTCGGACTCTTAAACGTCCATCGATCTTGACTCCGGTATTCTTGCTTTGTGTTTTCTGGTTATCGTAGTTAATCCTGCACACTTAACTCAATAATATGGATTAGATCAATTAACCCATCAATTGATTTCATCATCAAAATCTGAGATTCAACAATCTCCCCCTTTTTGATGATGACAATCAATTGATGACGGAGTTAAACATAACTCCCCCTATCTATATGCCATATTATGAGAAGATGAAAACACTTGAATTTCATCCATTGAATTCAAGCATAAACCGATAAGTTCTAACCGTAGAGCTTATCGTTATTCTCATTAAGCAATAGTAAATGCGAAACTTCAATGAAAATCATAAGTCAAATGATATGGGACAATTTTTACTACGATAGGAGATAAAGATTTTCAACATGAATTTCATGATATCGATGTAAGGCATGCTTTCAATATGATCAATCAATCTTGTGATATTCTTCAAGGATTTTGCAAGGCATATAAGACATTCATATCACACAAGCTTTTGCAATTCATATAAGTCATGCTATTAAAATGATACAAGTCATCACTTTTCTCCCCCTTTGTCATCAACAAAAAGAGAATGAGACTTGAAGCACATAATTTATCATACAAAGATTTTATCATTGATCATACATCACTCATCTATATTATCATTGATCATAGAAAGATTTTATCATTCAAAATTAAGTATGCTAAAATATTTACGCAGAGTTCATCTTAAAGGAAAATTCAGCATTCATCCATATTATCAAATCTCTTCTTTTTATAAATAACAAAAATTGTAGATGTACAAAGAAGAGATTGGGATAAGAAAAAAATTTTAAGTAGTAACTCCAATAAGTCAAGATCATAATTCGAATACTAATCCATTCAAATTCAATTCGTCAACTTGAAACTCATAATCAAGCCATCAAAATCAATTTCGAGATTCAAATTATCATAAAATCATTAATCTTGATCAGATGGAAGTGGTGTTTGACTCAAGATAGGATAAGATAATTTAACAAGTCACCGAGGAATGGAGAGAGAATGAAAAACTTTACGGAAAATCCATTCAAACAAGTTTATTCTTAGGGACAATTTAACATACCTAATTCCCTTCTAATGAATTCAAATTGGTCTTCATTCAAAGCTTTTGTAAATATATCTGCTAATTGATGCTTTGTGTCAATGAATTCTAGAACAACATCATTGTTAAGGACATGATCGCGTATGAAATGATGCCTAACGTCGATGTGCTTAGTTCTAGAGTGCTGAATTGGATTTTTAGTAAGACATATGGCACTAGTATTATCACATTTTATGGGAATGTTTTTAAAGTGAATTCCATAGTCTTCTAATGTATTTTTTATCCAAATGACTTGTGCACAACATGCACTTGCAGCAATGTATTCGGCTTCCACCGTAGATAGTGTAACTGAATTTTGTTTCTTGGAAGTCCAAGAAACAAGTGCATGTCCTAAAAATTAGCATGTTCCGGATGTACTTTTTCTATCTATCCTGCATCCGCCAAAATCGGCATCTGCATAAGCTATTAGATCGAATTTTTCAGATTTTGGATACCACAATCCTAAATTTAGAGTTCCTTTAAGATACCTAAATATTCTTTTAACACTCTTTAGATGAGATAATTTAGGATTAGATTGAAACATAGCGCAAAGTCCTACACTAAACATAATATCTGGTCTAGTCGCGGTGAGGTAGAGTAGACTACCTATCATTCCCCTATATGTTTTTTGATCGAAATTTTCACTATTTTCATCCATATCTAACTTAGTCGCAGTACTCATAGGGGTGTTTATTGCTTTTGAATTATCCATGTTAAATCATTTTAATAATTCTAATGTATATTTGGATTAGTTAAGAAATATACCATCACTAAGTTGTTTGATTTGTAATCCTAAAAAGAAAGTTAATTCACCCATTAAACTCATTTCAAATTCATGACTCATACATTTGGCAAATGATTCACATAGTGATTCATCCGAAGAGCCAAAAATAATATCGTCAACATAAATTTGCACAATAAGAAAATTATTTTCAAAATGTTTAATAAACAATGTAGTATCAACCTTGCCTTTGGTAAAATTATTTAAAATAAGAAAGGAACTAAGCCTTTCATGCCAAGCTCTAGGAGCTTGTTTCAAGCCATAGAGAGCTTTAGTCAATTTGAATACATGATTAGGAAGAAGAGAATTTTCAAATCCGGGAGGTTGTTCGACATATACTTCTTCGGAAATAAAACCATTCAAGAAAGCACTTTTGACATCCATTTGAAATAGTTTAAAATTATTACTACTAGCATAGGTAAGGAGCATCCTTATGGCTTCTAATCGAGCCACGGGAGCGAAGGTTTCTTCGTAATCGATACCTTCTTCTTGGTTGAAACCTTTGGTCACTAATCTAGCCTTGTTTCTAACCACGATACCATTTTCGTCTTGCTTGTTTCTAAAGACCCACTTAGTACCTATGACTAAGTGGTCACTTGGTCTAGGAACAAGCTTCCACACCTCATTCCTCTCAAATTGGTTCAATTCTTCTTGCATTGCAATGACCCAAAAATCATCTTTTAAGGCTTCGTCAATGCATTTAGGTTCAATTTGAGAAAGGAAAGCGGCGTTAGCACAAAAATTCTTGAAAGAAGAACAAGTTTGAACCCCTTTTGTTGTATCTCCTATAATTAGCTCCTTTGGATGAGCATCTACATACTTCCATTCTTTGGGTAAAGAAATTTCGGAAGAAGATGCATTCAAATGGCTATTTTGAGGAGGGGGTTCGTTTAAAATCAAATTATCAAAACCAAGATCATCATCAAAATCATTTTTCTTTAAATCAGAAATTTCATTAAAAACTACATGAATAAACTCTTCTATTACTAAGGTCCTTTTGTTAAAGATACGAAAGGCCTTAGAAACGGAGGAGTAACCAAGAAAAATGCCTTCATCGGATTTAGCATCAAATTTACCTAGGGCATCCTTTTCATTTAAAATAAAGCATTTACAACCAAAAACTTTAAAATAAGAAATATTTGGTTTTTTGTTATTCCATAATTCATAGGGAGTTTTTGATAGAGATGGTCTTATTAGGACCCTATTCATGATGTAACAAGCCGTATTTATGACTTCGGCCCAAAAATATTTGGGTAAACTATGTTCATTTAACATAGTTCTTGCCATTTCTTGTAGGTTTCTATTTTTCCTTTCAACTACTCCATTTTGTTGAGGATTTCTTGGAGTTGAGAAGTTATGATTGTACCCATTAACTTCGCAAAAATTTTGAAAGTCACGATTTTGAAATTCACCACCGTGATCACTCCGAATTGATGAAATCATGAAGCCTTTTTCGTTTTGAGTGAGTTTACAAAACTTAGAGAAACACTTGAAGCAATCACTTTTGTGAGCTAAGAAATAGGTCCAAGTGTATCTAGAGTAGTCATCCACAATCACAAAAGCATATTTGCTTCCACCTAGACTTGTTGTATCAATTGGTCCAAATAAGTCAAAATGGATCAATTGTAATGGTCTAGTGGTGCTAATTTGATTTTTTGGTTTGAAGCTTGTTTTTATTTGTTTGCCTAGTTGACATGCATCGCATACCTTATCCTTAATAAACTTCATATTCGGAATCCCTCGTACTAATTCTTGAGATGAGATTTTAGATATTGTTTTCATGCTTGCATGACCTAATCTCCTATGCCAAAGCCAAGCATCATTATTTACGGCGGAGAAACACATTTCATTACCTAGTTCATTAAGATTGATGGTATAGACATTATTTTGTTTTAAAGCAATCATAGTCATGTTATGATTTGGTTTTTCAATAATGCACATATTTGATTCAAATCTAATGATATAACCTTTATCGCATAGTTGACTAATACTTAAGAGATTGTGTTTCAATCCATCAACTAGTAAAACATCATCAATAGAAAAACTAAATTTGTTACCAATAGTTCCCTTGCCAATGATTTTGCCTTTGTTGTTGTCTCCGAAGGTGACGTACCCTTCTTCTTTGCTAGTGAGCATAGAGAAATGAGATGGATCTCCAGTCATATGTCTTGAGCATCCACTATCGAGATACCATCTCTTGCTCCTAGCTTGTGGGTTTGTCTCTTCTCCTAAAGCCATTAGCGCGTAATGAGCAACTTGCTCGGTGTTGGACTCCTCTTCTTCGGACGCGCATGAATCATCCCACGTTGCCTTGAGCGCCTTCTTCTTTGATGTTCTCTTTTTGGCTTGAGGACAATCGTTCTTGTAGTGTCCCGGTTTTTTGCATTCATAGCAAATCACTTGGTCCTTCTTTTGTTCAAATTTGTTTTTAAATTTGTTCTTTCTTAAGTATTTCTTAAATTTTTGAGTCAAAAGTGCAATGTCATTGTCACTGTCCTCATCACTTGATGTTCCTTTCAAGTGGTCTTCTTGTGATTTGAGTGCCATATCCTTCCTATTCTTTGGAAGGGGGTTCTCGAGCTCGTCATGAGCTTGACATGTCATTTCGTAGGTCATTGAGACCCAATGAGTTCTTCAAGAGGGAATGCTTTAAGGTCTTTGGCCTCTTGAATGGCCGTAACTTTTGGATCCCAACTTTTAGGGAGAGATCTTAAGATTTTAGTTACTAGTTCAAAGTTAGTAAAATCTTTACCAAGAGCTTTGAGTCCATTGATGACATCCGTAAACCGAGTGTACATGTCTCCGATGGACTCACTTGGTTTCATTCGGAAAAGTTCGTAAGAGTGCACAAGGATGTTGATTTTGGACTCTTTCACTCGGCTAGTGCCTTCATGAGTGACCTCAAGAGTTCTCCAAATATCAAAGGCCGAATCACAAATTGAAACACGATTAAATTCATTTTTGTCTAGTGCACAAAACAAGGCATTCATAGCCTTTGCATTTAAAGCAAAAACCTTCTTCTCCGATTCATTCCATTCACTCATCGGAAGAGAAGATTTTTGAAATCCGTTTTCAACAATAGACCAAAGCTCAAAGTCCATAGAAATGAGGAAGATTCTCATGCGAGTCTTCCAATATGTGTAATCTGACCCATTAAACAAAGGTGGTCGTGCAATAGAGTGGCCCTCTTGCATGCCGGAGTAAGCCATCTCTCTTGGGTATTAAACCAAATATGAGAGATAACCTCGCTCTGATACCACTTGTTAGGATCGGAGCGGCACTAAGAGGGGGGGTGAATTAGTGCAGCGGATTAAAACTTCAGTTTTATAAAAATCTTTCGTATGATAAGAACGGAACTTGAAAGACTTAACTTGAAAGCGTATTCTTGAAGTTGCGCAGCAAATGTAATAAGGAACTAAAGCATGTAAGAAGGTTTGCAGTAATGTAAACAACAATAATGAAATGCAAACCAGAGATTACGCCGATTTTAGAGTGGTTCGGTCAAATGACCTACATCCACTTGCGAGGCCCCTCTTCGATGAGGCTCCCACCTTCTACTAGTAAATCCCTTGAAATGGAAGGGTAAATACCCCTCTTACAACCTTTTACAAACAGCTCAACCTCTTACAAATTTTCAATAAGAAAGAAGGAGGAGAACTCTCTAGCAAATTGAAAACAAGACTTGCTAAGACTTTCTAAGACTTTTCTCTCAATCAAAATGCTTCTCAAAAGTTGTAACCTCAGCTGAGATTTGAGGGGTATTTATAGGCCTCAAGAGGATTCAAATTTGGGCTCCAAAATTTGAATTCTCTTTAGGTTCCCGAATGCTGGAGGTGCCACCGCCCAGCCAAGCGGTGCCACCGCCCAGCGCTCGGGTGCTGGACGGTGCAACCGCCTAGCCAAGGAGGTGTCACCGCCGAGCCAGGCGGTGCCACCGCCTGGCTCTCCGATTTCACTGGTTTGGCTTAATTTAAGCCCAAACCATATCTGACTTTGGGCCCAGTTGGCCCCTAACCGGGATATAGGATTATCTCTTAATCCTAATCCTAATTACAAGTGAACTACATAACAAAAACACATCCTAAGCAAGCTTTCAACCGCGAACGTCGAGTCTTGTTTCGGCGAGCTTTCTGACGAGCTTCTTCCGACGGACTCCCATCAAGCTCCCGATCTTGTGATGACTTTAACGAGTAGCCGAGCCTTCTCGGTGATCTCCGTGAACCTCCGACGATCTCTTCGGTGAACTTCCAAAAATTCCGATAGGTTCCCGATTTCTTCTCGGTTGGTTCCGGCAGCATCTCCGATGATTCTTCGGACTCTTAAACGTCCATCGATTTTGACTCCGGTATTCTTGCTTTGTGTTTTCTGGTTATCGTAGTTAATCCTGCACACTTAACTCAATAATATGGATTAGATCAATTAACCCATCAATTGATTTCATCATCAAAATCCGAGATTCAACAGATTTGTGTGATCACGACGTCAGGGTTGAGGATAATTGAAGTAGCCGCCTTGATGGTTGTAATTGAAATGTTGAGGAGGTTGAGGAGGGGAGGTTTGTTTGGAGCCCATAAGTTCAGGCATGCTGGCTAAACCTTTGTTGATAGTTTTGTTATATCGGTTACTTTTCTTCTTAGATTTTTTGACTGACTTGAGCTTTTTAGGAACAAGTTGGCACTAGGGGGGGTGGGGGGGTGAATTAATGCAGCGGTAAAAATTATGTCGGTTCCGAAAACTTTTCGTACGATAAAAGCCAAACTCGAAAATGCTTAACTTGAAACACGTGTTCGTAAATGTATTGAAGGCAGTAAGCTATTAAAGAGGTTTGCAGTAAAGATAAATTGCTCAAAGAAATGCAAACTAGATTTTAAAGTGGTTCGGTCATCGTGACCTACATCCACTTCGTCGATTCCTCTTCCGTCGAGGCCACCGGCATCCACTATCGATCTTCCTTTAATAGACGAAGATCAACCATCTTCTTACACCCCTCTTCTCCTTTTACTGGGTTTAGGAGACAACTCTTACAAGCACTCACTCCTCTCTCAAACTATTCTAACACTTAGACTTAGAGGAGGATTTTTCTAGTGATTGCAACAATGCTTTCTCACTTTAAATACTATGTGCTTGTGTTAGTTAACTAGGGATGAGAGGGGTATTTATAGCATATCAACTGGATTGTCCTTCGTATGAATTTTTTGAACAAGGACCTTTCCCTCAGCAATAGTATCTCATTTGCATCCAACAATTTTCTTATCCGAAGGCGGCTTCACAAGATCCCAAGTTCTATTCCGATGGAGAGATTCAATTTCTTCATTCATCGCAATCAACTATTTAGTAGAATTATCACAAGAAACTACATCTGAGTAGGTAGTAGGCTCACCAACTTCACTTGTTTCTTCTGCAACAGACAAAGCATATGCAACCAAATTTGCATATCTTTGTGGTGGTCGAATATCTCTCTGTGGTCTATTCTTGGCTATAGAATATTGCTCTTCCTCTGGATCATCTGCGTCAGTAGACTCGGGACCATCTACTGGCATTCTTTGAGTAGAAGAGTTAGACTTAAAAGAATCTAAACTACCAATCTCAAGCTCCACCTGCTTCTGTGCATTATCATTTGTACAACTAATAGATTCCTCTTTGGAAGATAACATAGACAATTCATCAAAAGTCACATCTCTACTGATTACAAATTTTGGGGATTTGGGATCAAAACATCATAATCTATATCCTTTCACCCTAGAAGCATACCCAAGGAAAATGCACTTTTTCGCTCGAGGCTCTAATTTTCCTTCATTTATATGCATGTATGCTGAACACCTAAAAATTTTTAAATCCGAGTAATCAGCAGGAGTACCTGACCAAACTTCCTCTGGAGTTTTAAAGTTAAGTGTTGTAGAAGGAGCACGGTTGACAACGTAACAGGCCATATTAATCGCCTCTGCCCAAAAGTCCTTTGTCAACCCTGCATTTGAGATCATACACCTTGCTCTCTCCAAGAGTATTCTGTTCATACGTTCGGCCACACCATTTTGCTGAGGCGTCATCCTAACAGTGCGATGCCGAACAATTCCTTCATTTTTGCAGAATTCATCAAAGTCACCTTCACAAAATTCCATGCCATTATCTGTTCGAAGCCGCTTAATCTGTTTACCTGTTTGCTTCTCAATCAAAGCCTTTCATTGTTTAAAGGTTAGAAAAATATCATTTTTATGCTTCAAAAAATAAACCCAAACTTTCCTGGAATAATCATCAATGAAAGTCAACATATACTTGGCACTACCCTTAGACTGAACATGAGTTGGACCCCAAAGGTCTGAATGAATATAGTCAAGAGTACCTTTCGTTTTGTGAACTGCCGGAGAATTGAACCTGACTCTTTTCCGCTTTCCAAAAATGCAGTGTTCACAAAAATCCAGTAGCCCAGTACTCTGTCCGCAAAGAAGACCCCTTTTGCTCAATATGCTCAAACCTTTTTCGCTCATATGACCCAAACGTATATGCCATAATTTGGTGATGTCAGAATCAGACAATGAAGATGACGAGACTGCAACCGAGCCTGTGACAGTAGTTCCCTACAAAATATATAAGCTACCAGACTTACAAGCTTTCATAACAACAATGGCACTTCTAAAAACTTTCATAACTCCACCTTCAACTGTGTATTTACACCCAAGAGCCTCCAGGGTGCCTAAAGAGATAAGATTCTTTTTTAAATCAGGAACATGTCTAACATTAGTTAGCATCCTCACAATACCATCATGCATTTTAATTCAGATTGTTCCTCTACCAAAACATCACATGCTGCATTATTGCCCATCAAAATAATTCCACCATTAAAAGATTCATATATGGAAAATAAATCTATATTAGGACATATGTGATAAGAACAACTCGAATCTAAAATTCATTCATTTTTAGACCTCGTCCTGTCATCAGTAGCAAAGAAAATATTTCCATCATTCTCATCGGCTACTACACTAGCTTCAATAGATTTAATAGTTTTCTCAATAAATTTTTTCTTTTGCTTTAATTTATTTTTCAATCAAAAGCAATCAGCCTTAATGTGCCCTATTTTATGACAATATCTGCATTCCAAATTTCTATGTCTGGATTTAGATCTAGATTTAGATCTACTATTGTCAAATTCTCTTTTATCCATTATACCCCTGATAACCAGACCCTCAGCCTGATTCCCTCTACTTTCCCCAATGATATCCCTTTCTATCTGCTCAGATTTTAGTGCAGATTTAATTTCCTGATATGAAATTGTTTCTTTTCCATAAATTATAGTATCACGGAAATGCTTAAAAGATTGGAGAAGAGAACACAAAAGTAACAGGGCCTTATCCTCATCATCAATTTTTGCATCTATATTCTTCAAATCTATAACTAAGGAATAAAATTTATCAAGATGTGAGAGTATAGATGTACCTTCAGTCATCCGAAGAATATACAAATTCTGCTTCAAGTAGAGACGATTCTCCATTGTCCTCTTCATATACAAGGCTTTAAGTTTGTCCCACATGCTCTTAGCCGTAATCTCCATAGCTACCTCCCGTAAAACCTTATAAAAAAGATTTAGAATAATGCTTGATCGGGCCTTCTTATCCATACCCGCAAGATCTTCCTTTGACGTACCATTTGGAATGTTCTCAGCTCCCTGTAGTGCCAAATCTATTGAATCTCGTATTTTGATGATGAAACTACTTGATATATGTTTATGATTTAATCTGCATTTTGAGTGATGCAGGATGCTTCGATCAGGATGAGACAATTAAAGTAGGAAAATCATGTTGTGCCGGAAGAACATGTCAGAAGATTGGACGTCGGGCCGGTGGATCGGTCAACGTATCGATAGAAGGCTTCGGGCCGTGGACTCGGGCATCGAGCTAAGAAGAGCGGGTATTGTGCCAAGCATATCGGAGTTACGAAGTCAATTAGCCGATTGGGCAATAGGCTGCAGGAGAGGACGATGCGCCGAAGAATCGGACGAAGCGTCGAGGGACCAATGACATGCCGGACAACTTGGTTAATTGCTTAGGATTAATTGTCTCGATCGAAGTTTTGTTTTAAGTGTGCAGGATTAACTACGATGGAAGAAAGACATACAGCAGGAGTTGCGCTGGAGTCAAGACAATGATCACGTTGGGAGTTCGAGAGTTCGACGGAAATTCGGACAGTCGTCGGAAGTTCTGCGGGAACAAATCCGAGAAGTCCATAAGCTTGCCAAAAGAAGCTCGTCGGAACTCGCCAAGTGGATCGTCGCAAGTCCAGGAGTTTGCCGGAAGTCCGCAGGAGCATCACCGAGGGTTCATCGGATGATCGACGGAAGTTCGCCGAAAACTCGCCGGAAGAAGCGATTGACGCACCGGAGCAAGCTGCAGAAATTGTCTTAGGAATTATCGTAGTTAGCACAATGATTAAGTTGGAAATGGGAGATGATCCCATTGACTTAATCTTGGGGCAATTGGGCCTCTAAAAATATCCAAATTGGGCCGAATGGATCAACCCATTCGGACCCTGATTGTTGTGGGAGGTGCAACCGCCCAAGCCAGGAGGTGGCACCGCCTGGGCTAAGTCTCCCAGAGAGACTGGGCGGTGCAACTGCCCCAGCCAGGAGGTGGCACCGCCTGGGCTCAGTCTCTAAGCGAGACTGGGCGGTGCAACCTCCCCTGACAGGAGGTGGCACCGCTTGAGCTCGGTCTTCGAGCTCTACCAGGCGGTGCAATCGCCTTAGTCAGGAGGTGCAACCGCCTGAGCTCAGTCTTCGAGCTCTGGCAAGAGGTGCAACCGCCTCAGTCAGGAGGTGCAACCGCCTGAGCTCGGTCTTCGAGCTTTGGCAAGCGGTACAACCGCCCTGACAAGAGGTAGCACCGCCCAGAGGCTCAGTCTTCGAGCTCTACCAGGCAGTGCAACCGCCCCAGTCAGGAGGTGCAACCGCCTGATCCCGAAATTCCAGGATTTGACAGTTTTGAGCTCCAAATTTGAATTGGGTTGGGGCCTATAAATACCCCACCCATTCAGCACTGAAAGAGCATGAACTTACATCGAAATCTTGATCTTTTTCTGTGATCCTTAGAGCTCAAAATTGTTGTAAAGGCCAAAAGTTCTTCTCCCTCTGTTCTTCCAAGTTCTGAGTTGTAAAGAGAGGAGAGAAAATTCTGTAAGGGTTGTCTCCTAAGCCCGTCAAAAGGAGTGAAACTGTAAAAGGGTGGTTGGCCTTCGCCTATTGAAGGAAGGCCTCTAGTTGACGTCGGTGACCTCGTCGGTGGAGGAAGCCAAAAGTGGAGTAGGTCAAGATTGACCGAACCACTCTAAATCTTGGTTTGCATTTACTTTGAGCATATTATCTTTACTGCAAACCTCCTCTATAGCTTACTGCTTTCTGCACATATATGATTCGGTTTCAAGCGTTGCACTTTTCGAATCAACGTTTAGATGTAAAACTATTTTTTCGTACGATCATCATATTTCAGTTTGCGTTTATGTCTTGATTTCAATCATAACTGCAAACTGCCTTTATGTCCTTGCTTAAATTGCATCTAGCCTAATCAAGTCATTTACGAATCAACATTTAGATGTAAATCAGCTTCTTCGTACGAACGTCGTATTTCTGTTTGCGCTTATATTCTGGTTTTCATCATAACTGCAAACTGCCTTCATAAGATTAATTTTAACGTCATCTCGCTTGATCTTAAGTTAAAGTAATCTTAGAATCGGCTTTCACAACGAAATCGTTTTTATCGTTCGAACGTGTTTTATCGTTGAAAGATTTCCGCTGCACTAATTCACCCCCCCCCTCTTAGTGCTCTTGATCCTAACAAAATCAACTCCGTCTTGAACTAGAATGGCCTCCATCTTAAGTTGCCACATGCCGAAGTTGACATTTCTATCGAATTTCTCAACAACGATCTTTATTATTGTCATCATTGCCAAAATATCCCGAAACCAGGCTCTAATACTAGTTTGTTAGAGCTAGCCCTAGGAAATTTACCAAAGGGTAATTTTAGCAACCCAACAAAGATAATAAAGTAAAAATAATAAAAGTGACAAGAATAGTAGATTTACGTGGTTCGGTCAATTGACCTACATCCACGGACGAAGGAGGAGCAAATCACTACTATAAAAGAGGGACTATTACAAATGCCTTAGGAAGATGTTCCTAGGCCATAAAACACCCGAATCTATTAAACAAGAAAAATCCAAACTATAAGCCCAAACTATTTAACTGAGTGTGGACTTAAACACAAAGTAAACACTTAGGTTTTTCTTGTGGTACATTTGACTTCAAAATTCAGACCCTTATTTATAGTTCCAATAGGAGATAACAACCCTGATTTTCCCGATGTGGGACTATATAGGACTTGCCAAACTAACACTAAGACATAATCTAAGCAAGATAAGTTCGGTTTCTTCTGATAAGCTTCCGGTAAACTTTCGACGATCTCTCGACAATGTTCCGGTGGACTCCTGGCAAGCTCCTGGACTTCACGATGATCTTCCTGGCAAGTTCTGATGAGCTTCTTTGGTAAGCTCAAGGACTTCTTGGTCAATTTTGGTAGAACTTCTGACGAACATCTAGACTTCCGACGAACTCTCGAACTCCCAGCAAAATCACGTTCTGGACTCCGAGACTTCATTTTGCTTTATGCCTTGTTATCGTAGTTAATCCTATACACATAAAAACATACTTCGATCTAGACAATTATTACTAAGCATGAATAATGTTGTTCGACATGTCATTAGTCCATCAACGCTTCGTCCGATTTTCGGCGCATCGTCCTCTCTTGCAGCCTATTGCCCAATCGGTCAGTTGACCTCTGTAACTCCGATATCCTTGGCGCAATATCCGCTCTTCTTCGCCCGATGCCCGAATCTATAGCCCGAAGCCTTCCGTCGATACGTCGACCGATCCTTCTACCCGACATCTAATCTTCTGACATGTTTCTCCGGCCCAACATGATTCTTCCTGCTTTAGTTGTCTCTCCCTGATCGAAGCACCCTGCGTCACTCAAAATACAGATTAAATCATAAACACTTATCAATTGGTTTCAGCATCAAAATCCAAAATTCAACAATCTTCCCCTTTTTAATGATGACAACCAATTGATGACGGAGTTAACCTTAACTCCCGGAGTTTAAACAAACTCCCCCTATCAATAGGCATATTAATAGAACCTTGAATTCAAGCTGAATTCAAGTCGTTGCAAATTTCATCATGAATATTTGCAACACGTCATCATGCATAACATGATCATACTTCTCCCCCTTTGTCATCAACAAAAAGGAGAAGTGTGACTTTCATTTGTTTGAAATATAAGTTCAATACATTGCATCATAAATCTCCAATTTTATCATCATGCAAGCTAGCAAAAATATTGAATTTTGTAAGTTTGTAAATTTTGCTAGATGTATAAGTTTAGCATTTTTGCTTCTTGAGATATACAAGTTAGCAATCTTTGCTTCTCTTTTGAGATGAGCAAGCTAGCATGTCTTTGCATCTTCTTAACTTGTGCAAGCTAGCTGGCAAGCTAGCTATCTCCCCCATTGTCCTTGTCAAAAAGAAGGGAAGAATATAATTTTTTAATTCTTTTCCTTTTACAGTAATTTTCAAATCATGACAAAGGTAAAGTATCAATCTTATTTGTGTATTATTATATTTTCAAATTAAAACATGGATAATTTCAAAACCTTACATTTGTATCCTTACTTCATGCATGACACAATAAATCAATCAATATGGGCATATCATATATGATATTCAAGCATTTATGATACATCATTTTGGTAACAAATCATAGCATTTTAAATCATGATGGTATCTAAATGTCAAATTACATTATATCCCATATTTCATGCATATTTTTATTTTATCACATTCATTTCATCTCATCAAGAAAAATTAATTGGGTGATGAATACAAGGAGTTATACAAAAAATAAATCATATCATGAGAGATAAGATCATGTAAATACCAAAAAGACATGATTCATCTTGATAAATCTCCCTTTTAGTAAATAACAAAAAGAAACATGAGAGTTCAAAAACAAGATCTTGATTCATAGTAAAATTTTAAGTATTAATATCGAAAATTCAAAATCATGATAAAGACATTCCTATAGCAAAAGGTATCATGAGAGAACACATAAAGGATCTCTCAATTCATTATGAATTATAAAAATTATAATTCTGAAAAATCATGATTCATCTAGAAAATTCTCCTTTTTAAATATTCAAAGAGAGATCTTAGGAGATCAAATAATAAAAGATATTCAAATGAAATTTTAAGTCATGAATTTTCTCAAAATGCAAGAGAATAAAGAGTAAGAAATATTGATTCATTAAAGATTTCAAGTTATAAATCTCAAGAAATCAAGATCATGATTTTGATAAAACCCATTAAATTCAAACCATCAAAATCAATTTCATGGTTCACAAAATTCATAACATAAATAGATTCATAATTTTAAATCCAATAATATGTTTTCCTTTTTATGTGTTACATTTTAAGTGATTGATTTCATATAAGCATGTTAAAGGTTTTTTCGTATGAAAACCATACATCATAATTTAAAATCGAAAGAGCAAATATCATTATGAAAATAATCAAGATCAATAAACCATAAATTACCCAAAACTCATCATTACTTCAAATTATCATGCATAATTTCAAAAAAAAAATTTATTAGGTATGATATCATCAAACATGATTTCATAAGGCATTTTTAATCAAAATCATTTGGTTTATCATAAACATGCTATTTTCATAATTATTTTTAAAATTACTAGAATGATAAGCATTATCTTAATTTTTTAGCATTTATATTATATTATTAAACATGTAATTTTCAAGAAAAATAATTAAACTAAATTAAAAATAACTTATGAAAAAATATCATGTAATTTCAAAATAAATTAAAGGTATTTTGATTACCTCATCGTCGAATGCTGTTAAGGCGTAGTTTGCCACTTCGCCTTTGTTGATTTTCTCCTCGTCTTCGGATGAGCTCGATTCATCCCAATTTGTGTTCTTCTTCTTGCGTTCATAGCAAGTAGTTATGTTCTTTTTGTTCTTTAATTTTTGTTTCATGAACTTTTTAAATTTCATGAGTAGTTCAAGTTCACCATCACTTGAGCTTATGCTCGAGTGGTCTTCAATTGTTCTAAGTTTAAAATCCTTCCTGTTCTTTGGAAGGTAGTTTTCATGTTTGTCAAGTACCACATTAGTCATTTCGTAAGTCATTAAAGACACAATTAGTTTTTCAATTGGAAAATAGTTTAAATCTTTTGATTCTTGTATTGTTGTTACTTTCGAATTCCAATTTTTAGAAAAAGATCTTAAAATCTTGTTAACGAGTTCAAAATTCGAAAAGCTTTTACTAAAAGCTTTTAAACCATTGACGATATCCGTAAAATGGGTGTACATGTCAACAACAGTTTCACTTGGTTTCATATGAAACAATTCGAAATCATGCATTAAAAGATTAATCTTTGAAACTTTTAATCTACTAATGCCTTCGTGTGTGGTTTTAAGAATGTGCCAAATATCGAAAGTCGTTTTGCACAAAGAAACCCGATTGAATTCGTTTTTGCCTAAGGTACAAAATACAACATTCATAGCTCTAGCATTTAGTGAAAACGTCTTCTTCTTCAAATCATTCCAATTGTTCATTGGAAGAGAAGACCTTTGAAATCTGTTTTCGACCATATTCCATAAATTTAAATCAATCGAAAGCAAGAAAACTTTCATTCGAGTTTTTCAATAAATGTAGTCTGTCTCATTAAAAAAGGGAGGATGAATGAGGGAAAGTCCCTCTTGAAAGCCGAAAAGAGCTATTTTTCTTAGGTGTTAAACCAAATGAGAAATCACAAGGCTCTGATACCAACTATTAGGAACAAGTCAGCACTAAGAGGGGGGGGGGGGGGGGGGGATGAATTAGTGTAGTGGTGAAAATTATGTCGGTTCCGAAAATTTTTCGTATGATAAAAGCCGAACTCGAAAATGCTTAACTTGAAACATGTGTTCATAAATGTATTGAAGGCAGTAATCTATTAAAGAGGTTTGCAGTAAAGATAAATTGCTTAAAGAAATGTAAACCAGATTTTAAAGTGGTTCGGTCGTCGTGACCTACATCCACTTCACCGATTCTTCTTCCGTCGAGGCCACCGGCATCCACTATCAATCTTCCTTTAATAGGTGAAGATCAACCTCCTTTTTACACCCCTCTTTTCTTTTTACTGGGTTTAGGAGACAACCCTTACAAGCACTCACTCCTCTCTCAATTATTCTAACACTTAAACTTAGAGGAGGATTTTTCTAGTGATTACAATAGTATTTTCTCACTTTTAAACACTCTGTAATTGTGTTAGTTAACCAGGGATGAGAGGGGTATTTATAGGCTTCAAGTTAATTCAAACTTGGAGCCTAAAAAGCTCTCATCCCAGGTTTCCTAGGTATTGGCTGTACCACCGTTGTTCCTAGACGGTACTACCGTCGTAGAATCTGGTACTAGGCGGTACCACCGTCGAACAGGGGCGATACCACCGCATTGCTACCAGTAGTAGCACCGTCCAACCTGGGTGCTACCACCGCCTAGGAATCTTGGGGTGCTGGTCCCCAGGCGGTGCCACCGCCGGCCAGGGTTTCAGCACCCTGGTTAGGCCTTGAATCTGGCCCAAACCAATCCGGCTTCGTGCCCAGTTGGCCCCTAACAGAGTTGATAGGATTACCTCCTAATCGTAATTGTAATTATATGCTAACTACGATTCCTAAGATATAATCTAAGTAAGATAAGTTCGATTTCTTCTGGCAAGCTTTCGGTGATCTTCCGGCGAACTTCCGATGATCTCTCGGCAATGTTCCAACGGACTCCTAGCAAGCTCCTGGACTTCACGACGATCTTCCTGGAGAGTTCCGATGAGCTTCTTTGGCAAGCTCCAGGACTTCTCGGTAAATTCCGGCAGAACTTCCAATTAATGTTCGGACTTCCGACGAACTCTCGAACTCCCAGCGAAATCGCATTCTTAACTTCGAGACTTCATTTTGCTTTATGCCTTGCTATCGTAGTTAATCTTGCACACATAAAAATATACTTCGATCTAGACAATTATTACTAAGCGTGAATCATGTTGTTCGATTCTTCGGTGCATCGTCCTCTCTTGCGGCCTATTGCCCAATCGGTCAATTGACCCCCGCAACTTCGATATCCTTAGCACAATATCCACTCTGTTAGGATCGAGAGCACTAAGAGGGGGGGGGGGGGGGGTGAATTAGTGCAGCGGAAATCTTTCAGCGATTAAAAACGAAAGCTGCGTTCGTTCGATAAAAACTATTTTGATGCAAAAGTCGATTCTAAGATTACTTATGATTAAGTGCAGTTTACGTCTAAACACAGTTTGCGTCGAAGCGCAGTTTACGCAGTTTGCGTCTAAATGCAGTTTGCGTCTAAATGCAGTTTGCGTCTAAGCGTAGTTTGCATCTAAACGTAGTTTGCGTCTAAGCTCAGATTGCGTCTAAGCGCAGTTTGCGTCTAAGCGCAGTTTGCGTCTAGGCGCAGATTGCGTCTAAGCGCAGTTTGCAGTTATAAATGGAATCAAAACGTAAACGTAAACTGCAAAGAAACTCGTTCGTAAAAGCGCAGAAGACAGTTTGCAGTTATAAATAGAATCAAAACGTAAATGTAAACTGCAATGTAAGGATCGTACGAAAACACCGATTTACGTCTGAATGCAGATTCGGAAAGATCAGAACTTAGAAACTTATTCGTAAAAGCGCAGAGAGCAGTAGCTATGTAGGAGGTTTGCAGTAATAATAAAGTGCTCAAAATAAAAGCAAACCAGAGATTTAGAGTGGTTCGGTCAGTCCTGACCTACTCCACTTTTGGCTTCCTCCACCGACGAGGTCATCGACGTCAACTAGGGGCCTTCCTTCAATAGGCGAAGGCCAACTGCCCTTTTACAGTTTCACTCCTTTTGACGGGCTCAGGAGACAACCCTTACAGAACCTTTCTCTCCTCTCTTTATAACTCAAGACTTGAAGAACAGAAAGAGGAGATCTTTTGGACTTTACACAAATTTGAGCTCTTAAATCACAGAAAAGATCAAGAATTTGGTGTAGGTCTATATCTTTTCAGTGCTGAATGGGTGGGGTATTTATAGGCCCCAACCCAGTTCAAATTTGGAGCTCAAAACGATCAAATCCCGGAATTCCGGGATCAGGTGGTTGCACCTCCTGACTGGGGCGGTTGCACCGCCTGGCAGAGCTCGAAGACTGAGCCTCTGGGCGGTGCTACCTCTGTCAGGGGCGGATGCACCTCTCTGCCAGAGCTCGAAGACCGAGCTCAGGCGGTTGCACCGCCTGGCAGAGCTCGAAACTTGAGCTCTGGCGGTGCTACCTCCTGACAGAGGAGGTTGCACCGCCCAGCCTCGCTCGGAGACTGAGCCCTGGGCGGTTGCACCTCTTGGCTGGGGCGGTTGCACCGCCCAGTCTCGCTGGGAGACATAGCCTGGGTGGTGCTACCTCCCTGCCTGGGCGGTTGCACCTCCCACAGCAACCTGGGTCCGAATGGGTTGAACCATTCGACCCAATTTGAGTTCTTCAGGGGCCCAATTGCCCCAGGATTAAGCTAATGGGATCACCTCCCATTTCTAACTTAATCAAAGTGCTAACTACGATTATTTCCTAAGACATATTCTGCAGCTTGCTTCGGTGCGTCACTCGCTTCTTCCGGCGAGTTTCCGGCGAACTTCCGTCGATCATCCGATGAACCCTCGGTGATGCTCCTGCGGACTTCCGGCAAACTCCTGGACTGCGATGATCCACTTGGCAAGTTCCGACGAGCTCCTTTGGCAAGCTTCTGGACTTCTCGGATTTGTTCCCGCAGAACCTCCGACGACTGTTCGAACTTCCGTCGAGCTCTCGAACTCCCAACGTGATCATTGTCATGACTCCGGCGCAACTCCAGCTGCATGTCTTACTTTCATCGTAGTTAATCATGCACACTTATCTCAACACATATATTAGACAACAAATAACAATTGACTTCATCATCAAAATCCGAGATTCAACAATCTCCCCCTTTTTAATGATGACAGTCAATTGATAATGGAGTTTACCTTAACTCCCCCTGTCTATATGCCATACTTCTTGAATTTAAAAACTTTATAAATTCAAGAGACATATTTCCATCATGATTCCTATCATAATGTATCTCTTTGAAGATGATGTCAAGGCTTGACATACATTTTCAAATATAACAAGTTTGAATGATTGTTATTGTAGCAATTCATTATATTGTAAGATATCGACATGTAAAGCTGTGAAGCAAGATTTTGATATCATTACATGATGTACACATTTCGAATATTTTAGCAAGTGTAGCATTGCATCACATGGTAAGATATCAGTTCGTATGATGCAAATTTTTGTTTGATATCTTGATACGGGGCATATGGCAATCATATATTTCTTGGTGATGCAAGTATGGCCTAATTATAGCATCAGTGATAGCAACCATATCAACATCAGTAATAGCAACCATATCATTATCAGTGATAGCAGGTATGGCCTAATCAGTAATAGCAACCATATCAATTCATATTTTTCTCCCCCTTTGTCATCAACAAAAAGCATGGTAGCATTATCAAAAAGCATGGTAGATGTGATTCCAGCAGGTTATCAAGCACATAAAGGAAGGCATGACACATATAATACTTTGAATATCTCTTCTCCTTGTTATGTTATAGTTCATTGCTTGAAGGAGGAAACTCATTTTTCAAAAGGTTTTCATAAGAGTGTACAGGAAAATCCTATTTTTAGCATTCAAACCGAAAATAAGATGAACTTCTTACATGCATTCGGATATGAGTAAGCTACTGATTTTCAAAAACATTTGTCATATAATTTCCAACATGTTATTTGTTCAAGTGATACCAAGGCATGTAATAGTAATCAATAACGTCCGAAAAATAATTTTAACTAGTTTAAGTATTCGGACACATCAGCATTCCTAATTCTCTTCTTATGAAATCAAATTGTTCTTCACTTAAAGGTTTTGTAAAGATATCAGCTAGTTGATGTTTCGTATTAATGAATTCTATGATTACATCATGATTCGTAACATGATCTCGTATAAAGTGATATCTGATATCAATATGTTTTGTTCTTGAGTGTTGTATAGGGTTTTTTGTTAGGCATATTGCACTTGTGTTATCACATTTAATGGGAATATTTTTAAGATGAACTTTATAATCTTCTAAGGTATTTTTCATCCAAACAACTTGTTCACAGCATGCACTTGCTGCAATATATTCAGCTTCGGTTGTTGATAGTGCAACCGAGTTTTGTTTCTTAGATGATCAGGAAACAAGGGCATGTCCTAAGAATTGACATGTTCCTGATGTGCTTTTTCTATCTAATCTACAGCCAGCGAAGTTTGCATCAGCATAAGCAATTAACTCAAGCTTCTCTGATTTTGGGTACCATAATCCTAGATTTGTGGTACCATTAAGATATTTGAGTATTCTTTTTAACTGCCTTGAGATGAGATATCTTAGGGTTTGATTGAAATCTAGCACAAAGTCCTACACTGAACATTATGTCTGGTCTAGTTGCAGTGAGGTAAAGCAAACTTCCTATCATACCCCTATAGGTTTTTTGATCGAAGCTTTCTCCACTTTCATCAATTTCTAACTTAGTGGAGGTGCTCATAGGAGTGTTAATAGCTTTTGAGTTATTCATATTAAACTTCTTTAGTAAACTCATAGCATATTTAGTTTGACTAATAAAGATGCCATTGCTTAGTTGTTTGATTTGTAGACCTAAGAAGAATGTTAACTCTCCCATTAGACTCATTTCGAATTCAAGACTCATAGTTTTAGCAAAGGATTCACAAAGAGATTCATTCGTAGAACCAAAGATAATATCATCAACATAAATTTGAACAATGAGAAAATTATTTTCAAATTTCTTGATGAATAATGTAGTATCAACCTTGCCTTTTATGAAATTATTTTCAATAAGAAAAGAACTAAGTCTCTCATACCAAGCCCTTGGAGCTTGTTTTAAACCATAGAGAGCTTTAGTTAATCTAAACACATGATTAGGGAGACTATTATTTTCAAATCCAGGAGGTTGTTCAACATAGACTTCTTCGGAAATAAAGCCATTAAGAAAAGCGCTTTTAACATCCATTTGAAATAATTTAAAATTATTACTACTAGCGTAGGCAAGGAGCATTCTTATGGCTTCTAATCGAGCCACAGGAGCGAAGGTTTCTTCATAATCGATACCTTCTTCTTGGTTGAAACCTTTGGCCACTAATCTAGCCTTGTTTCTAACCACGATACCATTTTCATCTTGCTTGTTTCTAAAGACCCATTTAGTACCAATAACTAAATGGTCATTTGGCCTTGGAACAAGCGTCCACACCTCATTTCTCTCAAATTGATTTAATTCATCTTGCATTGCGATAATCCATGAATCGTCTTTCATGGCTTCATCAACACATTTGGGTTCAATTTGGGAGAGAAAGGCGGCGTTGGCACAAAAATTTTTAAAAGAAGATCATGTTTGAACCCCCTTTGATGTGTCTCCTAAGATTAGCTCCTTAGGATGAGCATCTGCATACTTCCAATCCTTGGGTAAGGAAATCTGGGAAGTGGATGCATCCAAGTTGCTAGTTGTAGACGGGGTTGCGTTTAAATTCAAAGAATCAAAATTAACATCATCGTCAAGATCATTTTTCCTAATTTCGGAAATCTCATCGAAAACAACATGGATGGATTCTTCAATAATTAAAGTTCTTTTATTAAAAATATGAAAAGCTTTAGAAACCGAAGAATAACCAAGAAAGATTCCTTCATCAGATTTAGCATCGAATTTTCCTAAGTTATCCTTTTCATTTAAGATAAAACATTTACACCCAAAGACTTTAAAATATGAGACATTGGGTTTTTTGTTGTTCCATAACTCATAAGGAGTTTTGGTGAGTAAGGGTCTTACTAGAACTCTATTCAAAATATAGCATGCAGTGTTTACGGCTTCGGCCCAAAAATATTTGGGTAGGCTATGTTCATTCAACATGGTTCTTGTCATTTCTTGTAGATTTCGATTTTTTCTTTCTACTACCCCATTTTGTTGAGGATTTCTTGGAGTAGAGAAGTTATGGTTGTATCCATTGAGTTCACAGAATTCTTGGAAGTCATGGTTTTGAAATTCTCCACCATGATCACTTCTAATTGACGAAATCATAGAACCCTTCTGATTTTGAACAAGTTTATAAAACTTGGTAAAATATTTAAAGCATTCATTTTTTTGTTTTAAGAAGTAGGTCCATGTATATCTGTTATAGTCATCAACAATGACAAAGGCGTACTTGCTACCTCCAAGACTCGATGTAGAGATTGGTCTGAATAAGTCCATATGGATCAATTGTAAGAGCCTAGAGGTGCTTATTTGATTCTTAGCTTTGAAACTACCCTTAATTTGTTTACCTAATTGGCAAGCATCACATACATTATCTTTGATGAACTTGATATGAGGAATTCCTCTTACAAGTTCTCTAGATGATATTTGAGTGATTAGTTTCATGCTAGCATGACCTAATCTTCTATGCCATAGCCAGGCATCCTCATTCATAACCGCAAAACACATTTCATCACATAAATCATTGATGTCAATAGTGTATACGTTATTTTGTTTTAATGCAATCATAGACATGTTCTTATGTGGTTTTTCAATGATGCAAGCATTAGATTCGAATTTGACAGTGTATCCTTTATCACATAATTGACTAATGCTCAAGAGGTTATGTTTTAAACCATCAACTAACAAAACATCTTCAATAAAGAAGTTGGATTTGTTACTTATGGTTCCTTTGCCAATGATTTTACCCTTGTTGTTGCCTCCGAAGGTGACATAGCCTTCGTCTATGCTAGTGAGCTTAGAGAATTGAGATTGATCTCCGGTCATATGCCTTGAGCATCCACTATCAAGGTACCATCTCTTGCTCCTAGCTTGCGATGGTGTGGGTTTCTACAAGAAAGGATGATTTTTAGGTACCCATTTGCTTTTGGGTGCCTCAAAGATAGATCTACATTGTTTATCATGTTGCATAGAGTTTATCATGGTTCCTTTAGGAACCCAAATCAATTTGTTTGGACTAATTTTCTTGAATGGACAATAATGCGTCTTGTGTCCAATTTTGCAACAAAAGTTACATTTTGCTTGGTGTTGAACATGTAAGATGAGGCCTTTTATAAAGGTGGTTGGATTTAGGTGAGGACTTCTCACAAATCCAATTCCACTTCTTTTTGGAACGTGACCCTTGTTTGCAAGGATCATGTTCAATGACTTGCTACCAACCTCGAATTTCTTCAAGGTGTCCTTAAGTAGCAGGTTTTCTTTTTGGAGAGTTTCTAGATCATGACATTTGATACATGAATTTAAACTATCATGATATTCAATTTTTAACTTATCAAAATCACAAGTAAGACTATCATGCTCCTTTTTCAGCAATTTGTATTTTCTATTGATAATCTTGCATTCATCAAATAAGTCATGGAAGACATTTAATAATTCATCGAAAGATAAATCAGCATCTAATAAATTCGTTACCTCCTCTCCGATGGCCATTAAGGCGTAATGAGCAACTTGCTCGGTGTTGGACTCCTCTTCTTCAGACGCGCTCGAATCATCCCATGTTGCTTTGAGCGCCTTCTTTTTTGTTGTTTTCTTTTTGGCTTGGGGACAATCACTCTTATAGTGTCCCGACTTTTTGCACTCATAGCAAATAACTTGGTCTTTCTTGGGTTCAAGTTTACTTTTAGTGTCATTATTAAACTTGTTTCTTTTAATGAATTTTTTAAATTTTCTTGTTAGAAGTGCCAAGTCATCATCACAGTCCTCATCACTTGAGTTTTCTTTCAAGTGATCTTCCAAAGTTCTAAGTGCCATATCCTTCCTGTTCTTTGGAAGGATGTCTTCTTGCTCTTCATGAGCTTTGCAAGTCATCTCGTAGGTCATTAATGACCCAATTAGTTCTTCAAGAGGGAAGTTGTTTAGATCTTTTGCCTCTTGAATAGCAGTGACTTTAGGATCCCAACTCTTAGGAAGGGATCTTAGAATCTTATTTACGAGCTCAAAATCCGAAAAACTTTTTCCGAGTCCTTTTAGACCGTTGACAACATCCGTGAAACGGGTAAACATGTCGCCGATAGTCTCACTCGGTTTCATCCGAAAAAGTTCGAAAGAGTGTAACAAAAGATTGATTTTTGACTCTTTCACTCTACTTGTGCCTTCATGAGTCACTTCGAGTGTGTGCCAAATATCAAATGCAGTTTCACAAATTGAAACACGATTAAACTCGTTTTTATCAAGTGCGCAAAATAAGGCATTCATAGCCTTTGCATTAAGAGCGAAAGCCTTCTTCTCCGAATCGTTCCAATCGATCATTGGAAGAGAAGACTTTGAAAAACCATTCTCGACAAGATTCCAGAGTTCAACGTCCATAGAAATAAGAAAGATTCTCATTCGGGTCTTCCAATAGGTGTAGTCCGTCCCATTAAACATGGGTGGACGTGTAATGGAATGGCCCTCTTGGTTTCCGGCGTAAGCCATCTCTCTTGGGTTTTAATCCGTTTGAGAGTTAACCGAGCTCTGATACCAATTGTTAGGATCGAGAGCACTAAGAGGGGGGGGGGTGAATTAGTGCAGCGAAAATCTTTCAGCGATCAAAAATGAAAGCTGCGTTCGTTCGATAAAAACTATTTTGATGCAAAAGCCGATTCTAAGATTACTTATGATTAAGTGCAGTTTACTTCTAAACACAGTTTGCATCTAAGCGCAGTTTACGCAGTTTGCGTCTAAATGCAGTTTGCGTCTAAATGCAGATTACGTCTAAGCGCAGTTTGCATCTAAGCGCAGTTTACGTCTAAGCTCAAATTGCGTCTAAGCGTAGTTTGCGTCTAAGCGCAGTTTGCATCTTGGTGCAGATTGCATCTAAGTGCAGTTTGCAGTTATAAATGGAATCAAAACGTAAACGTAAACAGCAAAGAAACTCGTTCGTAAAAGCGCAGAAGACAGTTTGCAGTTATAAATAGAATCAAAACGTAAATGTAAACTGCAATGTAAGGATCGTACGAAAACACCGATTTACATCTGAATGCAGATTCGGAAAGATCAGAACTTAGAAACTTGTTCGTAAAAGCGCAGAGAGCAGTAGCTATGTAGGAGGTTTGCAGTAATGATAAAGTGCTCAAAATAAAAGCAAACCAGAGATTTAGAGTGGTTCGGTCAGTCCTAACCTACTCCACTTTTGGCTTCCTCCACCGACGAGGTCACCGACGTCAACTAGGGGCCTTCCTTCAATAGGCGAAGGCCAACTGCCCTTTTACAGTTTCACTCCTTTTGACGGGCTCAAGAGACAACCCTTACAGAACCTTTCTCTCCTCTCTTTACAACTCAAGACTTGAAGAACAGAAAGAGGAGAACTTTTGGACTTTACACAAATTTGAGCTCTTAGAATCACAGAAAAGATCAAGAATTCGGTGTAGGTCTGTATCTTTTCAGTGCTGAATGGGTGGGGTATTTATAGGCCCCAACCCAGTTCAAATTTGGAGCTCAAAATGATCAAATCCCGGAATTCCGGGATCAGGCGGTTGCACCTCCTGACTGGGGCGGTTGCACCGCCTGGCAGAGCTCGAAGACTGAGCCTCTGGGCAGTGCTACCTCTGTCAGAGGCGGTTGCACCTCTCTGCCATAGCTCGAAGACCGAGCTCAGGCGGTTGCACCGCCTGACTGGAGAGGTTGCACCGCCTGGCAGAGCTCGAAACTTGAGCTCTGGCAGTGCTACCTCCTGACAGAGGAGGTTGCACCGCCCAGTCTCGCTGGGAGACGTAGCCTGGGCGGTGCGACCTCCCTGCTTGGGCGGTTGCACCTCCCACAGCAACTTGGGTCCGAATGGGTTGAACCATTCGACCCAATTTGAGTTCTTCAGGGGCCCAATTGCCCCAGGATTAAGCTAATGGGATCACCTCCCATTTCTAACTTAATTAAAGTGCTAACTACGATTATTTCCTAAGACATATTCTGCAGCTTGCTTCGGTGCGTCACTCGCTTCTTCCGGCGAGTTTCCGGCGAACTTCCGTCGATCATCCGATGAACCCTCGGTGATGCTCCTGCGGACTTCCGGCAAACTCCTGGACTGCGACGATCCACTTGGCAAGTTCCGACGAGCTCCTTTGGCAAGCTTCTGGACTTCTCGAATTTGTTCCCGCAGAACCTCCGACGACTGTTCGAACTTCCGTCGAGCTCTCGAACTCCCAACGTGATCATTATCATGACTCCGGCGTAACTCCTGCTGCATGTCTTACTTTCATCGTAGTTAATCCTGCACACTTATCTCAACACATATATTAGACAACAAATGACAATTGACTTCATCATCAAAATCCGAGATTCAACACGCTCTTCTTGGCCCGATGCCCGAATCCATGGCCCAAAGCCTTTTGTCGATACATCGATCGATCCTTCGGTGCGACGTCTAATCTTCTAACATGTTTCTCCGGCCCAACATGTGTTGGGAAATCTTGGGGCGACATCATGTGCGCAGCGGAAGAACAAGAAAATAAACTCCCCAATTTCCCAAAACGATATTCCTTATCGTGCGAAGATTGGTGCGCAAAAATCCATGAAACAAACTACGTATAGAATAGATTATGTTATTTAGGGAGACCGTATATCCCTATTTCCTTGCAGATCTCTAGGAGAGGGTGAAGGAGGTCAAGTGTCCTCCTATCTAGTAGTGATCCACATAGGGCTGCAATGACGCTCCTCAAAACTCCAGGCCTACTCTAAGGTGGAGAGGGGGAGGAGAATAGGAGAGGCAAGCAAAGGCTCTAGCCTGTGAACCACTAAATCACTCCTATTTATAGAGGTCCCTTATCAAACCCTAATGGATCCTCCCCTAGTGGGTATTGGATCTACAACCAATTACCTAAGCCTTTTAGATTAGTGGATCTCTATCCAATAATCTCTCATGGGCTCTTATTAGATCTCGTCTATGGGATCCAATAATTCAAGGGCTTATTGGATATCCAATAAGATAGGGGCTCCGATAGATATCTCATATCCAAACCTCTACTCATTGCAATACTTACCATATGTGTGTGACCCTCTAAGCCCAATATCGAGCTGGCCGTGAGTCATACCTGTCAGAACTCCTTCTAACTTAGTGAATTATTATCTCTCTAATAATTCACTCGACTCATCGACTACGGATGTACAAGGCCACTACGTCATAGTCCCTAGACGATATAGGGGAATCCAATCCATTGGACCTGTCTGTCCTCAGTTACCGTATACCTATAGTCCCTCATCCATCTAATATCCCAGAGACCGTATATCGAGCATGGTGCTGTCAAACCCATACGGTTTCTTCTCAATTCTCGCTCTAATCGGATTCTCCCAAAGAACTCTTTCTCTCTCAATCCAAATGACCATAGCCAGGGATTTGTCTGAGCAAGAACATATGGGATATTCCTCTCATGATGCCAAGAGTGGATGATCTGTTAGGACTCTAGCTAGGAGAGTCCTAATTGAGAGGGATATTCATGTAAAATCTACCTAAGCCGACCTCTATTAAAGAGGTGAAGAGGCCGGCTAGGGTTAGGAGATTGTTTCTTAGAGAAGAATTAGGAGTTGTAAATGAATAGGAGCCTTGAGTAGAAGTCCTATTATGAGTTGGTTAGAAGTAGGAGTCTTGAGTAGGAGTCCTATTAGGAGTTAGGGTTTGGAAGCCCTATAAATAGCCATGTATTCCTCCTCTTTTCATAAGTAATAGATGAATCTTTTCTACAGCCTTTGAGCAGCAACTTGGAGGGAGGAACCCCTATAGAGTTCCAAGGAGGCCGATTCTCTAAAGAGATCAACCCCAAATTTAGAATCTGCAAGGGTTCTAACACCTGGTATTAGAGCCGCATTCTTGGCATCTCTCTGCCCTTCCATAGCCATCCATCAACCCTCCACAGCCACCCAAAGCAATTCCCATAATTGCTTAAAAGATCGTCGCCAAATTCCACCGTCATCTCCACCACCACGGATCATCCTTTGATCTCCCCGTGAATTGCAATAGGTTCTGGTTTCCTATCTTACTGCTGCTATAATTTAGTTATCCTTATTTGAAAATCCCAAAAAAATTATTCCTATATTGCTGCATAAACCTTTCGTCATAAAGTTTTCATCTCTATGACAAAAGATATATTGTAGAATTCTAACCGTATAGCACCATCTGTTGGATCTTGCTATTGTGTTTTTTCTATCCAAATCTCTATGAAATTTTTATGACATCTTTGACACTTCCTAACAGCAAATTTTCTTTTAGTTTTTTCAAAAAATTCTCAATATAAACCATTGATATTTTACGTCTAATCAGCTATACTTAAAAATCTGCACTGTAAAATTTCAGCCGCATAGCACTGTTTGTTTGATCTTGATATAATGTTGTTTCTATCCAAATCTCTACGAAATTTTTATGATAGCTTTGAAACTTCCTAACAGTGGATTTCCCTTTGGTTTCATTAAAAAATTCTCAATATAAACTATTGGTCTTTTACGTCCAATCTGCTATACTTAAAAATCTGTGCTGCAGAAAATTTCAGCGTATATTGTTGCCTTAACCCATCTATTTGCAATATTTTTTGAATGAAATTTCTTATATACTTCATAGATCATCTTAGCTTCCATCTAAGATTGATATATTGAGAAATTCATCTCTAAAAATAATTTTGTGTTGCTGTAAATTTTCATCATAAACAACTATAATTTTTCGACGAGAATTCTGCTATCACAACTTGCACCAATTTCCTTGCTATTATACTGCTGAAATTTTCTTGATTAAATTAGTCATCCTTGCTGTTATATAAACTATGATTTTGCTATCAATTCTCTAAATTTTTTGGTGAAAATTACGTCGAGAAACCATTGTTTCTTCTATGATAATTCTGCTCTTACAAGAGCACATACTTGGTGCAACTTCCACTGATTTCTATCAAACCTTTGTTGCCATCTACCATAGATCTAAAACTTTCATCCATAGCCCTAAAACTCCACCAAACCACACCCTCAAACTGCACCCAAAACAACCACAAAACAAGCCTAAATCGTAGCCTACATCCACCGATCCACCAACCCTTTCGACCATCACTTCTCTCAACTTATACATGCCTTTAACCTGACAATAAAAGAGAGATCTTAACATCACATATTTGGAGGCATATACTATGTCATCTGAGGAGGCAATCAATGCTAAATTCGAAGCCTTCGAGGTGCGAATGGAAGATAAGATTCGGACACTCTTTACCGAACTCAGATTGGGCTGACCACTAAGCCCAAAGAAATCACATCAAGGAGAGTGCTTTGCCCAATCGCACCAAGCGCGAAGAGATGACTTCTAAGGAAGGAGAGGCTCTATGACTGACCCCAACTATCCATGCATAAGATTGAACTTTCCTAGATGGGAAGAAGGAGACCCGATTGGTTGGATTTCACGTGCGAAGCGATATTTTCGGTACCACAAAACCGCGGACCCATCTATGGTGAAAATTGCAGCTATACATCTTGAAGGGGATGCCGTACAGTAGTTTGACTGGTTTGAACATACTTATGGAGTCCTTTCATGGTGACAATTCAAAGAAGGACTGCTGATCCGCTTCAAACCAACCGATTACAAGAATATTGACGGACAACTAGCAAAGATCTGACAAACCTCCACCATTCAGGAGTACCATACCAGGTTTGAAAGGTTATCTAATCAAACTCTTGATTGGTCTCAAAAATAGCTATTGAGGACCTTCATTGAGGGCTTGAAGCCGGAGATCTAAGGAAAAGTTAAAGCGCGACAACCGTACACGCTTATGGTAGCCATCTCTTTCGCACGACATCAAGTGGAGCAATTGAACCATGAAGCTCGGAGGACTAGGGTCACTCCTCAACTAGCAATATTGAAGCCCTCAATGCACCCTACTGTCGACCTAGTCCCTACACCAAAGAGGTTAACAAGAGAAGAGCTTCGGGAGCGATATGCGAAGAGGTTATGTTGGCATTGTGACGAGACGTGGAGCCTTGAGCATTGTTGTAGTAAAGGGAGACTTCTTATGATTGAACCAATAGAAGAAGAGGTCATTGAACATCTAGAAGAGAGCCTTGAATATGAAGAAGAAGATGCAGAAGAGAAGCCACAACCGACCAAAGTTACGGTACATGCACTAGCTGGCTACTTAAACACGCAAACAATGAAAGTTGGAGGCCTTCTCAAACAACAACCGATCACTGTTCTCATTGACACGGGCAGTACTAATAACTTTCTAAATAGTAAGGTTACTGTCCAGATGGCCTTACCTATCGAGAATTGCAGCAGGTTTGACGTTAATGTCACCGATGGATGGATTTGGAAGTATGATCGTAGGCGCCCGCAAGTGAAACTATTGCTGATCATGAGGCCTTACCAAGAGATAATTGCATATTTCTTCCTTCTCCCTCTTGATGATCATGAGGCCATACTCAGAATTAAATGGTTGACAACATTAGGTGATATTTCTTGAAATTTTATGCAACTAATTATGAAATTTTACAGTAAGGAGAAATAGGTGATACTGAACAGGAAATATGGGGGCGATGTAATGACGATTTGCACACAACAAATGGAGAAGGTTTTGCATAAAGCATACAGTGGCTTTTTGGTACAACTTGAGTAGCAAACTAAGGGAGAGCCAATAGAATTTGAAGATCCAAACCTACTTCCTTTGTTTGCTGAATTTTCAGATATATTTGACGAATCGCACAACCTACCTCTTACCCGTCGGCATGATCATTATATAACGATTCTTCCAAGCAAACCTCCAGCAAATACTTGACCATATCAGTATCTATATCTCTAGAAGGATGAAATAGAAAGAATTGTAAAAGAGATGCTCGAAACAGGAGTTATTCAGCCAAGTTACAGTCTCTACTCTTCACCAGTGCTACTTGTATGCAAGAAGGATGGAACATGGCGAATATGCGTGGATTACCGAGGTCTTAATGGCATAACCATCAAGGATAAATATCCTATTCCAGTAGTAGATGAATTGCTAGATGAAAGGGAGCATAAATCTTCACAAAGCTGGACTTTTGATCCGGGTATCATCAAATACGAGTGTACGAAGAAGTCATACCGAAAATCGCCTTTCGAACACACAACGGCCACTACGGATTTTTGCTTTCTTCAACAAAAGGTGGAATATCTTGGGCATATCATATCAAAGGAAGGTGTGATGGTGGACCCCTTCAAAATTAGAGCAATGCAAAACTGGTCTACCCCGAGGAACATAAAATTGCTACATGGCTTTCTGGGTTTAACAGGCTACTACCATAAGTTCGTGAAAAACTATGGAAAGATCAGTGCACCACTGTTAGGACTCTAGCTAGGAGAGTCCTAATTGAGAGGGACATTATGTTAGGACTCTGTTAGGACTCTAGCTAGGAGAGTCCTAATTGAGAGGGACATTCATGTAAGAGATTTTTTCTTAGAGAAGAATTAGGAGTTGTAAGGGAATAGGAGTCTTGAGTAGGAGTCCTATTAGGAGTTGGTTAGAAGTAAGAGTCTTAAGTAGGAGTCCTATTAGAAGTTAGGGTTTAGAAGCCCTATAAATAGTCATGTATTCCTTCTCTTTTCTGAAGCAATAGATGAATCTTTTCTGCAGCCTTTGAGCAGCAACTTGGAGGGAGGAACCCCTATAGAGTTCCAAGGAGGCTAATCCCCTAAAGAGATCAACCCCAAGTTAAGAATCTGCAAGGGTTCTAACACCTGGTATCAGAGCTGTTGAATCTTGGATTTTGATGATAAAATCAATTGATGGGTTAATTGATCTAATCCATATTATTGAGCTAAGTGTGCAGGATTAACTATGATAACCAGAAAACACAAAGCAAGAATACCGGAGTCAAGTTCGATGGACGTTTAAGAGTCCGAAGAATCGTCGGAGATGCTGCCGGAACCAACCGAGAAGAAATCGGGAACCTGTCGGAATTTTTGAAAGTTCGCCGAAGAGATCATCGGAGGTTCACAGAGATCACCGAGAAGGCTCGGCTACTCGTTAAAGTCATCACAAGTTCGGGAGCTTGCTGGGAGTCCGTCGGAAGAAGTTCGTCAAAAAGCTCGCCGGAACAAGACTCGACGTTCACGGTTGAAAACTTGCCTAGGATGTTTTTTTTGTTATGTAGTTCACTTGTAATTAGGATTAGGATTAAGAGATAATCCTATATCCTGGTTAGGGGCCAACTGGGCCCAAAATTAGACTTGGTTTGGGCTAAATTTGAAGCCCAAACAGTGAACCGAAGAGTCTGGCGGTGGCACCGCCAGACTGGGTGGTTGCACCACCCAGCACCCGAGAGCTGGGCGATGGCACCGCCCAGCACTGTCAATGTCTGACAGTGACAGGCGGTGGCACCACCACTAACAAGCGGTGGCACCGCCAGCATCGGGAACCCAAAGAGAATTCAAATTTTGGAGCCCAAATTTGAATCCTCTTGAGGCTTATAAATACCTCTCAAATCTCAAGTGAGATTATAACTTTTTGAGAAGCAATTGATTGAGAGAAAAGTCTTAGAAAGTCTTAGCAAGTCTTGTTTTCAATTTGCTAGAGTGTTCTCCTCCTTCTTTCTTGCTGAAAATTTGTAAGAGGTTGAACTGCTTGTAAAAGGTTGTAAGAGGGGTATTTACCCTTCCATTTCATGAGATTTGCTAGTGGAAGGTGGGAGCCTCATCGAAGAGGGGCCTCGCAAGTGGATGTAGGTCATTTGACCGAACCACTCTAAAATCGGCGTGATCTTTGGTTTGCATTTCATTATTGCTATTTACATTACTGCAAACCTTCTTACATGCTTTATTTCCTTATTACCTTTGCTGCACAACTTTAAGAATACGCTTTCAAGTTAAGCTTTTCAAGTTCTGTTCTTATCGTACGAAAGATTTGTCGAAACCAACGTTTTAATCCGCTGCACTAATTCCCCCCCCCCTCTTAGTGCCGCTCCGATCCTAACAATTGGTATCAGAGCTAGGCTCACTCTCATATTTGGTTTGATACCAAAGAGAGATAGCTTACTCCGGCATACATGAGGGTCATTCTATCACACGTCCACCCTTGTTTAATGCGTCGGATTATACTTATTGGAAGACTCGTGTGAGGATCATCCTCATTTCTATGGATTTCGAGCTTTGGACTATTGTTGAAAACGGATTTCAAAAATCTTCTCTTCCGATGAGCGAATGGAATGAATCGGAGAAGAAGGTTTTTGCTTTAAATGCAAAGGCTATGAATGCCTTGTTTTGTGCACTAGACAAAAATGAATTTAATCGTGTTTCAATTTATGATTCGGCTTTTGATATTTGGAGAACTCTTGAGGTCACTCATGAAGGCACTAGCCAAGTGAAAGAGTCCAAAATCAACATCCTTGTGCACTCTTACGAACTTTTCCGAATGAAACCAAGTGAATCCATCGGAGACATGCACACCCGGTTTACGGATGTCATCAATGGACTCAAAGCTCTTGGTAAAGATTTTACTAACTTTGAACTAGTAACTAAAATCTTAAGATCCCTCCCTAAAAGTTGGGATCCAAAAGTTACGGCCATTCAAGAGACCAAAGACCTTAAAACATTTCCTTTTGAAGAACTCATTGGGTCTCTAATGACCTACGAAATGACATGTCAAGCTCATGACGAGCTCAAGAATCCCCTTCTAAAGAACAGGAAGGATATGGCACTCAAATCACAAGAAGACCACTTGAAAGGAACATTAAGTGATGAGGACAGTGACAATGACATTACACTTTTGACTCAAAAATTTAAAAAATATTTAAGAAAGAACAAATTTAAAAATAATACAAAAAATAAATTCGAACAAAAAGTGATTTGCTATGAATGCAAAAAACTGGGACACTACAAGAACGATTGTCCTCAAGCCAAAAAGAGAACATCAAAGAAGAAGGGGCTCAAGGCAACGTGGGATGATTCAAGCGCGTCCGAAGAAGAGGATTCCAACACAGAGCAAGTTGCTCATTACGCCCTAATGGCCATCGGAGAAGAGGTAACGGATTTAATTAATGCAGATTTACCTTATCATGAATTATTAAATGCTTTCCATGAGTTATTTGATGAATGTACGACAATTAGTAGAAAATACAAATTGCTAAAAAAGGAGCATGATAGTCTCACTTGTGATATCGATAAATTAAAAACTGAATATCATGATAGTTTAGCTCCATGTATAAAATGTCATGATCTAGAATCTCTCCAAAAGGAGAACTTGCTACTTAAGGACACCTTGAAGAAATTCGAGGTTCATAGCAAATCTTTGAACATGATCCTTACAAATAAGGGTCACGTTCCTAAAAGAAGTGGAATCGGATTTGTGAGAAGTCCTCACCAAAATCCAACCACTTTCATTAAAGGCCTCATCTTACATGTTCGGCACCAAAGCAATTGCAACTTTTGTTGCAAATATGGACATAAAACTTATAAATGTCCATTCAATAAAATTAGTCCAAACAAACTAATTTGGGTTCCTAAAGGAACCATGATCAATTCTATGCAATATGATGAACAAGTTTTTAAGGCACCCAAAAGAAAATGGGTACCTAAAAATAATCCCTTCTTGTAGAAACATACACCATCACAAGCTAGGAGCAAGAGATGGTATCTAGATAGTGGATGCTCAAGACATATGACTGGAGATCCATCTCATTTCTCTATGCTCACTAGCAAAGAAGAAGGGTACGTCACCTTTGGAGACAACAACCAAGGCAAAATCATTAGCAAGGGAACCATAGGTAACAAATTAAAATTTTCTATTGATGATGTCTTACTAGTTGATAGATTGAAACATAATCTCTTGAGTGTTAGTCAATTATGCGATAAAGGTTATATCGTTAGATTTGAATCAAATGTGTGTATTATTGAAAAACCAAACCATAACATAACTATGATTGCATTAAAACAAAATAATGTCTACACCATCAACCTTGATGAACTAAGTAATGAATAGTGCTTCTCCGCTTTAAATAATGATGCTTGGCTTTGGCATAGGAGACTAGGCCATGCAAGCATGAAACTAATATCTAAGATCTCATCTAGAGAATTAGTGCGAGGAATTCCAAATATAAAGTTTATTAAGGGCAAAGTATGCGATGCATGTCAATTAGGTAAACAAATAAAAACTAGTTTCAAACCACAAACTCAAATTAGCACCACTAGACCATTACAATTGATTCATTTGGACTTATTTGGACCAATTGACACGACAAGTCTAGGAGGAAGCAAATATGTGTTTATAATTGTGGATGACTATACTAGATACACTTGGACCTATTTCTTAGCTCACAAAAGTGATTGCTTCAAGTGTTTCTCTAAATTTTGTAAACTCACTCAAAAAGAAAAAGGTTTTATGATTTCATCAATTCGGAGTGATCACGGTGGCGAATTTCAAAACCGTGACTTTCAAATTTTTTGTGAAGTTAATGGATACAATCACAACTTCTCCACTCCGAGGAATCCCCAACAAAATGGAGTAGTTGAAAGAAAGAATAGAAACCTATAAGAAATGGCAAGAACAATGTTAAATGAACATAGTCTACCAAAGTATTTTTGGGCCGAAGCCATAAATACGGCTTGCTACATCATGAATAGGGTCCTAATAAGACTATCCCTATCAAAAACTCCCTATGAATTATGGAATAGCAAAAAACCAAATATTTCCTATTTTAAAGTTTTCGGTTGTAAATGCTTTATTTTGAATGAAAAGGATGCCTTAGGAAAATTTGATGCTAAATCCGATGGAGGCATCTTTCTTGGTTACTCTTCCGTTTCTAAGGCTTTTCGGGTTTTTAACAAAAGAACCTTAGTAATAGAAGAGTCTATTCATGTTGTTTTTAATGAAATTTCTAATTTAAAGAAAAATGATTTTGATGATGATCTTGGTTTTGATAATTTGAATTTAAATGAACCCCCTCCTCAAAATAGCAACTTGGATGCACCTTCTTCCAAAATTTCCTTACCCAAGGAATGGAAGTATATAGATGCTCATCCAAATGAGCTAATTATAGGAGATACATCAAAAGGGGTTCAAACTCATTCCTCTTTCAAGAATTTTTGTGCTAACGCCGCCTTCCTTTCTCAAATCGAACCTAAATGCATTGACGAGACCATAAAAGATGATTTTTGGGTTATTGCAATGCAAGAGGAATTGAATCAATTTGAGAGGAATAAGGTATGGAAGCTTGTTCCTAGACCAAGTGACCATTTAGTCATTGGTACTAAATGGGTCTTTAGAAACAAGCAAGACGAAAATGGTATCGTGGTTAGAAACAAGGCTAGATTAGTGGCCAAAGGTTTCAACCAAGAAGAAGGTATCGATTACGAAGAAACCTTCGCTCCCGTGGCTCGATTAGAAGCCATAAGGATGCTCTTTACCTATGCTAGTAGTAATAATTTTAAACTATTTCAAATGGATGCCAAAAGTGCCTTCTTGAATGGTTTTATTTCCGAAGAAGTATATGTCGAACAACCTCCCGGATTTGAAAATTCTCTTCTTCCTAATCATGTATTCAAATTGACTAAGGCTCTCTATGGCTTGAAACAAGCTCCTAGAGCTTGGTATGAAAGGCTTAGTTCCTTTCTTATTTTAAATAATTTTACCAAAGGCAAGGTTGATACTACATTGTTTATCAAACATTTTGAAAATAATTTTCTTATTGTGCAAATTTATGTTGACGATATTATTTTTGGCTCTTCGGATGAATCACTATGTGAATCATTTGCCAAATGTATGAGTCATAAATTTGAAATGAGTTTAATGGGTGAATTAACTTTCTTTTTGGGTTACAAATCAAACAACTTAGTGATGGTATATTTCTTAACCAATCTAAATATACATTAGAATTGTTAAAACGATTTAACATGGATAATTCAAAAGCAATAAACACCCCTATGAGTACTGTGACTAAGTTAGATATGTTAGGATCGGAGCGGCACTAAGAGGGGGGAGTGAATTAGTGCAGCGGTAAAGTGTGATAAACTTTTTACAATTTAAACACTTTCGGAAACTTCGTACGATAAAAGTAACGTTTTCGTTTGAAACCATTTCGATTGCGTTTTAACTTGAAGAGATAAGTAAGACGGAGACAAAGAAGTATAGCATTAAAGTGCAAATGGTTTGCAGTAATGTAAATGACAATAAGTAAATGCAAACCAAAGATCACGTCGATTTTACAGTGGTTCGGTCAAATGACCTACATCCACTTGCGAGGCTCCTCTTCGATGAGGCTCCCACCTTCCACTAGCAAATCTCTTGAAGGGGAAGGGTAAATACCCATCTTTACAACTTTTTACAAGCGGTTCACTCTCTTACAGATTTTCAGCAAGAAAGAAGGAGGTGAACACTAGCAAATTGAAAACAAGACTAGCAAAGACTTTTCTAAGACCTTTCTCTCAAATAATTGCTGCTCAAAAAGTTGTTATCTCAGCTGAGATTTGAGGGGTATTTATAGGCCTCAAGAGGATTCAAATTTGGGCTCCAAAATTTGAATTCTCTTTGGGTTCCCGATGCTGGCAGTGCCGCCGCCTGTCAGTGGCGGTGCCACCGCCTATCACTGTCAGACATTGACAGTGCTGGGCAGTGCCACCGCCCAGCTCTTGGGTGCTGGGTGGTGCCACCGCCCAGCCGAGGCGGTGCCATCGCCCAGCTCTCGGGTGCTGGGCGGTGTAACCGCCCAGTCTGGCGGTGCCACCGCCAAACCCTTCGGTTCACTTGTTGGGCTTCAAATTTAGCCCAAACCAAGTCTAATTTTGGGCCCAGTTGGCCCCTAACCAGGATATAGGATTATCTCTTAATCCTAATCCTAATTACAAGTGAACTACATAACAAAACATATCCTAAGCAAGTTTTCAACCGCAAACGTCGAGTCTTGTTCCGGCGAGCTTTCCGACGAACTTCTTCCGACGGACTCCCGGCAAGCTCCCGAACTTGTGATGACTTTAACGAGTAGCCGAGCCTTCTTGGTGATCTCCGTGAACCTCCGACGATCTCTTCGGCGAACTTCCGAAAATTCCGACAGGTTCCCGATTTCTTCTCGGTTGGTTCTGGCAGCATCAATGTTATAATCACAAATTATGTGCTTCAAGTCTCATTCCCTTTTTGTTGATGACAAAGGGGGAGAAAAGTGATGACTTGTACCATTTTGATAGCATGATTTATATGAATTGTAAAAGCTTGTATGAATGTCTTATATGCCTTGCAAAATGCCTGGCAAAATCCTTGAGAATATCACCAGAATGATTGATCATATTAAAAGCATGCCTTACATCTATATCATGAAATTCATGTTGAAAATCTTTATCTCCTGTCGTAGTAAAAATTGTCCCATATCATTTGACTTATGATTTTCATCGAAGTTTCGCATTTACTATTGCTTAATGAGAATAACGATAAGTTCTACGGTTAGAACTTATCGATTTATGCTTGAATTCAATGGATGGAATTCAAGTGTTTTTATCTTCTCATAATATGGCATATAGATAGGGGGAGTTATGTTTAACTCCGTCATCAATTGATTGTCATCATAAAAAAGGGGGAGATTGTTGAATCTCGGATTTTGATGATAAAATCAATTGATGGGTTAATTGATCTAATCCATATTATTGAGCTAAGTATGCAGGATTAACTACGATAACTAGAAAACACAAAGCAAGAATACCAGAGTCAAGTTCGATGGACGTTTAAGAGTCCGAAGAATCGTCGGAGATGCTGCCGGAACTAACCGAGAAGAAATCGGGAATCTATCGGAATTTTCGAAAGTTCGCCGAAGAGATCATCGGAGGTTCACGGAGATCACCGAGAAGGCTCGGCTACTCGTTAAAGTCATCATAAGTTCGGGAGCTTGCTGGGAGTCCGTCGGAAGATGTTCGTCGGAAGAAGTTCGTCGGAAAGCTCGCCGGAATAAGACTCGACGTTCGCGGTTGAAAACTTGCTTATGATGTTTTTTTTGTTATGTAGTTCACTTGTAATTAGGATTAGGATTAAGAGATAATCCTATATCCTGGTTAGAGGCCAACTGGGCCCAAAATTAGACTTGGTTTGGGCTAAATTTGAAGCCCAAACAGTGAACCGAAGAGTCTGGCGGTGGCACCGCCTGGCTGGGCGGTGGCACCGCCTAGCACTGTCAATGTCTGATAGTGACAAGCGGTGGCACTGCCACTGACAGGCGGTGGCACCGCCAGCATCGAGAACCCAAAAAGAATTCAAATTTTGGAGCCCAAATTTAAATCCTCTTGAGGCCTATAAATACCCCTCAAATCTCAGCTGAGATTATAACTTTTTAAGAAGCAATTGATTGAGAGAAAAGTCTTAGAAAGTCTTAGCAAGTCTTGTTTTCAATTTGCTAGAGTGTTCTCCTCCTTTTTTCTTGCTGAAAATTTGTAAGAGGTTGAACTGCTTGTAAAAGGTTGTAAGAGGGGTATTTACCCTTCCATTTCAAGAGATTTGCTAGTGGAAGGTGGGAGCCTCATCGAAGAGGGGCCTCGCAAGTGGATGTAGGTCATTTGACCGAACTACTCTAAAATCGGCGTGATCTCTGGTTTGCATTTCATTATTGCTATTTACATTACTGCAAACCTTCTTACATGCTTTATTTCCTTATTACCTTTGATGCACAACTTTAAGAATACGCTTTCAAGTTAAGCTTTTCAAGTTTCGTTCTTATCGTATGAAAGATTTGTCGAAACCAATGTTTTAATCCGCTAAACTAATTCACCCCCCCTCTTAGTGCCACTTCGCTCCTAACAAGAGCAGCGTTCTTGGCATCTTGCTGCCCTTCCATAGCCATCCATCAACTCTCCACAACTATCCAAAGCAATTCCCACAATTTCTTAAAAGATCGTCGTCGAATTCGGCCATCATCTCCACCACCGCAGATCATCCTTTGATCTCCCCGTGAATTGCAACAGGTTCTGGTTTCCTACCTTACTGCTGCTGCAATTTAGTTATCCCTATCCAAAAATCCAAAAAAAAAAAAAAATTTCGTTCCTATATTGCTGCAAATTTTCATCGTAAGTTGCTAAAATTTTTCGACGAGAATTCTACTATTGCAACTAACACCAATTTTCTTGTTGTTACTGCTGAAATTTTCTTGATTAATTTGGACATCCTTGCTGTCATATAAACTGAGATATTGCTGTCAATTCCCTCTTCAAATCTCTCAATTTTTTTTTGGAGATTTTGTCGAGAAACCGCTATTTCTTGGACGATAATTCTGCTCTTACAAGACAACACAATTCTACAGCAAACTTTCACTGATTTCTATCAAACCTATACATGCCTTTAACCCATCAACAAAAGAGAGATCTTAACATCACAGATTTGGAGTCATATACTATGGCATCTGAGGAGGCAATCAATGCTAAATTTGAAGCCTTTGAGGCACAAATGGAGGATAAGATTCAGACTCTCCTTACCGAATTCAGTTTGGGCCGACCACCAAGCCCGAAGAAATCACATCAAGGAGAGAGCTCTAACCAATCACATCATGCCCAAAGAGATGACTTCCAAGAGAGGGGAGGCTCTATGACCAACCCCAACTATTCGCACATGAGAGTGGACTTCCCTAGATGGGAAGAAGGAGACCCAATTGGTTGGATCTCGCATGCGGAGTGATATTTTCGGCACCATAAAACTGCGGATGCATCCATAGTGGAAATTACACCTATACATCTTGAAGGGGATGCCATACAATGGTTTGACTAGTTTGAACACACTTATGGAGTCCTTTCATGGCGACAATTCAAAGAAGGACTACTGATCCGCTTCGGACCAACTTATTACGAGAACATTGACGGACAACTAGCAAAGATCCGACAAACCTCCACCATTCAGGAGTACCAGACCAGGTTTGAAAGATTATCTAATCAAACTCATGATTGGTCTGAAAAATAGTTATTGGGGACCTTTATTGAGGGCTTAAAGCCGGAGATCCGGGGAGAAGTTAAGGCGCGACAACCTTACACGCTTATGACAGCCATCTCTTTCGCACGACTTCAAGAGGAGCGATTGAACCATGAAGCCCGGAGGACTAGGATCACTCCATGACCTACAATACTAAAGCCCTCAGCCCCCCCTACTATCAACTGAGTCCCTACACCGAAAAGGTTAACAAGAGAAGAACTTCGGGAGTGATCTGCGAAGGGGTTATGTTGGCATTGCGACGAGCCGTGGAGCCGCGAGCATCGCTGTAAAAAAGGTAGACTTCTTATGATTGAACCAGTAGAAGAAGAGGTCATTGAACATCTAGAAGAGAGCCTTGAACATGAAGAAGAAGACATGGAAGAAGAGCCACAACCGACCGACATTACGGTACACGCATTAGCCGGCTACTCAAATCCGCAAACGATGAAAGTTGGAGGCCTTCTCAAACAACAGCCGATCACTGTTCTCATCGACACGGGTAGCACTAATAACTTCCTGAATAGTAAGGTTGCTGGTCGAATGGCACTACATATTGAATGTTGCAGCAAGTTCGATGTAAAGGTTGCCGACGGTAGAATCCTAAAGTGCGACCAAAGATGCCCGCAGGTGAAACTATTACTGCAAGACCAAGAAATTATCATCGATTTCTTCCTCCTACCAATCGATGACTATGAGGTAGTGCTTGATATAGAATGGTTGACTACACTAGGTGATGTCTCTTAGAACTTTTCTAAATTAATTATGAAATTCTACTGTAAGGGCAAACAGATCATCCTACGCGGGAAGCGCGGAAGCAACGTTACCACTGTTTCGACCCAACGAATGGAGAAAGTTTTACACAAGGTAAATGGTGGCTTTTTGATGCACCTCCAGCAGCAACCAGAGGGGAAGAAAATAGAAATTGAAGATCAAAATCTTGCCCAATTGCTTATTGAATTTGCCGACATATTTGCTGAACCGTGCAGTCTTCCTCCTTCTCGGCAACATGACCATCGAATTTCAATCCTTCCGGGCAAGCCACCAGCGAACACTCGACTATACCGATATCCTCACCTCCAGAAAGATGAAATTGAAAAGATCGTAAAGGAGATGCTTGAAACAGGGGTGATTCGACCAAGTTGCAGCCCCTATTCTTCACCGGTGCTACTTGTACGCAAGAAGGACGGAACTTGGCGGATGTGCATCGACTACCGAGCTTTAAATGGCATCACTATCAAGGACAAGTACCCAATACCAGTGGTGGATGAACTTCTTGATGAATTGAAAGGAGCTCGAGTCTTCATGAAGTTGGACCTCCGATTCGGTTACCACCAAATTCGGGTATGTGACGATGACATTCCAAAAACTGCATTTTGCACACATGATGGCCATTATGAATTCTTGGCAATGCCTTTTGGACTCACTAATGCTCCTTCAACCTTTTAAAGTCTCATGAATGATATATTTTAGAGCTTTCTTCATAAATTTGTGCTGGTATTTTTTGATGATATTCTCGTTTACATCCCTTCTCTTGAGACTCACTTTCAGCATTTACGGATTGTTTTGACAATTCTTCAAAAGAATACTCTTTTTGTTAAGAAACCATAGTGCAGCTTTCTCCAGCAAAAAGTAGAGTACCTTGGGCATATAATATCAGAAGAAGGAGTGGCGGTAAACCCAACAAAAATTAAGGCAATGCAAGGCTGGCCGAAACCTACAAACGTGAAATTACTACGGGGGTTCCTTGGACTAACGGGCTACTACCAAAAATTTGTTAAGGACTATGGGAAGATCAGTGCACCACTCACTTCTTTACTGAAAAAAGATGCTTTCCAATGGTCGAACAAAGCCTCAGCTGCCTTTGACAAACTTAAAGCAGCCATGACAACGACGACAGTGCTTGCGCTACCAGATTTCAATACATCATTGAGGTCGACGCATCTGGAGTCGGAATTGGAGCCGTTCTCATGCAAAATGGTCGACCACTCGTATACACTAGCAAGGCATTATCTCCCTTGTTAGGATCGAGAGCACTAAGAGGGGGGGGGGGTGAATTAGTGCAGCGGAAATCTTACAGCGATTAAAAACCAAAAGCTGCGTTCGTTCAATAAAAACTATTATGATGCAAAAGCTAATTCTCAGTTTGTATCTAAGTGCAGTTTGCGTCTAAGCGCAGATTGCGTCTAAGCGCAGTTTGCGTCTAAACACAGTTTGCGTCTAAGCGCAGTTTGCGTCTAAACACAGTTTGCGTCTAAGCGCAGTTTTGCGTCTAAGCGCAGTTTACGTCTAAACTCAGATTTACGTCTAAATGCAGTTTTACGTCTAAACGCAGATTTACGTCTAAACGCAGTTTTACGTCTAAACGCAGATTTACGTCTAAACTCAGATTTACGTCTAAACGCTGTTTTACGTCTAGACGCAGATTTACGTCTAAACTTTGAAACTCGTTTGTATACTCGCAGAAGGCAGTATGCAGTTGAAATCAAGACGTAAACGTGAACTGAGAACTGATGATTGTGAGAGGAAAGCCGATTTACGTCTAAATGCAGTTTTACGTCTAAATGCAGTTTTACGTCTAAATGTTGAAACTCGTTCGTAAGATTGTAGAGGACAGTTTGCAGTTATCAATAGGATCAAAATGTAAGTGTAAACTGCAAAGAAACTCTTTCGTAAAAGCACCGAAGACAGTTCTGCAGAATCAAACGTAAACGTAAACTGTAATGTACGAAAATACGAATTTACGTCTGAATGCAGATTCGGAAGAACAGCACTTAGAACTTGTTCGTGAAAGCGCAGAGAGCAGTAGTAATGGAGGAGGTTTGCAGTAATGATAAAGTGCTCAAAAATAAACGCAAACCAGAGATTTAGAGTGGTTCGGTCAGCCTTGACCTACTCCACTTTTGGCTTCCTCCACCGACGAGGTTGCCGACGTCAACTAGCTGCCTTCCTTCAATGGGCGAAGGCTAACTGCCCTTTTACAGTTTCTCTCCTTTTGACAGGCTCAGGAGACAACCTTTACAGATCCTTTCTCTCCTCTCTTTACAACTCAAGACTTGAAGAACAGAAGGAGGAGAACTTTAGGACTTTACACAAATTTGAGCTCTTAGAATCACTGAAAAGATCAAGAATTCGGTGTGGATCTGTATCTTTTCAGTGCTGAATGGGTGGGGTATTTATAGGCCCCAACCCAATTCAAATTTCGAGCTCAAAACGATCAAATCCCGGAATTCCGGGATCAGGCGGTTGCACCTCTTGACTGGAGAGGTGGCACTGCCTGGCAGAGCTCGAAGACTGAGCTCAGGCGATTGCTTCTCTCTGCCAGAGCTCGAAGACTGAGCTCGATGGTTGCATCACCTGGCAGAGCTCGAAGACTGAGCTTGGTGATTGCATCACCTGGCAGAGCTCGAAACTGAGCTCGGTGGTTGCATCACCTGGCAGAGCTCCAAACTGAGCTCAGGCTGATGCACCTTTCTGCCAGAGCTCGAAGACTGAGCTCGGTGATTTCATCACCTGGCAGAGCTCGAGACTGAGCTCAGGCTGATGCACCTCTCTGCCAGAGCTCGAAGACTGAGCTCGGTGGTTGCATCGCCTGGCAGAGCTCGAAACTTGAGCTCTGGCGGTGCTACCTCTTGGCAGAGGAGGTTGCACCGCCCAGTCTAGCTCGAAGACTGAGCTCTGGGCGGTTGCACCTCTCGGCTGGGGCGGTTGCACCTCCCAGCCTCGCAGCCCTGGCGGTTGCACCTCCTGGCTGGGGCGGTTGCACCTCCCAACCCCACAGCCCAGGCGGTTGCACCTCCTGGCTGGGGCGGTTGCACCTCCTGGTGCAATCAGGGTCCGAATGGTTCACTCCATTCGGCCCACTTTGAATCTTTTCAGGGGCCCAATTGCCCCAAGATTAAGCTAATGGGATCACCTCCCATTTTCATGCTTAATCATCATGCTAACTACGATTAACTCTAAGACAACTTCTGCAGCTTTGCTCCGATGCGTCAATCGCTTCTTCCGGCGAGTTTCCGGCCAACTTCCGTCGATCAACCGATAACCCTCGGTGATCCTTCTGCGGACATCCGGCATACTCCTGGACTTTGCGACGATCCACTTGGCGAGTTCCGACGAGCTTCGCTTGGCAAGCTTCTGGACTTCTCGGATCTGTCCTCGCTGAACCTCCGACGACCGTCCGAACTTCCGTCGAACTCTCGAACTCCCAACGTGATCATGATCTTGACTCCGGCGCAACTCCTACTGCTTGTCTATCTTTCATCGTAGTTAATCCTGCACACAAAACTTCGATCGAGACAATTAATCCTAAGCAATTAACCAAGTTGTCCGGCATGTCATTGGTCCCTCGACGCTTCGTCTGATTCTTCGGCGCATCGTCCTTTCCTGCGGCCTATTGCCCAATCGGCCAGTTGACTCCGCAACTCCGATATCCTTGGCACAATACCCGCTCTACTTGGCCCGATGCCCGAGTCCACGGCCCGAAGCCTTCTGTCGATACGTCGACCGATCCACCGGCCCGACGTCCAATCTTCTGACATGTTCCTCCGGCACAACATGATTTTCCTGCTTTAATTGTCTCATCCTGATCAAAGCATCCTGCGTCACTCAAAACGCAGATTAAATCATAAACATGTATCAAGTAGTTTCATCATCAAAATACGAGATTCAACAATCTCCCCCTTTTTGATGATGACAACCACTTGATGACGGAGTTAAACTTAACTCCCGGAGTTTAAACAAACTCCCCCTATCAATATGCCATATTGATAGAACCTTGAATTCAACCTGAATTCAAGTCATTGCAATATTCATCATGAATACTTGCAACACGTCAACATGAACATATGCATAAACTTATGCATCACATGTCATGTCATCAACATACTTCTCCCCCTTTGTCATCAACAAAAAGGAGAAGTACCACAATCAAGTGTTTGTGATATTGGTTCAATTCATTGCATGAAAAACATAGTATCAAGTTTTATCATAATGCAATCTTTGGAGCTAGAAGATTTAGCAAGTATTTCATCATGCTTAGAACATTCATGCTATCAAGTTTTAGATATGCAAGTTTTATAGCATATAAGATAGCAAGTTCTACATCATGTAAGCTAGCAAATTAGAGATGTTCAAGAAGGCAACTCTTGCTTCTTGAAAATTTTGCTCACTTTGCTAGATGCGCAAGTTAGCATTTTTGCCTCTTTTGAGATAGCAACTTTTTGCTTCTCTTTAGACCAACAAGCTAGCAATTTTTACGATATACAAGTTTCACAATATATAAGCTAGCAAAAATTTCGAAAGCAAATACAAGATAGCTTTCTTGTGTAAGCTCATGATTCTTGCTTCCTATTGCAATGTGCAAATTGCAAGTTTTGCTTCAACTAAGATATTCAAGATAGTGATGTTCAAGAAGACAATTTTTCTTCTTGAAATGAGCAAGTTAGCAATCTTTGCTACTTAAGATAGGCAAGCAAGCAGTCAAGTTTTTGCATCTTCTTGACTTGTACAAGCTAGCTATCTCCCCCTTTGTCATTGTAAAAAAGGAAGAGAGAATACAGTTTTGTACTTCTTTTTTCCGTTTACAACGATTTCAAAATCATGACAAAGGATGAATAATCAAGTTATGAATGTCAAGACAATTTTTCATCATGAATATTTTATCATTGCATGCATCATTATCATAAGTTGAAGTATTACATGCATGATATCATATCACCATTCATAATTACATTAATGTTTCAATATAGCAATTTCTTCTCAAAATGTGTAACTTGGCACTCATAGCATTTTAGATCATGATTTACATCATATGCAATACATCATATCATAATTAGAAAGCAAGTATTGCATGCATAATTGCACATCATAAGTGTTTCATATCATGATGGTATCAATTTTGTCAAATTATATCCTACCATGCATGATCAAAACTTCTCCCCATTTTATCATTGAAAACAAGAAGAAAGTAGGGGGTAGAGCATAAAAGTATTAAATATTTTAATCATTTCAAGGCATCATAGATCAAGTTATGATTCGTGATTCATCATAAAGCAAGTTAGTTTTCAATCATCACATAAGGCATTTAAGGAATTTTTGAAACATAGGAGAATGATTAATTTAAGCATACAATGTTTCAATCCAATTCAAGTCATGAATATCAATGTTTTCATATTGTGAGTATCAATTCATGAATACCACAGGATATTATTTGTGACTTCAATTTTGCAAGATCAAGATTATGATTCAAATCAAATCATTAACTTGAAGTTCATAATCATGTCATTAAAATTAATTTCGAGATTCACAAAATATCATGAAATCATTAATCTCGATCAGATGGGAAAAGCATTTTCTTTTTAAGTGATTCTTTTAACGCATCATAAAAAAACTCATTCATAATTCAAGTGATTTACAAGATATCATAAATGAATTTATCACTTGTATTTCATCAAAATCGAGAACTCTAGAGATAGAAAATGATTGAAGCATTTAACATGATTGATGCATGATTCATATTTAAAGTGTATCTTATATCGTAAGTACGAATCAAGCATTTGTCAAATCTGAAATCATCCTCAAAATTACATTCAATAAATTCATGTATGACAAGCATAGATTTATTGAAAAATCAATAAGATAGAGGATTACATTTCAAGTGTTCATCAATTGTAGCATTTCATCATGTGGTAAGATATCAATGCGTAAAACTGTGAAGCGAGATTTTGTTTGATATCTTGATACAGGGCATATAGCAATGATAGTAATCATATATTTCTTGGTGATGCAAGCATGGGATAATCATAGCATAGGGTTTATAGCATCAATTCATATATTTCTCCCCTTTTTTAAGTGTTTCATCTTAAGTGATCGATTTCATGTTAGCATGCCTTTTCATTTATGTCAAATGAAAACATGCATCAACGTTTAGGATCGTAAAATGAATTTCATCATAAAACCATCAATCACAAAAATCATCATGTATATCTCATGCATGAAATTGTCAATCGAAATATTTAATTTCATCATTATGCATTTCTTCAAATCAAACATGATCTTTAATCAAAATCGAGAAATAACAATGGAAATTAACGTAATGCACATTATTACTTCTTAACCATGATTTCATATTTTCAATCAAGATCATTTTATAAAATATGCAATATTATCATTTTTGAAATTACTTAGTATGATCATAATAATTTTTTTTTTTTTTTTAACATGTAATTTTTAAGAAAATTAATTCTAAACTAAAAGAGAAAGATACATCATGAAAGCATCAAGTAATTTCAAAATAAATTAGGGGGATTTCGATTACCTCATCATTGTAGGCTGTTAAGGCGTAGTTTGCCGCCTTGCTTTTGATGACTTTCTCTTCTTCGGAGGAGCTCGATTCATCCCAGTTTTTGTTCTTCTTTTTGCGTTTAAAGCAAGTAGTTTGATTCTTTTTGCTTTTTAATTTTCGTTTCATTTGTAATTTAAGTTCACCATCACTTGAGCTTATGCTCGAGTGGTCTTCAAATGTTCTATGTCCCAAATCCTTCCTGTTCTTTGGAAGGTTGTTTTGTTCATCATTGTCCTCATCACTTGAGTCATCGCTCAAGTGGCATTCATTTGTCCGGAGTTCCAAATCCTTCCTGTTCTTTGGAAGGTGATTGTTTTCAACATGTTCATCATGTTCATTGTGCACCATTTCGTATGTTATCAACGAACCAATTAGTTCTTCAAGTGGTAAGTTGTTTAGGTTTTTAGCTTCTTGTATTGCAGTTACTTTTGAATTCCACTTCTTAGAAAGAGAACGCAAAATCTTGTTTACGAGTTCAAAATCCGAAAAACATTTTCCAAGAGCTCTTAAACTATTGACGACATCCGTGAAACGGGTGTACATGTCGCCTATAGTCTCGCTTGGTTGCATTCGAAAAAGCTCAAAATCATGCAATAAAAAGTGAACTTTCGAGTCTTTGACTCTACTAGTTCCCTCATGCGTGATTTCAAGAGTGCGCCAAATATCGAAAGCCGTTTCGCACAAAGAAACCCGATTGAACTCATTTTTGTCCAAAGCGCAAAATAAGGCATTCATAGCCTTTGCGTTTAAAGAAAAATACTTCTTCTCTAAATCCGACCATTCGTTCGTCGGTTTAGAGGGAAGTTGAAAACCATTTTCAACGATATTCCATAAATCCAGATTTAGAGAAATCAAGAAAACTCTCATTCGAGTTTTCCAATAAGTGTAGTCCAATCCGTTAAAGAACGGTGGACGAAAGATCGAAAAGCCCTCTTGAAGAGCCATTTCTCTCGGGTGTAAATCCGAAATGAGAAATACCCCGCTCTGATACCAATTGTTAGGATCGAGAGCACTAAGAGGGGGGGGGGGTGAATTAGTGCAGCGGAAATCTTACAGCGATTAAAAACCAAAAGCTGCGTTCGTTCAATAAAAACTATTATGATGCAAAAGCTAATTCTCAGTTTGTATCTAAGTGCAGTTTGCGTCTAAGCGCAGATTGCGTCTAAGCGCAGTTTGCGTCTAAACACAGTTTGCGTCTAAGCGCAGTTTGCGTCTAAACACAGTTTGCGTCTAAGCGCAGTTTTGCGTCTAAGCGCAGTTTACGTCTAAACTCAGATTTACGTCTAAATGCAGTTTTACGTCTAAACGCAGATTTATGTCTAAACGCAGTTTTACGTCTAAACGCAGATTTACGTCTAAACTCAGATTTACGTCTAAACGCTGTTTTACGTCTAGACGCAGATTTACGTCTAAACTTTGAAACTCGTTTGTATACTCGCAGAAGGCAGTATGCAGTTGAAATCAAGACGTAAACGTGAACTGAGAACTGATGATTGTGAGAGGAAAGCCGATTTACGTCTAAATGCAGTTTTACGTCTAAATGCAGTTTTACGTCTAAATGTTGAAACTCGTTCGTAAGATTGTAGAGGACAGTTTGCAGTTATCAATAGGATCAAAATGTAAGTGTAAACTGCAAAGAAACTCTTTCGTAAAAGCACCGAAGACAGTTCTGCAGAATCAAACGTAAACGTAAACTGTAATGTACGAAAATACGAATTTACGTCTGAATGCAGATTCGGAAGAACAGCACTTAGAACTTGTTCGTGAAAGCGCAGAGAGCAGTAGTAATGGAGGAGGTTTGCAGTAATGATAAAGTGCTCAAAAATAAACGCAAACCAGAGATTTAGAGTGGTTCGGTCAGCCTTGACCTACTCCACTTTTGGCTTCCTCCACCGACGAGGTTGCCGACGTCAACTAGCTGCCTTCCTTCAATGGGCGAAGGCTAACTGCCCTTTTACAGTTTCTCTCCTTTTGACAGGCTCAGGAGACAACCTTTACAGATCCTTTCTCTCCTCTCTTTACAACTCAAGACTTGAAGAACAGAAGGAGGAGAACTTTAGGACTTTACACAAATTTGAGCTCTTAGAATCACTGAAAAGATCAAGAATTCGGTGTGGATCTGTATCTTTTCAGTGCTGAATGGGTGGGGTATTTATAGGCCCCAACCCAATTCAAATTTCGAGCTCAAAACGATCAAATCCCGGAATTCCGGGATCAGGCGGTTGCACCTCTTGACTGGAGAGGTGGCACCGCCTGGCAGAGCTCGAAGACTGAGCTCAGGCGATTGCTTCTCTCTGCCAGAGCTCGAAGACTGAGCTCGATGGTTGCATCACCTGGCAGAGCTCGAAGACTGAGCTTGGTGATTGCATCACCTGGCAGAGCTCGAAACTGAGCTCGGTGGTTGCATCACCTGGCAGAGCTCCAAACTGAGCTCAGGCTGATGCACCTTTCTGCCAGAGCTCGAAGACTGAGCTCGGTGATTTCATCACCTGGCAGAGCTCGAGACTGAGCTCAGGCTGATGCACCTCTCTGCCAGAGCTCGAAGACTGAGCTCGGTGGTTGCATCGCCTGGCAGAGCTCGAAACTTGAGCTCTGGCGGTGCTACCTCTTGGCAGAGGAGGTTGCACCGCCCAGTCTAGCTCGAAGACTGAGCTCTGGGCGGTTGCACCTCTCGGCTGGGGCGGTTGCACCTCCCAGCCTCGCAGCCCTGGCGGTTGCACCTCCTGGCTGGGGCGGTTGCACCTCCCAACCCCACAGCCCAGGCGGTTGCACCTCCTGGCTGGGGCGGTTGCACCTCCTGGTGCAATCAGGGTCCGAATGGTTCACTCCATTCGGCCCACTTTGAATCTTTTCAGGGGCCCAATTGCCCCAAGATTAAGCTAATGGGATCACCTCCCATTTTCATGCTTAATCATCATGCTAACTACGATTAACTCTAAGACAACTTCTGCAGCTTTGCTCCGATGCGTCAATCGCTTCTTCCGGCGAGTTTCCGGCCAACTTCCGTCGATCAACCGATAACCCTCGGTGATCCTTCTGCGGACATCCGGCATACTCCTGGACTTTGCGACGATCCACTTGGCGAGTTCCGACGAGCTTCGCTTGGCAAGCTTCTGGACTTCTCGGATCTGTCCTCGCTGAACCTCCGACGACCGTCCGAACTTCCGTCGAACTCTCGAACTCCCAACGTGATCATGATCTTGACTCCGGCGCAACTCCTACTGCTTGTCTATCTTTCATCGTAGTTAATCCTGCACACAAAACTTCGATCGAGACAATTAATCCTAAGCAATTAACCAAGTTGTCCGGCATGTCATTGGTCCCTCGACGCTTCGTCTGATTCTTCGGCGCATCGTCCTTTCCTGCGGCCTATTGCCCAATCGGCCAGTTGACTCCGCAACTCCGATATCCTTGGCACAATACCCGCTCTACTTGGCCCGATGCCCGAGTCCACGGCCCGAAGCCTTCTGTCGATACGTCGACCGATCCACCGGCCCGACGTCCAATCTTCTGACATGTTCCTCCGGCACAACATGATTTTCCTGCTTTAATTGTCTCATCCTGATCAAAGCATCCTGCGTCACTCAAAACGCAGATTAAATCATAAACATGTATCAAGTAGTTTCATCATCAAAATACGAGATTCAACATCCCTCCCATCAAAATATGTTAGTATATGATAAGGAGATGCTTGCTATTATACACGCAGTAACGAGGTGGAGACCCTACCTGATCGATCGGCGATTTCAAATTAAAACTGACCATAAAAGCCTCAAGTACTTTTTGGAGCAAAAGATATCATCCCCTGAGCAGCAAAAATGGGTAACCAAATTTCTTGGATTTGATTATGAAATATTTACAAAAAGGGGAAAGAAAATGTTGTTGCAGATGCACTCTCATGGCTACCTGAACAAGCTAAGGTTTCAGCCATCTCCCTTCCTACCACCGGTCTCCTCGAGAACATTAGGGAAGAATGGAAGAAGGATCCAGAGATCAGCAACATCATAAAAAAATTGGAGGAGGATCCAAGTGCAATATCCCACTACACTTGGGATTCGAGGGATCTATGCTACAAAGGTCGTATTGTGCTTATACCCGACTCCCCTTGCATCGTAATCATCTTGCATGAAATGCACTCCATACCTTCAGCAGGGCACTCTGGATTCCTAAGAACCTATAAAAGAGTGAAGCAAAATTTTTATTGGAGAGGGATGAAAAAAATTATTGCTGAATATGTGGCACAATGTGATGTATGTCAACAGCACAAGGGTGAAACTGTGGCAAATCCAGGGAAGCTACAACCACTGCCCATACCAGACTCAGTGTGGACTAACATCTCCATGGACTTCATTGAAGGGCTACCATCTTCCAAAGGTAAAAGCACGATTCTCGTGGTGGTTGATCGACTTACGAAATATGCTCATTTTTGTGTTGTGAGAAATCCCTACACTGCTGCTAGTATTGCCCAGATTTTCATAGAAAATATTATTAAACTGCATGGGATGCCAAGGTCCATCGTAAGTGATCGTGACAGGATCTTCACTTGTAAATTTTGGACCGAGTTATTTTAGTTACAAGGCACCAAACTCAAGATGAGCACAGCGTATCATCCACAAACTGACGGCCAAACATAGGTGGTAAATAGGTGCTTAGAGACATACCTCCGGTGTTTCGCTAGCGACCAAACCAAAGAGTGGGCAAAATGGCTTCCCTGGGCCGAATGGTGGTATAATACTACATATCATTCATCTACAAAATGTGCCCCTTATGAAGCATTGTATGGTCGACCAGCCCCTGTGATTCCAAAGTATGTAATTGGCTCGGCCAAGGTAGATCAGGTTGACTAAGAATTGATTGATAGGGACAAACTCTTACAACTGTTAAAAGATAATCTCTCTACCGCTCAAGCCAGAATGAAGTAGCAAGCCAACACACGACGAAGTGAAAGAGAATTTTCAGTGGGAGATTGGGTTTATCTTCGCCTACAACCATACAAGCAACTCTCTATCAACACTCGATCCTCCATGAAGCTATTCCCACGTTTTTATGGGCCCTATCAGATCACAGAGCGTATTGGAGCCATGGCGTATAGACTTAAATTACCTGAGAATGCCAAAATTCACCCTGTCTTCCACGTATCATGCCTAAAGCCCAAGTTGGGAGAACACGAGTCACCCCAGATCCAACTACCCAACACAACTGAGGATGGAGTTATTCAAGCCCAACCACAAGCCATTCTCGATCGCAGGATCGTGATGCGTCGCCAACATCCCTCTATTGAAGTACTAGTGCATTGGAATAATCTACCACTTGAAGACGCCACATGGGAACCATATGAGGAGCTGAAGACCCGGTTCCCTGAGTTCATATAATCTCAGCCTTGAGGATAAGGCTGATTTGAAGAGGGTGGGTCTGTTAGGACTCTAGCTAGGAGAGTCCTAATTGAGAGGGACATTCTGTTAGGACTCCAGCTAGGAGAGTCCTAATTGAGAGGGATATTCATGTAGGAGGTTTTTTCTTAGAGAAGAATTAGGAGTTGTAAGGGAATAGGAGTCTTGAGTAGGAGTCCTATTAGGAGTTGGTTAGAAGTAAGAGTCTTAAGTAGGAGTCCTATTAGGAGTAGGGTTTAGAAGCCCTATAAATAGCCATGTATTCCTTCTCTTTTCTGAAGCAATAAATGAATCTTTTATGCAGCCTTTGGCAGCAACTTGGAGGGAGGAACCCCTATAGAGTTCCAAGGAGGCCGATCCCCTAAAGATATCAACCCCAAGTTTAGAATCTGCAAGGGTTCTAATAACCACTCACTTATCTACTGAAAAATGATACCTTCCAATGGTTAGACAAAGCCTCCGCTACCTTCGACAAACTTAAGACAGCCATGACGACGATACTAGTGCTAGCGCTACCAGATTTCAATCGACCCTTCATCATTGAGGCCGATGCATCTGGAGACAGAATAGGAGACGTTCTCATGCAAGATGGTCGACCACTCATATACATTAACAAGACATTGTCTCCCCCCTATCAAAACATATTAACATATGATAAGGAGATGCTCGCCATTATGTATGCAGCAACGAGGTGGAGATCGTACTTGATTAGGCGATGCTTTCAAATCAAGACCGACCATAAAAACCTAAAATATCTCTTGGAGCAGAAGATATCTTCCTTTGAGTAGCAAAAATGGGTACCAAAGGTTCTTGGATATGATTATGAATATTAAGATTGTTGTTGCAGATACGCTTTTACGGCTACCTAAGCAAGCTGAATTTTTGGCCATTTCACTTTCGACTAGTGACTTCCTTGAGGATATTAAGATTGAATGGCAGGAAGATTCGAAGACTAGTAAGATCATAAAAAAATTGGAGGAAGCACCAAGCTCCATGGCTTATTACAATTGGGACTCAAAAGAATTACACTATAAAGGATGCATTATGCTTATAATAAATTCTACTTGCATCTTCACGAGCAGATTTTGGACAAAGTTATTCCATATGCAGGGTACTAAATTGAAAAGGAGTACGGTACATCACTCACAAACCAATGGCCAGACGAAAGTTGTAAATAGGTACTTGGAGACAATCCAAAGCCACCCACCAAATATAACTACCCAAGGAGAACTTCAGACCCAGCTAAGTGCCATTATTGATCGACAGATCGTGACTCAACGATGATGACCCACTACTGAAGTGCTAATACAGTGGGCAAACCTACTAACAGAAGATGCCACTTGGGAGAACTATGACGACTTGAAGATCAAATTCATAAAATTCATGAATCATCAACCTTGAGGACAAGGCTGATTTGAAGAGGGCGGGTCTGTTAGGACTCTAGCTAGGAGAGTCCTAATTGAGAGGGACATTCATATAAAATCTACCTAAGCCGACCCCTATTAAAGAGGTGAAGAGGTCGGCTAAGGTTAGGAGATTGTTTCTTAGAGAAGAATTAGGAGTTGTAAATGAATAAGAGTCTTGAGTAGAAGTCCTATTAGGAGTTGGTTAGAAGTAGGAGTCTTGAGTAGGAGTCATATTAGGAGTTAGGGTTTGGAAGCCCTATAAATAGCCATGTATTCCTCCTCTTTTCATAAGCAATAGATGAATCTTTTTTACAGCCTTTGAGCAGTAACTTGGACGGAGGAACCCCTATAGAGTTCCAAGGAGGTCGATCCCCTAAAGAGATCAACCCCAAATTTAGAATCTACAAGGGTTCTAACATGATCCTCTATCGATACTCAATAGCCCTCGTAAGGTCGACTACCACTCCCAATGACCAGCTGTACTAGATCTGGGACATCCAAACTTATAAGTCTGGTATCAAAGAGTGGAGCATTCATACAAGACATCCTTGGTGTCTCAAGTGTAAAGACCAGATACACCACTAGGACTACGGAATCGCTGTATGATAATAAGACATCATCAACCATCCAGCATTCCGTAAGCGGATCAATCAGTGAACTCATTCTCCAATGAACACCTGTACTGTATCCCTAGTGTCCCCACACGAGCAGATATGAGACCAACTACATCCATTATATGGATGGGTATATAACACACCAGTCTGTCTGGTTATCACGATATCCCTCTCGAGTAACCTATGACCGAGATTATTTAGGATCTGTGTTTAAAGGTGAATCAGTCTCATTATTATGATCTCATCACAATCCGATTCCCATTGCACAGATCCAAGGACATCACAATATATACATGCATATATGCAACAGTCAATATAAAGTGATAAATGCCAAAATATAATAAGCAAAAAGATTCCTTATCAAGTCACATGTGCCATCACTCACGTGACTGGCTTATTGGGCACCTATGACTAGCAATCTCCTATTGAATCGTGGATTTTGATGATGAAACCAATCAATATGTGTTTATGTTTTAATCTATGTTTTGAGTGATGCAGGATGCTTCGATCAGGATGAGACAATTAAGGCAGGAAAAATCATGTTGGGCTGGAGGAACATGTCATAAGATTGGACGTCGGGCTGTTGGATTAGTCGACGTATCAACAGAAGGCTTCGAAACATGGATTCGAGCAACGGGCCAAGAAGAGCATACATTGCGCCAAGGATATTGGAGTTATGGAGTCAATTGGCCGATTGGGCAATAGGCGCCGTAGGAGAGGACGAAGCGTCGAAGAATCGGACGAAGCGTCAAGAGACCAATGACATGCTGGACAACTTGATTAATTCTTAGTATTAATTGTCTAAATTGAAGTTTATTTTACATGTGTAGGATTAACTACGATAGCAAAGCATGAAGCAAAATGAAGTCCCGGAGTCAAGGACGCGATCACATTGGGAGTTCGAGAGTTCGTCGAAAGTCCGGACGTTCGTCGAAAGTTCTAGAGGAACCAGCCGAGAAGTCTCGGAGTTTGCCAGAGAAGCTCGTTGGAACTCACCAAGAAGATCATCGTGAAGTCTAGGAACTTGATGGGAGTCCGCCGGAACATTGCCGAGAGATCGTCGGAAGTTCACCGGAAGATCGCCGAAAGCTCGTCGGAAGAATAGACTTACAGACTTTGTTTAGCCTAGAATATATCTTAGGAATCATAGTTAGCACGTAATTGGGCTTGGATTGGGCCAACCCAATTACGGGCCAGCTAGGCCCATGTAAGAACTATGTTGGGCCCAATAAGAAGCCCAAACAGTGCCCCAAGAAGTCTCACCGTCGTGGCACAATCTTCGAGACTATATCAAGCGGTGGTATTACCAGTCTGGGCAGTTGTACCACCCCTAGCAGGGTTCCAAGCGGTGGTACCACCAGTCTGGGTGGTAGTACCACCCAACACTGCCCCCCAAGCGGTGGTACCGCCCAAGGCAGTGTCAGCCAGACTGAAACTGGGCGGTGGTACCGCCCGTGCCCGGGGAACCCGAGATGAGATGTTTTTAGGCTCCAAGTTTGAATCAACTTGAAACCTTTAAATACCCCTCTCATCCCTGGATAAAGCACACAAGCACAGAGAGTTCAAAAGTAGAAAAATGCTGTAGAAATCTCTTTAGAATCCTCCTCTTTGAGTCTAAGTGTTAGAATAGTTTGAGAGGAGTGAGTGCTTGTAAGAGTTGTCTCCTAAACCCAGGAAAAGGAGAAGAGGGGTGTAAAAAGGTGATTGGCATCTGCCTATTGAAGGAATACTTCTAGTAAACGCCGGTGACCTCGTCGGAGGAGGAAGCCAAAAGTGGATGTAGGTTAAGATTGACCGAAACACTCTAAATCTCGATTTGCATTTTATTCTTGCTATTTCCTTACTGCAAACCTCTTTAAGTGCTTACTGCCTTCAAGCTATCTTTACAAAACAACTTTTACGTCGGAATTAGTTTTCAACGTACGAGAGATTTAACGAAGTTGACGTTTTTATCCGCTGCACTAATTCACCCCCCCCCCCCCCCCCTCTTAGTGTCGACCCCGATCATAACATCTCCCACTTGACCTAAAGCCAATTACCTATGTGTCTGATCCCCATCAGACCCCTATGACGCTCAAAGACAATCTGAGACAATGGCTTTGTCAGTGGATCTGCAATGTTATCTTCGGATGGAACTCTTTCCATTACTACATCCTCGGGTCATGATCTCTCTAATAAGCTAGAACCTCCTCAGAACACTTCTGATGAGACTTGGGTTCTCTTATTTGAGTAATCGCCCTTAGTTGTCGTAATATAAGAAATCAACTTCTCATTAGTTGGCTCGACTCCTAGATCTATGATGAACTTCTTCATCCAGACTCTCTCCTTTGCTGCATTTGCTGCAGCAATGTACTCCGCCTTTATGGTGGAGTTAGTAGTAGTATCTTGCTTGGAACTCTTCTAGCACGCTGCTCCTCCATTCAAGATGTATACATACCCCGAATTCAACTTGCTATCATTAACATCAGACTGAAAACTTGAGTCCGTGTAGCCTTCAACCCTGAGGCTACTACCTCCATATACTAGTAAAAGATCCTTAGTCATTCTCAAGTACTTAAGGATACACTTTACTACTTTCTGGTGCTCCAAGCCTGGATCCGTCTGATACCTGCTCGTGACACTCAGAGCATGCGCTATATCAGGCCTACTACATAGCATAACATACAAGATAGACCCTATCACTGAGGCATAAGGTATCATATCCATGTTCCCCCTTTCTTTTGGAGTCTTTGGGGACATACTCTTAGAAAATGATATCCCATGTCTCATTGGTATGAGACCTCTCTTGGAATTTTCCATGCCAAACCTTTTGATAATAGTTTCTATGTACCTGGATTGGGACAAGCCAAGCATCCTCTTGGATCTATCTCTATATATCTGAATCCTCAAGATATAGGATACTTTCCTTAAGTCCTTCATGGAGAAGTGTCTAGATAACCAAGTCTTTACTATGGATAGCATTCCTACGTCATTCCCAATGATCAGGATGTCATCCACATATAATACCAAAAAGGTGATAGCGCTCCCAGTTACCTTCCTGTACACACAAGGCTCATCTTCATTCTGGGGAGTTCTTGGACACAAATCTCTCAGGTTGTATCATATACACCTCCTCCTCGGGGTTCCTATTGAGGAATGCAGTTTTCATATTCATTTGCCAGATCTCATAATCATAGTGTGCTGCAATAGCCAATATAATTCGGATGGATTTTAGCATTGTTATGGGTGATAAGGTTTCGTTATAGTCAACACCTTACATTTGATGATACCCCTTAGCCACTAGCCTTGCTTTATAGGTCTCTACCTTTTCATCTACTCTGATCTTTTTCTTAAAGATCCACTTGCAACCAATGGGTACAATACCTTCGGGTGCATCAACTAAGTTCCGAACCTTATTGGAGTACACAGAATCCATCTCAGAATTCATGGCTTCTTGCCACTTCCCGGAGTCTATACTCATAATAGCCTCCTCATAGGTTTGAGGATCAATGTCCTCAACATCCTCTCCTCTAATATGTCCCACATATCTCTCAAGAGGATGGGATACTCTGCCAGACTTACATAAAGTTAAAACTTGTGTGTTAGGTACTTGAACAAACTCGGGCTGTAGAGTGGTGCTTAAGCTTGGTTCTTCAACCTCGCTCAACTCTATCATGCTCCCACTATCTCCACCAAGAATGTGTTCTTCTCAAGGAACACTACTCTCTTGGCTACAAAGACCTTTTTGTCCTCGAGATGATAGAAATAATACCCACAAGTTTCCTTGGGGTATTCCACGAACTTGCACCGCTCTGTCCTCGATTCTAACTTATCGGGATTGTATTTTTTAACGTGGGCAGGGCAGCCCCAAATCTTAACAATCTTAAGATTGGACTTCTTCCCTTTTTATATCTCATATGGTGTAGACACTACTGACTTAGTTGGAAGTCTATTCAGAAGGTAAGCTGCGGTCTCTAGGGCATATCCCCAGAATGAGATGGGTAGATTAACGAAACTCATCATGGACCGTACCATGTCTAATAATAGCATACAATTTCTCCTTTCAGAGACACCATTGAGCTGAGGTTATAAGAAAGTGTCCATTGGGATAATATCCCATAGTCCTTAAGGAATTGAGTAAACTCTGTACTTAAGTACTCACCTCCTCGATATGATCAAAGAGTCTTGATACTCTTTCTAATCTGGTTCTCCACTTCATTCTTATACTCTCTGAATTTCTCAAAGGCCTCAGACTTGTACTTCATTAAGTACACATATCCATACCTTGAGAAATCATCAATAAAGGTAATGAAGTAGGAGTAACCACCAATGGCATGAGTTGACATGGGTCCACATACATCACTATGTATGAGTTCCAACAGCTCAGTGGCTCTCTCTCTAATTCCACTAAATGGAAAGTTAGGTTAGTTTTTCATGAATGCAAGGCTCGCAAGTTGCATATGACTCATAGTCGAATGGATCTAAATATCCATCATTTAGCAACTTTTGAATCCTTCACTCATGGATGTGACCTAGCCTACAATGCCATAGGTATGCACTGGTCACCTCATCTCGTTTTCTCTTAGATACACATACATTCATGATATGTGGAGTAGTGTCTAGCATAAATAAACCATTATGCAATGTTCCTCTCACCAATCTTCCCTCGGCTTTGCTAGAATCTACAACAAATTGTAGATGTGATAAGCAATGTTGGTATCCAATACCAATGCACTATTATAAAAATCTGACAATTGGAGATTGATCATGAATGTATCTGAAGCTTCTCCAAGCTTCTGTTTCGTCCTCTCTGCAAGGTACTCTTTGTAGTTCCTCTTCCAGTGCCCATCTTTTTCATAGTGGAAGCATTGGCCTTTGTCCTTTGTTGGGTCTTTCTTAGCAACCTTTGCTTTACTTGGTCTGCCTTTGCCCTTGCCCTTCTTAAGGGAATTTTCTGCTTTCCTTTTCTTTCTGGTCTCACCAGTATAGAGAACTGGCTTCTCTTTTTTAATAGTACTCTCTGCCTCCCTCAACATATTGAGGAGTTCTGGGAGAGTCACCTCAAGCTTGTTCATATTAAAATTCATTATGAACTATGAAAAGGAATCTAGTAGGGACTAAAGCGCAATGTCCACACATAAGTTATCTTCTAGGACCATTCCTAGTCCTATGAGTTTCTCTATCTACTCAATCATCTTTAAGACATGGTTCTGAACCAGTGTCCCTTCAGTCATCCTAGTGCAGAAGAGGCTCTTGGATATCTCATATCACTGAGTCCTTCCCTGTTCCTTAAACAATTTACGGAGATGTAGGAGAATGGATCTGGCATCCATCTTTTCATGTTGTCTTTATAACTCAGGAGTCATAGAGCCCAACATGTAGCACTAAGCAAGAGTGGAGTCATCAATGTACTTCACGTTGCGAGCAATCTCATCCTCGCTTGCCCCTTCCTCGGGCGTAGGCATCACTGTATCAAGGACGTATGCGATTTTCTCTACTGTGAGAATAATTCTTAAGTTGCAGAGCCAATCCATATAATTTGGACCAGTGAGGCGGTTGACATCAAGTATGCCACATAAGGGATTTGAAACCGACATTTTCTAAAAGTAAAGATGCAGCAGAAATGAATAACATGCAGATTTTACAGGAAATAAACAATCAAGATATGGGCTTCTATCTTAATATGCTCCCACTATTTACTAGCGAGTCACGCAACACCCTCAGCATATGAAACGAAAGTCTCCAGCAAACTTCTAGTGAGGATCAGGATCCAATCAACCTCTTAGTGTAACCTCGAGGGACTTGACTAATCACACTAAGCCCAAAAGGTAGGCAACTCTTGCTGATCACAACTTCTTGTGATTCCCGTCCTGTTTGGCCTCCGAATCACCATGGTCTCAAGGGACTCGACTAACCATGATGCTCGGTTAAGTCAACACTATCGTTACAAGATGAGTCTGATTTGATGATATACCCTTGAGGGACTCGACTAAGCATACCATGTCCTCAGGTCACCGATAACATCTCTATGTCATAAGCAAGATAGCAAATCATGATATAGGTGAGCCTCGAGGGACTCGACTAACTTAACCTACACTAGGAATCAGTTCCTACCTATAACGATGGAAGGCCCCGTGTGTCAATCTAATTGTCTCACGTTTACCGATTTAATATTATCGACAGAGATGTTTCTATGATTTGGTCTCCTAATATGACATGTCACACATATACATATTTAATATATATCTACATAGCATGCAAATATATATACATATCTAGTATGTATATAAGCAATCATACCAGATGATCATGGACCACAACCTAATGTGATCAGGCCCGAGCCAGTAGGCCTAATCACTCACATCAAAATCTATGTGTGTAACGATGCATCTCCATGCCCTATGATCGTCCATCTAAACATCAAACATCACATGTATAAATCATTATCATGTAGGACTACTAGATAATGATAAAATATAATAATCAACTAAATCTTTTAATTAATTAATATTTTTTAGAATCAAGGACATGTAGGGAATTTCTGAATTCGTAGTGGTATTTTCATAATTTGGACAAAGGACAGAAACTGAAATTTCTCAAATTTCTAAGGGTAAAATTATCTTTTGCCCAGAAAACCCTAAGCACCTTTCCCTTGCTATAGCCGCCATTACCGTCGCCCTACTGACGGTAGGCCGTGCGGTGGAGGGCGGGGCACCTTTCCCTTGCTATAGCCGCCATTACTGTCACCCTACCGACGGTAGGCCGTGCGGTGGAGGGCGGGGCACGTCCACTAGCGGCGCTGCCCCTACAAGTGGGCACCCCCGCGGGCGTCGCCACCTCCGTAAGCGGTTCTGCTCGCAGGGCAGCACCCATAGATGGTGCTACCCCGCCGTGTCACAGACAAACTTCTAAACATGATGTTTAATGTAATGCTTATGTATGTCCATGTCTTTTGGTATGTTCATATTTTGCACAGCATGTAGAGGGACGACAGAAGGCTTAATAGTCCCATTTTAGTTGGGTTTGGTGGCCGCTTTAGGTTTATAAATAAAGGTTATGTCATGTGGACACTTGTAAGAGATTTTTGATCTGTAATAGATAATTTTGACCCTTTGTTGTGCAACTATTCAGAGCTTGTAAAGTCTGTTTATAATTTGCATTGTCTATGAAGTGTTTTCGGAGATGTTTGCTTGTGGATCTTGAGTGAGGCATTTTCTCTATCCCATTTTCTCTTTTGTAGGTCCTAAGGGACCATGGAAGGCTTCAGGGAGGTTGACCTTTGTGGACGGACACGCAAGGTTGCCGCACGACTTAGGCAGAACCAACTAAGTCCGTGACAGATGGTATCAGAGCGGGACAAGCACTCATAGAAACACTTAGCATGCAAATGTGGGGGACCTAACGGGGCTGCGTTGAGGGTAGTCAGCACACGCATGACTGTTTGGGGGAAAACGAGCATGGAGATGTAGGGAAAAGGAGTCACTCGGAGGAGCGGATATCTTAGATTGGCATTTAGAGGAATGGCCAACCCTTCGCGCAAGAGGCACCACGAGAATAGGCAAGCTTGGAAGAATACAGAGCGCACAAAGGTTGGGATGGCTGAGTTTGAGCTACGGCTCAACGTTGACAACCATACTTGATGGTGCTTAAGGCAAGCGAGGCACTTGGTAAAGGATGAGACCATGCAAGTTGGAATGAGTTGCTCAGTGACCGAAAGAGTTGTGCAAAGCTCACAGAGGTAAGGGGAATTGCTAACTCGAAGAATTCGGTACTCATGCATGGGCTTGTATGCGGACGATGGAATATTCGTGGCCATCCCAAGGCGACCGAAACTCGGCGCCATGGAGCATTGAAACTTTCTCTTCGGCATGTGAAGGATACATCCATAGGAGGCTAAAGTGTGTAGCGAGTTCAGCATGCTGCTAGGCCTTGAGTGGTGCAGCGAGGGTTGTATTGACGTGGAGTCGTAATCTAGCAAGTGCGTTTGCAGGAGGTAAACAATGCACAGTTTGTTTAGCAAATCGGAGTAGTCCAAGAGGATGGTGGTCTCCGAAATAAAGAGAGATGTTACTCAAATGGGACAATTATCCAGGAGAGATAGATCCCGATTTCTCTAGAGGGAGAATCATGTGCAATAGACCGTACATGTTGACGAGTACCTCAACAAACAACAACTCCACGAAGCTGAATGGACCGAGCGAGTGGCGAGGAGTAGTCACATGCTCTCGCTTGAGAGAATGCATTGGTGGATGCATTACAAGATCAAGTGGGGAAGCGACCCAAAACAATACAATTGAGGGCACACTTGGAGTCGATATGGAGATCGGACTCAAGGCAGGGCTGACCCGTGGAATGGTGGGCACGAGGGCTACCATCAACTCAATGCAAAAATGAGGAGTGGAGCAACTTGGGTGTAACTTGACGAAGTACCCAAGCCGCATGAAGGGAGCCAGCATAGAAGATGGAATATGGAGCGGAGGCACAGTGCTTTCCTTGGATAGAGGTCAAGGACATGAACTCTTGCAGAGGCAAGAGCAGGATCATGTTGTTCCATGGGTCCTTCATTCTAACAGAGCGGACTCATCTTGCATGATGCCAAAGACGAAGGGAGCTTCTGGGCACATGCACCTTATCTCAGAGAAGCATTTGATGGATGAACTATGGCAACTCAACTTGCGGAGGTGAAGTTGGGTTCAGAGGGCCTTGGCACGGGACAAGAGGATGCGGAGGCAAGTACTCTTGAAGAATATGCCTTAATGTTGCCAGTCAAGTTGCCAAGCAGGAAGTGGTGCGCAGCGGAGATTGTGCTGGTAGGGGCAGAGGCCCATGATCCAGACAATGGTGCACTAATTGCAGTGAAGTTGGTGGATTTTGGGAGCTACTAGGCAACGGACTATCCTAGAGTGGTGCTTCATCTAGGTGTGACCCAAGAGTGGGTGGATGAAGGTCGATTGCCAAAGGAGCGAACAAAATCGAAGGTGGAAGAGACCCTGCGATGTATTGGCAAAGGCTACACATGGAGGGATCACAATTCGAGTTCATCCCACAAGGATCAGAATGCAATAGAGATATCACCAGGAGGTGACATAGTGTAGCAAATTATGGTGGAACAGTTCGTGGCAATGCAATACACACGACATTGTCCCGTGAGGGACTATATCATACGGAGGTATGATCGGGAGCTACTAGAAACTCCACTCCGGTGAGCAACACGATGGTAAGAAGGGCTATGGATTCAAGGAGTGAAGGTTATGGTACCGCAGAGGCAGGTCTTCCGTGCGTGCATCGAATTTTGCATCGGATGAAAACCTTAGTCATCAGCATATGGGGGCTGTGTTCCAACGAGGGAAAAGTTCGAATACAAGTACTAGTGAGTCCCATGAGAGGGACTTGATCATGTAGAGGTATGATCAAAGCAACTAGAGAGTTGGACTGCTCTAAAGCCTATATTCGCTTAAGGGAGCCCGACAAGTTAGAGGACAAGGTCAAGTAAGCGAACATTGCTACCAAGGAAGCTAAGGAGAACATAATCGGTGTAAACCCTACAACGTGATGGTAGAGGCCATGCATGGGAGTTGCAGTATGTCTTTCCATCAACCAAAGGGAGCTGCTTGGAGAACACAAAGGTGTTGAAGCAAGAGGTTGAAAAGGGCGAGGAAGCGACAACGAGTCCAAAGGGACTTAGCTACCCAAAATCAAGCATCAGTTAGAATGGAGGTGGACTCAGAGGAGTGCCACAGAGACATATCTACTAATCGTGAAGAAAAGGGATACAAATGCGAGGCGATGGATAGTAGGGCCATGGGCATGGTAGCTCCATGGTACCATAGAGGTGGGACTTCCGTGAAAGTTATTGATCCCTTGCTCTCATGGAGGGAGAGCGCTTGGTCGTGAAAGGGGCTGAGGAGGTGGAGCATGCAGAGACAAACTCCAAGTACCGAGACAAGGCTGAAGGGTAGAGGCTAAGGAACTTCGTAAGACCGGTGTCAACGAGCTTCTCATCAAGATAGCCGAAAGTGAAGGACTTTGGATCATGCAAGAGTGCATGACCAAGGAATGAAGTAGGCAGTACACGGTGTTGTACCTTAGCTACTCAGTGAAGTAGGCGGTAGGGTTGATAGAGAAGATGGTACAATCCCAAAGGTGACCAAATCTATTAGAGAATTACTCTAAGTTGGGGTGTAAACTTCTTGCATTCCAGAAGTTTGATGGCATTGAGAAGGTGAATCATAGTAGCTAACTCAATGTAAGGAGTGCAAACACTTCGAGTGCTTCAGAAGTGTGAGCAAAGAGTAGGTGAAGGTCAGTAACCAGCTCGATGCATGGAGTACAACCCTTGAGGAGGCGGGCGAAGTCAAGTAACCATTATCTTCTCAACTCTTAAGAGAATGGACGAAACTGAGTACCCCAATTCTCTTATCTATCCAGCAAAGGAGCTCTGCACAGGTTCAAAGACCCTTCGAAGATATTAGAATACAATAGTTATCAAATCCTCACCAATGGTGATCAGTGCTACTGAGAGTAGATTATCCGTTTCATTGCCTAATAGAATGCCAATCGAAAGTGAAAGTGATACGAATCTACTTGGAAGTGACAACTAAGTGAAAGAAGCGTCAATGGGCAAATTTTGTAGATGAATGACCCAAAACTTCAAAAGTTTGCGAGGCGATGCTCGTTAAAGCTCCAACAAACATCCACCTAGTTCAAGCAGCATGAGGCATTTGAGAGACTAGCGCTTAGTAAGGATGGTCTTTTCTTTCATCTGGAGAATCCGCAGGAACCAACAGGGATCAACACAACTCAGCCAACCCCACACTAGAGTCAGAGTCATTGGCGAGTTGAAGCAGTATGGTAGATCAAATATTCGACTACTCAAAGGCGCATTGCAGCTAGAGCAGAAGATTGAAGAATCAGGAAAGGCGAGGAGTTGCAGTGTCAGCAAAGACTTCGACGAGGACGTCGAAGAAATAAGTGGGGGAGAATGTCACGGACAAACTTCTAAACAGGATGTTTGATGTAATGCTTGTGTATGTCCATGTCTTTTGGTATGTTCATGCTTTGCACAGTATATAGTGGGACAATCGAAGGCTTAATAGTCCCATTTTAGTTGGGTTTGGTGGCCGCTTTAGGCTTGTAAATAAAGGTTATGTCATGTGAACACTTGTGAAAGATTTTCGGTCTATAGTGGACTATTTTGACCCTTTGTTATGCAACTATTCAGAGCTTGTAAAGTTTATTTATAATTTGTATTGTCTATAAAGTGTTTTAAAAAATGTTTGCTTATGGATCCCGAGTGAAGCGTTTTCTCTAACCCGTTTTCTCTTTTGTAGGTCCTAAGGGACCATGGGAGGCTTCAGGGAGGTTGACCTTTACGGACGGATATGCAAAAGTGCCGCACAACTTAGGCAAAGCTAACTAAGTTCGTGATAACCGGGCGGCCACACCTGCGGGGGGGTGGGGGGGGGGGGCGCGAGGGTAAAGGTGGAGAGGGGGAGGGGAATAGGAGAGGAGAGCAAAGGCTCTATAACCTATGAACCACTAAATCCCTCTTATTTATAGAGGTCCCCTGTCAAACCCTAATGGATCCTCCCCTAGTGAGTATTGGATCTACAACCAATTACCCAAGCCTTTTAGATTAGTGGATCTCTATCCAATAATCTCTCATGGGCTCTTATTAGATCTCGTCCATGGGATCCAATAATTCAGGGGCTTATTGGATATCCAATAAGATAGGGGCTCCGATGGATATCTCATATCCAAACCTCTACTCATTGCAATACTTACCATATGTGTGTGACCCTCTAAGCCCAATATCGAGCTGGCTGTGAGTCATACCTGTTAGAACTCCTTCTAACTTAGTGAATTATTATCTCTATAATAATTCACTCGACTCATTGATTACGGATGTACTAAACCACTACGTCGTAGTCCCCAAACGATATAGGGGAATCCAATCCATTGGACCTGTTCATCCTCAGTTACCGTATATCTATAGTCTCTCATCTATCTAATATCCTAGAGACCTTATATCAGGCACGGTGCTGTTAGACTCATACGGTTTCTTCTCGAGTCTCGCTCTAATCAGATTCTCCCGGAGAACTTTTTCTCTCTCAATCCGAATGACCATAGCTAGGGATTTGTCTGAGCAAGAACACATGAGATATTCCTTTCATGATGCCGAGAGTGGATGATCCTCTATCGACACTCAATAGCCCTCGTAAGGTAAACTGCCACTCCCAATGACCAGTTATACTAGATCTGGGACATCCAAACCTATAAGTCTGGTATTAAAGAGTGGAGCACTCATACAGGACATCCTTGGTGTCTTAAGTCTAAGGACCAGATACACCACTAGGACTACGGAATTGCTATCTGACAATAAGGCATCATCAACCATCCAACATTCCATAAGCGGATCAATCAGTGAACTCATTCTCCAATGAGCACTTGTATTGTATCCCTAGTGTCCCCACATGAGCAGCTATGAGACCAGTTGCATCCATCATATGGATGAGTATACAACACACTAGTCTGTCCGGTTATCATGATGTCCCTCTCGAGTAACCTATGACCCGGATTATTTAGGATCTATGTTTAAAGGTGAATCAATCTCATTATCGTGATCTCATCACAATCCGATTCCCATTGCACATATCTAAGGACATTACAATATATACATGCATCTATGCAACAGTCAATATAAAGTGATAAATGCCAAAATATAATAAGCAAAAAGATTCCATGTCAAGTCACATATGTCATCACTCACGTGATTGGCTTATTGGGCACCTATGACTAGCAACATGATTCTTCTTGCTTTAGTTGTCTCTCCTGATCGAAGAACCCTACGTCACTCAAAATGCAGATTAAATCATAAACACTTATCAATTGGTTTCATCATCAAAATCCAAGATTCAATAGAGCCATGATGGATGGTCTTGGCTACTTGTCCTCATACTTGAGATATATCTCATAGTTAGTCAATTTGTTAGAGTTCTTCAAATGACACTAGTGAATCACGTGCGTGTATTGCTGCTATTAATTCCTTGTACTCGTCTCCTAGGCCGTTGAGAATATAGACAGTAACTTCTTTATCACTAAGGGAATGACCTATCAATGCCAAGTTATCAATGATAATCCTTATGTTGTGTAGATAATCAGTAACATTACTTCCCTCTTGTTTTATCGTCATGAGATTGGATAGAAGACTAAGCATGTGAGTGCGGGAATGATTGGCCAGGGTGGCTTGCAACTTGCACCAAACTTTGACAGTAGTATCATATGAAAAAATGAGTGGGGTGAGGGATCCAGCGACCGAGGCTTGAATAGCTTGAAGGATGAGATGATTTTGGTGTAACCATAGTTTGTGGTCCAGATTTTATACTGGATTGGGTGCGCCTGGGATGTTGAGCATCATCGGTTGACAATGAAGAGAGCCATCGACATAGCCTAGAAGATCATAGCCAAATTGTAGATTAGAGAATTGAGCACGCCAGGATGCGTAGTTGCCACCTTTGGATAATTTGAAGGGGATGAGGGTTGCTGCATTTATGGAGATAAGGCCTGTATGTGGAAAAGTAATGTGGTTCCCTGCAGGAATAATAATTGGAGCATCAGAGGTAGATGATGAGGACATATAGAGGATATGTACCAATATGTGAGAGCAACTAGAAGTCTGCAACAATGACAATGATCAGGGAGGAAGAGGTGTTGGTGGCTAATAAGTTGTGGGTTGTTGATCAATATTGACAATGATCAATATTGTGTAAAGCTATAGATCTCTATGTGCAGTAGTTCTATAGTTGGGAATTTGGGTAGTGAAGTGCATACTTCGTCGTCGAGGATCACTGTTTATCGATGTGACACTGATTTGCACCAAATTTGGGAATTTTGGCAGTTGGGAATTTGGAAATGGTTCTGGATGCTACTTATCGAGGCGAAGAAGGTGGAGCAAGGGATAGCGGCTTGGGAGAAGAGCAGATCACTGCTATTGTAACTGCTACTACTAAGAGGGTTGCTGCGACTGCTGTAGCAAAGAGGGCTGTTGCATCTACGACGACTGCGGCAAAGAGGGCTGCTGCGACTACTATGGGTTGCTGCTGCTGTGGCAGAGAGGAGGAACTACGGGTTGTTGCTCGTCCCAGTTCCTTCGTTCCAGGAGGAGGATTGTTGATACCGAGGAGGGTAAAATGCAGAATATATTTTGAAAGAAAACCGATGCAACAATTTCTCATATAGAAAATGTCACAGTAGACAAAGATGAACTCTTAAAGAAAAGTCGCAATACAGTTGTATTTGCTGGAATGAGTGTTTTGAATAGAAAAGGCACGAACTCATGATAAAACTTAAAGAAGATCGAAAAATAGTTCACCACCAAGTTAAAATCACAAAGGGATATAGAAATTCACCACCCCAAGGATTATAAACGAGGATACAAAATAGAAATCAAAAGACTCACCACTCAAGGACGTATCCAAGAGATACAGAGTTTAAGGGAGTTCTCCAAGAGAGCTTCTGCTAAGATATTATCAGTTTCTAAAGTTCTTTATAAGTCCTAAATACTAAAATAAATACTAGTGCATGAAATAACCCTTCATGCATAGGGAATTTCAAAATTAAGTGTTTACAGTTGCTAATCAACTCCTTTAATGCATTCCTTGGTCATGAAGACATGTTCACAGCTGCTAACCAACTCTTTTAATATATTCCTTTGTCATGAAGAAAAACACCTTGAAACAACTTTAACTTTGTGCAGGGAATATGCTGATGAGTTGTCATATTTGAGTGAGCTAAGTTAAAAATTATGAAGCATCATTGTTGGCTGAAAAAAATACCATATCATAATCAAGGTTCATATGATCAGACTATAGTAAATTAGATACTCTTGTGTCAATCTTCCCTGGTTGAAAAAGACTTATCCTCAAATCCTTGTTTGATTCATCAACATGATTATAAAAAAGACTTAAATCAGCCATATTAAATTTTGGGGATACTCCATAATCTTTAAGTAGCTCAATTTCATAATCATTTTTGCCAATTCTCTTAAGCACCTTGAAAGGACCATCAGCCTTTGGTTTTAGTTTTCTAAATTTGCTCGGTGGAAACCTCTCATTCCTTAGATAAATCCAAACTAAATCACCTACATTAAACTCCATATGTTTTCTGTGTTTATTGGCAGCATGTATGTACCTCTCATTTTGCTTCTCAATGGTTGCTTTTACACCCTCATGCAGCTTCTTTATCTACTTAGCTCTTTCATCAGCATCTCCACTAAATTGCTTTATTATAGAATGAGAGATTAAGTCCAAAGTACTAGCAAGATTAGCACCATAAATAATCTCAAAAGGACTCTTACCGATACTATGATGGATAGAACGATTGTAGGCAAACTCAATTTGTGGAAGAATGAGATCCCATTACTTAATATTCTTGCCAACATAGGTTCTAAACAAATTTCCCAAGCTTCTATTCGTTACCTCAGTTTGCCCATCGGTTTGTGGATGATGCAAGCTGCTGAAATTCAAAGAAGTACCCAGTTTCTTCTAAAGAGTTCTCCAAAAATGACTAATAAATTTTGAATCTCGATCAGACACCATAGTTCTTGGAATACCATACAATTTAACAATCTCCTTAAAATACAAATCAGCAATATGAGATGCATCATTCAATTTATTGCAAGGAACAAAGTAAGATATTTTTGAAAATCTGTCAACAACAACCATGATAGAATCCTTATTCCTTTGAGTTCTTGGTAATCCCAAAACGAAATCAAGACTCACTTCCTCCCATAGAGCATTTGGCACAAGCAATGGAGTGTACAATCCAGAATTTTGACTTCTTGTTTTTGCCAAATGACACACTCGACATTGCTTTACATGTCTTTCCACATCTCTAAACATCTTGGGCCAATAGAAGTTTGATTGAATAAGAGCTAAAGTCTTATCTCTACCGAAATGTCCACCCAAAACACCACCATGAGCTTCAGCTAGAATTACTTGTCTCAAAGGACAAGATGGAACACATAAAGCATTAGCTCGAAAAACAAAACCATCAAGGATAGAAATTGTTGAAAGGAACCTGATTTGCAATTCTGCTATATTGAGCTGAAATCCACATCATTCTTATAGAGATCTTTGAACGCCTCAAATCCAACAACTTTGACTTCTATTGCTGATAATAAAGAATGCTTTCTGCTCAATGCGTCAGCAACCACATTTTGAACACCAGATTTTTACTTAATTATAAAGTTATAAGATTATAAAAACTCCACCCAAGCTACATGCCTCTTGTTTAGCTTGTGTTAGTGATTTATAAACTTTAATGCTTCATGATCTGAATATAGCACAAATGGCTTGGCAAGAAGGTACTGACTCCAATGAGATAAAGCTCGATATATGGCATAGAACTCCTTATCATAGGTAGAATATTTCCTTCTTGTATCATTCAGCTTCTCACTAAAAAATGCAATCGGCTTTCCGTCTTGACTCAAAACAGTACCAATTCCCACATTAGATGTATCACATTCAATCTCAAATACATTGTCAAAATTTGGTAGAACTAAAATAGGAGCTTCGGTCACCTTTCTTTTTAAAAGCTCAAAAGCATCATTAGCCTCATTAGTCCATTTGAATTTATCATATTTCAGACATTCGGTGATTGGAGCGGCAATAGAGCTGAAATTCTTGATGAATCTTCTATAAAAAGAAGTTAAGTCATGGAAACTTTGTTAGGAATGAGTCGGCACTAAGAGGGGGGGTGAATTAGTACAGCGGTAAAATACGTCTTCAAGTCGGTTCCGAAAAATCTCTTCGTATGATAAAACCGATTTCGGAAATGCTTAACTTTGAAAGCAAAGTAAGAGCATATTGAATGTAAATCAAGTAAGGAGGTAAAGTGGTTTTCAGTAAAGATAAATTGCTCAAAGTAAAATGCAAACCAGATTTTAGAGTGGTTCGGTCATTGTGACCTATATCCACTTCACCGATTCCTCTTTCGTCGAGGCCACCGGCATCCACTATCGATCTTCCTTTAATAGGCAAAGATCAACCTCCTTCTTACACCCCGCTTCTCCTTTTACTGGGTTTAGGAGACAACCTTTACAAGCACATACACTCCTCTCTAAACAGAATTCTAAAGTTAGATCTAGAGGAGGGATTTCTTAAGTAATTTCTACAGCATTTTCTTACATTAAAACTCTTTGTGCTTGTATAAGTTAACCAGGGATGAAAGGGGTATTTATAGGCTTCAAGTTGATTCAAACTTGAAGCCTAAAAAGGTCTCATCCTAGGTTTCCTGGGTACTGGCGGTACCACCGCCATTCTTGGGCAGTACTACTGCCGTAGGATCTGGTACTAGACGGTGTTGAATCTCGTATTTTGATGATGAAACCACTTGATATATGTTTATGATTTAAACTGTATTTTGAGCGATGCAGGTCTACTCGATCAGGTTTAGACAGTTGACGCAGGAGGAATTGACGTTGCGCCGGAAGAGATCATGTTAGGATATTGGATGGCTGAATGCTTCGGACGTCGGGCATCGGGCCAAGGAGAGCGAAATTGTGCCAAGGATATCGGGGTTTCGGAGGTCAACCGTCGATTGGGCAACAAGCCGCAAGAGAGGACGATGCACCGAAGAATCGGACGAAGCGCCAACCAATGACGTGCCGGGCAACAGAATGTCAATTCGCGTTGTAATAATTGTCTAGATCGGAGTTGAGTTTTGGTTTGTGTGTGCAGGATTAACTACGATAACGATGAAGACATAAAGCGAAACAAAGTGCTGGAGCCAAGCGCGAAGGATTCGTTGGGAGTTCGAGAGTTCGACGAAAGTCCGAAGGTTCGTCGGGAATGCTGCCGGAACTAGCCGAGAATGAGTAGGGAGCTTGCCGAAGGGTTTTTCGGAAGCTCGCCGGAAGGTTCGTTGGAAGTTCACGGAGCTCACCGAGAAAGATCGGAGCTTACCGAAGAAGCTCGTTGGAACTCGCCAAGATCAAATCGTGAAGTCTAGGAGCTTGCCGGGAGTCCGCAGAATGGTTTCCGAGAGTTTATCGGAAGACCGTCGGAAGTTCGCCGGAAGCTCACCGGAAGAAGTCTTGACTTACGAACTTTGTAATAGCTTAGAAAATGTCTTTAAATTCGTAGTTAGCACATTAATTAGGGTTAGAATTAGGTGTTAATCCTATAACCCAAATAGGGGCCAATTGGGCCCGAGTTCGGACTGGTTTGGGCCAAGTTTGGAGCCCAACCAGTGAGCTGATTTGGCCTAGGCGGTGGTGACACCTCCTGGGCTGGGTGGTTGCACCGCCCAGCACCCGAGCGCTGGGCGGTGGCACCGCCAGCATCGGGAACATAAGAGAATTCAAATTTTTGGAGCCCAAATTTGAATCCTCTTGAGGCCTATAAATACCCCTCAAGTCTCAGTTGAGAAGATAACTTTTTGAGTAGCAAGTGTTTGAGAGAAATGTCTTAGAAAAGTCCTAGCTAATCTTGTTTTTATTTTGCTAGTGTTCACCTCCTTCTTTCTTGCTGAAAATTTGTAAGAGAGTGAACCGCTTGTAAAGAGTTGTAAAAGGGGTATTTACCCTTCCCTTTCAAGAGATTTGCTAGTGGAAGGTGGGAGCCTCATCGAAGAGGGGCCTCGCAAGTGGATGTAGGTCATTTGACCGAACCACTTTAAAATCGACGTAATCTCCAGTTTGCGTTTATGTTTATGCATTTATCTTTTTGCAAACCTTTACTTTGCTAAGTTCACTACCCTCATCTTATTACGTACGCTTTTAACGCAATTGAAACGGTTTCAAACGAAACATTATTTTTATCGTACGAAAGATTTTCTAAAACCGAAGTTTTAATCCGCTGCACTAATTCACCCCCCCTCTTAGTGCCGCTCCGATCCTAACAATTGGTATCAGAGCAAGGCTCACTCTCATATTTGGTTTAATACCCAAGAGAGATGGCTTACTCCGGCATGCAAGAGGGACACTCTATCACACGTCCACCTATGTTTAATGGGTCGGATTACACGTATTGGAAGACCCGTATGAGGATCTTCCTCATTTCTATGGATTTCGAGCTTTGGACTATTGTCGAAAACGGATTTCAAAAATCTTCTCTTCCGATAACGAATGGAATGAATTGGAGAAGAAGGTTTTTGCCTTAAACGCAAAGGCTATGAATGCGTTGTTTTGTGCTTTGGACAAAAATGAGTTCAATCGGATTTCAACGTGCGAAACGGCTTTTGATATTTGGCGAACACTTGAAATCACGCACGAGGGAACTAGTAGAGTCAAAGACTCGAAAGTTAACATTTCAATACATGATTTCGATCTTTTTCGAATGAAGCCAAGCGAAACCATTGTTGACATGTACACCCATTTTACGGATGTCGTCAATGGTTTACAAGCTCTTGGCAAATGTTTCTCGAATTTTGAACTTGTTAGTAAAGTTTTACGATCACTTTCTAAAGCTTGGGAATCAAAAGTAACGGCAATACAAGAAACAAAAGATTTAAATATTTTTCCACTTGAAGAACTTATCGGCTCATTGATGACATATGAAATGGTGCGCAATGCACATGATGAACACAATGAACACTTGGACCACCTTCCAAAGAACAGGAAGGATTTATAACTCCGGACAAATGAATACCACTTGAGCGATGACTCAAGTGATGAGGACAATGATGAACTTGAACTTCGAACACTAAATCTTAATAAGTTTATTAAATAAAAATCTAAAATAAACAATGAACTTGAATGGAGGAAGAGGCCAAAGAAAAGGAAGGCACCCAAGGATGAATCAAGAACTTCCAAAGGTGAAACGGCGAATTGGGCTTTGACGAGCTTCGATTACAAGGTAAGTAACTCAACTCTCTTGAATTATTTTGAAATTACTTGATGTTTTCCATGATGCATTTTCTTTTTTCTTTTGAATAATTATTTTTCTTGAAAATTGTATGTTTTATGTTAATAGAATAAAATGTTAGATTTAAATAATCATATATATGTGCTTGAGAAGCAAGAATGTGTATTTTGATGATTTCCATATTAACTTTCAATGATGATGCATGGTTTTTATATGGAAGGCTTGATGATATTTTTTTTTAAACCTTATCTTTGGTTTTCAAACATGATGTATATTTTTGACATAAGAACAAAACTTAAGCATGCTAATATAAAGTCAATCACATAAATTAAAACTAAAGAAGTTTTAGTTATCTATAAGAATCATTCAAAATTATGTTCAATGAAACCATTGCATAATGATGTAATGAAAATATTAAACATTTTGAAACCATGTTTTAGTGTCATGCATAATGATCATGCTTAATAAATTTCAAAATTATGCATATGAATCTTGTGATTTATGGATTATTGATTTTTACCATAATGAAAATGCCTTATTAATCTTTGTTGTAATAAATCTTACACTTTCGTTTTTAAACATTATACATGTTTTTATTTGGTATAAGTGAAATAAAATCATATGAATTGAAACAACTAAAAACAGGAAAATATTTTTTCCTTGAAAAATTATTTTTCTCTATCCTATTGATCTTGATGTTTATTATGATAAATCTATGTATACCATTTTGAATCTCTTGAAAGTAATGTTGATATTTTGATGATTTTGATGATTTAAATTTGAAATGAGTTTTATCAAAATCATGATATTGATTTCTTGGAATAACATGAGATTACCTTTGATGATCATTTTGATTCATGGAATTTTGGATTCATGACTTGGTCTTACATTTGTTTATGAGATGGTTGAAATCTTTGTACGTTTGAATTCTTCCCTTCTCCTTTCAATTTATGCATGTTATATGTTAAAGATTTAAAACCATATTTTGGTATCATGCATATCTAAGAAATATTGATGTGACAAATTGAATAAGTTGAAAATGAATGATGATTTTTCTCTTGAATATAACTTGTGATATTTTTTTTTATATAAATCATCATTTTGATTTCTCGACATTCGATACATGAGATTTTATTATAAATCAAAATTTCTCATTAATCGATCTTCTACGATTTTACTTGATATTCTCTTGAGAGGAGATTTTCTAAATGAATCATAATTTTTCCTTGTGAGTTCTTGGAGTTATTACTTGATTTTTCTTTTAAAACAAGATCTCTTCTTTGTACTCCTATGATTTTTCTTGATATTTTATTTAAAGAAGATATTTACTATATGAATCATGTCTTTTGGTATTCAAATGATTTTATCCTTCGTGACATGATTTCTTTGTATTTATGGCTTGCATGGCTTGAAATATTTTGGTATAATGCATGCAATGATGAAATATTCATCAAGTTAAAATGATGTATGCAATACTTATGATAATGATGTACATGATGTATTTATTGCATATGATGTGTATCATGAATGCTTTAAATGATGAATGTTTGGTATCATGATCAACATGTTGATAAATGCTTAAAAATTTTAATGTTTGAGTATCATGTATGATATGCTTATTAATGATGATTGATTTATTTTTCGGTATCGTGCATGAAAAATAAGGTTATTGAAATTGTGTATGTTTTAATTTGAATATATAATGATGCACAAATAAGAATGATACTTAACTTTGTCATAATATGAAAATTGATATAAGGGTCTTCCCTTCTTTTTTACAATGACAAAGGGGGAGCAAGAATTTCTAGCGTGGACATCATGAAAAGAGGCAAACTAACTAGCTTGCACAATTTAAGATGAAAGCAAAAATTGCACTTCTCAAAAGAGAAGATGCAAATGTAACATTTGCCAAATTGTTTGCTTACCTCATGTAAAACATTATCTCTTGCTAGTTTGGCATTTTTGCTAGCTTGTATGTTGCAAAACATGATCACTTTTTCAAACATTTTGCTAGCTTACACTTTGCAAAGAAAGCAAAAATGACACTTCTAGAAGAAAGAGCTTGTTATTTTGAACATCACAACCTTGCCTATCTTAAGAAACAAAAATTGTAAAAGTGCTATCTTGCCTATCTCAAGAAGCAAAACTTGCAACTTGCACATTGCAATAGGAAGCAAGAATTATGAGCTTACACAAGAAAGCTATCTTGCATTTGCTTTCGAAATTTTTTGCTAGCTTGTATATTGTGCAACTTACATATCGTAAAAATTACTAGCTTGTAGTCTAAAGAGAAGCAAAAAGTTGCTATCTCAAAAGAAACAAATGTGCTATCTTTCCTATCTTAAGAGGCAAAAATGCTAACTTGCACATCTAGCAAAACTTGACAAATTTGCATATTTCAAGAAGCAAGAGTTGCTTTCTTGAACATCTCAATATTGCTAGCTTGCATGATGTAGAACTTACTATCTTGAACATTACCAAAAGTGCTATCTTGTATGCTGTAAAACTTGCATATCTAAAACTTGATAGCTTGAATGTCCTAAGCATGATGCATTACTTGCTAAATTTTCTAGCTTCAAAACTGCATGATGATAAAACTTAATATTATGTTTTTCATGCAATGAGTTGAACTTATATTACAAACACAAAGAATAGTTGTACTTCTCCTTTTTGTTGATGACAAAGGGGGAGAAGTATGTTGATGACATGATATGCATAAGTTTATGCATATGTTCATGATGATGTGTTGCAAGTATTCATGATGAATATTGCAATGACTTGAATTCAGTTTGAATTCAAGGTTCAATCAATATGACATATTGATAGGGGGAGTTTGTTTAAACTCCGGGAGTTAAGGTTAACTCCGTCATCAAGTGGTTGTCATCATCAAAAAGGGGGAGATTGTTAAATCTCGTATTTTGATGATGAAACCACTTGATATATGTTTATGATTTAAACTGTATTTTGAGCGATGCAGGTCTACTCGATCAGGTTTAGACAGTTGACGCAGGAGGAATTGACGTTGCGCCGGAAGAGATCATGTCAGGATATTGGATGGCTGAATGCTTCGGACGTCGGGCATCGGGCCAAGGAGAGCGAAATTACGCCAAGAATATCGGGGTTGTGGAGGTCAACCGCCGATTGGGCAACAAGCTGCAAGAGAGGACGATGCACCGAAGAATCGGACGAAGCGCCAACCAATGACGTGCCGGGCAACAGAATGTCAATTCGCGTTGTAATAATTGTCTAGATCGGAGTTGAGTTTTGGTTTGTGTGTGTAGGATTAACTACGATAACGATGAAGACATAAAGCAAAACAAAGTGCTGGAGCCAAGCGCGAAGGATTCGTTGGGAGTTCGAGAGTTCGACGAAAGTCCGAAGGTTCGTCGGGAATGCTGCCGGAACTAGCCGAGAATGAGTAGGGAGCTTGCTGAAGGGTTTTTCGGAAGCTCGCCGGAAGGTTCGTTGGAAGTTCACGGAGCTCACCGAGAAAGATCGGAGCTTACCGAAGAAGCTCGTTGGAACTCGCCAAGATCAAATCGTGAAGTATAGGAGCTTGCCGGGAGTCCGCAGAATGGTTTCCGAGAGTTTATCGGAAGACCGTCGGAAGTTCGCCGGAAGCTCACCGGAAGAAGTCTTGATTTACGAACTTTGTAATAGCTTAGAAAATGTCTTTAAATTTGTAGTTAGCACATTAATTAGGGTTAGAATTAGGTGTTAATCCTATAACCCAAATAGGGGCCAATTGGGCCCGAGTTCGGACTGGTTTGGGCCAAGTTTGGAGCCCAACCAGTGAGCTGATTTGGCCTAGGCGGTGGCACCGCCTAGGCTGGGCGGTGGCACCGCCCAACACCCGAGAGCTGGGCGGTGACACCTCTTGGGCTGGGCGGTGGCACCGCCAGTATCGGGAACATAAGAGAATTTAAATTTTTGGAGCCCAAATTTGAATCCTCTTGAGGCCTATAAATACCCCTCAAGTCTCAGTTGAGAAGATAACTTTTTGAGCAGCAAGTGTTTGAGAGAAAGGTCTTAGAAAAGTCCTAGCTAATCTTGTTTTCATTTTGCTAGTGTTCACCTCCTTCTTTCTTGCTGAAAATTTGTAAGAGAGTGAACCGCTTGTAAAGAGTTGTAAGAGGGGTATTTACCCTTCCCTTTCAAGAGATTTGCTAGTGGAAGGTGGGAGCCTCATCGAAGAGGGGCCTCGCAAGTGGATGTAGGTCATTTGACCGAACCACTTTAAAATCGGCGTAATCTCCGGTTTGCGTTTATGTTTATGCATTTATCTTTCTGCAAACCTTTACTTTGCTAAGTTCACTGGCCTCATCTTATTACGTACGCTTTCAACGCAATTGAAACGGTTTCAAATGAAACATTATTTTTATCGTACGAAAGATTTTCTAAAACCGAAGTTTTAATCCGCTGCACTAATTCACCCCCCCTCTTAGTGCCGCTCCGATCCTAACAGACGGTACCACTACCGAACAAGGGCGGTACCACCGCTGGCAGCATTGCTGCCGGCGGTACCACCGCTGGCAGCATTGCTGCCGGCGGTACCATCGCCCAAGAATCCTGGGGTGCTATTCCCTAGGCGGTGCCACCGTTGACCAGGGTTTTAGAACCCTAGTTGGGCCTTGAATCCGGCCCAAACCAATCTAGCTTTGGGCCCAATTAGCCCCTAATAGAGTTGATGGGATTACCTCCCAATCCCAACTCTAATTATGTGCTAACTACGATTCCTAAGACATATTCTGAGCAAGATAAGTCCGATTTCTTTCAGCGAGCTTCCGGCGAACTTCCAACGATCTCTCGGTAATATTCCGACGACTTCTGGCAAGCTCCTAGACTTCATGATGATCTTCTTGGCGAGTTCTGATGAGCTTCTTTGGCAAGCTCCTGGACTTCTCCATTGGTTCCGGCAGAACTTCCGATGAACGTCCAAACTTCTGACGAACTCTCGAACTCCCATCGAAATTGCATTCTTGACTCCGGGACTTCATTTTACTTTATGCCTTGCTATCGTAGTTAATCTTGCACACACAAAAATATACTTCGATCTAGACAATTATTACTAAGCATGAATCATGTTGTCCGGCATGTCATTGGTCCATCAACGCTTCGTCCGATTCTTCGATGTATCATCCTCTCTTGCAGCCTATTGCCCAATCGGCCAGTTGACCTCCGCAACTCCAATATCCTTGGCGTAATATCCCCTCTTCTTGGCCTGATACCCGAATCCATGGCCTAAAGCCCTATGTCGATACATCGACCGATCCTCCGACCCAACGTCTAATCTTTTGACATGTTTTCCTCCGGCCCAATATGATTCTTCTTACTTTAATTATTCTCCCTGATCGAAGCATCCTACGTCACTCAAAACATAGATTAAATCATAAACACAGATCAATTGGTTTCATCATCAAAATCTGAGATTCAATAATCTTCCCTTTCTTAATGATGACAACCAATTGATGACGGAGTTAACCTTAACTCCCGGAGTTTAAATAAACTCCCCCTATCAATATGTCATATTGATAGAACCTTGAATTCAAGCTGAATTCAAGTCATTGCAAATTTCATCATAAATATTTGCAATACGTCATCATACATAACATGATCATACTTCTCCCCCTTTGTCATCAACAAAAATGAGAAGTTCGAACTATCAAGTGTTTGACATTACATTTCATATCATTGCATAATAAACATAATATAAAGTTTTATCATCATGCAAGCTTTATAATATATAGCTAGCAAATTTGTTCATCAACTTACAATATACATAATCATCAAATCATCATTAATTTTGAAGATGTGCAAGATCATAAATTTTGAAAGTTAGCATGTTTTGCTTCTTGAGATAGGCAAGATAGCACTTTTGCTTCTCTTGAGATTGCAAGCCAGCAATTCTTAGTGATATTCAAGATAGCAATTTCTACATCATGCAAGCTAGCAAATTTTTTTTTACATCATTAAAAAAAAAATAAGCTAGCAATATTGAAAAATACAAGTTAGCAATCTTTGCTTCTCTTTTGAGATGAGTAAGCTAGCATGTCTTTGCATCTTCTTAACTTGTGCAAGCTAGCTATCTCCCCCTTTGTTATTGTCAAAAAGAAGGGAAGAATACAAATTTCTAATTCTTTTCCCTTTACAATAATTTTCAAATTATGATAAGGGTAAATTATCAATCTTATTTGTGTATCATTATATTTTCAAATTAAAACATGTACAATTTCAAAACCTTACATTTGTGTCCTTACTTCATGCATGATACAAATAAATCAATCAATATGGGCATATCATACATGATATTCAAGCATTCATGATACATCATTTTGGCAACAAATCATAGTATTTTAAATCATGATGGTATCTAAATGTCAAATTATATTATATCCTATATTTCATGCATATTTTTATTTTATCACATTCATTTTATCTCATCAAGAAAAATTAATTGGGTGATGAATACAAGGAGTTATACAAAAATAAATCATATCATGAGAGATAAGATCACGTAAATACCAAAATACATAATTCATATATTAAATCTCCTCTTAAATAAAATACCAAAAAACAATTATAGGAGTACAAAGAAGAGATCTTGATTAAAAAACATCTCATGTAATTCCAAGAAATCAAGATTATGATTTTGATAAAACTCATTCAAATTCAAATCATCAAAATCACTTTCAAGAGATTCAAAATGGCATAAACAACTTTATCAATCTCTTAGTGAAAAATTGATAAGATAGAGAAAAAGAAATTTTCAAGAAAAATATTTTTCTCTTTTTAGTTGTTTCAATTCATGTGATTTATTTCATTTATGCCAAATAAATAAATGCATCAACGTTTAAAATCAAAAGTGCAAGATTTATTACGTCAAAGATCAATAAGGCATAAATCATAAAAATCATCATGCATCATTTTTAAATCTCATGCATGTATAAAATCACCAAGCATGGTACTAAAAATTTTAATATCTTTATTACATAATTACATCATTATGCATCATCAAAAATGATTTCATCAAACATAAAGCATTTTCAATCAAGTTCACTTTGTTTGTTGTAGTCATGCATTTTTATTTTTAGGTGAATCTAACTTTTCATGCTTAGTTTCGATACAAAAGCCATGCATCATTTTTAAAACTGAAAAAATAACTTTCATTATGGTAAAAATCGATAATCCATAAATCGCAAAGATCATCATACATCATTTCTAAATATAAACTCATTAAGCATGATATTAAACCTCTTAACCTTTTCATTAAAACATCAAGTATGGTTTCATAAGACATCTTCAATCAAAATCGAAAAGCCATATGGAAATCTTCAAAATACACATTCTTGCTTCAAAAACATACATAGGATTATCATTAGATTTAAATATAACATTTTATTCCTTTAACATAAAACATGTAATTTTTATTATCATTTTCAAAATTACTAGCATGATCCCAATTTTTCCATTTTCATTACATTATTAAACATGCAATACAAAAAAAAATTATATAATTTTTAAATTAAATTAAAAAAACTCATGAAAAATATCAAGTAATTTCAAAGTAAACTAAAGGAGTTTTGTTTGAGTTGTTTACCTCATTGACGAGAGTCACCAAAGTAAGGTTCGCCACTTCGTCTTCATCGGTTTTCTCTTTGTCTTCGGATGCACTCGTTTCGTCCTAAGGTGCTTCCCTCTTCTTGTGTTCATAGCAAGTAGTTTCGCTTTTTTTAAGTTTATTTTTGTTTTTTGATTGTTGTTTCATGAACTTTTTAAATTTCATGAGGAGTTCAAGTTCACTGTCACTTGAGCTTATGCTCGAATGGTCTTTATATGTTCTAAGTCTGAAATCCTTTCTGTTCATTGGAAGGTTGTTCTCAAGTTCGTTTTGTGCCACATCGGTCATTTCGTAGGTCACTAAAGACCCGATGAGTTTTTCGATCAAAAAAGTATTTAAATTTTTTTATTCTTGAATAGTCGTTACTTTTAAATTTCAATTTTTAGAAAGTGATTGTAAAACTTTACTAACAAGTTCAAAATTCGAAAAAGTTTTACCAAGAGCTTTTAAACTATTGACGACATTCGTAAAATAGGTGTACATGTCTCCAATAGTCTCGCTTGGTTTCATTTAAAATAGTTCAAAACCATGCATCAAAAAGTTGATTTTTGAATCTTTAACTTTGTTAGTGCCTTCATGTGTGATTTTGAGAGTATGCCAAATTTCGAAAGTTATTTCGCACATAGAAATTCAATTAAACTCGTTTTTGTCTAAGGCGTAAAATAAGACATTCATAGCCTTCTTCTCCAAATCATTCCAATGGTTCATTGGAAGAGAAAAACCTTTGAAAATTAAATTCAACTATGTGCCATAAATCGAGATTCAATGAAAGTAAGAAAACTCTCATTCGAGTTTTCCAATAAGTGTAGTCCGTCCCATTTAAAAAGAGAGGACGAATAAAAGAGTGACCCTCTTGAAAGCCGAAAAGAGTCATTTTTTTGGGTGTTAAACCAAATGAGAAATATGAGGCTCTAATACCAAATGAGAAATCGATTTCGGAAATGCTTAACTTTGAAAGTAAAGTAAGAGTGTATTGAATGTAAAGCAAGTAAGGAGGTAAAGTGGTTTGCAGTAAAGATAAATTGCTTAAAGTAAAATGTAAACCAGATTTTAGAGTGGTTCGGTCATCGTGACCTACATCCACTTCGCTAATTCCTCTTCCGTCGAGGCCACCGACATCCACTATCGATCTTCCTTTAATAGGCGAAGATCAACCTCCTTCTTACACCCCTCTTCTCCTTTTACCGGGTTTAGGAGACAACCCTTACAAGCATACACACTCCTCTCTAAACAGAATTCTAAAGTTAGATCTAGAGGAGGGATTTCTCAAGTAATTTCTACATTGTTTTCTTACTTTAAAACTCTCTATGCTTGTGTAAGTTAACCAGGGATGAGAGGGGTATTTATAGGCTTCAAGTTGATTCAAACTTGAAGCCTAAAAAGGTCTCATCTTAGGTTTCCTGGGTATTGGCGGTACCACCACCGAATAGGGGCGGTACCACCGCTCAGGAATCCTAGGGTGATGTTCCCTATGTGGTGCCACCGTCGGCCAGGGTTTTAGCACCCTAGTTGGGCCTTGAATCCGACCCAAACCAATACAGATTCGGGCCCAATTGGCCCCTAACAGAGTTGATGGGATTACCTCCCAATCCCAACTCTAATTATATGCTAACTACGATTCCTAAGACATATTCTAAGCAAGATAAGTCCAATTTCTTCCGGCAAGCTTCCGGCGATCTTTCCGGCGAACTTCCAATGATCTCTCGGCAATATTCCGACGGACTTCCGGCAAGCTCCTGGACTTCACGATGATCTTATTGGCGAATTCCAATTAGCTTCTTTGGTAAGCTCCTGGACTTCTCCGTTGGTTTCGACTTTCGACGAACGTCTGAACTTCCGATGAACTCTCGAACTCCCAACGAAATCACATTCTTGACTTTGGGACTTCATTTTGCTTTATGCCTTGCTATCGTAGTTAATCCTGTACACACAAAAATACACTTCGATCTAGACAATTATTACTAAGCATGAATCATGTTGTCCGGCATGTCATTGGTCCATCGACACTTCGTCTGATTCTTCGATGCATCGTCCTCTCTTGCGGCCTATTGCCTAATCAGCCAGTTGACCTCTGTAACTCCAATATCCTTGGTATAATATATGCTCTTCTTAGCCCAATGCCCGAATCCATAGCCCGAAGTCTTCTATCAATATGTCGACCGATCCTCCGGCCCGACGTCCAATCTTCTGACACGTTTTCCTCCGACCCAACATGATTCTTCCTGCTTTAATTATCTCTCCCTGATTGAAGCATCCTACATCACTCAAAATATAGATTAAATCATGAACACTTATCAATTGGTTTCATTATCAAAATTTGAGATTCAACAAACTCCTCACATCATGCAATGAAGCAGGTGTTGGCCAACTGAGAATAGCTTCTACCTTACTTTGATCCATCATGATTCCATCTTTTGAAACAACATACCCCAAAAACACAACACTAGATGTAAAAAAATCACACTTCGTTAGATTAGCATAAAGCTTTTGCTGCCTCAAAATAAGAAAGATTTCTTTCAAATGATTCATATACTCCTCTTCGCTCTTGTTGTACACCAATATATCATCAAAGTAAACTACAACAAATATTTCAATGCATGGCTTAAGTATGTGATTCACAAATCTTATGAAAGTACTAGGAGCATTAGATAGCTTAAATTGCATAACCAATCATTCATATAAGCCTTCTCTAGTTTTAAATACTGTTTCCACTCATCTCCGGGCCTCATTCTTATTTGGTGATAGTCACTCCTCAAATCAATTTTAGAGAAAATAGAAGTACCACATAATTGATCAAGTAAATCATCTAACCTTGGAATAGGAAAACGATAGTCCATTGTGATTTTGTTGATGGTGCGGCTATCAACGCACATTCTCCAAGAACCATCATTCTTAGGCACCAACAAGGCAGGAACTGCACAATGACTTATGCTCTCTCGAATTAACCCCTTTTTCACTAATTCATCAATTTGCCTTTGAAGTTCTTCATGTTCCTTGGGACTCATTCTGTTCGCAGCCTTATTAGGTAGAATAGCCCCCGGAATAAGATCAATGTGATGTTGAATGTCTCTCAAAGGCAGAAGGCCATGTGGAATCTCTTCCGGTATAACATCTTGAAATTCTTCTAAGATTGGTTTCATGATTTTCGGTGTCTCCTTTTGTTGTTCATTCTCCTCTACTACCATTAGGGCCAAAACATGACCACTCTTGTCTAATTCACATTTGCATTTATTATAAGACATAAAAGCACTAACTTCCTTCTTTGGTGCACTGATTTCGGAAGGTTGTAATAGAGCTAAGATAATCTTCTTTTCATTCACCTTAAAAGAATAAGCATGTTTATAACCATCATACAACACCCTTCTATCATAATGCCAAGGTCTTCCTAACAACAAATGACAAGCATCCATAGGAGCAATATCACACCACACTTTGTCTTTATAATACTTGCCAATAGAAAATGAAACTGAACATCTTTTAGTTATCTTGATGTCATTTCCTTTTAGCAACCAACATAATTAATATGGATGTCGATGAGGGATTGTGTCCAACTTCAGCTTCTGTACCATCTCCAAAGAAACCACGTTCTCAAAAATGCCGCTGTTGATGATCACCAAGCACACCTTGCCAAGAGAAGTACATTTAGTGTGAAACATATTTTTTCGCACCTAACTTTCATCATCGACTACATAAGACACTTGCAAGCTACATTGCAAGACAATAGACAAACCATGATCTACATAAGTAACCTCTTCCTCATCTTCATCATATTTTGGTTCATTATCAACTTCGTCTTCTCCTCTATTACTATGATCTTCAACCAAAGTTACAATCCTCCTATTTGGATAATCTGAAGCAATATGTCCAAAACCATGACATTTGAAACATTTTTTGCTACTTGAGGTAGAAGAATTAGGGTTTTTTTTACTGACAGCAGATTCTTTACCCTTTTCTTGCACCTTCAATATCATCTTGCTTTGGATAGTAGGCTTGGAACTTCCTCCTTTTGTATAGCTTTCTTTTGAGCCGTACCGAGAACTCTTTTCAAACTTCTATTGCTTTTTAACTTTTAATGACAGCTTGCTTACATCATTTAAAGACCAATATGGCTATAGTTGAACAACTTTAGCAATCTCATACTTCAGACCTCCTAAGAATCTTGCAATGATTTGCTCTTTTGGTTCCACAAGCTCTCCTTTTAACATTAGGTTATCGAATTCTGCAATGTACTCTTCCACACTAAGATCTTTTTGTTTAAAATCATGGATTTTGAGAAAAATCTCTTACCAATAATTGTCAAGTAAATATTTTCTTAGCTCCCTTTTCATTTTTTCCCATGTCACGATCTTACTCTTCCCCTCACATTCTCTTTGTTTCTTCAGATTTTTCTATCAAAAAAATGTATTCTGTCTAAGTTTTAGTACCACAGGTTTGACCTTCTTTTGTTCTGGTGGTTTATGAAAATCAAAAATTCTTTCTACTATATTAATCTAATCGATAAAGTCATCAACATTTATTTTACCTTCAAACTCTGAAATCTCCAATCTGCGGTTATATTTATTCTGCCACTCGTCTTCGACTCTATTTCTTATCCAACATCTTCTCGACTCCCTTGGGAGAAGAGGTGTATCTTCATTAGAAGTATATTCATGGACATCATTTTCATGCTGGTTTTATCTACTTTCAAGTTCTTTGATTATTTCATTCTTTTCTTGTAGACTACGTAGCAATCTTCGTAGTTGCAGTCTCAACGACTCAGCATCATTTTCATGATCGCTACCTTCTCCTATTGAATCTCGGATTTTGATGATGAAGTCAATTGTCATTTGTTATCTAATCTATATGTTGAGATAAGTGTGTAGGATTAACTATGATGAAAGTAAGACATGCAGCAGGAGTTGCGCCGGAGTCAAGACAATGATCACGTTAGGAGTTCGAGAGTTCGACGGAAGTTCGGACAGTCGTCGGAGGTTCTACGGGAACAAATCCGAGAAGTCCATAAGCTTGCCAAAAGAAGCTCGTTGGAACTCGCCAAGTGAATCATCGCAAGTCCAAGAGTTTGCCGGAAGTCCCAGGAGCATCACCGAGGGTTCGTCGGATGATCGACGGAAGTTCGCCGGAAGAAGCGATTGACGCACCGGAGCAAGTTACAGTAAATGTCTTAGGAAAAATCGTAGTTAGCACGTTGATTAAGTTGGAAATGGGAGGTGATCCCATTAACTTAATCTTGGGGCAATTGGGCCCCTGAAAAACCCAAATTGGGCCGAATGGATCAACCCATTCGGACCCTGATTTTTGCCAAGCGGTTGAACCGCCCAAGGCAGGAGGTTGCACCACCTGGGCTCAGTCTCCGAGCGAGACTGGGAGGTGCAACTGCTCTAGCCAGGCGGCGGCACCGCCTAGGCTCAGTCTCCGAGCGAGACTGGGCGGTGCAACCTCCCTTGACAGGAGGTGGCACCGCTTGAGCTCGGTCTTCGAGCTCTGCCAGGCGGTGCAACCGCCCCAGTCAGGAGGTGCAACCGCCTGAGCTCGGTCTTTGAGCTCTGTCAGGAGGTGCAACTGCCCTTGACAGGAGGTAGCACCGCCCAAAGGTTCAGTCTTCGAGCTCTACCAGGCGGTGCAACCGCTCTAGTCAGGAGGTGCAACCGCCTGATCCCGGAATTCCGGGAATTGACAGTTTTGAGCTCCAAATTTGAACTGGATAGGGGCCTATAAATACCCCACCCATTCAACACTGAAAGAGCATGAACTTACACCGAAATCTCGATCTTTTTCTATGATTCTTAGAGCTCAAAATTGTTGTTAAGGCCAAAAGTTCTTCTCCCTCTGTTCTTCCAAGTTTTGAGTTGTAAAGAGAGGAGAGAAAATTCTGTAAGGGTTTTCTCCTAAGCCTGTCAAAAGGAGTGAAACTGTAAAAGGGTGGTTGGCCTTCGCCTATTGAAGGACAGCCTCTAGTTGACGTCGGTGACCTCGTCAGTGGAGGAAGCCAAAAGTGGAGTAGGTCAAGATTGACCGAACCACTCTAAATCTCGGTTTGCATTTACTTTGAGCATATTATCTTTATTGCAAACCTCCTCTAAAGCTTACTGCTTTCTGCGTATATACGATCGGGTTTCAAGCTTTGCACTTTCCGAATCAGCGTTTAGACGTAAATCTGTATTTTTCGTACAATCATCATATTTCAGTTTGCGTTTACGTTTTGATTTCAATCATAACTGCAAACTGCCTTTATATCCTTGCTTAAACTACATCTCGCCTAATCAAGTGATTTACGAATCAGCATTTAGACATAAATCAGCTTCTTCGTACGAACGTCGTATTTCAGTTTGCGCTTATATTCTTGTTTTCATCATAACTGCAAACTGCCTTCATAGATTGATTTTAACGTCATCTCGCTTGATCTTAAGTTAAAGTAATCTTAGAATCGGCTTTCACACCGAAATCATTTTTATCGTTCGAACGTGTTTTATCGTTGAAAGATTTTCGCTGCACTAATTCAAACCCCCCCCCCCCCCCTCCCCCCCCTCTTAGTGCTCTTGATCCTAACAATTGGTATCAGAGTGGGGTTAACTCTCTAATGGATTAAAACCCATGAGAGATGGCATACGCCAGAAACCAAGAGGGCCATTCTATTACACATCCACCCATGTTCAATGGGACGGACTACACCTATTGGAAGACCCGAATGAGGATCTTTCTTATTTCTATGGATTTCGAACTTTGGAATCTTGTCGAAAACGGATTTTCGAAGCCTTCTCTTCCAATGATCGATTGGAATGAATTGGAGAAGAAGGTTTTTGCTCTTAATGCAAAGGCTATGAATGCCTTATTTTGTGCACTTGATAAAAACGAGTTTAACCGTGTTTCGACTTGTGAAACCGCATTTGATATTTGGCACACACTCGAAGTGACTCACAAAGGCACAAGTAGAGTTAAAGAGTCAAAAATCAATCTTCTGTTACATTCTTTCGAACTTTTCCGGATGAAACCGAGTGAAACCATTGGCGACATGTTTACCCATTTCACGGATGTCGTCAATGGTCTAAAAGGACTCGGAAAAAGTTTTTCGGATTTTGAGCTCGTAAATAAGATTCTAAGATCCCTTCCTGAGAGTTGGGATCCTAAAGTCACTGCTATTCAAGAGGCGAAAGATCTAAGCAACTTCCCTCTTGAAGAACTAATCGAGTCATTAATGACCTACGAGATGACTTGCAAAGCTCATGAAGAGCAAGAAGACATCCTTCCAAAGAATAGGAAGGATATGGCACTTAAAACTTCAGAAGACCACTTGAGAGAAAACTCAAGTGATGAGGACTGTGACAATGACTTGGCACTTCTAACAAGAAAATTTAAAAAATTCTTTAAAAGAAACAAGTTTAAGAATGACGCAAAAAATAAACTTGAACCCAAGAAGGACCAAGTTATTTGCTATGAGTGCAAAAAGCCGGGACACTACAAGAGTGATTGTCCCCAAGCCAAAAAGAGAACATCAAAGAAGAAGGCACTCAAAGCAACGTGGGATGACTCGAGCGCGTCCGAAGAAGAGGAGTCCAACACCGAGCAAGTTGCTCATTACGCCTTGATGGCCATCGGAGAAGAGGTAACAAATTTAATAGATACAGATTTATCATTTGATGAATTATTAAATGCCTTTCATGACTTATTTGATGAATGTAAGATTATTAGTAGAAAATATAAATTGCTAAAAAAGGAGCATGATAGTCTTACTTATAATTTTGATAAGTTAAAAACTGAATATCATGATAGTTTAAGTTCATACATGAAATGCCATGATCTAGAAACTCTCCAAAAGGAAAACTTGCTACTTAAGGACACCTTGAAGAAATTCGAGGTTGGTAGTAAGTCATTGAACATGATCCTTGCAAACAAGGATCACGTTCCCAAAAGAAGTGGAATTGGATTTGTGAGAAGTCCTCACCAAAATCCAACCACCTTCATAAAAGGCCCCATCTTACATGTTCGACACCAAAGCAAATGCAACTTTTGTTGCAAACTTGGACACAAAACGCATTATTGTCCATTCAAGAAAATCAGTCCAAACAAATTAATTTGGGTTCCTAAAGGAACCATAATAAATTCTATGCAACATGATAAACAATGTAGATCTATTTTTGAGGCACCCAAAAGCAAATGGGTACCTAAAAATCATCCTTTCCTGTAAAGACATAAAAAATTGTAAGCTGGAGCAAGAAATAATATTCTGCTCCTTAGATTCTCGATATTCATGACCCAAGATCCAAAAAGAACTCGCAATGCTCTCTACCCTAAATAACAGATGAAGATTAGAAATTTAAAATCACAAATGCGATTTAGATACAATCCTATTTGATTTTTCAGAATTAGAAACACATGATTCTCAATTCACATATCCTCTGGATTTTCGAACCCATCAATTTCATCCGTTCATAACCGTCGAATCCAACTCTATATCATGAACTGACTAAGTTTGTCATGAACTTACAAGGCTTACCAACTTGAACAAACTATCACAAACATGTGTACGACATCGAGAGTATTGCACATCAAAAGATCTATCTTGATCATGCAAAAGTTCTTATCTTAAAATGAAAACTCTTACGTAATTACGTAAGTAAAGTTGATTGCTCTGAATGAAAATTCTTCTCAAGACAAAAACTCTCAAATCAGATCACACTGCGATCAGAACAAGTGCTCACCGCCTGCAGGCGATGGCACCGCCCCAGCTGGAGGTAGCACCTCCGGCTGTCACGTGTTGCAAGCGGTTGCACCGCCCCAGCCAGAGGTGCAACCGCCTGCAACTCTGCCCTTTTTAACCCATGCTAGGGCCGACGGTGAAACCGACCCCAACTCACTCCCTTCCCCTCTTTACTCTTCTAAAGCTACTCCATCCCCATTTCTCCCCTCATAGCATCCCAAACACCCTTCATTTCGGAGCAAAACATCAACAATCCTTCCCTCTCTTGAAGATCTCACTAAGGTATTCTCTAAGAAGCCCTTAAATTCTATTTTTGATTCATTTACTCTTGCTTATCACTATTCTTCTAAACAGCAGTAGTTATGGGATCTAGAAGATCCTCAAGGGACAAAGGAAAGAGGAGATTAGTGGAAAATTTTGATCTCACCCTTTTCGATTCAAAATACCATGCTGAAAAGTTTTCCTCTTTCGAACTTAGGAGTATCAATAAGGGAAAATATGTAGATTTAAATGAACTAAGAGACTTAGAGACAATCCAATGGTTTGCAAACTTAGATCTACTCCCTATTTTACAAATTAATGAACCCATCTATCCAAGACTTACTAGATTGTTTTACAATAACATACAAATAGATGAAGAAGAAAGAATGTCTACCTATCTTTTAGGACAACACATCTCCATTACGGATAAATTCATTTGCGACGTGATAGGCATTCCCATAAAAAGTAGAGGACTTTACTTCAGAGGATCATGGGATGATGAAACTGTTGGAACAACATATGTTGAAGCCTTAGGAACAATTTTCGCCAATCCCAACTTAGCATTTGTTCCTAAAAGTTGTGAACATCTACTGCCTCTAAACACTAAGGTACTTCATCGTATCCTAACTAGCATCATTCTTCCTAAACAATACCATCATGATGAAGTAAGCCAATTAGAATTAGGAACTATGTATTTGATCATGAAAGGACATGACATCTGTCTTGGTTATCTTATCCAACAAAACATGTTAGAACTATCTAAGAAAGACATGATGCTCCCATATGGTGGTATAATCACTAGAATAATGAAAGCCTACGATATTCTAATACCACCGGAAGAAGAAGTAATAAAAGTAGATAGGTTTAGCATAATAAATAAAAATCTACTTCACCGATTAAGATGTTTTTATAGAAACGGTAACTGGGTCAGAATGCCTAGAAGAACCGATCCCCCTCAACCTGAACCAGAACCGGAAACACCAGTCTTTAGGGGTACCCAATCTCCTCCGATCTGTCCCTTTGAGGAAACACATCCATTTGAGCAAACTCATACATCATCGATCGAAGATATTGGGATTCGGATGGACCGATTCGAACAAAGACAAGAACGGCTTGAACATCGACAAGATCAAATCCTATCTGAGCTGCAGCAAATTCATCGACAATTTGACTCCTTATTTAGGCACTTTAATTTTTCACCTCATAAATGAGCTTGTATGAACACAATCATCTGTTGTTATTGTAAACTCCTTATGTTACTCACCATGATGGGCTTTGCCTTGATCCTTGATATTGTTACCTGATATAATTTTTGTGAGCATATGCAGAGTTACAAACATCTCTCATTGTTTATCTCGGATTTTGCATTAAAACTAAATGTTTTGAAAATCTTGTGCCTTGATTTCCATGATAAATATAATTTGAGAAAGTGATATACCAATGCAGTTGATAAGTCATGACATTGCCATGATATTGATACTAAACATCAACTAGCTAATATTTTTACAAAACCTCTAAGTGAAGAACAATTTAATTTTATAAGAAGAGAATTAGGAATGCTGATGTGTCCGAATACATAAACTAGTTAAAATTATTTTTCGGACTTTATTGAATGATCAAATCACTTGATTGCCATTACATGCCAAAATAACATGTTGGAAATTATGTGTTGAATACAAAAATGTTTTGTCTTCAAGATTGTATTTGAAAATCTGTAGCATAGTCTTGTCCGAATGCATGAAAGTGTTCATTTCATTTTCAAATTCGCTTAACAATTGGAATGCTAAAAATCAGATTTTCTCATACACTCTTATGAAAAATATTTTTCTGAAATGGATTTGATGAAATGATTCCTGCTTATGAATTCCATCTTGAAATATGGATGATAGTATTTTTACTTGCAAAAAGCTGTTTCACACACATATCTTGACTCAAAGTAAACTCACAAATAGCTGGTATCACAAATGGCTTTCCTCCTTCATGCAAAAAGATTAAAACAAAAAAAAGGAAGAAGTATTTAAAGCAATCTACGTATCATGCCTTCCTTTATATGCTTGATAATTTGCTTATATTGTTCTCCTAGTATCATAACTACCATGCTTTTTGTTGATGACAAAGGGGGAGAAATATATGAATTGATGCTATAAACACTGATGCTATGATTATGCCATGCTTGCATCACCAAGAGATATATGAACAGATGCTATGATTAATTTGCATTATGCCTTGTTTGTATCGTGTCAAGATATCAAATAAAAAACTTGCATCAAAATTCTACGAGTTGATATCTTACCATGTGACGAAATGCAATACTTGCTACAATATTTGAAATGTGTACATCATGTAATGATATCAAAATCTTACTTCGCAGCTTTACATGTTGATATCTTACAATATGATGAATTGCTACTATTACCATCATTCAAACTTGTTATATTTGAAAATGAATGTCAAGCCTTGACATCATCTTCAGAGAGATACATCATGATGGGAATCATGATGGGAGTATTGATAAGTTCAAATGATTTTAACTTATCAAAATGTCTCTTGAATTCTTAGGTTTTAAATTCAAGAATGAATTATCTCAAGTATGGCATATAGATAGGGGGAGTTAAGGTTAACTCCATTATCAATTGATTGTCATCATCAAAAATGGGGAGATTGTTGAATCTCGGATTTTGATGATGAAGTCAATTGTCATTTGTTATCTAATCTATATGTTGAGATAAGTGTGCAGGATTAACTACGATGAAAGTAAGACATGCAGCAGAAGTTGCGCCGGAGTCAAGACAATGATCACGTTGGGAGTTCGAGAGTTCGACGGAAGTTCGGACAGTCGTCGGAGGTTCTGCGGGAACAAATCCGAGAAGTCCATAAGCTTGCCAAAGAAGCTCGTCAGAACTCGCCAAGTGAATCGTCGTAAGTCCAGGAGTTTGCCGAAAGTCCGCAAGAGCATCACCGACGGTTCATCGGATGATCGACGGAAGTTCGCCGAAAGCTCGCTAGAAGAAGCGATTGACGCACCGGAGCAAGTTGCAGTAAATGTCTTAGGAAAAATAGTAGTTAGCACATTGATTAAGTTAGAAATGGGAGGTGATCCCATTAACTTAATTTTGGGGTAATTGGGCCCCTGAAAAACCCAAATTGGGCCGAATGGATCGACCCATTCGGACCATGATTTCTGCCAAGCGGTTGAACCGCCCAAGGCAGGAGGTTGCACCGCCTGGGCTCAGTCTCCGAGCGAGACTGGGAGGTGCAACCACCCCAGCTAGGCGGTGGCACCGCCTGGGGCTCAATCTCCGAGCGAGACTAGGCGGTGCAACCTCCCCTGACAGGAGGTGGCACCGCTTGAGCTCAGTCTTCGAGCTCTGCCAAGCGGTGCAACCGTCTCAGTCAGGAGGTGCAACCGCCTGAGCTCGGTCTTCGAGCTCTGTCAGGAGGTGCAACCGCCCCTGACAGGAGGTAGCACCGCCCAGAGGCTCAGTCTTCGAGCTCTACCAGGCGGTGCAACCGCTCCAGTCAGGAGGTGCAACCGCCTGATCCCGGAATTCCAGGAATTGATAGTTTTGAGCTCTAAATTTGAACTAGGTTGGGGCCTATAAATACCCCACCCATTCAGCACTGATAGGTAGCAATTTTTACACCGAAATCTTGATCCTTTCTGTGATTCTTAGAGCTCAAAATTATTGTAAAGGCCAAAAATTCTTCTCCATCTATTCTTCCAAGTTTTGAGTTGTAAAGAGAGGAGAGAAAATTTCTATAAGGGTTGTCTCCTAAGCCCGTCAAAAGGAGTGAAACTGTAAAAGGGTGGTTGGCCTTCGCCTATTGAAGGAAGGCCTCTAGTTGATGTCGGTGACCTCGTCGGTGGAGGAAGCCAAAAGTGGAGTAGGTCAAGATTGACTGAACCACTCTAAATCTCGGTTTGTATTTACTTTGAGCATATTATCTTTACTGCAAACCTCCTCTGAAGCTTACTGCTTTCTGTGCATATACGATCGGGTTTCAAGCCTTTCACTTTCCGAATCAGCGTTTAGACGTAAATCTGTTTTTTTCCGTACGATCATCATATTTCAAATTGCGTTTATGTTTTGAGCTCTACCACAACTGCAAACTGCCTTTATACTCTTACTTAAACTGCATCTTGCCTAATCAAGTGATTTATGAATTAGCATTTAGACGTAAATCATTTTCTTCATACGAACGTCGTATTTCAGTTTGCGCCTATATTCTGGTTTTCATCATAGCTGCAAACTGCCTTCATTGATTGACTTTAACATCATCTTGCTTAGAATCGGCTTTGACACAGAAATCATTTTTATTGTTCAAACGCAGTTTCGTTTTAATCGCAAAAAGTTTTCCGCTGCACTAATTCACCCCCCCCCCCCCCCCACTCTTAGTGCTCTTGATCCTAACAATTGGTATCAGAGTGGGGTTAACTCTCAAACGGATTAAAACCCAAGAGAGATGGCTTACGCCGAAAACCAAGAGGGCCATTCTATTACACGTCCACCCATGTTCAATGGGACGGACTGCACCTATTAGAAGACCCGAATGAGGATCTTTCTTATTTCTATGGATGTTGAACTTTGAAATCTTGTCGAAAACGGTTTTTCGAAGTCTTCTCTTCCAATGATCGATTGGAATGACTTGGAGAAGAAGGCTTTCGCTCTTAATGCAAAGGCTATGAATGTCTTATTTTGTGCATTTGATAAAAATGAGTTTAATCGTGTTTCGATTTATGAAACTGCATTTGATATTTGGCACACACTCGAAGTGACTCATGAAGGCACAAGTAGAGTGAAAGAGTAAAAAATCAATCTTTTGTTGCACTCTTTTGAACTTTTCCGGATGAAACCGAGTGAGACTATTGGCGACATGTTTACCCGTTTCACGAATGTCGTCAACGGTCTAAAAGGACTCGGAAAAAGTTTTTCGGATTTTGAGCTCGTAAATAAGATTCTAAGATCCCTTCCTAAGAGTTGGGATCCTAAAGTCACAGCTATTCAAGAGGCGAAAGATCTAAACAACTTCCCTCTTGAAGAACTAACTGGGTCATTAATGACCTACGAGATGACTTGCAAAGCTCATGAGAGCAAGAAGACATCCTTCCAAAGAACAGGAAGGATATGGTACTTAGAACTTCAAAAGACCACTTGAGAGAAAACTCAAGTGATGAGGACTGTGACGATGACTTAGCACTTTTAACAAAAAAATTTTAAAAATTCATTAAAAGAAACAAGTTTAAGAATGACACAAAAAACAAACTTGAACCCAAAAAGGACCAAGTCATTTGCTATGAGTGCAAAAAGCTGGGACACTACAAGAGTGATTATCCCCAAGTCAAAAAGAAAACATCAAAGAAGAAGGCGCTCAAAGCAACATGGGATGATTCGAGCGCATCAGATGAAGAGGAGTCCAACACCGAGCAAGTTGCTCATTACGCCCTAATGGCCATCGGAGAAGAGGTAACGGATTTAATTGATGCAGATTTACCTTATCATGAATTATTAAATGCTTTTCATGAATTATTTGATGAATGTAAGACAATTAGTAGAAAATACAAATTGCTAAAAAAGGAGCATGATAGTCTTACTTGTAATTTCGATAAGTTAAAAGCTGAATATCATGATAGTTTTGGCTCATGCATAAAATGTCATGATCTAGAAACTCTCCAAAAGGAAAACTTGCTACTTAAGGACACCTTAAAAAAATTCGAGGTTGGTAGCAAGTCATTGAACATGATCCTTGCAAACAAGGGTCACGTTCCCAAAAGAAGTGGAATTGGATTTGTGAGAAGTCCTCACCAAAATCCAACCACCTTCATAAAAGGCCCCATCTTACATACTCGACACCAAAGCAAATGCTACTTTTGTTGCAAACTTGGACACAAAACGCATTATTGTCCATTCAAGAAAATTAGTCCGAATAAATTAATTTGGGTCCATAAAGGAATAATGATAAATTCTATGCAATATGATAAACAATGTAGATCTATTTTTGAGGCACCCAAAAGTAAATGGGTACCTAAAAATTATCCTTTCTTGTAGAAACCTATACCATCGCAAGCTAGGAGCAAGAGATGGTACCTTGATAGTGGATGCTCAAGGCATATGACCGAAGATCCATCTCAATTCTCTAAGCTCACTAGCATAGACGAAGGCTATGTCACCTTCGGAGACAACAACAAGGGTAAAATCGTTGGCAAATGAACCATAGGTAACAAATCCAACTTCTTTATTGAAGATGTTTTGTTAGTTGATGGTTTAAAACATAACCTCTTGAGCATTAGTCAATTATGTGATAAAGGATACATTGTCAGATTCGAATCTAATGCTTGCATCATTGAAAAACCACACAAAAACATGTCTATGATTGCATTAAAACAAAATAACGTATACACTATTGACATCAATGATTTGTGTAATGAAATGTGTTTTTCGGTTTTGAATGAGGATGCTTGGCTATGGCATAAAAGATTAGGTCATGCTAGCATGAAACTAATCACTCAAATATCATCTAAAGAACTTGTAAGAGGAATTCCTCATATCAAGTTCATCAAAGATAATGTATGTGATGCTTGCCAATTAGGTAAACAAATTAAGGGTAGTTTCAAATCTAAGAATAAAATAAGCACCTCTAGGCCCTTACAATTGATCCATATGGACTTGTTCGGACCAATCTCTACATCAAGTCTAGGAGGTAGCAAATACGCCTTCGTCATTGTGGATGACTATAGCAAATATACATGGACCTACTTCTTAAAACAGAAAAATAAATGCTTTAGATATTTTACCAAGTTTTGTAAACTTGTTCAAAATGAAAAGGGTTCCATGATTTCGTCAATTAGAAGTGATCACGATGGAGAATTTCAAAACCATGATTTCCAAGAATTTTGTGAACTCAATGGATACAACCATAATTTCTCTACTCCAAGAAATCCTCAATAAAATGGAATAGTAGAAAGAAAAAATCGAAATTTACAAGAAATGGCAAGAACCATGTTGAATGAACATAGCCTACCCAAATATTTTTGGGCTGAAGCCGTAAACACCGCATGCTATATTTTGAATAGAGTTCTAGTAAGACCCTTACTCACCAAAACTCCTTATGAGTTATGGAACAACAAAAAACCTAATGTTTCATATTTTAAAGTTTTTGGGTGTAAGTGTTTTATCTTGAATGAAAAAGATAACTTAGGAAAATTTGATGCTAAATCCGATGAAGGAATCTTTCTTGGTTATTCTTCGGTTTCTAAAGCTTTTCGTATCTTCAATAAAAGAACATTAATTATTGAAGAATCTATTCATGTTGTTTTCAATGAGATTTCCGAAATCAGGAAAAACGATTTTGATGATGATGTTAATTTTGATTCCTTGAATTTAAATGAAACCCCGTCTCCAACTAGCAACTTGGATGCATTCACTTCCGAAACATCCTTACCCAAGGATTGGAAGTATGTAGATACTCATCCTAAGGAGCTAATCTTAGGAGACACATCAAAGAGGGTTCAAACACGATCTTCCTTTAAAAATTTTTGTGCTAACGCCACTTTTCTCTCCCAAATTGAACCCAAATGTGTTGACGAAGCCATGAAAGATGATTCATGGATTATCGCAATGCAAGATGAATTAAATCAATTTAAGAGAAATGAGGTGTGGAAGCTTGTTCCTAGGCCAAATGACCATTTAGTTATTGGTACTAAATGGGTCTTTAGAAACAAGCAAGATGAAAATGGTATCATGGTTAGAAACAAGGCTAGATTAGTGGCCAAAGATTTCAACCAAGAAGAAGGTATCGATTACGAAGAAACCTTCGCTCCTGTGGCTCGATTAGAAGCCATAAGGATACTCCTTGCCTACGCTAGTAGTAATAATTTTAAGTTGTTTCAAATGGATGTTAAAAGTGCTTTTCTTAATGGTTTTATTTCTGAAGAAGTCTATGTTGAACAACCTCCTGGATTTGAAAATAATAGCCTCCCTAATCATGTGTTTAGATTAACTAAATCTCTCTATGGTTTAAAACAAACTCCGAGGGCTTGGTATGAGAGACTTAGTTCTTTTCTTATTGAAAATAATTTCATAAAAGGCAAGGTTGATACTACATTATTCATCAAGAATTTTGAAAATAATTTTCTCATTGTTCAGATTTATGTTGATGATATTATCTTTGGTTCTACGAATGAATCTCTTTGTGAATCTTTTGCTAAAACTATGAGTCTTGAATTCGAAATGAGTTTAATGGGAGAGTTAACATTCTTCTTAGGTTTACAAATCAAACAACTAAGCAATGACATCTTTATTAATCAAACTAAATATGCTATGAATTTACTAAAAAAGTTTAAAATGAATAACTCAAAAGCTATTAACACTCCTATGAGCACCTCCACTAAGTTAGAAATTGATGAAAGTGGAGAAAGCTTCGATCAAAAAACTTATAGGGGTATGATAGAAAGTTTACTTTACCTCACTGCAACCAGACCAGACATCATGTTCAGTGTAGGACTTTGTGTTAGATTTCAATCAAACCCTAAGATATCTCATCTCAAAGCAGTTAAAAGAATACTTAGATATCTTAATGGTATCACAAATCTAGGATTATGGTACCCAAAATCAGATAATCTTGAGTTAATTGCTTATGCTGATGCAGACTTTGCTGGCTGTAGACTAGATAGAAAAAGCACATCAGGAACATGTCAATTTTTAGGGCATGCCCTTGTTTCCTGGTCATCTAAGAAACAAAACTCGGTTGCACTATCAACAACCGAAGCTGAATATATTGCAGCAAGTGCATGCTGTGCACAAATTGTATGGATGAAAAACACCTTAGAAGATTATAAAGTTCATCTTAAAAATATTCCCATTAAATGTGATAACACAAGTGCAATATGCTTAACAAAGAACCCCATACAACACTCAAAAACAAAACATATTGATATTAGACATCACTTTATACGAGATCATGTTACTAATCATGATGTAATCATAGAGTTCATTGACACTAAACATCAACTAGCCGATATTTTTACAAAACCTCTAAGTGAAGAACAATTTGATTTCATAAGAAAAGAATTAGGAATGTTGATGTGTCCGAATATATAAACTAGTTAAAATTATTTTTCGGACTTTATTGAATGATCAAATCACTTGATTGTCATTACATAACATGTGTTTTATCTTCATGATTGTATTTGAAAATCTGTAGCATAGTCTTGTCCGAATACATGAAAGAATTCATCTCATTTTCGGATTCGCTTAACAGTTGGAATGCTAAAAATCAAATTTTCTCATACACTCTTATGAAAAATATTCTTTTTAAATGGATTTGATGAAATGATTCCAGCTTATGAATTCTATCTTGAAATATGAATGATAGTATTTTTACCTGCAAAAAGCTGTTTCAAACACATATCTTGACTCAAAGTAAACTCACAAATAGCTGGAATCACAAATGGCTTTCCTCCTTCATGCACAAAGGATTATAACAAAAAAGGGAAGGAAAAAGTATTTAAAGCAATCTACGTATCATGCCTTCCTTAATATGCTTGATAACTTGCTCATATTGTTCTCCTGGTATCACATCTACCATGCTTTTTGTTGATGACAAAGGGGGAGAAATATATGAATTGATGCTATAAACAATGATGCTATGATTATGCCATGCTTGCATCACCAAGAGATATATGAACAGATGCCATGCATTAATTTGCATTATGCCTTGAGTTGATATCTTACCATGTGAAGAAATGCAACACTTGCTAAAATATTTGAAATGTGTACATCATGTAATGATATCAAAATCTTACTTCATAGCTTTACATGTTGATATCTTACAATATGATGAATTGCTTCAATTACCATCATTCAAAATAGTTATGTAAAATTTGAAAATGAATGTCAAGCCTTGACATCATCTTCAAAGAGATACATCATGATGGGAATCATGATGGGAGTATTGATAAGTTCAAATGATTTAACTTATCAATATGTCGCTTGAATTCTTAGGTCTTGAATTCAAGAATGACTTATCTCAAGTATGGCATATAGACAGGGGAGTTAAGGTTAACTCCATTATCAATTGATTGTCATAATAAAAAAGGGGAAGATTGTTGAATCTCATATTTTGATGATGAAGTCAATTGTCATTTGTTATCTAATCTATATGTTGAGATAAGTGTGCAGGATTAACTACGATGAAAGTAAGACATGCAGCAGGAGTTGCGCCGGAGTCAAGACAATGATCACGTTGGGAGTTCGAGAGTTCGACGGAAGTTCGGATAGTCGTCGGAGGTTCTGCGGGAACAAATCCGAGAAGTCCATAAGTTTGCCAAAGAAGCTCGTCGGAACTCGCCAAGTGAATCGTCGCATGTCCACGAGTTTGTCGGAAGTCCGCAGGAGCATCACCGAGGGTTCATCGGATGATCGACGGAAGCTCGCCGGAAGCTCGCCGGAAGAAGCGATTGACGCACCGGAGCAAGTTGCAGTAAATGTCTTAGCAAAAATCATAGTTAGCACATTAATTAAGTTGGAAATGGGAGGTGATCCCATTAACTTAATCTTGGGGCAATTGGGCACCTGAAAAACCCAAATTGGGCCGAATGGATCAACGCATTCGGACCCTGATTTCTGCCAGGCGGTTGAACCGCCCAAGGCAGGAGGTTGCACCGCCTGGGCTCAGTCTCCGAGTGAGACTGGGAGGTGCAACCACCCCAGCCAGGCGGTGGCACCGCCTGGGGCTCAGTCTCCGAGCGAGACTGGGCGGTGCAACCTCCCCCGACAGGAGGTGGCACCGCCTGAGCACAGTCTTCGAGCTCTGCCAGGTGGTGCAACCGCCTCAGTCAGGAGGTGCAACTGCCTGAGCTCGGTCTTCAAGCTCTGTCAGGAGGTGCAACCGCCCCTGACAGGAGGTAGCACCGCCCAGAGGCTCAGTCTTCGAGCTCTACTAAGCGGTGCAACCGCTCCAGTCAGGAGGTGCAACCGCCTGATCCCGAAATTCCGGGATTTGACAATTTTGAGCTCCAAATTTGAACTAGGTTGGGGCCTATAAATACCCCACCCATTCAGCACTGATAGGTAGCAATTTTTACCCTGAAATCTTGATCCTTTCTATGATTCTTAGAGCTCAAAATTGTTGTAAAGGCTAAAAGTTCTTCTCCCTTTGTTCTTCCAAGTTCTGAGCTGTAAAGAGAGGAGAGAAAATTTCTTTAAGGGTTGTCTCCTACGCCCGTCAGAAGGAGTGAAACTGTAAAAGGGTGGTTGGCCTTCGCCTATTGAAGGAAGGCCTCTAGTTGACGTCGGTGACCTCGTCGGTGGAGGAAGCCAAAAGTGGAGTAGGTCAAGATTGACCGAACCACTCTAAATCTCGGTTTGCATTTACTTTGAGCATATTGTCTTTACTGCAAACCTCCTCTGAAGCTTACTGCTTTCTGCGCATATACGATCGGGTTTCAAGCCTTTCACTTTCCTAATCATCGTTTAGACGTAAATCTATTTTTTTTCGTACGATCATCATATTTCAGATTACGTTTACGTTTTGAGCTCTACCACAACTGCAAACTGCCTTTATACTCTTGCTTAAACTGCATCTTGCCTAATCAAGTGATTTATGAATCAGCATTTAGACGTAAATCAGTTTCTTCGTACGAACGTCGTATTTCAGTTTGCGCCTATATACTGGTTTTCATCATAGCTGCAAACTGCCTTCATAGATTGACTTTAACATCATCTTGCTTAGAATCGGCTTTCACACAGAAATCGTTTTTATCGTTCGAACGCAGTTTCGTTTTAATCGCAGAAAGTTTTCCGCTGCACTAATTCACCCCCCCCCCCTCTTAGTGCTCTTGATCCTAACAGTTGCACCACCTGGGCTCAGTCTCCGAGCGAGACTAGGAGGTGCAACCGCTCTAGCCAAGCGGTGGCAACGCCTGGGCTCAGTCTCCGAGTGAGACTGGGCGATGCAACCTCCCTTGACAGCCCGTCAAAAGGAGTGAAACTGTAAAAGGGTGGTTGGCCTTCGCCTATTGAAGGAAGGCCTCTAGTTGACGTCGGTGACCTCATCGGTGGAGGAAGCCAAAAGTGGAGTAGGTCAAGATCGACCGAACCACTCTAAATCTCAGTTTGCATTTACTTTGAGCATATTATCTTTACTGCAAACCTCCTCTAAAGCTTACTGCTTTCTGCGCATATACGATCGGGTTTCAAGCTTTGCACTTTCCGAATCAGCATTTAGACGTAAATCTATTTTTTTCGTATGATCATCATATTTCAGTTTGCATTTACATTTTGATTTCAATCATAACTGCAAACTGCCTTTATATCCTTGCTTAAACTGCATCTCGCCTAATCAAGTGATTTACGAATCAGCATTTAGACGTAAATCAGCTTCTTCGTACGAACGTCGTATTTCAATTTGCACTTATATTCTGGTTTTCATCATAACTGCAAACTGCCTTCATAGATTGATTTTAATGTCATCTCGCTTGATCTTAAGTTAAAGTAATCTTAGAATCGGCTTTCACACCGAAATCATTTTTATCGTTCGAACGTGTTTTATCGTTGAAAGATTTCCGCTGCACTAATTCACCCCCCCCCCCCCCCCCTCTTAGTGCTCTTGATCCTAACATCTCCAACTATATCTTTTCTATTCTGTCTTACCATGATATCTAGCCTTTAGCTCTGATACCAAACTGATACCAAGGAAGGTAAAATGCAAAATGGATTTTGAAAGAAAACTGATGCAATAGTTTCTCATATAGAAAATGTCATAGTAGACAAAGACAAACTCTTAAAGAAAAGTCACAGTACAGTTGTATTTATTGGAATGAGTATTTTGAATAGAAAATACATGAACTCATGATAAAACTTAAAGAAGATCAAAAAATAGTTCACCACCAAGTTAAAATCACAAAGGGATACAGAAATTCACCACCCTAAGGATTATAAACGAGGATACATAACAGAAATCAAAAGACTCACCACTCAAGGATGCATCCAAGAGATACAGAGTTTAAGGGAGTTCTCCAAGAGAGCTTTTGCCAAGATATTATCAGTTTCTAAAGTTCTTTCTAAGTCCTAAACACTAAAATAAATACTAGTACATGAAACAACCCTTCATACATAGAAAATTTTGAAATTAAGTGTTTATAACTACTAACCAACTCCTTTAATACATTCCTTTGTCATGAAGAAAAGCACCTTGAAACAGCTTTAACTTTGTGCAGGGAATATGCTGATGAGCTGTCATATTTGAGTGGGCTGATTAAAGATTATAAGGCATCATTGTTGGCTGAAAAAAATACCATATCATAATTAAGGTTCATATGATCATATTATAGTAAATTAGACACTCCCGTGTCGATCGTTGAAGAAAAATTACAATCATTCTTGCTGCCGCAGGAAGGCAATGATGGCTGTGCAGCAAGGACAACGGCAGCGGCACTTCTCGCTCGAGCGAGATGCGGGAACGAGGAGGAGAGGTCACTGGTCGGGGAGCAGTTGCGAGGCTGCATTGGCTCTGCTTCTGCAGGAAGAGGTAGAGGAAAGGCAGCAGTAAAGAATGCCGCCGACGCAAGGAGGAGAAGAGGGCGCGACATGGTGGCCCTTGTTCAACTTCGAAAGAGCCCGACGCAACGATCCTAGAGGACATCTTTGGAAAACGCTACAACGATAAGAGCTCGATAGAGGAAGATGCCACTATTGCTGACGCTTTTCGCCCAGGAAAAATGTCGCACCTGATGGCGACGTTGGGTGCAGTCACGGCGAGAGCAATGATGGAGGGGGGAGCGATTGATATGGAGTCGTGGTCCACGAGGCAGTAGGAGAAGGAGCCGAGATTCGGTGGAGTCCGACGGGGAGATGGGTCTACTTCGAGATGTTTAGAAGTGGATTTCACAGCGAGAGCTCTGATACCATAATAGAAATGAAATATAAAGAAGAAGATTGCATTGAGATGGAAACAATACATAATACTCCCTATTTATACATATTAGAAGAGAGAATTTTTCTCAACAGATAATGATCTTCTTTAACAGATGTATGATATTTCCTCATGTAATTGGAGAGATCTTGGCTATTGTTGAGGTTGTTTTCACATGAGATCTTGACCGTAATCATCAAGAAGTTTGAGCAACTCTTGTGGCTGGACCAACAAAATGTTTAGTTCTTTTTCTCCAATAAATTAGGATTTGTATAGTTCCTACGTGATAGTGTTTGATGTATACCAACCACTGGAGTCCCATATCTCAGCATTAACAGATCACACACATATTTGTAAAACCAAATTTGATTTACAACCACTAGTCAAAATTATATAGAGATCAAACTCCAAGATGATGGAGAAAACATAGACAAACAACATCGAAAAGAGTATAAAACAGATATCATGATCCAACTGGACTTTTAATTCGTCTGAGTTGGTGGACCCTTTCTTTTGGAAGGGAGCTTTGGATAAGCTTGAAGCATTTAGGAAGAAGAAACAAAAAAAAAAAAAAAGAGAAGTAATTAGGTAGAATGATGAAACAAATACCTCGGTGGATTTCAGCTGGGCCTAATGTACATTTACACTTTCATGAAGAGGAATCGATACAGAATGGAAATGTAAGAATATTATCTGTACAAATATAACCTATGGAAAGAGAGGAAAATACTTAAGTCAACCAACCAGCACCTACATGTTGAGAATTGTTCTTCCTGCAACCTTTCATGCATTTAAAGACGCCAGATAGCCTTCGAGTGACTTCGGCCGTGGCCACGGAGGAGAGTTCTCAGCTTGCTGTGTCTGAGATGCATTGCTCTCTCTTTCGGGTGCTTTATGTTGTAGGACAAGTTACATGGTGGCCATTGTCTTGGTTCTGAAAGCAAAAGACCAAATGATCGTCCGAAAAATATATTTTTATGATATTCGTTTTCAAATTTCTCAAATAATCACTTCCTGTTTCTAATGTTCCAAAAATATTCCTTCAAATTTTTTTTTTCATCCAAACCAAAAAGTTTTCCGTCAACTATTTACAATATTTTATGAGTTAATTTTTAACCATAAAAACATTATAAGACTAGTTCAAAAACACTGTATAGCATTTTCAAAATAATATATAGTTTTTAAATTAAAAATGCTATGCAGTATTTTTTAAAATAATATTTTTGAACTAAATATTGATATCATAATATTTTTGAAACAAAACACTATATAGTGTTTTTGAAAAAAAATACATATAATATTTTTAAAAACTATATAGTGGTTTTAAAAATTTTATAATATTTTTATGGATAAAACTCAACCCAAAACACTGTAAACGGTTAGTCAAAAATCGGTTTTGAATTGGGTGAAAAAAATACATGACAACCTTTGGAAAGTATTTTTGAGATTTAAAAAAATATATTTAAAAATTATGAAAGGGGAGATATCATTTGAAAAATACCTAAAAAAAATATTTTTTTGGACATTTACCCTAAAATTCATCTTCCCTACGAGTATGACATTCTAAACAAAAGAAAGTTGTCTTACTCGATATATTTATTATAGCTTTGATGCTCACGTATTCTAAGACAACAAAACTCACTCGTATGACATTGTTTGTCTGATAGAAATAATTATATATATGAACTTCAAAGTTAAACTAAATCTATAATAAGTTTGGTGGTAATCCAAATATCGTACTATCCACGTTGTTAGTATAAACACTTTTAAGCCGTGGCCTCGGGGTCGACGTGGCTCGGTTCGGGTCTGGATGACGGGGGATCTCCCGGAGGAGGGGGGGAGGGTTTCCTCGGGACAGGAGGGGACGTCGGTTTGGATCGGTTCGGTCTGGAGATGGGTCGTCGTTTCCTTCGAGAAGGGGCTCTTCGCCTATGCGCCCGGTGAGAAGCGCCTCGTCCTCGTTCCTGCACACAGGTCGGGTCGGAAGCTTGGCCCGACCCCTCCGACGATCAAGTTAGTGATGTGGAGTGAAGGGATGTTTTTTCCTCCCCTTTTGCTTAGAACACGGGGGGTATTTATACAGGAGCTTAGTGTTACCTAGAGCACCTGTTCGCAGGGAGCAGGATCGTACCTCTGATGGCGTCTGACATTGCTGCTGGCGTGTCGTGAGGAGTCGAGCCTGAGCGGTCGTTAATGGGCCTCGGTTGGCGTTTTGGCCCATGCTGGCCAAGCGCTGTCAGCCCGTCAGAGACGTGGGGCGTCAGCTGATGTTACGTGAGTCTGATCATAATTATCACCCTCATCATACTCCCCTCCCAAAGGAGGCTATGCGTCGGTTGTCGTAAGGGGGTCCGAAGCATGGCCTCAGTTTTAAGGGACTATAACAGTCGGGCGGGGCCGGTTCGCCGCAACGGTCGCGGGAATCGTGAAGTCTAGCAATTTGATGAGAGTTGGATGTGCGACGGTGGCCCTGGGTGGTGAGTGGCCGAGGAGCTGGACTCGGGCGAGCGGGCCGCGCAGGTATGGCCTCGGGCCACGTGAGGCCGAGGGGCACGACGTGAGCGGGTAGGCCGCGCAGGTGTGGCCTCGGGCGACATGAGGCCGAGGGGCGCGACACAGGCGGGCAGGCCACGCAGGTGTGGCCTCGGACAGCATGAGGCCAATGGGCACGACGCAGGCAGGCAAGCCGCGCAGGTGTGGCCTCGGGCAGCATGAGGCCAAGGGGCACGACGCAGGCGGGTAGGCCACGCAGGTGTGGCCTCGGGCAGCATGAGGCCGAGGGGCACGACGTAGGCGGGCAGGCCACGCAGGTGTGGCCTCGGGCAGCATGAGGCCGAGGAGGTCCAATCCCCACTGCGCGAACGGCCATGCACAGTCGATGGGGGACAGAGGGACCGCCGGCTGCTGGGGCATTCAGGCGTGCCTCTAGCATGGGTTGCACCGCTACACGTAGGATCTCACGTCTCGAGACATGGTGGGCCAGTAGTACCCTTGACGAAGGATTTTGTAGGCTAAAGTTCGACCGGCGATGTGTTCCCCGTAGATCCCCTCATGGACCTCGGCCAGGACTGCCCGCGCTTCTTCAGGCTCAAGGCATCGCAGCAGAGGTTGTGAGAAGGATCGCTTGTAGAGCAGTCCATTCACCTCGGAATACCACGCCTGCGTTCGGCAGATGCGTCACGCTGCGATCTCGTCCTCGGGAAGAATCTCGTTGCGTTTGAAAAGTAGCATCTCCTGCACCCATGTGGGGCACGCCTCGGCGGGAGTTATAGCTGAGACCGAGATTCTCTTAACTATTGGTATCCTAACAATTGGATTTTCGAATTATCCTCTTCCAGACTTAATAAGCATATGTCATATCAAGTTTAATTCATATCATTGATTTTTGACATATGGAATCAACTAGCAAATACATCTCTCATACACTTATCATGTGAACAATATTTTGTTTTGAGAAATGGATTTGATGAAATGATTCCTGCTTATAAATTCCTTCTTAAAAAAAGGAAGTCATTTTTACGTACAAGGATTTGATACATATCTTGATACTTGTAAAAATGAAGCGTGCTTTAATATCTTATCGATTTTAACTTCATTCGAGTAAGCTCAGAAATAGCTTTCCTCCTTCATGCAAAAAGAAAACAACAAATAAAATGGAAGAAGTTTTCAAAGCTATCTCCATGTCATGTTTTCCTTGAAATGTTTGAATATTTGGTATCTTATCACTCTTTGTTGAAAAATGACATGAACCTGCTTATGGCATCGCACTTATATTTAAAATTTACTTATATCATTCTCCTTTTTGTTGATGACAAAGGGGGAGAAATATATGAATTGATGCTATGAACACGGATGCTATGATTGCCAAATTTGCATTATGCCATGTTTGCATCATGTGTTAAGATGTCAAGAACTTGTATCGTAATTTTACCCGTTGATATCTTACCATGTGATGAAATGCTACAATTGATAAACACTTGAAATGTTTGCGTTATGATATCAAAAGCTTACATCGCAGTTTTATATGTTGATATTTGATAATAGCAAACTTGCATGATGATAAAACTTGATATTATGTTTTTCAAGCAATGAGTTGAACCAATATCACAAACGCTTGATTGTGGTACTTCTCCTTTTTGTTAATGACAAAGGGGGAGAAGTATGATGTTATGCATAAGTATATGCATAAGTTCATGATGACGTGTTGCAAGTATTCATGATGAATATTGCAATGACTTGAATTCAGTTTGAATTCAAGATTATATCAATATGGCATATTGATAGGGGGAGTTTGTTTAAACTCCGGGAGTTAAGGTTAACTCCGTCATCAAGTAGTTGTCATCATCAAAAAGGGGGAGATTGTTGAATCTCGTATTTTGATGATGAAACCACTTGATATATGTTTATGATTTAATCTGTGTTTTGAGTGACGCAGGATGCTTCGATCAGGATGAGACAATTAAAGCAGGAAAATCATGTTGTGCTGGAGGAACATGTCAGAAGATTGGACGTCGGGCTAGTAGATCAGTCGACGTATCGACAAAAGGCTTCGGGTCGTGGACTCGGGCATTGGGCCAAGAAGAGCAGGTATTGTGCCAAGGATATCGGAGTTGCGGAGTCAACTGGCCGATTGGGCAATAGGCTGCAGGAGAGGACGATGCGCCGAAGAATCGGACGAAGCGTCGAGGGACCAATGACATGCCGGACAACTTGGTTAATTTCTTAGGATTAATTATCTCGATCAAAGTTTTATTTTAAGTGTGCAGGATTAACTACGATGAAAGTAAGACATGTAGTAGGAGTTGCGCCGGAGTCAAGACAATGATCACGTTGGGAGTTCGAGAGTTCGACGGAAGTTCGGACAATCGTCGGAGGTTCTACGGGATCAAATCCGAGAAGTCCATAAGCTTGCCAAAGAAGCTCGTCGGAACTCGCCAAGTGGATCGTCGCAAGTCCAAGAGTTTGCCGGAAGTCCACAGGAGCATCACCGAGTGTTCATCGGATGATCGACGGAAGTTCGCCGGAAACTCGCCGGAAGAAGCGATTAACGCACCGGAGCAAGCTGCAGAAATTGTCTTAGGATTTATCATAGTTAGCACAATGATTAAGTTGGAAATGGGAGGTGATCCCATTAGCTTAATCTTGGGGCAATTGGGCCCCTAAAAAACCCAAATTGGGCCGAATGGATCTACCCATTCGGACCTTGATTGCTGTGGGACGTGCAACCGCCCAAGCCAGGAGGTAGCACCGCCTGGGCTAAGTCTCCCAGGGAGACTGGGCGGTGCAACCGCCCTAGCCAGGAGTTAGCACCGCCTGGGCTCAGTCTTCGAGCGAGACTGGGCGGTGCAACCTCCCCTGACAGGAGGTAGCACCGCTTGAGCTCGGTCTTCGAGCTCTGGCAGGCGGTGCAACCGCCCCAGTCAGGAGGTGCAACCACCTGAGCTTGGTCTTTGAGCTCTGGCAGAGAGGTGCAACCGCCCCTGACAGAGGTGGCACCGCCCAGAGGCTCAGTCTTCGAGCTCTACCAGGCGGTGCAACCGCCCCAGTCAGGAGGTGCAACCGCCTGATCCCGGAATTTCGAGAATTGACAGTTTTGAGCTCCAAATTTGAATTGGGTTGGGGCCTATAAATACCCCACCCATTCAGCACTGAAAGAGCACAACTTACACTCGAAATCTTGATCTTTTTCTATGATTCTTAGAGCTCAAAATTATTGTAAAGGCCAAAAGTTCTCCTCCCTCTGTTCTTCAAAGTCTTGAGTTATAAAGAGAGGAGAGAAAATTTCTGTAAGGGTTGTCTCCTAAGCCCGTCAAAGGAGTGAAACTGTAAAAGGGTGGTTGGCCTTCGCCTATTGAAGGAAGGCCTCTAGTTGACGTCGGTGACCTCGTCGATGGAGGAAGCCAAAAGTGGAGTAGGTCAAGATTGACCGAACCACTCTAAATCTCGGTTTGCATTTACTTTGAGCATTTTATCTTTACTGCAAACCTCCTAAATAGCTACTGCCTTCTGCGCTTTTACGAACGAGTTTCTAAGTTCAGAGCTTTCCGAATCTGCGTTTAGACGTAAATCGGCTTTTTCGTACGATCATTACATTTCAGTTTACGTTTACGTTCTGATTTCAATCATAACTGCAAACTGCCTTCTGCGCATTTATAAAATGTATCTCAAAGTTCAGTATCTTCAAAATCGGCATTTAGATGTAAACCGGTTTTATCGTATGAACGTCGCATTTCAGTTTGCGCTTGCATTCTGATTTTCATCATAAACTGCAAACTGCCTTCGTAGATTTACTTTAACATCATCTCGCTTAATCTTAAGTTAAAGTAATCTTAGAATCGGCTTTTATATCGAAATCGTTTTTATCAAATGAACGCAGCTTTTGATTTTAATAGTGAAAGATTTCCGCTGCACTAATTCACCCCCCCCCCCCCCCCCCTCTTAGTGCTCTTGATCCTAACAATTCGTATCAGAGCGGGGTTAACTCTCAAACGGATTAAAACCCAAGAGAGATGGCTTACGCCGGAAACCAAGAGGGCCATTCTATTACACGTCCACCCATGTTCAATGGGATGGACTACACCTACTGGAAAACTCGAATGAGAGTTTTCTTGATTTCTATGAATTTGGATTTATGGAATATTATTGAAAACGGTTTTCAAGTTCCCTCTAAACTGATGAACGAATGGTCGGATTTGGAGAAGATGTATTTTTCTTTAAACGCAGAGGCTATGAATGCCTTATTTTGCGCTTTGGACAAAAATGAGTTCAATCGGATTTCTACGTGCGAAACGGCTTTTGACATTTGGCAAACACTTGAAATCACGCATGAGGGAACTAGTAGAGTCAAAGACTCGAAAGTTAACATTTTATTGCATAATTTTGAGCTTTTTCGAATGCAACCAAGCGAGACTATAGGCGACATGTACACCCGTTTCACGGATGTCGTCAATAGTTTAAGAGTTCTTGGAAAATGTTTTTCGGATTTTGAACTCGTAAACAAGATTTTGTGTTCTCTTTCTAAGAAGTGGGATTCAAAAGTAACTGCAATACAAGAAGCTAAAAACCTAAACAACTTATCACTTGAAGAACTAATTGGTTCGTTGATGACATATGAAATGGTGCACAATGCACATGATGAACATGATAAACAAAATCACCTTCCAAAGATCAGGAAGGATTTGGAACTCCGGACAAATGAATACCACTTGAGCGATGACTCAAGTGATGAGGACAATGATGAACTTGAACTTCGAACACTAAATCTTAATAAGTTTATTAAACAAAAATCTAAAATAAACAATAAACTTGAGCAAAGGAAGAGGCCAAAGAAGAAGAACACAAAGTGGGATGAATCGAGCTCCTTTGAAGACGAGGAGAAAATCAAGAAAGGCGAGGTGGCAAACTACGCCTTAACCACTTTCAATAATGAGGTAATCGAAATCCCCCTAATTTATTTTGAAATTACTTGATGCTTTCATGATGTATTTTCTTTTTTAGTTTAGAATTAATGTTTAAAAAAAAATATTATGATCATGCTAGTAAATGATAATATTGCATATTTTATGATAAACAAACAAAATGATTTTGATTGAAAATATGAAATAATAATCATGTTGATGTCCATTGTTATTTCTCGATTTTGAGTATATTAAATCATGTTTAATTTGAAGTTATAATTAATGAGTATATATTTTTGAAATTATGTATGATGATTCTTGATAATTATGGATTATTGATTTTCATGATAATAACAGTGGCTTTAAAAATTGATGCATGTTTTGATTTGACATAAATGAAAAGGCATGCTAACATGAAATCGATCACTTAAGATGAAACACTTAAAAAAGGGAAAAAAATATATTATCAATGAAATCATGAATCTATTTATGTTATAAATTTTGTGAGCCATAAAAATGATTTTGATGATTTAAATTTGAAATGAGTTTTATCAAAATCATGATCATGATTTGTCAAATTGAATGAATTGAAAATGAATGATGATTTTTCTCTTGAATGATTGTGACCTGTATTCCTTGTATTCATGATATGATTCTTTGTATTCATGAAAGGTTTATCTCATCACCCAATTATTTTCTTCTTGATATTCCTTATGTGATAATATGAATACATGAAATATTCATGAATTTATTTTGATGTATACAAATGAAAAGTTATGATCATGCATGGTAGGATATAATTTAACAAAATTGATACCGTCATGATATGAAGCATTTATGATTTGCAATGATGCATGCAATACTTGAGCTTTTTAATTATGATGTGATGTATTGCATATGATGTAAATCATGATTTAAAATGCTATGAGTTGTTACTAAAATGATGTATTATAAATGTTGATTTAATGTCATGAATACTCTAAATAATGAATGTTTGGTATCATGATCAAAATGTTGATAAATAGTTAAAAATTTAAGTATCATGTATAATATGCTCATAATATTGATTGATTTATTCAGTATCATGAATGAAATATAAGGTTTTTGAAATTGTGCATGTTCGAATTTGAAAATATAATGATACACAAACGAGATTGAAACCTACCTTTGTCATGATTTAGAAATTAATGTAAAGGGTCTTCCCTTCTTTTTGCCAATGACATAGGGGGAGAAAGAGTTGCTAATGTGCATATCTCAAAGAGAAAATTGCTAGCTTGCGTGTCTTAAAATGTTAAAAAAATTTTTGCTAGCTTGTATATTGTAAACTTGCTATCGTACTATCATGATGATGAGCATGTCTTATCTTCATGATTGTATTTGAAAAACTATGGCAAAAATATGTCCGAATGATTAAACTTGTTAAAATTAATTTTCGGACTTTCTTGATTGAATGATCAAATCACTCGACTGCCATGATGATTTTACACAATTACATGCCCTAATAATAGGTTGGAAATTATGTGCTTTGGATACAAAAATTTCCATGATAATAAGCATGTTTTGTCCTCATGATTGTATTTGAAAATCAATAGCACAGCCTTGTCCGAATGCATGAAAGTGTTAATTTCATTTTCGGATTCTCTTAACTATTGGTATTCTAATAATTGGATTTTCGAATTATCCTCTTCCAGACTTAATAAGCATATGTCATATCAAGTTTAATTCATATCATTGATTTTTGACATATGGAATCAACTAGCAAATACATCTCTCATACACTTATCATGTGAACAATATTTTGTTTTGAGAAATGGATTTGATGAAATGATTCCTACTTATAAATTCCTTCTTAAAAAAAGGAAGTCATTTTTACGTACAAGGATTTGATACATATCTTGATACTTGTAAAAATGAAGCGTGCTTTAATATCTTATCGATTTTAACTTCATTCGAGTAAGCTCAGAAATAGCTTTCCTCCTTCATGCAAAAAGAAAACAACAAATAAAATGGAAGAAGTTTTCAAAGCTATCTCCATGTCATGTTTTCCTTGAAATGTTTGAATATTTGGTATCTTATCACTCTTTGTTGAAAAATGACATGAACCTGCTTATGGCATCGCACTTATATTTAAAATTTGCTTATATCGTTCTCCTTTTTGTTGACGACAAAGGGGGAGAAATATATAAATTGATGCTATGAACACGGATGCTATGATTGCCAAATTTGCATTATGCCATGTTTGCATCATGTGTTAAGATGTCAAGAACTTGTATCGTAATTTTACGCGTTGATATCTTACCATGTGATGAAATGCTACAATTGATAAACACTTGAAATGTTTGCGTTATGATATCAAAAGCTTACATCGCAGTTTTATATGTTGATATTTGATAATAGCAAACTTGCATGATGATAAAACTTGATATTATGTTTTTCAAGCAATGAGTTGAACCAATATCACAAACGCTTGATTGTGGTACTTCTCCTTTTTGTTAATGACAAAGGGGGAGAAGTATGATGTTATGCATAAGTATATGCATAAGTTCATGATGACGTGTTGCAAGTATTCATGATGAATATTGCAATGACTTGAATTCAGTTTGAATTCAAGATTCTATCAATATGGCATATTGATAGGGGGAGTTTGTTTAAACTCCGGGAGTTAAGGTTAACTCCGTCATCAAGTAGTTGTCATCATCAAAAAGGGGGAGATTGTTGAATCTCGTATTTTGATGATGAAACCACTTGATATATGTTTATGATTTAATCTGTGTTTTGAGTGACGTAGGATGCTTCGATCAGGATGAGACAATTAAAGCAGGAAAATCATGTTGTGCTGGAGGAACATGTCAGAAGATTGGATGTCGGGCCGGTAGATCGGTCGACGTATCGACAAAAGGCTTCGGGTCGTGGACTCGGGCATTGGGCCAAGAAGAGCAGGTATTGTGCCAAGGATATCGGAGTTGCGAAGTCAACTGGCCGATTGGGCAATAGGCTGCAGGAGAGGACTTTGCGCCGAAGAATCGGACGAAGCGTCGAGGGACCAATGACATGCCGGACAACTTGGTTAATTTCTTAGGATTAATTGTCTCGATCAAAGTTTTGTTTTAAGTGTGCAGGATTAACTACGATGAAAGTAATACATGCAGTAGGAGTTGCGCCGGAGTCAATACAATGATCACGTTGGGAGTTCGAGAGTTCGACGGAAGTTCGGACAATCGTCGGAGGTTCTACGGGAACAAATCCGAGAAGTCCATAAGCTTGCCAAAGAAGCTCGTCGGAACTCGCCAAGTGGATCGTCGCAAGTCCAAGAGTTTGCCGGAAGTCCACAGGAGCATCACCGAGGGTTCATCGGATGATCGACGGAAGTTCGCCGGAAACTCGTCGGAAGAAGCGATTAACGCACCGAAGCAAGCTGCAGAAATTGTCTTAGGATTTATCGTAGTTAGCACAATGATTAAGTTGGAAATGGGAGGTGATCCCATTAGCTTAATCTTGGGGCAATTGGACCCCTAAAAAACCCAAGTTGGAATGGATCTACCCATTCGGACCCTGATTGCTGTGGGAGGTGCAACCGCCCAAGCCAGGAGGTAGCACCGCCTGGGCTAAGTCTCCCAGGGAGACTAGGCGGTGCAACCGCCCAAGCCAGGAGGTAGCACCGCCTGGGCTCAGTCTCCGAGCAAGACTGGGCGGTGCAACCTCCCCTGACAGGAGGTAGCACCGCTTGAGCTCGGTCTTCGAGCTCTTGCAGGCAGTGTGTAACATCCCTCATTTCCGAATCTTCGTATAAGTTTCTAATTGTAATGTAAGTATCTATTTTAAGTTTGATAAAATTTCAAAGTATGAATCTGAGAACTTATTCAAAAGAGTTGGAGGATTTGTTAAAGAAAAATCTGAGGACCTATATGTAAACCCTGAGGACCTAATCGAAAATATAATAAATTCAAGGACTAAATCGCAAAATGCACAAAATGACAAATTCCACCGTTTAAGCCTCTCTGCCTTCGTTCTTAAGGAAGCAGAGAAGGCAGCTGCGTGGATGATCAGGGAAAGAAAGAAAGAAGAAGAAGAAGGAGAAGAAGAAGAAGAAGAAGAAGAGAAAAAAAAAAAAAAATTGGGGCTTTAAGGGTTCTTGCCCAAATCTTTTCACTTAGGGTCAAAATTCTCAAAGGAAAGTGTTCTAACCCCATCCTACAGAAAATTAGTCTCTATTTTTATGTTGATTCAAAATAAACTGAAGGATTTCTATTTAGAAACTGTTATGTCTCTCCTTGGACATAGAATCATGGATTCTGAAATTTCTTTCGGTAAACTAACCCCTATATACAGTTCCGGCTATAATTTTTAGTACGAAATGCAGAATTGAGCAGAATCTAGTTTCTTTGAAATTAGACTCTTATATCTTTCTTTTGACACAAATTTTGAAGATTTTGAACACCGAATACTTACCCAAACGTCTGTTTCAAATGAGCCTATGGATGCTGCAAAACAGGGATTAAGATTTCTGACCTTTTGATACTAAAGTGCCTATAACTCCCTGTTAGAAATTCTGATTTATACCAAACTGATTTTATTTGAAACTAGACTTGAAAATCTTTCTTTTGATATATAGTTTGAAAATTTTGGAATTCAAATGCCTACCCTATTATCTATTAAATCCGACCCTATGTATTCTGCAAAACAGTGATTGTGTCCTTGACCTTGCGTTACCTAATCAAAGGTAACTCCTTGTTGGAAACCATGATTCGTACGAAACTTATTTTGACAGAAAACAGATTGATATATCTTTCGACAGTAGTTTTCTTATGGGTATTGGAGCATAATTGATATTCTGAAGTATTTGTTCTATGTGCCACTTGAATTCTATCAGAAATCGAGCTTTGGTCGATTTCGCGTATTCCGTTCCATTCCTTTGGATATTGAATTCATTTAACCTTCTTACTTAAATTGAGCTAAATATGGTTGCTTGGAATCCCTGTATACCCTTGTTTTCATTTCATTCCAAATCTGAATACATTTGTGAGAGATTTGTTCCTTGTATCGTATTGTCTCGAAAAGGCACATGTACGTTTTGATGTTCCGCATGTGCTTTCGATATATGCTACTTATTGTTCAAAACTGCCCTCTTGTACTCTGATGTGTGGGATTGTCTGGACCTTTGCCAGAAATGGTAAAGGGTGTTATTCTGGACCTTTGCCAGAAATGGTAAAGGGTGTTATTCTGGACCTTTGCCAGAAATGGTAAAGGGTATGTGCTTAGAGCCTGCGATGCTCTGTCGGCCCCCTCTGGCTTCACCTAGACGTGGGTGGATGGAGCTCCTAGACGTGGGAGACTTTTGTCAGGTGGTCATTCAGAAATGGATCAATCACATTCTGACTGAGATCCCACTACACCTTCTGTATGTTTGATATGATATCCAAAGCTTTGGTTATTTGTTTTTGTACGTGCTTTGGATAAGAATGATATGAATGCAACGTCAAAGATGACGTTTGAGTTTCTGTTTGGTATGTGATATTGATAAGCTCCGAAATGTTTCATTCATTGTTGATATGCTTCGAAATGTTCCATACGCTGTTGATATGCTCCGGAACATTTATATGCCATTGATAAGCTCCGATATGTTTCATTTGTTATTTTTATGCTCCAAAACGTTTCATTCGTTTCTGATATGCTCCAATTACTCTATGCCCCATCTGTTATGAACCAAATATGTATGATTGAAAGGACAATTGTGATTCTGCACCTTTTGATATTATGTCTACAAATTCGTACATTCTGCCTTGTATTATGAAACTTTATCTCTTTGGAAATTGTCCTATTTCGATATGGATATGTTAGTCACTTGCTGAGCTCTTTATGCTCACCCCGTTTGTTGATAAATTTTTCAGGATAGCGTACCGCTTGCTTAAATGTTAAGATTGGGCTGAGGCAGTGGAAAGTTCGAAGATTTTGGGCAGATCTTTGTTAGCATATATGTAATTGTTGTATAAGCCACTCTGCATCTAATGAAATGTTGACGATGAATCTAAACCTGTGGATTTTGTGTAAGTTAAAGGATTCCTCATGTTTAGGATTTTGGAGTGTTAAGTTAAATTCATGTAATGATATGAATTTATGGTAAACGTTGGTTTGGTGACTGCATAGACTTCCCCACTTGTGAAATTATGTTGTGGTTATTATTTTGATGAGTTGAGTTCAGATTGTTTGAATTATCGAGTGATTATGTGGTATGTTTATGAACTGCACAAGGTTTATAAATTTGTTGACTATAGAGGTGAAATTTTGATCTGAATGTTTTCTTAGTGACCTCAAATGTGTGTTTGGATCCTGGATTAGTTGTGATGAAAATTTTAATATGTCGTTATTTTGAGGGGCGTGACAGAGGTGGTATCAGAGCATGATTTGAGAATCACTAAGAATATTATTTTTTTGAGGTTTATTGACTATCATTTAGAGATTGATCAAAGAAAATGTTCTTTTGATGTTTTAGGAAGCAAGGATGACGAGATCATCTGGTTCTCCTATTGCATCTACTACTGATCAATTGAGTGGTATCATGCGGACTTTGGAGACTATGGCACAAGTGATGCAACAACAACAACAACCTATCGTAAAAGGAAGAAATGATGGAACAGGGAAATCAAACTAGACGGGGTTGGGAATTGAACAGTTTAAGAAGCTTAGTCCTCCCAGTTTTAGTGGTGAGTCTGATCCCATGGTGGCAGAACGATGGATGATGCAGATAGAGAAAATATTTGATGTCTTAAATTACCCTGATGATCGAAAGGTTTTTCTTGCCACCTTTATGCTGGAAGGAGAAGCTGAACACTGGTGGAGAATGATTAAGAGGATGTCTGAAATCAAACATGAGCCAATGACATGGAAGTTATTCCAAGAAAAGTTTAACGATAAATATTTTCTAGATTGTATGAGAGAGCAAAAAGAATTGGAGTTCTTGAATCTTATCCAGGGAAGTATGACGGTTACAAAGTATGAATCTAAATTCACTGAGCTCTCCAGGTTTGCCACACATATGACTGATGATGAATCTAGAAAAGCAAGAAGGTTTGAAAGGGGATTACGGCCAGCAATAAGAAGCCGAATGTCAGCTTTAAAACTACAAACATATGCAGATACGGTAGAAAGAGCTTTGAAAATTGAAAGAGACATGGAGGAAATTCAAGGAATCATTGGCAAGAACAAAAAGGACAAATTTACTAGCAAAAGCATGAGAGAAAATGAATATGAAGCTAGTAACAAGAGGTTTAAGACATCTGGATTTGAGAAATAGAAACCACTGCAGAGGACTCAGTCATGTGCAAGATGTGGATTAAATCATGAAACAAGTCAGTGTTTTTAGGTGACTGGAGCTTATTTTGTTTGTGGAAAGTTGGATCATCAAATAAAAGATTGTCCTCTGAGGAAGAAGAAAGAGTCACTATCTCCTAGACCCTCAGCCCATGCTAGAGTGTACGCTATCACTGAACAAGATTCTAAAGCTTCTAAATCAGTAGTGGAAGGTATTCTTCATGTTTCTAAAAGAAATGCAAAAGTTTTGTTTGATCCCGGCTCCAACTTATCTTTTGTTTCACAATACTTTGCTTGTCACTTGGATATTCTACCTAGACCCCTGGATTATATGTTATATGTAACAACTGCTGTTGGAGATTCATTGGCAACAAACTTGGTTTACCCATCTTGTTTGATCTCTATTGGAGAACACGAACTCTTTGCTGATTTGATTCTCCTAGAGATCCAGGGTTTTGATATTATACTTGGCATGGATTGGTTATCTTCTCATCACGCTAGTATTGATTGTTATAAGAAAATAATTACTTTCTACATACCAGATCAGCCTATATTTTTCTTTGAGGGCATTAGGCATGATTTGCCTCCTTGCTTGATATCAGCACTTCAAGCTTATCGTCTTATGCAGAAAGGTTGTTTTTGTTATATGGTATGTGTAAAGGAGCATTCAAATCAGGAAACCCACCTAGATGAAATTTCAGTGGTCAAAGAATTCCCTGATGTATTCCCAGATGACTTGTCTGGTTTACCTCTAGATAGAGAGGGTGAATTTGCTATTAATCTGGTCCCCAGTACAACCCCAATATCTAAGCCTCCCTACAGAATGGCACCACTCGAGCTAGAGGAATTAAAGAAGCAAATACAAGAATTATTAGATAAGGGTTTCATACGACCCAGTGTATCCCCATGGGGTGCTCCGGTACTATTAGTGAAGAAGAAGGATGGAACATTGAGGCTTTGTATTGATTATAGACAGTTGAATCAGGTGACCATCAGAAATAAGTATCCCATACCTAGAATTGATGATTTGTTTGATCAACTGCAGGGTGCTCAAGTATTCTCTAAGATTGACCTGAGGTCAGGATACTATCAGTTGAAGATCAAGGAGGAGGATATTTCGAAAACAGCTTTCAGAACTCGATATGGTCATTATGAATTCTTGGTGATGCCATTTGGTTTAACAAATGCCCCTGCAGCTTTTATGGAACTAATGAATAGGATATTTCAACCGCTCTTGGATATCTGTGTAATTATATTTATTGATGACATATTGGTGTATTCAAGGAGTAATCAAGAGCATGAGGAACACTTGAGAAATGTATTATCCATACTAAGAGAAAAGAAGTTGTATGCAAAGTTCAGCAAATGTAAATTTTGGTTGAATGAAGTTGCTTTCTTAGGCCATGTGATTTCAGGGAAGGGTATATCTGTCGATCCAAGAAAAATAGAAGCTGTAGTTGAATGGGAAGTACCAACAAATGTAACGGAAGTTAGAAGCTTCTTGGGCATGGCAGGTTATTACAGGAGATTTGTGGAGGGATTTTCTCGAATTGCTCAACCTCTCACCAAACTCACTAAGAAGAATATGAAATTTGTATGGGGTGATGATTGTGAGCAAAGTTTTCAAGAGTTAAAAAGAAGATTGACTAGTGCCCCTATTCTCACTATTCCAAGTGGTAGTGATGAGTTTGTAGTTTATACTGATGCTTCAAGAAAGGGCCTAGGATGTGTTTTGATGTAGGAAGAGAGAGTAATTACGTATGCTTCTAGGCAACTTAAAGGTTATGAATTGAATTATCCAACTCATGATTTGGAATTGGCAGCAATTATTTTCGCTCTAAAGATTTGGAGACATTATTTGTATGGTCGACAGTTTGAAATCTTTACTGATCACAAGAGTTTAAAATATATTTTCACTCAGAAAGAGTTAAACATGAGGCAGCGAAGATGGATAGAACTTCTGAAGGATTATGATTGTGCCATCCGTTATCACCCGGGCAAAGCCAATGTTGTAGCCGATGCACTTAGTAGGAAATCTACAAGTTTTATGGCTAGTCTAGTCGTGAAGCAATGGAAGTTATTAGAAGAAAATTTTGATTTGAAAGCTTTGAGGAAAGAGCAAGACTCGATGATATTGATGGCCTCCATTCAAGTGCAATATGATCTTATTCAACAAATTAAGGAAGGACAATTACGAGATCCACATTTAATCTACTTGAGGAATGAAGTAGAAAAGGAATTGAAGCCACAATTTCAAGTTTCAAAGGATGGCCTATTGAGATTTGGGGAGAGAGTATGTGTACCAAATGAACTAGATATCAAGAATCAAATCCTAAAAGAAAGTCATACTTCAAAGTACACTATACATCCTGGTAGCACTAAGATGTATAGGGATCTTCAAAGTCATTATTGGTGGGAAGGCATGAAGAAGGAAATTGCAATGTATGTTTCAAAATGTATGACTTGTCAGCAAATCAAAGTAGAACACCAAAAACCTGGAGGGTTGTTACAACCTTTAGATATTCCTGAATGGAAATGGGAATGTATTACTATGGATTTTGTTTCAGGACTACCCAGAACCTCTAGAAAGCATGATGCTATTTGGGTTATCATTGATAGGTTAACAAAATCTGCACACTTCCTACCGATTAATATGACTTATTCGCTTGATAGACTTGCAGATTTATATGTCAATGAAATAGTAAGACTTCATGGTATTCCAAGGGAGATCATCTCTGATAGAGACTCCAGATTTCTCTCTAGATTTTGGAGAAAATTATAGGAATCTATGGGCACTAAAGTCAAGTTTAGTACTGCATATCATCCTCAGACTGATGGTCAGTCAGAAAGAACAATTCAAACACTTGAGGATTTGCTTAGAGCCTATGTTATGGATTGGAAAGGTGAATGAGATAAGGATATTTCACTTGTTGAGTTCACATATAATAATAGTTATCATTCAAGTATTCAGATGGCTCCTTATGAAGCTTTATATGGGCGAAAGTGCATAACACCTATATGTTGGGAGGAAGTGGGTGACAGAAAGCTGTTAGCACCGGACAAGGTACAAGAAACTACCGAGAAAATTCAAGTTATAAGGAAAAGGTTAAAAACTGCTGAGTCGTCAAAAGAGTTATGCCGACAATAGAAGACGAGATATTGAGTTTGAAATCGGAGATTTTGTATTCTTAAAGGTTTCCCCTTCAAAAGGCATTATAAGGTTTAGGAAGAAAGGAAAGTTAAGCACAAGATTTATTGGACCTCTTGAGGTTCTTGAGAGGGTTGGTTCTGTCGCTTACAGGATTGCCTTGCCACCAGCATTGAGCCATGTCCATAATATATTCCATGTTTCGATGATTAGAAAGTATATATATGACCCTTCTCACATCATTGAGTATGAGCGGATGGAGATTGATAAAGATTTATCTTATGTGGAAGAGCCCACTCAAATTGTTGATAAGAAGGAAAAGATCCTAAGGAATCGGGTCATCACTCTGGTGAAAGTAATTTGGAGACATCATTCTGGAGAGGAAACAACCTGGGAGCTAGAGGAGGAAATAAAAAAGGTCTATCCCCATCTTTTCATCGACAGAGGTATGATAAATTTAGAGGACTAAATTTTTCTTTTAAGGGGGGGAGAGTGTAACATCCCTCATTTCTGAATCTTCGTATAAGTTTCTAATTGTAATGTAAGTATCTATTTTAAGTTTGATAAAATTTCAAAGCATGAATCTGAGGACTTATTCAAAAGAGTTGGAGGATTTGTTAAAGAAAAATCCGAGGACCTATATGTAAACCCTGAGGACCTAATCGAAAATACAATAAATTCAAGGACTAAATCGCAAAATGCACAAAATGACAAATTCCACCGTTTAAGCCTCTCTGCCTTCGTTCTTAAGGAAGCAGAGAAGGCAGCTGCGTGGATGATCAGGGAAAGAAAGAAAGAAGAAGAAGAAGGAGAAGAAGAAGAAGAAGAAGAAGAAGAAGAGAAAAAAAAAAAAAATTGGGGCTTTAAGGGTTCTTGCCCAAATCTTTTCACTTAGGGTCAAAATTCTCAAAGGCAAGTGTTCTAACCCCATCCTACAGAAAATTAGTCTCTGTTTTTATGTTGATTCAAAATAAACTGAAGGATTTCTATTTAGAAACTGTTATGTCTCTCCTTGGACATAGAATCATGGATTCTGAAATTTCTTTCGGTAAACTGACCCCTATATACAGTTCTGGCTATAATTTTTAGTACGAAATGCAAAATTGAGCAGGACCTAGTTTCTTTGAAATTAGACTCTTATATCTTTCTTTTGACACAAATTTTGAAGATTTTGAACACCGAATACTTACCCAAACGTCTGTTTCAAATGAGCCTATGAATGCTGCAAAATAGGGATTAAGATTTCTGACCTTTCGATACTAAAGTGTCTATAACTCCCTGTTGGAAATTCTGATTTGTACCAAACTGATTTTATTTGAAACTAGACTTGAAACTCTTTCTTTTGATATGTAGTTTGAAAATTTTGGAATTCAAATGCCTACCCTATTATCTGTTGAATCAGACCCTATGTATTCTGCAAAACAGTGATTGTGTCCTTGACCTTGCGTTACCTAATCAAAGGTAACTCCTTGTTGGAAATCATGATTCATACGAAACTTGTTTTGACAGAAAACAAATTGATATATCTTTCGAAAATAGTTTTCTTATGGGTATTGGAGCATAATTGATATTCTGAAGTATTTGTTCTATGTGCCACTTGAATTCTGTCAGAAATCGAGCTTTGGTCGATTTCACGTATTCCGTTCCATTCCTTTGGATATTGAATTCATTTAACCTTCTTACTTGAATTGAGCTAAATATGGTTGCTTGGAATCCCTGTATACCCTTGTTTTCATTTCATTCCAAATCTGAATACATTTGTGAGAGATTTGTTCCTTGCATCGTATTGTCTCGAAAAGGCACATGTACATTTTGTTGTTCCGCGTGTGCTTCCGATATATGCTACTTATTGTTCAAAACTGCCCTCTTGTACTCTGGTGTGTGGGATTGTCTGGACCTTTGCCAGAAATGGTAAAGGGTGTTATTCTGGACCTTTGCCAGAAATGGTAAAGGGTGTTATTCTGGACCTTTGCCAGAAATGGTAAAGGGTATGTGCTTAGAGCTTGCGATGCTCTGCCGGCCCCCTCTGGCTTCACCTAGACGTGGGTGGATGGAGCTCCCAGACGTGGGAGACTTTTGTCAGGTGGTCATTCAGAAATGGATCAATCACATTCTGACTGAGATCCCACTACACCTTCTGTATGTTTGATATGATATCCAAAGCGTTGGTTATTTGTTTTTGTACGTGCTTTGGATAAGAATGATATGAATGCAACGTCAAAGATGACGTTTGAGTTTCTGTTTGGTATGTGATATTGATAAGCTCCGAAATGTTTCATTTGTTATTGTTATGCTCCAAAACGTTTCATTCGTTTCTGATGTGCTCCAATTACACTATGCCCCATCTGTTATGAACCAAATATGTATGATTGAAAGGACAATTGTGATTCTGCACCTTTTGATATTATGTCTACAAATTCGTACATTCTGCCTTGTATTCTGAAACTTTATCTCTTTGGAAATTGTCCTATTTTGATATGGATATGTTAATCACTTGCTGAACTCTTTATGCTCACCCCGTTTGTTGATAAATTTTTCAGGATAGTGTACCGCTTGCTTAAATGTTAAGATTGGGTTGAGGCAGTGGAAAGTTCGAAGATTTTGGGCAGATCTTTGTTAGCATATATGTAATTGTTGTATAAGCCACTCTGCATCTAATGAAATGTTGACGATGAATCTAAACCTGTGGATTTTGTGTAAGTTAAAGGATTCCTCATGTTTAGGATTTTGGAGTGTTAAGTTAAATTCATGTAATGATATGAATTTATGGTAAACGTTGGTTTGGTGACTGCATAGACTTCCCCACTTTTGAAATTATGTTGTGGTTATTATTTTGATGAGTTGAGTTCAGATTGTATGAATTATCGAGTGATTGTGTGGTATGTTTATGAACTGCACAAGGTTTATAAATTTGTAGACTATAGAGGTAAAATTTTGATCTGAATATTTTCTTAGTGACCTCAAATATGTGTTTGGATCCTGGATTAGTTGTGATGAAAATTTTAATATTGTCGTTATTTTGAGGGGCGTGACACGGTGCAACCGCCCCAGTCAGGAGGTGCAACCGCCTGAGCTCGGTCTTCGAGCTCTGACAAAGAGGTGCAACCGCCCCTGACAGAGGTGGCACCACCCAGAGGCTCAGTCTTCGAGCTCTACCAGGCGGTGCAACCGCCCCAGTCAGGAGGTGCAACCGCCTGATCCCGGAATTCCGGGAATTGATAGTTTTGAGCTCCAAATTTAAATTGGGTTGGGGCCTATAAATACCCCACCCATTCAGCACTGAAAGAGCACAACTTACACTCGAAATCTTGATCTTTTTCTGTGATTCTTAGAGCTCAAAATTGTTGTAAAGGCCAAAAGTTCTCCTCCCTCTGTTCTTCAAAGTCTTGAGTTGTAAAGAGAGGAGAGAAAATTTCTGTAAGGGTTGTCTCCTAAGTCCGTCAAAAGGAGTGAAACTATAAAAGGGTGGTTGGCCTTCGCCTATTGAAGGAAGGCCTCTAGTTGACGTCGGTGACCTCGTCGGTGGAGGAAGCCAAAAGTGGAGTAGGTCAAGATTGACCGAACCACTCTAAATCTCGGTTTGCATTTACTTTGAGCATTTTATCTTTACTGCAAACCTCCTAAATAGCTACTGCCTTCTGCGCTTTTACGAATAAGTTTCTAAGTTCAGAGCTTTCCGAATCTGCGTTTAGAAGTAAATCGACTTTTTCGTACGATCATTACATTTCAGTTTACGTTTACGTTCTGATTTCAATCATAATTACAAACTGCCTTCTGTGCATTTATAAAACGTATCTCAAAGTTTAGTATCTTCAAAATCGGCATTTAGACGTAAATCGATTTTAATCTACGAACGTCGCATTTCAGTTTGCGCTTGCATTCTGATTTTCATCATAAACTGCAAACTGCCTTCGTAGATTTACTTTAACGTCATCTCACTTAATCTTAAGTTAAAGTAATCTTAGAATCGACTTTTACATCGAAATCGTTTTTATCAAACGAACGCAGCTTTCGATTTTAATAGTGAAAGATTTCCGCTACACTAATTCACCCCCCCCCCCGTCTTAGTGCTCTTGATCCTAACAAGTCATACCTGTCAGAACTCATTCTAACTCAATGAATTATTATCTATGTAATAATTCACTCGACTCATCGACTACGGACGTACTAGGCCATTACGCCATAGTCCCCAGACAATACAGGGGAATCCAATCCATTGGACCTGTCTGTCCTCAGTTACCATGTACCTATAGTCCCTCATCCCTCTAATATCCCAAAGACCGTATATCAAGCATGGTGCTGTCAGATCCATACGATTTCTACTCGAGTCTCACTCTAATCGGATTCTCCCGGAGAACTCTTTCTCTCTCAACCCGAATGACCCTGGCCAGGGATTTGTCTGAGCAAGAACACATGGGATATTCCTCTCATGACACCGAGAGTGGATGATCCTCTATCGACACTCAATAGCCCTTGTAAGGTCGACTACCACTCCCAATGACCAGTTGTACTAGATCTAGGACAGCCAAACCTATAAGTCTGGTATCAAAGAGTGGAGCACTCATACAGGACATCCTTGGTGTCTCAAGTCTAAGGACCAGATATAGCACTAGGACTACGGAATCGCTGTCTGACAATAAGGCATCATCAACCATCCAGCATTCCGTAAGCGGATCAATCAGTGAACTCATTCTCCAATGAGCACCTGTACTGTATCCCTAGTGTCCCTACACAAGCAGCTATGAGACCAACTGCATCCATCATATGGACGGGTATACAGCACACCAGTCTGTCCGGTTATCACGATGTCCCTCTCGAGTAACCTATGACCGGGATTATTTAGGATATGTGTTTAAAGGTGAATCGATCTCATTATCGTGATCTCATCACGATCCGATTCCCATTGCACAAATCCAAGGACATCACAATATATATATGCATTTATGCAATAGTTATAAAGTGACATATGCCAAAATATAATAAGAAAAAAGATTCTGTATCAAGTCACACGTGCCATCACTCACGTGATTGGCTTGCTGGGCACCTATGACTAGCAGTTATAGTCGGAGAAGGCATCCATGAATGACAGACGAGCGTGCCCGGCAGTCGCATCGACCAGCTGATCGATCCGTGGGAGAGGATAGCAATCCTTTGGACATGCACGATTGAGGCTGGTATAGTCAACGCACATCCTCCAGCTCCCATTAGGTTTCTTTACCAGCACAACATTAGACAGCCACTGCGGGTACTTGACTTCCTCAATGAAGCCAGCCGCTAAGAGTCATTCCACCTCTTGGCGGATGGCGAGTTGCCTATTAGGGGCTTGGCGTCATGGTTTTTGCTTCACTGGCCGTACGTCGGGTGCTATATTCAAGTGATGTTGGGCAGTCTTCGGGTCGACGCCCGTTATGTCGGATGGTGACCAGGCGAAGACGTCGGCGTTCTCCTGTAGGAAACAGACGAGTCGTTCCTGCTCCTGCTCAGGGAGTTCCGATCTGACCCGGACCGTCCGATCTGGATGATCCTTCATCAACGGAACGTCACAAGTGGGCGTCGTTGGCTCCGGGTGTGGCGTCGGTTGCTTTCTTTCCCTCGGGTCCTCTAGAGGTTGGTTGTCATTGGCCCTTTTGTGCAGCGAAACCGCTGCCTGGTAGCATCGTTTGGACTCTTGGGGGCTCCCCCAAACTTCTCCTGTCCCGACGTGGGTAGGGAACTTCACCGTCTGATGATAGGTGGAGGCGACAGCTCTGATTTTGTTGAGGGTGGGGCGGCCAAGAATGGCGTTGTAAGCAGTAGGGAGGTCCACTACCAAGAAGGTGGACATCACCATCTTCGTTTTGGGTGGCGCTCCCAAAGTCAGGGGCAAGGTAACGGTCCCTAGTGGTGAGATTGAATCGCCAGTGAACTCTATGAGCGCCGAGCAGATAGGCTTCAGGGATTCTTTGGCTAGCCCCAACTTTCGAAAGGCATCCAGATAGAGCACGTCGACTGAACTCCCTGTATCGACCATGATTCTTCTTACCTGGGCATTGGCGATCCGAGCCATTATTACTAGCGCATCGTCGTGCTCCGGTTGCTTGGAGTCTTCGGGAGGGAATGCGACCTCGGGGTCGGGGCCACGTTAGGGGGCGTCGATCATAGCGGAACGGGCGTAGGCCTTCCTCCCAGACATACTGGTTCCCCCAACCGCCGGTCCTCTAGTGATGACATCGATGTGGCGCTCCACGGGGCCCTCCGGGCGGGGTGAGGGCTCTCTGCTCTGTCGGACGTACCGGTTGAGGTGACCCCTGCGGACAAGCTCTTCGATCTGCCGTTTCAGTTCGCGACAGTCTTCGGTGTCATGTCCGCTTTGCCTGTGAAAGCGACAATGCTTGGACTGGTCGGCGAGCTCTTACGGGTTCCTCATCGGGACGGGGGCCTTGAGTAACCCTTTCTCCCTTATCTAGAGAAATATCTCCATCCGGGACGCGCCCAGAGGGGGCAGAGGAGGCGCCAAAGTGGGCAGGTCAGATCGGTTCGGCCTGCGCCTAGTCGCGGTGGGCTGTTGCCCGCGAGCCGGTTTTGGCCTGACCCTCGTGGGCTGTTCTCGCTTTTCGACCATCCAAGCCTCAGCCGCGATGAACTGGTTCGCCCACTGAAGCATCTCCGGAACCGCGGTGGGGGGTCTCTCCATGAGGGACCAGAAGAATCGGGAAGGACGCAATCCTACCATGAACGCATGCATCAAGAGAGAGGGATGAGTGTCAGCTAACCCCCGGATCTGTGTTGCGAAGCGGTTCACGAAGTGGGAGAGGGACTCGTCCTCCCTCTAGTGTAGTCCGAGAAGCAAGGCAACGGATGGTTTCGGCCGTGCGCTGGCCAGGAAGTTGAGCTCGAAGTCTCTGGCGAGCTAGTCGAACGAGGCAACCATCCCGGTCCTCAGGTCGTTGTACCACATGCGAGCGGGTCCTCTCAGGGTTGTGGGGAACGCCCTACACATCAGAGCGTCAGAGGTTCCATATAGGGCCATTTGGGTGCGGAAGGCCGCTACATGGTCAATTGGGTCGGTGGAGCCATCGTATGCGTCCAAAGAGGGGAGGCGAAAGTTCTGCGGGACCGCCTGATCCCGTATTACAGGGACGAATGGGGATCCCTGATGTGCATCCTCCCCGAGCTCTCCTCTTGACCTGCGGATCTCCTTCTGCACCTCGTCAAGCCGCTGACAGACGAGGAGCAGTTGGGCTCGCAAGGAGTCTGTCGAGGCCGAAGAGAGGGCCACGGGTCCCGCGTGGCCCCCATGGTCCTTCGTCACTCGATCCCCAAGCGGAGACGACGGGACCCGAGGCGAAGCGGGAAGCTCCAAGGGCTAGGTATGAGCTTGGACGGGCGTTTCCTATTGCCGAACTGGTCGGGCGGCCAACGGGTGCAATGTCGGAGCGACGAGCGGAATGATGGACTGCACCATACCGGTCAGAGTTTGGACTTGATGGGTGAGGTCGAGGAAGGCTTCGGATGAAATGGGCGAAGGTTCGGCAGAGGGGGCGTTGGGTGGCGACAAACCCAGGTCATTGAATATCCGCCAGTAACGCTTCGAAGTTGCGATGGGGTGTTCGTTGCGAAGACCTGCCTGCGAGGAAGGTTCTTCCGGAGCCACGGCCGGGTGCGACCCCTCGCCTACGGGTCCGATTGAGTCGGTCCGGTGATCCCTCGACATCTTTCAGGGGGCCCTCCTTCTAGCGCTAAAATGTTAGTGTAAACACTTTTAAGCCGTGGCCTCGGGGCCGACGCGGCTCGGTTCGGGTCTGGATGACGGGGGATCTCCCGGGGGGGGGGGGGGGGTTCCTCGGGACAGGAGGGGACGTCGGTTTGGATCGGTTCGGTCTGGAGATGGGTTGCCGTTTCCTCCGAGAAGGGGCTCTTCGCCTGTGCGCCCGGTGAGAAGCGCCTTATCCTCGTTCCTGCACACAGGTCGGGTTGGAAGCTTGGCCCGACCCCTCCGACGATTAAGTTAGTGATGTGGAGTGAAGAGATGTTTTTTCCTCCCCTTTTGCTTAGAACACGGGGGTATTTATACGGGAGCTTAGTGTTACCTGGAGCGCTTGTTCGCAGGGAGCAGGATCGTACCTCTGATGGCGTCTCACATTGCTACTGGCGTATCGTGAGGAGTCGAGCCTAAATGGTCGTTAATGGGCCTTGGTTGGCATTTTGGCCCATGCTGGCGCTGTCAGCCCGTTAAAGACGTGGGGCGTCAGCTGATGTTACGTGAGTCTGATCATAATTATCACCCTCATCACATATCAAGTCTAAATACTAAAGAAGATTATACGACATGAGTACAGAAGCGAGAAGCTTATCATAACTCAATCCATGAAAAAAGAAAATCTTGAAGCTCTCTTTAACGATAATAAAATTATTCATCTTAAGAAAGCAAAGAAATATTATTTTTAAAATCATTGATCTCGATTTGATATCATTCTTTCGAATGCCCGGAAAGTATATGATCTCTCTCTCTCTTGATAATCCTAATCGATTTTAATTCTATAAAAAATGAAATCAAAATTGAATCGATCCCAAATGATTCTAATTATAATTTTAATTTCAAACTGGAACTGTCATTGATTCTCTCGTTAGTTCCATTGACCGTTTGCTCGTTGCAATGGTCATTTGACCCTTTTTTTTTTGTTCTTTTTTCACTTGGCTCAGAATTGAACCAGAAATCGAATCGCATAGTACTGATTCTGATTTGAATTAGTTCGATTCTCGATTCTGCTTTTATATATATATATATATATAAAATGTGTGTGTGTCTATAAATCGTTTGCGTGAGCCAAGTTGAGTGTCGACCGCTCGGACGGTTCTTCGAACAGGGGAAGTTGGCCCCACTGCGTGACAGCCAATACGAAGCCGTTCGGTCGGTTCTTCGAACAGGGGAAGTTGGCCCCACTGCGTGACAACCAATACGATTCATACGAGTCATAGGAGGGAACTCTTACCGCAAAGGGAACGAGGGAGTTTGTCAAATCCCCGGCACCCCATTTCCACTCCCATATCGACGAGCGAGACGAAGGCGGATCGGAGATTCAAACCACAAGAAGAAGGAAGAACTTGGAAGAGAAGGGAGGAGTTTGAGAAGGAACCGGGGGAAGTGTGCTTGGGGATCGATCGGATCCGGCGGCAGCTGAGAATATGGAGATGGAATATCTGGGTATCGAGGCGAAGGAGGCCGCCGTCAGCGAGGTGGCCAAGATCCTCCCCCTCCCGGACCTCCTCGTTTCCATCGCCTCCATCAAAGCCGACTACCTCTCCCGTCAACAGGTTAGGGTCGCGTCACTCGGTTATTCCCCCCCCCGCCCACTTCTTCTTCTTGTTCTTCCAAGAACTCGCAGGATGCAGCGAGGTTTCGAAATTTGTTTTCTTTATGTAGGACAAAGAACAATGGCCGAGAATAATGATCAGTTTTTTTACTTGATAAACCCTTTGGAGTCCTTCAAGTGATTAAAGTCTATTCGGTCGAAACAACGAAAAAAGAAAGATAATGAGGGTTTCAATGGCAAAAGAAGGGTTTTTGTTAGGTTTGATAACCGAATTTTACTGGGAAGCAGTGTTAATTTAATCAGTGCCTCAGATGCCTTCAAAATGGTGCACCAAGTATCTAATTAATTTTTGCGATCTCTTTGTGCTAGCGGAGCAGGAATTTGTATTAGCAAAATTCAAAAGGAAAGATCTTGAATAAGAAATTGACAGGAGCGGGTTTTTGTTAGGTTTCGCAACCAAATTTTATTGGGAAGCAGTGCTGATTTAATCAGTGCCTCAGATGCCTTCAAAATGGTGCACGAAAGTATCTAATTAATTTTTGCGATCTCTTTTTGAGCTAGTGGAGCAGGAATTTGTATTAGCAAAACTCAAAAGGAGAGATCTTGAATAAGAAAATGACAGGAGCAGTATAACAAAAGTCTGTTGCCTAATACTGAAAATAAGTAGTGGTAAATTTGTGGAATAGAGGAGCATGTACTCCTAACTCCTAGTATGTATGCTGAAACTACTATGCTGTGACATGGATTAAAAATGGCTAATACTATGCTGAAACTACTTTTGCTGTTCCCTACACTTCTGCTTAACCTCAGTGAAAAACTATATATCACAATAGGTGCAGTAATTTGTTTATGGTCATGTTGGACTTGGTGCTTCTTTGCTTTCGAAAATTGAAAAGGTTGTCTGCTTTATAGATGTTTACCCATATTTTGTGAACTTACCATAGTTATATACAAGGATTACAATTTCGAATAATGCCGTCTGTTCCGGGCGGTACGTACCGGTCCGTCAACTGACCGGTACACGGACCGTCCGTTATCGGATGAAATATATATATATATATATATATATATTTATATTTATATTTATAAAAGGCGATGTTGCCCCACGTGGGAGAAGGATATATATATATATATAAACGAGACGACGTCGCCAAATTATATATATATATATATGTATATGTATATATATATACACCGAGCGGTATATATATATATATATGTATATGTATATATATATATGTATATGTATATGTATATATATATACACCGAGCGGTATACCAAACGGTACACCGCTCGGTATATGGTATCGTACCGTACCGAGCGAATGTTGAAACTCCGGTACGGTATGATATTTCAATCCTTGGATATATACGTTTGTTATTCATGCTTCACCATATAAAGTTTTGATGAATGTTTTTTCCACTGATTTCTATGCTTCCAGGCAAATGATGCACAACTCAGCACAATGGTAGCGAAGCAGGTAGTTTATCATGACATTCAATTTAGTGCCAATCATTACTGTTTCTTAGTGTTATTTCTAGGTAAGATTTGCCAGGCCATAGAGGATGCATTTATGACCTTGGAAGAAGTGTTCACATGATTTTTGTGAACTTTGTGGTCTTCAGACCATCAAGTAGTCATTTTGTATCTAAAATTATTGGTGTTAACATGTACATTTTTTCCTACAGGTTGAGCAGGCACATAAGGGCATTGATGCACTGGGTTTGTTTCAGAAAACAATAAACCAGATCCGTGAAATTTTTTTGTCCATTGAAAAATGTGCCTATACACATTAGGTTCTACTTTCTTTCTTATATATACCATATGAGACATATAGCTAACTATTTTAGTTATAACAAATAGGTTGTGCCAAGAATGCCAGACGTTGATCGAGAATGATGACAAGATTAAGCTTCTTAGCAATGCTAGAAACAACTTGAACACAACGCTAAAGGTACACACCTTTTGCAATTATGGTGCTATCATTTGTTTTATTTATTTTGAAACCAGAACATGCATTTTGTTCTACTCTAATATAACTCAACATCGGACAAGGGAGAAAATCCTAGCATTTACTCAGGTTCTTACTTTGGAGTCTTGACTTCTTGCTCTTTTAACATCATGGTGATCGGCTGTTTCTGCAGGATGTTGGAGGGATGATGTCCATTTCTCTTGAAGCGGCTGCAGCTCATGATTCTCTAAGGGATGACAAGGAACTCATTCACACATTTGAGGTGCCAAAATTTCTATTTAATTATAACCGAGCACACGATTTATTGACTCATGCAACTGGCTCAGTTATCACCACACTACAAATTCTGAGCTGCTTATACATTATTCACCGTGTTATTCTTTCTTTCTTCCTTGTTGTGGTGATAGAGGTTAACAGCACTGGATGGTAAGCGGCATTTTGCATTGGCAGCTGCAGCATCTCACAAGGAATAGGTTGGAAGGCTGAGGTAAAATTTAACATTTTATTTCATTTTTGGTTCAATAATTGATCAATTTTGATATGAAATTGGTCAGTCTGCTTATTTTTCTCTCCATACTACACTTAATAATTCACATATTGATGTTTGGTCAATGCATCATTATTTTTCTATTGCTATCTAGTTGATTTATTGCTGTTGCTTGGTTGGTCCAATTATTGCATTGTCGTTCTAGTTAAAAACAGGATCAAAAGATGCAAACTTTTTTATCACTTTCATTGATAAATGAGGAAGATGAATGCAAATTTATCATTAGCATTATGATCTACCTCATTTTCCTATTATTTTATGTTTGATAAAGCGTGTAGTTTAATTAGTTTCTATTATCTGATGATGCCATTGTTTTACTTCTTTTGCTTGATAGTTTCATGATGAAATTCATGTTGTTTACAGAGAATACTTTGGGGTCATATCTCCAAAGAGAATACTTTGGGGTCATATCTCCAACTTCTTTAAGCTGGCTAAGGAAAGGTAAAGGTGGAACTTTTGCTACCTTAAACTATCTTTATAAAAGTTTCAAACTTTGGTTTCATTTCTTGAAGGGAGTTCTGTCACCACCCGAGCCTGATAGGTTAACTGGCCTATCAACTTCGTTTGGCCCAAATCACTAGTCAAAATGCTTAAGTTGAAGTTGACAGTAGTGCACCGATCAGACCCTTATAAGTTAATCTTAATCTTGCCCACTTTCGATGTGGGACTAATTGAAGATGTTATAAGTTCCGCGTATATTCTTTCATGAGTTTTATATTTGAACTCTTCCTTCAAGCAGTTCTTTGAGTATATGGCATAATATCCTGTTTTTGTACTTATTTAACATTTTGAAGGGGCTCTTGCTGCATTCTTTTGTTGTACATATATGATGATGTGAGTCTACCCAAACTTTTATTACTAAAGGAGAAATTTCTTTCCCCAATTTCCTTTTCCTTTCCACCCATCTTGTGTTAGTATTAGATATAGATATCAATCTTCCTTGATCTAATAGACTCTGGTTGAGATATATCTTTTAAACAAAAGCTTCTAAGAAGGATATTTTACCAGCAGTTAGTTGATTAGATAGATACCATTGTGATTGTTTACATTTTTTTTTAGTTTTTGTGGTCTTTGGAAGTCTAGTTGCAGGCTATAGAGAACAAGAGTTTGTTATATGGATTTTTATCAATGAAAATGCATTGAATTGTCAGTTCACCATCCTCTTTTGCCACCTCATCACCATCTTCTTGTCCACCATTCATATGCCATTTTAAATCTCTTAAGTAGTCCATATCTGTTATAATGTTTGCATATATAGATATTATCTTGCTGCTCTCTGAATGTTTTAAACCAAAATAAATTGGAGCGGCTCTTTAACACACCATGTCATTCCATGTCTATTTGATTTTTTGTTCTTCCAGCTCAATTAAACAAAATGCAATGAGCTAGGCACATTTAAAGTTGTCATATACTATGTTAGACTTTATGGGACAAACAAAATACTGACATGCCAACTCTGAGAATTGACAGCTCTATGGTAAGGGTTTTCCATATATCTGGCTCTTCATATCATTTCTTACCTGAAAAAAATGAGCTACTACAAAAGAGTGAGATTAACTAAGAGAATATAACTGAAACCGAAGAACACTAAATTGTAATCTTTGTTAGCTTGTTAGCTGCACCTACTTTCACATTTATGTAAAACATGACACTACTCTGTCTCCAAAATGCACAATTGTCCTGAAATATGACAATTCATGAATTTAGTCCTATTTTGACCTATCTTACACACATTGTTCGTTCTTATGTGAAAGTAACAGAAAAATAGCAGCATAATTTGCATACCATGATTCTGATTCATAACTGACCTGAAGTAGTCTGATTAGTACATGTTATAGTGCTCTTTTTGGCTGCCAGTGAGATGATCTGTTTGGACATGGTCTCATTAATTTGTCTTAGAGCTTCCTTTTGGTCAGACCCACTTGTTTAAATCTATACAAGATACCATAACTTGGTCAGATCATTTTATATGCATACCTATTCTCTTAATTACTTTGTCTGATAGTATGAGCTTATGCTTTATGTGATTTCTTAGTTTGTTTGAAGTGACATATTCTATCCAACTTTTTATATGATTTTTTCTTGCATTGCAGTCCACAGACACTGGTGCGAGCTTTAAATTATGAATTATTGTTTCAACATGTATTGCTCCTTCCCATTAATCCTATCTTGGCATGGTGGTAATTGGCTCTGACTTTCTGGATGTTTGTTATTTTTTGAAACAGTGCTCGGATTTCTAAAACTAAAATCTTTATTGAGCAAATCTTTGAAATGCAATTAAAGTGATAGTGTTCTGTGTAAATTTCTCTGACATGTAGTCCATTTATCTGACATGGAGTTTCCACAAAGTCTTATAGCAACATTATTGCTGCTTGGGCTCTACTTGTTTCTTCTCTTCCCTTCCACTATAGCACCTCATCTTCTTTTCCCTGCAAAATGCAACCACGATTCTTGTTTCGCGTCAAACATTTTTGGCTCTTTGATCTGAATGTAAAAAATTGTTCACAAATGTTTGTATCTGCTTAAGAATGAGACCTTCATACCATTCCCTGAACATTTATATAGTCAGGCCTATGTACGTATTTTTGCCATTGCTCACACTGTCGTAGATGAACTATTGTATCTTTCCTCTAACTCCTATTTTGCACCTTTCACAAATTAACTTGCAAAATTCTTTTTTCATTGTGCACACTATTTTTATCTTAATCATACAGATAAGCTTTACTGCCTAATATTCTCATATCAAGCACAGCTGCTAACATATGTTCATGCCCATATATGTTTGTGATGACGCCCCTCTGCAATTTTAACCTTTGTTTATCAGTCCCAAGAAAATGCACTTTCAGGAAATTTTGCTGACTTCCATTAGAAAATAGTGGAAATACAACTACTGTCAAATCATTAATTTTACAGCTATTTTTGGTGGTGGCATTGACTGTTGATAATAATTTTTTTGCTGAAATGAATATGTCATCTTCTGTCATAAGTGTATAGAATGCATAAAGAAATTAATTGCTAGCACTCTGAAGCTTTGGGTTCATAAATTTTGAACATGTTTGTTACTTAAGCATTGTCAAAAACCATCATTCATCCCAGTGTGAGAATGTAGGCACAAGGAAACTAGATTGCCAGTAGTTTGTGGCTTCATAAATGTTGACGTTTGTTTATTTCTTTGAGCTTTACCCAAAATGACAAGTTTAATCAGCCTAGTGTTTTTTAAGTTGTCTTTCACAATTATTTTGCTGAAGAATGGAGTTTAATAATAGCTACTCAATGGCTACGATGAAGCAGTGCAAGAGTACTTTTCACTTTAAAGCACAAATTCATAGCCTAAAAATGATAGTATGATATGGCAACAAGCTATTCTACTACTTGTAAATTAAAAACTGACTCTTATTTTAGACCTAAATGTGAACTTGATGTAGAGTATATTTGTAACTTATACTTTGGTCATGCCGGGATTAGGTTTGCCTAAGCTTAATTTATTAATATTCTTAATGCTGATTTAGAGCACTGGAATTATTAGTCATGTATATTTTCAATAGTCGTTGGCGACTATGTATTAGTCTATTAGCTATATATCAATTCATGAACAGCAACATAGGTATCCATCTTATACTTGCATTTTATCACTCCACTGGGTTCATCCTCTTCCAGTCATAAATTATTATAAGGACCAGTGTATCATGATTTTATTAATTCAATATTTAATAAGAATTCGTGGAGACGTACCATGGGTGATAAGACTTATGGTTCTAGGACCAGCAGTTCTGGGGATTGACTCAGCTCTCTCAAAACCACTAATGGTGGTTGCAATGGCCCTATGGGGGTCAATAAAGGTAAAAGTCAAATTCATTTGGGTTATTCGCTCAATTCCAATCGAATGCAACTGGATCTAGCAGAGTCTGAATTGGCGATCAGAACATATATGGGTAGAACTTATAATGGGATCTCGAAAAATGACTAATTTTTGCTGGGCCTGTTTCCTTTTTTTTTGGTTCACTAGGATTCTTAGTGGTTACAATTGAAAGACTTTGAACTGTGGCAATCTTGGATTGATTGAACACTTGAGCTCTTCGCAACTATGGAGCATTCATAGGATTATGGACTAGGTGTTGTATCTTGACCTGCATTGGGGTTTAGAGCATACTAGATCGACTTGCGCGGTTGCCATTTAACTGCAGACAGCTAGAGATCAGATCAATTTACATGGTCGATTTCTTTTTCCTGCAACCATCTATTTCAAACCTGCATAAATAGCTAGGCTTTATATGGTGGGCTCGTTTAACTATATGCATCGTCTTTTACGTTGGGACTTTGGTAAATTTCACCACTTTGTACTATATCTTGCGCACGAAGCCTTTTAAGAAGATAAATTTTGGAAAAAAATCAAGTAAGAAGGTTAATAAGGTTTCACTTTAGAAGCTTATACTATCATGAACCATTTGTCGCTCTTGTCTACATGTATAGCTGCTTGGCAGCATGTTTTGGCTTGGTTTTAAGTCCTTTTGCTTGTAAAAATGTAAGTTCGAACAAGTTGCAGCGTTACAGTGCGATCGCTCACCGAACCGAGCAAAACAGCCCCAAAACAGCCCAAAACAGCTCCGTTTTCGCGTGCCACGGGCTGTTTTCTGCAGCCTGCTATCGTACGTGAAACGTTAGCCATCTCAGCACCCTGGAACCACTCGGGTGGCACCATGGGGGATGGAGTTTCGGTATAGTGTCGGGCGTTGAACACTCTTTCGCAAGTTCGCACGTTACCTTAACGGGAACTTGTTGTCGCGCCCGGCACCCGGTGAGTAGCTGTTTGTGGACTTGCAGCTGTTCGTTCAACCCTCTAAAGTCCTTGTTTTCCTCCTCTCCCTCTTTTCTCTTGTGCACGCAAGGTGCTCATTGAATTGCTTGTAAAGCTTTCCCTTTTTGCGAGACGTCGAGACTTGTCCGTCGCTCGTTCTTCGAACTAATCAACTTTCTCTTTTACAGGTCCTTCGAGACCTACGAGAGGTTGCAAGTGGGCTGATCTTTGCGGACGCAAATCGCAAGGGCGAAGCGCGACTTAGGCAACGCAAACTAAGTTCGCGTCTTTGCCGCAAGAGTGCCTCGCGACTTAGGCAACGCAAGCTAAGTTCGCGTCTTTGCCGTAAGGGTGCCTCACGACTTAGGCAATTCCAGCTAAGTCCGTGACATATAATTGCTTATTCTTTTAGCATTGCAAACTTAAAGTGTTCTCCTTACAAAAATTATGATTCTCTTGATAGTTTTTTATACTTTTGTATGGATAACAGACTAGTAACCTATAAAGAATAGAAGTATTGTAACATATGGAAATCACTTTATTATTTTTATTTGAGATTTTAGTAAATTTTGGAGGCAAGTGTACTACTTTTGAACTGATTATTGTTGTCTGTCTTTTGATCATTAAATTGCCAACATAGTTTGCAAATATCACGGAATGGTACTTCAAGTTTACGTCATACGATCACAAAATTCAGATTTGCATCAGAGGAGAGCTTTACGTCATACGATCACAAAATTCAGATTTGCATCAGAGGAGAGCATCACAGTAAAGCATCTTCATCAGTCAGTTTTGGAATTGTTCCTTGTGAACTTTTGTTGCATCTGGCAACATGTTGTCATTTAAGCAGCATATGTGGTGCTAAAAATTCTTCGTTCACATAGATCTTAAATTCATCATTCACATATATCTTAAGCACTAGGAATGTTGGTTTGAAATTTGATACTTTTGTACTTCATGGCTGCACACCTCTGTTCGTACCTAGTTATATAGGATAATAGGAATAAATTTTTGACCTAGAGGAAAGGATATGATCACTTGTAATATGTTTATTTTTTGTTTTGGCTTAAGATCATGAAACAATATAAACTTTGGTTTCTTTTACATCTATTGTAGTATTATTTAAGCTTGTACGTAATTTGACAGTATTAAGACCTTTCATGTGTGAATCTGCTATTTTTCCATTGTGATTTCCAATGTAGTCACCAACAACAAGTTGCAATGTCTCACCCTTTTGGTGTTCACTAGATGGATATATATATTTTTCGCTATTGAGCTTTGAGTAAGGCAACATCTGTAGTTAAGCTAGGGCATTTGAAACTCTTGTTGTTGTTTCCCTTCTCATATCATTAATCTCAATCAACTCACCTCCTTTACTTACAACATCCATAAGTTCAAATATCTCCCTTGTTCTTATAAATTGGTATCTAAAGCCCATCCTTTCTTTCTTCATTAGGTTTTTTTTAATTTCCAAATTTTATAAAATAAGCTTACTTTTACTTTGTATTTGTTGCGTTTGAACTCATAATTGTGTTGTTTAAATATTTTCAATTTTAGAAAAGGTGCAAATTCAACAGTTGCTTCCAAAAATCTGCTACAAGAGAAGTTAAAGAGTCAGGGAAAAGGTTAAGACAAGTGCTATGAGCATATCAGGAAAGCTGTTGAGGCAAGGTTCAACAAGTTGTTGACTGAGGTACTTCATGATTCTACATGTAAGTTTTCATCAGACTATGAGAATCATTATTTAACATGTATCTAATTGTAATTTGTTTATGCAGATGTATTTGAAGATCTAAAATCTGCCCTAGAGGAAGCTAAAATGGTATGCGATCTTTACTTATGGAATACATTTTTAAGTTGTCATGTGCACTATGTGCTTTTACGGAATAGCTTGTTGTCTGACATGTTTGATATACAGCAAAATTTTAAACCTTAATTGATATAAAAAAATGAGATAAATGTAGATTTTTCTATGCGCACATTAGAATTCTTTTGTGCCCTTTTCAATAGCCAATTAAAATAAGTCCCCTAAACATTGCATCAGACTTCCTAGGAAAGAACTCATCTTAAGTTCAGGTCAAACTGAAGAAGGTGATGTAGTCCTATGAACACTTCTACGGTTGCCCTTGTACTACTATTGGTTTTTTTGGTAATCATTCAACTGCCAACATACACTAAAGTTGGTAACTTTGATTTCTCAGAAAGAACTAATATGTAAAGTCAGGTCAAACTGAACAAGGTGACATAGTCCTATGAACACTTCTACGGTTGCCCTTGTGCTACTATCTTTGCTTTCTTGAACTCATTCAATTACCAACACACACTCAAGTTGGTAACTCTGGTTTTATGGAAATTCATTCTTATAATGGTTGATAATTGGTTGGCTAAGTCTTCAACTAATCAGCTCAGAACTATTTATCAAATACTCAAACTTTAAGAATCTTGATAAATTGTAATGAAAATACTTCACCTTGAATTGAGCGGATGATCAAAATGCTAAAAGGAGTTAACGTAGAGGGGAAACATGAGTGCTAATTTATCATCATATTACTTAAGTTTCCAGGAGAAAGAGTTGAATGGTGTTGTGAAAAAAAAAACAATAAAAATTTACCTAGATGCTCTATTTTGAGAATTTTTAAAGTTATTGGGCTTTGGTCACTTATGTCAGGCAAAGTAGTTGTCCTCTATCCTCATAGTTGTTTGATCAAATAGGTCACGACATTGAATTGCTTAGCCAACATCATATGTTATCTATATTGCTTTGTGGGAATTCAATTCTTTATTGAAATCCAAATTTAATGACGAATTGTAGATGTTTAAGTGTCATATTTCCTTGCATGGACTTTACTTTGGAAAGACTTGACAATGATATTCATTATAAGTAGGATCACTGGAATCACCCTCCAAACTCACATTATTAATTCACACATTATAATCTGATGTGGTTTCTTCCTCAAGTTGGGGAAGAGGAGTCAACTATTTGGCTTGTCAATGGAAAGGGTTGATGATTTTTTAAGAGATCCATTTCAGTTTATGGTCTTCCTGACGTAATTCCTTGCATGAAGTATAGTCTGAAAGGATTTGACAATGATATTCAATATTCAATTATTCATTATAACTAGGATCACTGGAATCACCCTCCTAACTCAGATTGTTAACTCACACACCTTATAGTCTTGTGTGGCTTCTTCCTAGGTTGGGGAAGAGGAGTCAATTATTTGGCTTGCCAGTATAAAAGGTTGATGAATTTTTAAGGGATCTATTTCGGTTTATGATCTTCCTGATGTAATCCGTTAAGACTGTTACCAGTGACATTGCACCGTGGAACTCCACACAGACTTGCTCTATCTATATTCATAACTACTGACACTTGACATTTCATGCCTCCATGATAGCATCAAGGCATTGAGACCATTGTAGTGAACCATATTTAGATTGTCCATGCTAGAGAAAATAGCTTAATTAGAATTTTGTTGGTACAAATATAGTGCATATGAACTTGCTGGTTAGAACAGCTATAATAGAGAATCCATTCGGCAATATTAACATGGCAAGATGAAAGGAAGAAGCAGTTGGAAATCAACCTCAACCCACAAGCGTTTATATTTCACTCAAACTGAGTCATCTTCTTAAATTGTCAGCAGTATGGTCGTGAACAATCCTTGAAACACATGTTGTATCCAATCATGCATAAAACTTAAAAGTGAACAATTTATCTCAAAGTACATACATGTGAACAATCTGTTAAAACCATCCTGTATCCAATGATGCATGAAAGTTAAAGAGAATGAACTTATCTAGGGCAAGATAAGTTTTCACCATTTAAGGTTCATATTTAGCAAACAATAGGCAATTCAACTTTTTGCATGAGCATCTGTTCGTTGATGTTGATATTGGAACAAACGATGTGATGAACAAATTCCTTGATATGAAGTCTAAAACAGATGATGAAACCTTGAAATTATCACTTGGAATTACATCACCAAAGTGATAATCTTTTCGATGATGGTGGTTGAAGTTGGTACAAGTCAATACTTCTTTCGGTGTTACTAATATCAATAGCATTAATTTGAGGTCAACATTTTAGAAGTATTAAAGTTGAATCTAGGCCACTGTAAACCAAGGATTTTAATTTCGAATGATACCGCCCGTACCGAGCGGTACATACCAATCACCAGTAGACCGGTACGTAGACCACCCGTTACCGGGCGGTATCTGTTAGGATCAAGAGGTCGGCACTAAGAGGGGGGAGTGAATTAGTGCAGCGGTGAAATCATGTCAACTTTAAAAAGTTTCGTATGATAAAACCGTTTACGTTGAAAACTGATTTCGGAAACTTAATTTGAAGGCGTATGTAAACGTATTAAAGGCATTAAGCTATTAAAGAGGTTTGTAGTATGTAAATGGCAAGAATAAAATGCAAACCAGAGAACACGACAGTTTTAGAGTAGTTCGGTCAACGTGACCTACATCCACTTTCGGCTTCCTCCTCCGACGAGGTCACCGGCGTCCACTAGAGGCCTTCCTTTAATAGACAAAAGCCAATCACCTTTTACACCCCTCTTCTTCTTTTATCGAGTTTAGGAGATAACCCTTACAAGCACTCACGCTCCTCTTACAGAAATCTAAGTATAAGCTAGAGGAGGGAATTCACTTATGATCGCAACAGCATTTTCTCAATTTTAATCTCTCTGTGCTTGTGTACTTTAACCAGGGATGAGAGGGGTATTTATAGACTTAAAGTTAATTCAAACTTGGAACCTAAAACTTTCCCATCCCAGGTTCCTCGTGCACGGGCGGTACTACCGCCTGCGTTGGGCGGTACCACCGCCTAGTGTCAGTCGACGCTGACATTGTCCTGGGCAGTACCACCACCTAGGGGGCAGTACCACCACCTAGGGGGCACGGGCGGTACCACCGCCTGGCACCCTACCAGGGGCAGTACAACCGCCCAGATTGGCGGTACTATCGCTTGACACAGTCTCGAAGACTGTGACACGATGGTGAGACTTCTTGGGGCACTGTTTCGGCCTCTTATTATACCAAACACAGTTCTTACATGGGCCAAAATCCAAGCCCAATTACGTGATAACTACGAAATCTTAAGACATTTGCTAAGCAAAACAAGTCCATATGTCTATTCTTCCAGCGAGCTTCCGACGAACTTCCGGCAAACTCCTGGACTTCACGACGATCTTCTTGGTGAGTTCCGACGGGCTTCTCTGGCAAGCTCCGAGACTTCTCGGCTGGTTCTGCCAGAACTTCCGATGAACTCTCGAACTCCCAACGTGATCTCGATCTTGACTCCGAGACTTCATTTTACTTCATGCTTTGCTATCGTAGTTAATCCTGCACATGTAAAAACACACTTCGATCTAAACAATTAATACTAAGCATTAATCAAGTTGTCCGGCATGTCATTGGTCCCTCGATGCTTCGTTCGATTCCTCGGCGCATTGTCCTCTCTTGCGGCCTTTTGCTCAATCGGCTAGTTGACTCCACAACTCCGATATCCTTGGCGTAATATCCGCTCTTCTTGGTTCGATGCCCGAATCCACGGCCCGAAACCTTCTATCGATACGTCGATCAATCCACCGGTTCGACGTCTAATCTTCTGACATGTTCCTCCGGCCCAACATAATTTTTTCTGGTTTAATTATCTCATCCTGATTGAAGCATCCTGCGTCACTCAAAACGCAGATTAAAACATAAACACATATCGATTGGTTTTATTATCAAAATTCGAGATTCAACAATCTTCTCCTTTTTTATGATGACAACCAATCGACGATGGAGTTAACCTTAACTCCCGGAGTTTAAACAAACTCCCCCTATCAATATGTCATATTGATAGAGACTCTTGGATTCAAAAATCCAAGCAAACATGTTATGATCAAATCATGCATGACATTAACATACTTCTCCCCCTTTGTCATCAACAAAAAGGAGAAGTTCCACTTTCTAGGTGTTTGGAAATATAAGTTCAGCTTATTGCATGAAAAACATAATATCAAGTTTTATCATCATGCAATTTGAAACTAGAAAATTTAGAGTTTTGCAAGTTTATAAATTTTGCTAGATGTGTAAGTTTAGCATTTTTGCTTCTTGAGGTAGGCAAGATAATACTTCTTTATAGTGTTCAAGATAACAAGTTCTACATCATGCAAGCTAGCAATTTAGAGATGTTCAAGAACGCAACACTTATTTCGTGAAATATGCAAGTTTTATAACATACAAGCTAGCAAATTTAAAGATATGCAAGTTGGCATATTTGCTTTTCTTTGCGATGTGCAAGATAGCATATTTTTACATCTTTTAGCAATTCTTGGTGATGTTCAAGATAGTAATTTCTTCTCTTTTGAGAAGTGCAATTTTTGCTTTCTTTGCAATATTTGAGCTAGCAATTTTGCTTTCGTTGCAAAGTGCAAGTTAGCATGTTTTTCATCTTGAGCTAGCAGTATTTCTCCCTCTTTGTCATTGTCAAAAAGAAGGGAAGATCCTTTACATCAATTTCTACATCATGACAAAGGTAAGTATCAATCTTATTTGTGCATCATTATATTTTCAAATTAAAACATGCACAATTTTAAAACCATACATTTTATTTTTCATGCATGATAAAATAAATCAATCATTATTATGATCATATCATACATGATATTAAAATTTTTAAGTATTTATCAATATTTTGATTATGATATCAAACATTCATCATTTAAAGTATTCATGATACCAAACATACATCATTTTAGTAACTAATCATAGCATTTTAAATCATGATGGTATCTAAATGTCAAATTACATTGCATCTCATATTTCATGAATATTTTTATTTCATCATGTCCATTTCATCTCAGTAAGAAAAATTAATTGGGTGATGAATACAAGGAGTTATACAAAAATAAATCATATCATGAGAGATATAATCATATAAATACCAAGAGACATTATTCATATATTAAATCTCCTCTTAAATAAAATACCAAGAAGAAATAAGGAGAAAAAAAGGATCTCAATTCATAGAAAGATCTCAAGTTATAAATCTCGAAAAATTAAGATAAAGCTCATTCAAATTTGAATCGTCAAATCAAAATCGTTTTTAATAGTTAAAAAATGATCCAAATAGATTCATCAAAATCAATTCATGGTTCACAAAATTCATAACATAAATTGATTTTAATTCCAATGATAATATATTTTTCTTTTTATATGTTTCATTTTAAGTGATTGATTTCATATTAGTATGTCTTTTTCATTTATGTCAAATCCAAAAACATGCATCAACGTTTAAAACCGAAAAAGTTACTTTCATTATAGTAAAATCGATAATCCATAAATCGTAAGAATCATCATGCATAATTTCAAAAGAAAAACTCATTAAGCATGATCATTATGCATTACTTCAAATCAAACATGATTTCATTTATTTTCAAAATATTCATCATGATAGGACATACAAGCCAAAGAAATCATTAAATATAAAACATATTCATCAATCATGGTTTCATTGAGCATAAGGCATTTTCAACCAAAATCATTTTGTTATTAAACATGTAATTTTTACTATCATTTTCGAAATTACTAGCATGATCCTAATTTTTATATTTTCATTATATTTTTAAACATGAATTTTCAAAGAAAATAACTTTTTTCAATTAAATAAAAAAAGAAAATACATCTTGAAAAGCATCATGTAACTTCGAAATAAATTAAGGGAGTTTCGATTATCTCATCGTTGAAAGCCGTTAAGGCGTAGTTTACCACCTTGCATTTGTTGATTTTCTCCTCATCTTCGGAGGAGCTCGATTCGTCTTTTGGCAACTTCTTCTTGCGTTCAAAGCAAGTAGTTGCATTCTTTTTATTCTTTAATTTTTGTTTCATGAACTTTTTAAATTTATTAGTGAGGAGTTTATGTTCACCATCACTTGAGCTTATGCTCGAGTGGTCTTCAATTATTCTAAGTTCAAAACCCTTCCTATTCTTTGGAAAGTGGTTCTTATGTTCGTCAAGTGTCACATTGGTCATTTCGTAGGTCATTAAAGACCTAATTAGTTCTTCAATTGGAAAATAGTTCAAATCTTTTTATTCTTGTATTGCCGTTATTTTCGAATTCCAATTTTTAGAAAGAGATCTTAAAATCTTGTTAACGAGTTCAAAATTCGAAAAGCTTTTACCAAATGCTTTTAGACTATTGACGACATCCGTAAAATGGGTGTACATGTCTCCAATAGTCTCTCTTGGTTCCATACAAAACATCTCAAAATCGTGCATCAAAAAATTTATTTTAGAATCTTTTACACTACTTGTGCCTTCTTGTGTGATTTCGAGAATATGCCAAATATCGAAGGTCGTTTCGCACATAGAAACCCGATTAAATTCGTTTTTGTCTAAAGCGCAAAATACGACATTCATAGCCTTTGCATTTAGAGAAAACATCTTATTCTCTAAATCATTCCAATTGTTCATTGGAAGAGAAGACATTTCAAATCCGTTTTCGACTATATGTCATAAATCAAGATTCCATGAAAACAAGAAAACTCTCATTCGAGTTTTCCAATAAGTGTAGTCCGTCCCATTGAAAAAGGGAGGACGAATGAGAGAGTGACCCTCTTGAAAGCCAAAAAGAGTCATTTCTATTTGGGTGTTTAACCAAATTAGAAAATCGTGGCTCTAATACCAATTGTTAGGATCAAATGGTCGGCACTAAGAGGGGGGGGGGTGAATTAGTGCAGCGGTGAAATCACATCAACTTTAAAAAGTTTCGTACGATAAAATCGTTTACGTTGAAAACTGATTTCGGAAATTACTTAATTTAAAGGCGTACGTAAACGTTTTGAAGGCAGTAAGCTATTAAAGAGGTTTGCAGTATGCAAATGACAAGAATAAAATGCAAACCAGAGAACACGACAGTTTTAGAGTGGTTCGGTCAACGTGACCTACATCCACTTTCGGCTTCCTCTTCCGACGAGGTCACCGGCGTCCACTAGAGGCCTTCCTTCAATAGGCGAAAGCCAATCACCTTTTACACCCCTCTTCTCCTTTTACCGGGTTTAGGTGATAACCCTTACAAGCACTCACACTCCTCTTACAGAAATCTAAGTATAAGCTAGAGGAGAGAATTCACTTAAGATCGCAATAGCGTTTTCTCACTTTTAATCTCTCTATGCTTGTGTGCTTTAACCAGGGATGAGAGGGGTATTTATAGGCTTCAAGTTGATTCAAACTTGGAGCCTAAAACTTTCCCATCCCGGGTTCTCCGGGCATAGGCGGTACTATCGCCTGCGTTGGGCGGTACCACCGCCTAGTGTCAGTCGACGCTGACACTATCCTGGTTGGTACCACCGCCCAGGTTTGGCGGTATCACTGCCTATGGGGCAGTGCTGGGCGGTACCACTACCCAGATTGGCGGTACCACCGCCTGGCACCTTGCCAGGGGCGGTACCACCGCCTGACACAGTCTTGAAGACTGTGCCCCGACAGTGAGACTTCTTGGGGCACTGTTTCGGCCTTTTATTGGGTCCAACACAATTCTTACATGAGCATAGCTGGCCCCTAATTGGGTTGGCCTAAATCTAAGCCCAATTATATGCTAACTACGAAATCCTAAGACATTTGCTAAGCAAAACAAGTAGAATGTCTATTCTTCCGGCGAGCTTCCGACGAACTTCCGGCAAACTCCTGGACTTCACGACGATCTTCTTGGTGAGTTTCGACGAGCTTCTCTTGCAAGCTCCGAGACTTCTCGGTTGGTTCTACCAAAACTTCCGACGAATGTCCGAACTTCCGACGAACTCTCGAACTCTCAACGTTATCTCGATCTGGACTCCCGGACTTCATTTTGCTTCATGCCTTACCATCGTAGTTAATCCTGCACATGTAGAAACACACTTCGATTTAGACAATTAATACTAAGCATTAATCAAGTTGTCCGGCATGTCATTAGTCCCTCGACGCTTCATCCGACTCCTCGGCGTATCGTTCTCTCTTGCGGCCTATTGCCCAATCGGCCAGTTGACTCTGCAACTCCGATATCCTTGGCGCATTATCCGCTCTTCTTGGCCCGATGCCTGAATCCACGGCCTGAAGCCTTTTATCGATACGTCTACCTATCCACCGGCCCGACGTCCAATCTTCTGACATGTTCCTTCGGCCCAACATGATTTTTTTCTGCTTTAATTGTCTCATCCTGATCGAAGCATCCTGCGTCACTCAAAACGTAGATTAAAACATAAACACATATCGATTGGTTTTATCATCAGAATCCGAGATTCAAAAGTATCAACCTGGTTGCGGCGAGGGAAGAAGAAGTGTCAAGGGAGAAGAGGGAGAAGGTGCTCAAAGAAGAGGGAAAATCGGGAGAACCTCGACGCTTTCCGATCCAGCACCGCCTTGCCTCGACGATCCCGATCCAGGAGGTTACAGGGAGGCGACGACTCGGCTTCTTCTTCACCATGTTCTTCGCCGAAGGCTGGAGACACCTACAGCCTTCGCGCATTCTTCACCAAAGGCCGGAGATGCTTACGACCTTCGACGTGTTCGTCGAATGCCGCAGATGAGGAGAAGACCGCATTCTTCTCCTCGTCTGACGCGACGAGAAGAAAAGGAGGCGACGTCGCCGAGGCAGCATACGCCACCTTTTTTTAATTTTTCAATAATTTTAATATTATTATTATTATTATTATTATATATATATATATATATATACACACACGTATCGTAACGTACGAGCAAAGCTCGAAACACTAGTACGGTATAAAATTATGAACCTTGCTGTGAACATATTTCTCCCCTCAAGCCATGAAAAACTATTCCATTGGTTTTTTTTTTAAATCCATTCTTCATTTTACCCTCCCCGATATCAAATGTATTGAAACCAATTAGATTCCATGGAACTGATTTGAAAAAAATTAGTCAACCAGTTTGATACCAGGGTAATACGGAATGGATTTTGAAAGAAAGCTGGTAGTACAGTTGTAATTGCTGGAATAAGTTCTTCGGATTGAAAAAGAATGAACTCACTATAAAACTTTACTAAAATCGATAAATAACTCACCACCGAGTTTAAAATCATAAAGGGATATAGAAAATTCACCACCTCAAGGATGATAAACAAGGATACAGAACTGAAAACAAAAGACTCACCAATCAAGGAAGCATCTGAGAGATATCGAGTTTAAGAGAAAAACACATTTCCTATGTAATCTCTTCCGGATCTAGTACTAATATATGGTATGATCCTTAGGTTAATGGGAAGAGTATATTTCAATTATATGGTGACAGAATATGAAAAGACCTTGAGTCTCCCAAAGAGTATATTTCAATTATCCAGTAATGAGTATATTTCATTACTAACGGTACCTAGTGTCTCCCTAATCCGATTTCTCCTGAAATGTTATCACTTTGGCTGACTATTACAGCTATTCCAATCAGGAACAACTCTTTAGATATGCTTATTTGGCCTCATGACAATGGCAAATTTAGTGCTACATTAGTATGGAATCAAATCAGGTAGAGGAACAATAAGTGGATCCCAAGCAATTGGACATGGGATCGACCGGGATCACAGAGACATTCCCTATTCACATGGTAGGCCCTTCTTGATAAACTACCTACAATAGACAATATGAAGAGAAGAGGTATTTATCATGTTAACCAATGCTCTCTTTGTATGCAACAAGAAGAAAAAGTATTGTTCCATGTCAAACAAGAAATTCTCGAGATCCTTTGCGTCCCTAGCACCTCCATAGTAATGAGGCTCAAGTGTCCTTAAGTTTTGTGGCGGCGCAACGTGGGTGTTGCTCCCTCTCGCATTTAGTACCCTTGTGAGTGTTGTCACTTTATAAGTGAGTTCCGCCATGACTTTGTGCAAATGTTGAACGGAGTCTTTGGTATTGTCCGTTAGTCGATCGACTTGGGCCTCAACCTTGTCGATTCGAGATTCAACTTCTTCTTGCGAGCTCTCTACCCCAAGAAGCCTTCGTTGGCCTTGGTAGAGTTCCTCCAAGCTTGCTTCAAGAACATCCAAGCGGGTTTCCGTTGCTGTGAGTCTCTCCTTATAGCTTTTTTTCCTGGTTGGCGCTTCAGATTACGCCTCCTCCGCTCGCAGAGAGTAGCCAACTTCTCGCTCATCATGTTCATTGCCACGCTCCTCCAAAGCGACTCTAATAGCATGAGAGCGAGTTTGCACTTGCAGCCCACCTGCGGCCAAGGCAATGGTCCGGCTTGCCCCGTCTTGCTCGATTCACCACGATGCTTTGCTATGGCAAGATTGTGAAGTTTCTTCGTTGCTTGCTCGAATTGCTTGCCTGCTCTAATACCACAATGTCACGGACTTAGTTGGAATTGCCTAAGTCGTGAGGCACCCTTGCGGTAAAGTCACGGACTTAGCTTGAGTTGCCTAAGTCGTGAAGCACCCTTGCGTCAACTCCTCAAACTTAGCTGGGATTACCTAAGTCATGAGGTACCCTTGCGACAAAGAGTCAGCCTAGTTGCAACCTTGTACAAGTCCCGAAGGACCTGTAAAATAGAAAGCTGATTAGATTGAAAACGAGCGACGGACAAGTCCCGACGTCTCACGGAGAGGAAAGCTTTACAAGCAATTCAATGAGCACCTTGAGTGCAAGAGAGAAAGGAGAAAAAAAGGATTTTGGAAGGTAGAATGAACAGTTGCAAGTCTACAAACAACTGCTCATAGGGTGCCGGGCGCGAAGGCAAGTTCCTCGTCAAGTTAATGTGCGAACTTGTGAAGATTGTTCAACGCCCGACAATATACTGAAGCCTCATCCAGCCCTGTGCCACCTGAGGTTTCCAGGGTGCTGAGATGGTTAACGTTTTGCATCCAGCTGCAAACATTAGTTGCGGTTTGCAGAAAACAAGCCATGGCATACGAAAACGGAGCCATTTTGGGGCAGTTCGGTCTGGCGCGGCGAGCGGTCGCACTGCAACGCTGTGAATTGTCGTTGCATACATTTTCCAAGCAAAAACATACAAAATCAAGGCAAGACATCTTGCCATGTCTCTGTACAAGCATGCAAAAGCGATGAACGGTTCATTGAACGAAGTTATTGCAGGTGCGCGACGATCGTTCGTGACAACTTGGGGTAGAAGAATTATGTGTTTGTTTGCTGCCAGCAGATCCTTCACCCTTGTTTTGCACCTTCGATACCACCTTGCTCTAGAGAGTAGACTTGGAATTTTCTCCTTTCATATAGCTTTATTTTGACCCATATCGTGAACTCTTTTCAAACTTCTGTTGCTTCTTAATTTTTAAAGCCAACTTGCTCACATCATTCAAAGACCAATATGACTGAAGTTGAACCACTTTAGCAATCTCATATTTCAGACCTCCTAAGTATCTTGTAATTGTCTGTTCTTTTGGTTCTACAAGCTCTCCTTTTAACATGAGATTATCCAATTACTGTGTACTCATTCACACTAAGATCTTTTTGCTTGAAATTATGGATTTTGAGAAAGATCTCTTGCCTATAGTTGTCAAGTAAGTATTTCCTCTTCAACTCCCTTTTCATTTTCTCTCATGTCATGATCTTACTCTTCCCCTCACGTTCTCTTTGCTTCTTTAAGTTTTTCCACCAAAAAGATGCATTCTGTCTGAGTTTGATCACTACAAGCTTTACCTTATTTTGTTCTGGTGGTTCAGAAAAATCGAATATTCTTTCTACTGTATTAAGCCAATCAATAAAGTCATCAACATTGATTTTACCTTCAAACTCTAGAATATCCAATCTTGGGTTGTATTTGTTCAGCTACTTGTCTTGGACTCCATGCCTTGTCCAAAATTATCCCAACTCCCTTGATTGAGGAGGTGTATCATCATCAGAAATATACTTTTGAGCATCATCTTCATGCTGGTTGTTTCTACTTCAAAGTTCTTTAATGATTTTATTTTATTTTTATAGACCATGTAGCAATCTTCGTAGCTGCAGCCTTAAGGACTCAATATCATCTTCATGGTCGCTTCCTTCACCAATTATATTTTTTTCATTTCGCCTTGCCATGATCTCTAACCTTTAGCTTTGATACCAAACTAATACCGAGGTAATACGGAATGGATTTTAAAAGAAAGCTGATAGTACAGTTGTAATTACTGGAATAAGTTCTTCGGATTGAAAAGGAACGAACTCACGATAAAACTTCAAACAAATCGATAAATAGCTCACCATCGAGTTTGAAATCATAAAGGGATACAAAAAGTTCATCACCCTAAGGATAATAAATAAGGATATAGAACTGAAAACAAAAGACTCACCACTCAAGGAAGCATCTAAGAGATACAGAGTTTAAGAGAACTCCAAGAGAGTTTCTACCAATACCATCAGTTTTTAAATTTTCGTTTAACTCTAAAACACCAAAATATGTACTAGTGCATGAAACAACCCTTCATGCATGGGGAATTATGAAATTAAGTGATTTACAACTGGTAACTAACCATTTTAATGCATTCCTTGGTAATGAAGAAAAGTATCTTGAAATAGCTTTAACTTTGTCTAAAAGAATATGCTCATGAGTTGTCATATTTGAGTGAGCTAGGTTAAAGGCTATGAGACAATATTATGGGCTATGGAGAATATCATAGGATTAGCAAGACCCACACAAGCTAATTATAGCAAATTAGATACTCCCGTGTCACAGTTAGAGAAATTGTTGGATCTATTGGAACCTAGGACCTCTTCTTTAACTCCTTTCTGAACCAAGGTTGCTGCTTTATAAAACCCTGCCTATTGTTGTCATCCAACTACATGCCTATCCTGATATACATGTTAATAATCTTAGGTTATTATTTATTTATTTATTTTCAAACCTTAGGTTAATTACATGCTGTTAAAATAGTTGGAAACTGATATTCACCAATGTTCAGCTTTTAATGGACTTTAACAACATTAATTGAATAATTTCGTTGTTGAGGAATTGCTTATAGTTTGCTTTATATTAGTGTGAAACTGAGTGAGATTCTTGAATCTTGAAATAACTTCACTATTCCTTTCATCAGAATCTTAGATTTTCTGGTTTGCTAACATTTAGTCAAAAATGCAGCCACTAAATCGAGGAATAGTGGCTTCAGTGTCATTCGATGCAGTATTTAGATAGAGAACTATGATGCATTGAAGCCTTTGCACGTCTATGTAGTATAGTGTTTTCAATCCCCGGGTGACTTACATTGGGGAATTAAATTTGCTAACTCTTGTGACCAAGTTATTTTTAATCTAGGTTTGTATTATTATGGTATTCAGTTAGACTCATTTGGATGTCTGGTCAAAATTATTAAGGAAGAATGATTTAATGAACTTCTAATTGAGCAAGGTCCACAAGGATTTCAATTGAACCTTTTAGGCTAATCTGCATTGTCATGTATTAACCAAACAACCAAAATGTATATCAGACAAGGAACATGGTCATAAGTAGACTAAAATCTGACATCCGAGGTACATTCTTTCCTATAAATATATTAATTTTTGTTGTTGTACAGTATGGTGCATATTGACTACTCACTTGGTGTTGCTCTATTTGGTGAATTCTTTATTGATTAAGTGAGCCATTACAGCCTTATTGTTTTTATTGGTCAACTCACTAATTTGGCATCCTAGGTTAAGGTGAAAAACTGAAAAGTCATGCATATAAATGCAATAGATTGTGGGACCTCATGTTGTTAGGCTCAGTTACTTTGCTAGGGAGCTGAATAATTTAGCACACAGTTGTGCTAATTTTGGGAGAACTGAAGGTTCTCCTATTTTTAGAGGGCTGGGGAGTTGATTCCTCAAGATCTTGCTAATGTAGTACATATATTGTAGTTGATGAATTAAAGGTTCATTTCAAAAAGATACATGCAATAGATTGTCACATAAATTTCTTCCGTTCCAATCATTCGAACTATTGGAGTGCTTGTCATCTTCAACATTATCACAAGTATTCTGTTCTATTGCAAGATGATTTTGGCTGAAATTTCTTTATACGTTTTCAAAAGTTGCTTTGAATAATTTGAACTGTCTCCACAGCTTCGAAGTTGATTTAAAAGTGGTTAAGATCTTCAGTTGATAATCTACTTTATTTTCTGATATTTTGATATTATATTTTTTTGTTCTTGCAGATATGGAATTTTCCAGCTAATGGTTAATTGGTATACTGAAAGATTTCTTCAAATGCTTAGATTGCTTAGTGACAGAGCAAATACATTGACAAATCTGGAGATCTTGAAGGTACCAAAGCTTGATTAAAATAAGAAAAAAATAGTTTTCTTAGTGAGAATACATGTGAGTTGCAGAATGTTTGCGTCAATCTGAGTTAACAAATTTATTTTATTGTATACTTTGCAGTTAACTGGTTGAGATCTTGAAGGTACCAAAGCTTGATTAAAATAAGAAAAAAATAGTTTTCTTAGTGAGAATACATGTGAGTTGCAGAATGTTTGCGTCAATCTGAGTTAACAAATTTATTTTATTGTATACTTTGCAGTTAACTGGTTGGGTTGTTGAGTATCAAGAGAATTTGGTTGGCCTTGGTGTTGATGAATCTCTTGCCCAAGTTTGTTCTGAAAGTGGTGCAATGGATCCCCTTATGAATATGCATATATTGGAAGGACACAAGCAACAACTGAAGCATCCTTTTATTGTATTCTCATTGAATAAATAATATACTGAGGAATGATTAAGTTTGATAATGAATTTTCTTCTGTAGAAATGGTACACAAATATTCTTGAGGCAGATAAGGTACAATCACCAAAGAAAACAGAAGATGGTAGATTGTATACACCAGCAGCAGTCGATTTATTCAGGATCTTGGGGGAGCAAGTGCAGATTGTTCATGAAAATAGCACTGATATCATGTTGTACTGAACTGCTCTTGCAATTATTCAGGCAAGTACCCTTATATATAGATTAGTTATTTGAACTAACATCATGGGCAATAATGGCGATGGGACTCGGGTTAACGTTAGCTACGCCCGAATGACGCCTCGCGCCTCGATTAACCTGACAGTGCTTGGTCAAAACAGACCGGAACGTCGACCGAGGCACATTAACATCCTGTGCGAGCCCGATCCTTCATGCCACGCTAACACCGGTATTAGACGTTACCAGGAGTACGATCCTACTCCTTGCAAGCAGGCACATCAGGCAATGATAACCTTCCCTATAAAAACCCTCGCGTTCAGAAGGAGAAAAACAAAGAAAAAACCCCTTAAGACTATCCACTGACTTGATCATCGGAGGGGTTGGGTCGAGCCTCTCGACCCGACCTGTGTGCAGGGACAAAGGCGGAGCGCCTCCCACCGCGTGCCCAGGCGAGGCGTTCCCTTCCAGAGGAAACGATTGTCTCGACGCGATCGGACCACCGCAGTCGGTCACCTCAATAGTCTCAAGGGTCGCTCAGGAAGATCCTCAATCATTCGGACTCGAACCCAACCGTGTTGACCCGAGGCCACGGCTTAAGGTTGTTGACATCAACAACTAGTTTCAATTTCATTTCGTACTTGTAAAATTCAGTGCTATTTGATGACCCTTGACCTATGCTAGTTTTTCTCTTTCTCTGAATCGCTCACACACAGATCATTCATTTGTCCACGAAGAAAAAACAAGAGAACCAACAAAAGGAGAAGAAATCAAGCTTGGAAAATATTATGCTAAATTTAATTTGGATTGCCAATATACTTATGTAATAACATATGGCTGTTGTTAACATTAAGTTTTCTAGTTTGCAACTGTGCATTGTTGACAAGTCTACAAATCAAGAAATTTTTACTTAATTTGAATTGCCAATATACTTATCTAATAACATATGGCTGTACTTAACTCTACGTTTTCTAGTTTGCAACTGCACATTATTGACAAGTCTACAAATCAAGAAATTTTTACCCAACTAGTTTACTCATTTGTCAAGCGGCTAATTCAAATTTTCAATATTAACATCATGAATTACTATTACAACTCTTTTAACATATTCAGGATTGACAGTGAAGTTAGACAAATAGACTAACTACTTGATTGTACCTACAAACCACAGTTTCATATTTGAAACATAGATGTTATTGTGATCTTTTTTTCTTTTTTCAGTACCCAACTCAGAATGTCTATGAGGTATAAAGAACTCCAGACCATAGTTATCAGATTCTGATTGAACTGAGTGGTTGGACCCGAAAAATGAGGAACCGGACTATTAACCTGTTCGATTCACTTATTGATTGGATGTGTTGAAAAACCAAAATGAACCGATTGACCTTGTTGGTATTTGGATAACCCACATGATTTCATGATAAATTAGGGTTTGCTTAAATGTGGCATATGATACTCTCAGTTTTGATGATTTGGATCTTAATGATGATGAAGAAGAAGATGTGGGAAATCACATTAGGGCTAGCAAAATTTATATAAATTGAAGACCAAAATGTGTTAACATAGGGGGAATGGAACAAATATTGCAACAAACAAAAAAGAGTTGAAAATTCAGATCATAGTACGGAATTGACTCCTTGGATAGAATTACTGAATGTCATTTTGATGGCCAAAAGGTGCGATCAAGAATTCATGTATATATGTAATTTAAATCATGGTTTGCTTTATCGGTTATTTAAATCAGTATATTGACCAGGATATAGTACGTTTCAAGTTGTACTGAATTATATCGAGCATATTAACACACGGGTACATAAGGGTGTACTGATGTATCACCCATATTGGTCCACTATCGGATTAGTACACACCACCCATATCGAGTGGTACGGAGAACCTTCATTTAAATCATGACAATTATGTTAGGCAAATTATTTCTTGTATATAATTGAACAATTTGATTTTGGATTAGATTTGTGCAATTACTATCAAGATTTTGTCATGTGTTATTTAATTTGGATAAACGCTTATGTTTATAATATTGATTGATATTATCATGTTTATCATTTTGTATATATATTTAATTAATTTTAATAATTTATATTTTTTTACTATATATAACTTAAATTATTTTATTTATTTTAAACTATCTTTAATTAAACACATGGTCCTACTAGTGACCTAAGTCTTCATTGATCGCTTTTCGGCTTTGTTCTGATCAGAATAAAGCTCAGGGATCAGACGAGATTGTTGAAAACTCCAAGTGATGTGTTGTTGTACTGTTAGTTCTTTTTTTTTTTTCAGAAAGTAATTTTTGGTAAATGTTTACATTAGGGTTTTGAATGTCAGTATCGGCGTACCGAGCTCTGCTCAGTATGATACATACTGATATATACTATCGATACACCCTAGCATACCGATGGTACACCCTAGCGTACCGATGGTATACCCTAAAACCTTAAAAATATCTTCATCTACCATATTAGGGTATACCAATCGATATGCCTCGGTAATGGTCGAAACCCAGGGTGATATCGGTCGATACGCCTCGGTATCGATAAAAAATACTGGTAGTACTCGGTAGAAGATGGTCCATGTACTGGTATCCTCTCATATTGGTACGTACTGCCCGTACCGGGAGGTACATAGAAATTAAAAACCCTAGTTTGCATTATACAAGACAGATCAAATTTTACTTGCTTGTAGTAGGACCAAAGCCAAACATACTGTGACTTGATTCCAAGATTTTTGATTGGTTAATATTATAAAAGTTGCTTTTGAGATGTTTTATGTTGAGTAAAAAAGCAAGTGAATTAATCATACAGAAGAATATGGAATGGCAACTTTTTTCGTTCAATTTAGATGCACTACCTTCAGCTGGCAAACATTTTGCATCCTGAAGATGTTTTGAACTAGTCATGATTTACTCTAGGTGATCACTATAGTTGAAGATGTTTGAAGGAGATGATGTATACATTGTGTTTCTTTATCATAATTGAAATTGCCCAGAGAAAGCATATTTCAAGGTTGGAAAAGTGGAAGGAAACTTGTATGGAAGTAAATGATGCTAGATTTAGCTTTCTGCAGCAGCCCAAGGAAATAGAAATCTAAATGAAGAACGAATGGAGGAAATTTGTGTAAAATTGTAAATGTTTTTGGCTTTTATCACTATGAAGAAAATTAAAAAGGCAACAATTACCCATGAGAGGAACAAAGCACAAATATTTAACATCCAGTTTAAATGCAATATTGTCATGTCAAATGAACTAATACTTGCTTTAGATCTTGCTTCCGGAGAACATTCAGAACAATTATGCAGTCACCATGGAGGACAAAATGATGGGTTAACACACTATTTGGTTCTTTGATATATAGAAGAAGATTTGATTGGCTTCGATACCACTTGAAAATTATCTACTGTTTTGTATGTATGTGCTGATGGTGGCTGATGCACTGCAATCCTTTAATTGTGTTCTTTTTTGTTGTCTTTTGTATAGGTTATGCTTAATTTTCAAGCAGCAGAAAGACAGAGGCTCGAGGAACCAGCTTCTGACATTGGTTTGGAACCCATATGTGCCATGGTTTGTGGTGTTTACACTTGTCATCTAGATTTTCTTAATTTGTTATATCATAATTTGATGTATCATGTATTTTGTTTGGTACCATATCAACAACCTCCGGTGCCACGAGCTCTCGATGGACCTCAGTAACAGCATAATGGAAGCTCTTCCACAAAACTATGTGGAGCAGGTTACCCTGAGTAATTATGCATACTTTTCTTCAAAAATTTATTAGTGTGTTTTCAGAAGGATAGTATAGGTACTTAGTTTCACACATATGATTTACTCTAATTCTTAATCTACCTGTTCATTGGACGATATACACCTTTGATGCCATAAGCATGAATACAGCTATTTCGCATAATTCATTTGATAGTGTCCTTGTCACTGCAGGTTAATTTTGAAGATACTTGTAAAGGCTTCCTCGATGTTGCCAAGGTATACGTCAGTATCACTACCGCAAGTTATGACCATCTTTTATTATCATATGTGTCATATCCCTCATTCCTGAAATTTCCGTAGGGATCTATTTGTAAATTAGAAGATCTATTTGTGAATATATAAATTTAGAGATTAAACTATCAATTGTAAAAAAAAAATACAAAAATTATTATTTTTATCCCACCGCCTCTATGTTTCCTCGTGCACATCACCAGGAAACCGAGGAGGAGGTTTGGGGCGTCGGGGAGGAGAAGGGAAGAAGAGGAGAAGAAAAGAAGAAGAAGAGGAGGGAGGAGGTGGCTGCGGCACCTCTGTTTCCAGAGGAGAGGAGGCGCTGTGTGTCGGGGTGGAAAAGGGAAGAAGAGGAGAAGAAGAGAAGGGAAAGAAGAAGATGCTGGGGCTGCGGCGGTGGCAGCTGCAGCTGGAAGAGAAAGAAGGTGAGGAAGGAGAGCTGCGGCTGCGGCTGCGGCTGTGGCAGCTGTGGTTGTGAAAGAAGAAGAGGAAGGAAGAAGGGAAGAAGAGAAGGGAAAGAAGGGGCTGCAGCTGCGGCGGTGGCAGCTGCAGCTGGAAGAGAAGAAGGAGAGGAAGAAGAGCAGGGGAGGAAGAAGAGGCTGCGGCCATGGCTGCGGCTGCGACTGCGGCAGTTGCAGCTGGGAAAGAAGAGAAGGAAAGGAAGAAGAAGAGGGAGAAGAGAGGGAAGAAGAGGAAGAGGGGAAGGTGGCTGTGGCCGCGGCTGCGGCGGCGGCAACGGCGTGGCTGCAGCAGCTCCGTTTGGGAAAGAGAAGGAAAAAAAAAAAGAAGGGGTTGCGGCTGTGGCGGCTGCGACTGCAGGAGCTGCGTCTGCGAAAGAAGAGGAGGAAGAAAGTAGTGCAGTGGAAGGGGCTGCGGTTGTGAGAATGGCTGTGGCCATGGCTGCGGCTGCGGCTGTGACTGTGACTGTGGCAGCGGTAGCGGCGGTGGCTTCGGCAGCTGTGTTTGGGAAAGAAAAAGAAGGACCGAGAAAAGGGATAAAGGAAGTAGCGCAGTGGAAGGGGCTGCGGCTGCGACTGTGACGGAACAGGGTTGAGGAGACGGAGGGAAAGCAGAAGAAGGATTTGGGCTTACACCTTCTTCGGATCTTCAGATCAAAATCTTCGAAAGGCAAGTGTTCTGTTCTTTCCTATTGCAAGTGTTTTGTTCTTTCCTTATTGCAAGTGTTCTGATCTTTCCTATTGCAAGTGTCCTAAACCTTTTCTTTTGCAAGTGTTTCGATCCTTTATACTACAAGTGTTCTGATCTTCCTTATTGCAAGTGTTCTGATCTTTCCTATTTCAAGTATTCTGATCTTTCCTATTGCAAGTGTTTTGATCTTTTCTACTGCAATTCTATCTTTGCTTTTGCCTTGAATATGAAAACTTTGAATTATTATAGCTTTGCATTTGATACATCTCTTGTTTAGACGTAACGATTTGAATATAGAAAACTTTCGAGATTTTGACCCTTCCACCTTGGTTTAGCTATAAATCCCTGCACAAAGTTCCAATTTCGATAAAAGTGGTTTGATCTGAATATAGACTCGAAAACCTTTCTTCTGATACTAAGTTTGATAAATTTGGAGTCTAATTGTTCACCCAGATTTCTGTTTCATTTAACCCCGTAGATTCTGTAAAACAAGGATCGTAACTTCTGACCTTTTGATACCGAACTGCCTATAAGTCCCTGTTGGAAACTCTGATTTATTAAAAACTTATTTCATTGGAAACTAGACTCGTAGATCTTTCTTTTGATACTTGGATTGAAAGATTTGGAGTCCAAACACCTACCCAGTTTTCTATTGAAATCGACCTGATGAATTCTGCAAAACAGAGATTTTGTTCTCTGACTTTTGGTTACCCAATTAATTGTAACTCTCTGTTGGAAAGTTCAATTCGTATGAAGCTTATTTTATCTGAAAGTACATTGAAATATCTTTCCAATGATATATTTCTTGAGTGAATTGGAGCACAATTGATAGTTTGAATCATTTGTTCAATGTACCTCTCAAATTCTTCCAGAAATCGAGCTTTGGTCGATTTCGTCTATTCTTATTCTATTCCCTTTGGAAATTGATTTCATCTAGCATTCGCTTTATATTATTGCTTTGAATTCTTGTATGTTCTTGTCCTTAAATTATTTGTATTCTTGAAACCTTTTATATAAAGCTTATATTGTATCGCATTATTTCGTATAGACATATGTATATTTCGTTGTTCCGCATGTGCTTCCGATATGTGCCAAAATCCTTGTATACTCTTGCCTTTATTCCCTTTCAAATTTGAATGCATTTGTGAAAGATTATGTTTGCAACGTATTGACTCATAATGGCACATGTACGTTTCGTTATTCCGTATGTGCTTTCGGTATGTGCTAATTTTATTATTCATACTGTCCTTTTATACTCTGATATTTGTGGGATACTGTGAACCTTTGCCAGAAATGGTAAAGGGAGTTATGCATAGAGCCTACGATGCTCTGCTGGCCCCTTCTGGCTTTACCTAGACGTGGGTTGGGTGAATGGAGCTCCCAGACGTGGGAGACTTCTGTCTAGTAGTCATTCAGAAATGGATGAATCACATTCTGTCTGTAGTCCCATTGCACCTTCTATATGTTTGATATAATATCCAGAGCTTTGGTTATGTGTTTCTATACATGCTTTGGATAAGGATGATATGAATGTAACATCAAATACGACGTTTGAGCTTATGTTTCGTATTTGTTCTTTGATATGCTTGGAAATGGTTCATATGTCGTTGATATGCCTGAAATATTTCATATGCTATTGATATGTTCCGAAATGCTTCCTATGCCTCTGAAATGTTCATACGCCATTGATACGCTTTGAAATATTTCATATGCCATTGATATGTTCCGAAATGTTCCATTTGTCATTGATATGCTCCGAAACATTTCATACGCCATTGATAAGCTCCGAAACATTTCATTTGTTATTGATATGCTTCGAAATGTTTCATTTGTCATTGATATGCTTCGAAATGTTCCATACGCCATTGATATGCTCCGGAACATTTCATATGCTATTGATATGCTCCAATTACTCTGTGCTTCATTTGTTATGAACCAAATATGTTTTGAATGAAATGACAAGTGTGATTCTGTATCTAATGAGATGGTACTCTTGAATCTCTTGTATTTTGCCTGGCATTGTGATACCTTGTTTGTTTGAAACTATCCTTTTTCGTTCTGGATATGTTTTGTCACTTGCTGAGCTTTAGCTCACTCTGTAGCTATATAAATCTTTCAGGTCAGTTTGTCACTCTCTGAGATGTTTGTATTGGGCTGAGGCAATGGAGAGCTATTTAGAATTGTGAGCAAGTTTTGTTGGTTGTTATGTTATTATTGTATAAGCATATTTTGTATATAATGAAATGTTGTTGATGAACCTGAATGAATATATCGTGTAAAAGTTTTAAAAGACCTCTCACATTTGAAATTTTGAAATGTTTAGTTTATGATGATAAGAAATTATGGTAATTGATTGGAGTTCTGATTGTATAAATTGTTGAACTTATGGATTTATAAGTGTTTTTAATGTTTTGTTAAGTTGGCTTGGGTTTCCATAAATGTGAATTATCGAGTGATGTGATATATGATTATAAACTGTACATGTTTTATAGATGTGCATTTGACTGAACGTTTCTCAATGTCCTCAAATGTTAGTTTGGATCCTGGATTGATTGTGATGAAAAAATTTAATATTATCGATTTGAGGGGGCATGACAATATGGATCTTTCTGAATCATTGTAAATTTTGAGTTAATTTGATAAACTTTACTTAATGGGGTCTACCATTCTTGGTTAAGGATGTTATAAGGAATTGCTCATCGTTGGGTTGTCAGATCCTTTATCATTTATGACTCTTTATACATTTTGGTTTTCTAAATATCTAGATCACACATGTATATATTGAAGGTATCAGTGCATACATTAGATAAGCTATGCTGTACAACTTGTCACTGATAGAGTGGATCAATCAGTACTGGATTTTGTTGAAGTCTTCTGAATATTTATGAATTTGCTTGAATAACAAATACATTATTTTCTTGATTGTAATGTAGTCAATTTGTTCTAGCTAATTTCCATCAATAATGAAATTTTGATCATTGGTGATTTTTGTAGGCTTAATCGGTTAAAAAAATTGAAAAGGGGAAAGAATAGCTTCTTCATACTTTGTATCCGTGAAACAAATGAAAATATGGATATAGTTAAAAAATTTGTCAATTAACTGTTAGTCAGAAAATGAAAATAGATTTGCAAATTTGTACCTGAAATACTTGTCACTATTATAGGGTGGATGAAAATTAAATATAATGTGGTGATAAATCTGAGTGTTGCACTGTTATTGATTGTTCATATAATTTAGAGATCTTAACAATATGCTTCTTGAGGCTATATGGACAAAAAGTTGGAAAATCATAGAGCACAGCTTAGTAGTGCAGCAGTCTACAAATCTTTAATGAGAATTGGGTGGAAGAATTCTGTAAATCCTGCCATTGTTTAATCCATCAACCTGTGAACAAATATATGTGCCACAATATGATTGAAGAATATTAGCAACCTCCTTTTATGGGTTCAATAAATTATTGTGCCAAAATTCTCACAAAATGATGATATGGTTCACATTTGTGCATGGAAGAGAATCCAGTAATTTATTGTGCTTGCAATCAAGAGACAGACAGTGATGGCTGAATTTAATTCATTGTTCATTTTTTCTCAACTAGGCACTATTGCACAAGGACTGAAGCTTAGCTGAGATTAAACGTTTTCACCCTTTTCTCACACAGTTTGTAAGTCTCAAGTGTGTAGAACCACTCACTTATGAGCAAAACCTTGGTGAGAGACCTGATGAAAACAATGGAACTAATACTTATTTATCCTTCAGCCTTTTCTCTCCTCTAGTCTTCCTTCCTCTTCACTGTGGTCTCCAATCCTAGCATCGAAACAACATGACATGGTGGTGTCCATCAATCTTAGTAGCAGTTGAGGTTTGATTGGGATATTATTTTGTTTGTAATTTAAAGTTATTCTAAATCAGACCATTCCCATGGTTACCAAATAGTTTGATTCGAACCATCAGAAGACCCAATTGAGCCAGTCTATTTATTTGATCTCTCCTTGTATTGGGCCAAGTGATATAAGATGAATATGCACTAAATTTTCTGAAAGGATATAAGTAGGAGGTTAAATGAAAGTAGATGGGGCCAAATGATATAAGATGAATATGCAAGTATTATTCATTTAATTGCTGAAGGTTCTTGAAGGTAATGTTTAACTAAAAGGGCAATGGGAATGAGTATTTACAGATCATATTCATTTTATTGTTTTCAATCAATTACATGCCTGGGTTGTTATTTTAATTGCATACTTTCTATTAAAGTTGCTAGGTTGTGTCTGTGTTTTACTAGTTTGGGCCATTCTTATGGAAAATGATGCAGGAAGCTATCTTCAGACTGTTAATGTAATATTTGAAGATCCAGGTGTGCAAGAGTTACTCGTCAAACTTTATCAGAATGGTACTTTTTGGTAGCCTCTTTTTACGATAATACAATCTCACTTTTACTAATCTACTTCATCAAAATACTTGTGAATTTTTGGTCTATGTGACACACTGTTTGCATTGTTAAAGAGCAGTACTGACATGATACAGAGGTTCATATCACTGCACTCAATGCTTCAGGCATGCCAATGCATGACAAAGATTACATGGAGATGTTGGCTGCCAATCTTTCATCAGACTTGACACAATTTAGCATAGGCCTGGCATCATCTGTAGTGCTGTGACTATTCTACTGCCTAGGTGACATATGGTGGTGGTATGGGAAAGTTATAAGGCAAACAGCAGCCAACAGCAACCTCAACATTTTTTTCAGCAAGTCAATGTTTTATGTTTTTTTCTCAAGGGAACTCGATAATCACAGTCATTTAGGGCATGTATGTGGATTTGTAGGCTATCATTTTTGGGAAACTGAAGGACTTCTGTTTTTTTATTTTTATTGTATCTTTAACGATGACTGAATTGTTACATCTTTATTTTTACTTGTTAGGCCTTCATATTATTTGATTTTCCCCTGCATATAGCATGATGAAGTAGAGTAGCTTATATGGCAAGCACATCATTTATCTTAGAGTAGCTTCTATAATCTTCAACCTGACCAAACGTAATGACTCATGTCTGATATTTAGGTCATCTTATTCCTTTATTAAAACTGTATGTATTTGTCTATAATTTAGTGGTGTAGATTACTTGATCAAATAGTATATGTCCTTAAGTTGTCTGAATCTTCAGCCAATCCAATGCCATTAAAAGATGTTTCCTTAGACATTTTTTATGAGCCTATTTCTGTATCATCTTTTTGATATTTTAGTGAAGACTCCTACTTCTGCTCCATTGATGTGCTTATTGCAATTTTGTTGGTTCCAGATTGGTATGAGGGCCTGGGAACCGAGTATTTGATTGCGACATTTGGTGATTATTTCAGAGACATCAAAATGTATGTCTTTTCTATTTTTCTGATTATTGCGGTAATGTACATTGCGGAATTATAATTTCCTTGTTCTTGAATATTTTTCTAAGTTGCTTTTGCAGTAAACATGGATTTAAGTGTATCCCAATGTACTTCTTTCACATTTTGTCTTATTAATATTGTTTCATGAATAATCTACTTTAACCAATCTTTTCCTGATCTTATTATGCACATATATACTAAGTCAATTGACTATTAATTTAAATTTACATGTTCAACTTCATTGAATAACCATATACACATGATCTTCATTGTGAGAAAATAATTTTAGTATAATTTTACTTGATGCTAATTAGTTTGCCTTGTAAACCATCTTTCCGCTTTCTGTGATTATCAAAACACATCAGGACAAAATTTGTCAGTCTTTTTTGCTTAGATGCTATTGGTCACTGTTTCCTAAGTACAGGACTGTCAATGCAGAGGGATTTTATCACACAACACCCATGCAGCCATTATGTAGCTAGCAGGCATTTGCTTTGCTTCCTTTTTCTCTCACAAAAATATTGCAGCATCTTTTTCAAGAAATAAACTGTTTATATTTGACATTTGACAGGATATTAGAATGTACTTGTGTTGACTGTTCTTTAAGACTAAACTTGTCTTTTCTTTAGGTATATTGAAGACAGATCATTCAGGAGATTTGTTGAATCTTGCCTGGAAGAAACAATAGTGGTTTATGTTGATCATCTGCTTACACAGGTCTGCACCAATGTTCTCCAGTAAGATTGCTTGTTGCGTACGAGGCTAAATGTACTGTGCCATGTGTCTTTCCTGTGTAGAGAAACTGTATTAGGGAAGAAACTATTGAGAGGATGAGACTAGATGAAGAGGTACCATTGGATATTTTCAGGGAGCAACTTAGTTTAAGAGTGAGTAACTTTATCCTTTTAATTTCCTCTTCTAATTACGTATCCTTGTAGAAGTTTGTCTCTTTTACATTTTTTCCATTTTAAAATGCTTATTTGTGTAGAATATTTCGATGTATGCATGTAGCAGATTAAACTATGATGTATAGTTATTATTTCTGTCATCTTATTTTATCATAAATTGCCTCTCTATGAGTGCATACGTTCCCGTCCTATCATCTTAAGTGTTCTTTCAGTTTTGTTGCAGAAAGTTGAAAACAGAGTCAGGATTCTGAGTGGCCTAAGGGAGCTTGGTTCAGCTGAGTGCTTGGACAGTTTTACCTTTATTTACACAAACATTCTTGAACATCAAGCAGATTGCCCGGTAGTTATTTCTCTCAACAAATCATTTATAAATCATGTTGCTATTACTGTATAGGCAATTATCATGGTCACTTTACAGGTTGTTTATAGTGTTGTTGGGAGTTATTAAGGTTCAATTATGCCCTCCATAACGAGGTATCAATTTTACTTATATGCTGATAATCTTTCTGCAGCCTGAAGTTGTTGAGAAACTTGTTGCATTGCGGGAGGGCATACAAAGAAAGGAAGCCAAGGAGGTAATAGTCATATCATATTCCATCAGTACAGCTGCTGTTTTTCATGGCTTTTAAACATTTTATTGTTTAACAGCCAAAAACGTCTATATTTCACCTAAGCATACTGCATATGATATTGCAAACCACATTGAAATATGTTCTTCATGAGTGAGGTAGGTATTGTAGGGGTAGAGTTTGCTATCAACCGATGGTTTGTCTTAACATCTACATGGCAGTTAGTTAGCCATCATTACAATTCAAAGCTTAAGTTGTTGAAGTTACGGGCCACTCTAATATATGCAATACCCTATTATCACTAAGCAATGTGGGACGAATCATTTGGCTTTCTCAATTGATATTATGCTTCCTATTATAGCACAGTCTATTTGTCCTGGCCGTCCATCATGTTGCAGCCTATCTTGACCAAACTTGCATTCTAGCTCAGTTATTCTACATCATCTTGGTCATCTGGCTCTTTTATAATATTATATCATTGGTTTGGGTTGAGATGTTTGGCTAGATGCTGTTACTCAGAACTTGGATTAGTCATGTTGGATCATGTTATTGGGAACATTTAGTATTATTAATCGAGTCAACGAGGACATCAAATCATCACAAATTGGTATGAAGTTGGCCAGTGGACCTCAAATAGGAAAAGACTACTTGTAGGACAGTCAGCGGCACACACAAACACTAGCAAGGACATTAGGTATTTTAGTAGCATGAGTTTATCTTTACCTGATTGCTCATTGTCCTAGTAAAGTTTAACCGAATGGACCTTAAGCTTAATTCGCCGGTGTTTACTGTGTGGCTTTCGTTTTAACTTGTAACCTTTTAAAAGCCAATTGTTTGAGGAGTCGAGATGGGTTGGTTTCAATAAGGGCAAAGAAATATACCAAAATTCACTAGTGGACGGCAATCCTCCAAAAGGCAGGATTTGTCTTCGGTGAAGTCAAAGTGTCTTGCTGTCCTGAAAGGCTCACTGTGGAGGAAGCTCGGTCAGTAGCAAACCCTCGCAAGGGCTCTTTCGTCATCTGCCGTTTCCTGAAGCTCGGGAATGCTCCGCCCCTTTATGCTTGTATTCATTACCCAAGTCTCTGTTGTTCTGTTATAGATTTTTATTCTTTTCTTTCGAGTAATTTTGCATCTACTTTGCAATGATTTTAGTTTGTAAGCAGGGAGGTCTACTCGATTGTAAATTAAAGCAAAAGGCAAAGGTTTTAGACACAACATGCGGCATCCCTTGATTGGTCACCTTCATTTCCCTGATCTTCATTTTAGGAGTAAATTAGCTGTGAGCATACTTCGAGTACATGCCCGAATTGAGCAAACGAAGTGGTTGCTATTGAACTTGGTAGCTAGTTGTGTGATGTCTTACACATGCTATGTAGGATTTGGAATAGTAGAAATGAACCTTTTTTTTATTGTATCAATTTTTTGTATGTCTTTTTTTTTTTTTTGTACAAATGAATCTCTGATGGAGATGATCACCAGAATAGCCTACGGCCAGAACCAATCACTGCCTCACTCTTTTCTTTCTGAAATCTGAACCAACACACACACAAGGCCATCTGATCAAAGTAAGAGCTACCATCTGATGGAAATTAAGAACACAAGTTATCCAAAGGAATTTAAACAATCAACCTTGCACGGTTCCAGCAAAAAGAGAACGATAAGTAGTTCTAAACTAAAATAACCCAACAGTGTTCATCCAGATTAAAGTTCCTTCTATCTAGCTCCGGCCTGTTTGTTGGCAACCAAAAATGCATGAGATTCTTCAAACTGCAGCAAAAGCCTTCTTTCCGCCTCCGCTTGTTGATCCAGCTGGAATAACTTTTAACACATTGAATGTCACAGTCTTGGCCAATGGCCTGCACAAGATGAAATCTGTCAAAATCTTTGATTCATTGATTATGTCTCAAGTTTGTGTGCAGGATAAGTTTAACAAAAATTCCAATGCTGACCAAAAGCAATTGTCACCATTTTCCTTAGTACAATTTGTTGGCATTGACTGAAATAGTATGCTCATCTTCATTCGAGCGAAAGGGTTTGATGTCTCGTGCACCGAGCCACATCATTTTTATAAGTTTTTGGATAACAGGTGATAGTTGTAAGCTTCAGTAGCCAAGGGTTTGATGTCTACAAATAACCACAGCACTGGCACCCAAATGCTTTGAAAAGCACATTGGTAGCTAGAGATGGCTCTTAAGAAGATGTGGAACATGTCACAGGGAGGTCCCATTATAAGCATTGGCTATCTACTGGCTTAACAATCCCTTTTTTTTTTCCTTTGCATTAGGAAAACAATCAGAACAATTATATAATTGAACTCCATGGTAGGACTCATCAAATAGAAAAAAAGGGTTCATATAGGATGATCAAAGTGCTTTGTTAAGGCTAACTCTGATGAAGACCAACATCATGGAATTTTAAAAATAGAAAAACAACCAAGCCTGCATTGAAAAAAACCATATTGCTGACCTATGGTGACATGTCTATAGTTGAGAAACAAGCTCACCTGCACTGGCCTATGATAACGTGATCACCTTCCTTCACTCGGAAGCAAGGAGAAATATGCGCAGCAATATTTGAGTGCCGCTTCTCATACCTATCAAAAAGTAAAGAATTCAAATTTGATCTTCATCAGAAAAAATAAACAAAAAGGTACCACGTGCCTTTGATATTTCTTCACATAGTGAAGATAGTTTCTGCGTACTATGATGGTTCTGTTCATCTTGGCGCTATGGCATGTACCAGCTAAAATCCGGCCCCTAATTGATACATTTCCAGTGAATGGACATTTCTTATCAATATAAGTCCCTGCATCAAAAATCACAATTCATTCATGTTGGAAACAGTGTTTTATAACTCAAATCATGCTGAAGCAAACAATTGAGGTATCAAGGAGACAATCGACATATACTACCTTCATTTTTTGTAGATATAAACAAAAGTTGTAAATTATCTTTACCACTTTTTCCTCAAAATAGAACATTAATATTGGTGAAACAAGTGACGAACTTGAGTTTGTAAGTATGAAATGATGTCCAAAATAAATCAAAACATATCTATTTGCATATAACTAACAGGACAAAGTATGTGATCGCCCTAACAGAGACAACCCATATATATTACTGCCAGTAACTAAAGTTGCAAAACAACACTTCTGAGGAACAAATCTAAGAACAAACACAAAGGAAGTGAATCATCTAAAACAAAACTGCAGCAATCATATATAGTTCTAAAAATATCCTTAGCAAATCCATTACAACCATGGACATCAAAGAAAATTCAAGTACAGAATATCAAAACCAAATGCCTACAATATATTCGTTTGTCATTAAGATGAAAAAAAAAATGCCAAACAATCTATTAAATATCATTAGTTAGCAAGCAAGAATACGAGCAAGAACCAAATAAACTGAAACTTTTGATACTGTTAAATTGAAAGATTTAATTTAAAAGGAATAAACTTATACAGTCAATAATATGGTTCAAGTATATCAATTAAACAGGGATATCAACCATGGGTCCCTGAAATATGTAAAAGCGATTATTATAAATATTTATAAAGTTCCAACCAAACTAACCATATGGTGCACCGCATGCAACATGACATTCAACTAACAGTACAAAATATTTTAAAATCACTTAGTTTCCAAGTCAACCGTATATGATGCCTCCCACAAATCTATAATTCACAAGATAATTAGCAAGATGTTTCGGATTAGTCCAATGAAAATTGCATTTTCAAAGGAATAAAATATCGATCCAAAATCAACACCAAAATAAAAGAGAAACAAGATCTCCCACCTTCAATAGCTTCTTTTGGGGTCTTGAACCCAAGCCCGATACTTTTCCAAAATCTGTTTCCACCCTTGCCAGGCCTCTTCCCCTTTCCAGTTTTCTTCGAGCTGCAATATCCACTATATCATTGATCCCAAACACTAATCAAACGCATAATATATTTGACGTTAGGAACTCATTGTCTTACCAAAGAAACACTTTTGACTGCTTAAGGAATGCCTTCTCCGTCTGCACAAAATTTCGTTGAAGAATCAGTAAGAAGGGAAGTCGCATCCCAGCATGCAATATACTTCAAACTAGAAAACCGTGGTTTTTCAATCACCACAATCAGAAAAGCAAGATCTTAATCTTTGGCAGTTTGTAACATTATGTTTAGGCGGTTACACATCACGAAACGGCCTCAAATGTCGCATGACACAATATCAACCGGTAAACGTAAAATTTTACTAAAGTTCACATCAAATAATAATCGATTAATCCACTCGACGAAGAGATATCAAGAACTGCAACTCTACGATCTAATGTTCGACCGTCCCGGCCCAACTAGCGTTTTCCAAACCCCAGAATCCTTTTCGCTTCCCTTGTACCACGAAATGACTTCGAATCATAACAAGATTAGCCCGAGACTTCCACAAACCAAGAGAATTCAGAGAAAGAAAACGAGGAACAACAAAAAGATGGGAAAACAGAGAACTTGAAGAAAAGAAACCAGGCAAGACTGGTGCTGACCTGTTCCGCCATGATCGATAAGCAACGTGGGTTCCTTGGACAAGGAGATCAAGCGCGACGGCGGAACGAAAGGAGCAGCCGGGACGGCTCCGAGAGTGAACCCTAAGGGTTTATTATATACGGTGGAGACGGGTGGTGCTGAGCCGGGGCTAATGAACGCTTCAAGATTCGCGCTGACTATAGATGTACGATGGATGCTTGACCTTTCGTGCGGCACCTGATGGCTACCGGAGAGATGGCGAAATGCCATCGACTGAATCGTCCGAGAACTATTTCTGGGTGACGTGTTTACTACGGATCTGATCCGGTGAGACCCATTATATTAATTCGAAAAATTTTACTCATGTTAACTCATAATAAATTATTAATATAATAATATATTTAATTTAAATTTAAAAAAAAATTAAGTTAAAAAAAGAGTCAAGATACATCTTATCGAGAAAAAGAAAATGATGGAGGCCGTAGCGATGAATGAAGACAGAGAGACAAAGATAGGAGAGGCGAAGGCTGAAGTGAAAGAGAGCTGGACCACTATGTCGTAGGCGCAGTGGGTGAGGCATAGGATGCTAGTTATAGGTGCATTGCAAGTCAATCACGTGAGTGATGGCATGTGTAATGAGCATTTTTTTTCTTGTTATATTTTGATATTTTTATCATTTTATATTACTTATTACATATATATATTGTGATGTCCGTGGATTTGTATAATGAGAATCAGATCATGATGAAATCATGATAATAAGATCGATTCGCCTTTAAACACAAGCCATAAATAATTCTGATCATAAATTACTCGAGAGGGACATCGAGTTAATAAGATAGACTGGTATGTTGTATAGTCGTCCATATGATGGAGGCAGCTGGTCTCATAGCTGCTCATGTGGGGATACTAAGGATACAGTGTAAGTGCTCATTAGAGAATGAGTTCACTAATTGATCCGCTTACGGAATACTGGATGGTTGATGATTCCTTATTGTTAAATAACGATTCCGTAGTCCCAATAGTGTATATGGTCCTTAGACTTGAGACACCAAGGATGTCCTATATGAGTACTCCACTCTTTGATGCTAGACTTATAGGTTTGAAAGTTCAAAATCTAGTACAGCCGGTTATTGGTATTAGGATCGAGTCAGCACTAAGAGGGGGGGGGTTGAATTAGTGCAGCGGATAAAAACGTCAGTTAAAAAAAAACTTCGTACGTTAAAATAAAAACCGATCTAGGAAGATAGCTTGAAAGCGTGTTTGTTCGTAAAGATAATGAAAGCCAAGTAAGGAGAAGGTGAAGCAATTGCAGAGTAAGTAAGTGACAATAATAGAAATGCAAACCAGAATTTATAGTGGTTCGGTCGTTGTAACCTACATCCAATTCCGATTCCTCCTCCGTCGAGGTCACCGGTGTCCACTAATGGTCTTCCTTCAATAGACGAAGACCAATCACCTCTTTATAGTGCTTTCTCCTTTTCACGGGTTTAAGAGATAACCCTTACAAGCCTCACACCTCTCTTGAATGATTACAAATCTAACGAGAGGGAGTAGTAGGAGTCTTCTCACTTTTACAACACTTTTAACACCCCAACATTTATAATTTTTCAACACTTTGATTGCACTTTGTTACCCTTTCATGCAGAAAATGGTGGGGTATTTATAGGCCCTAATGGCTTCAGAATGGGAGCCAAAACATGTCACGTCCCCAGAATTCAAGGTACTAACACCTGACACTACATTGCGCGGTACCATCGCTTGACAGAGCTCGGAGACTGAGATTTGGCGGTACCACCACTTGGTAGCATTAACTTCCGATGGTACTATCGCTTAGTCTGAGCAGTACCACCACCCAGACTACTAGTCATAGGTGCCTTGCAAGCCAATCACGTGAGTGATGATACGTGTGACTTGATACGTAGTCTTTATGCATATTATATTTTGGCATTTATCACTTTATATTACATTTATCAATATATATATATATATTGATGTCCTTGGATCTATGCAATGAGAATCAGATCATGAAGAGATCACGATAATGAGACCAGTTTGCCTTTAAACACAGATCTTAAATAATCCCGGTCATAAGTTACTCGAGAGGGACATCGAGATAACTGGACAGACTGGTGTATTGTATACACGTCCATATAATGGATGCAGTTGGTCTAATAGCTGCTCATGTGTGGACACTAGGGATATAATACAGGTGCTCATTAGGGAGTGAGTTCACTGATTGATCCGCTTGCGGAATGCTAAATGGTTAATGATGCCTTATTGTTAGACAACGATTCCATCGTCCTAGTGGTGTATCTGGTCCTTAGACTTGAGACACCAAGGATGTCCTGTATGAGTGCTCCACTCTTTGATGCTAGACTTATAAGTTTGGATGTCCCAGATCTAGCATAGGCGGTCATCGGGAGTGGTAATCAATCTTATAAGGGCTATTGAGTGTCGATATAGGATCATCCACTCTCGGTGTTATGAGGGGAATATCCCATGTGTTCTTACTCAGATAAATCCTTAGCTAAGATCATTCAGATTGAGAGAGAAAGAGTACTCTAGGAGAATCCGATTAGAGGGAGACTAGAGTAGAAACCATATGGGTCTAACAGCATCATGCCTGGTATACGGTCTTTGGAATATTAGATGGATTGTTAGGATCAGAGCGGCACTAAGAGGGGGGGGGGGGGGGGTGAATTAGTACAGCAGATTGAAACTTGTAAGTTTGAAATCGATTTCATAAATGTGTAGAGATTTCGATTCGACGAAGGATGACTTAGTAAAAATAGCTCGAGTAAAGGAAGGAGATGAAAACTGAAAGTTTGCTGCTAAGTAAATAAATGTTTCAGAAAGTTAAACACTCACACATTAAAGGAACACTGCAATTTAAAGTGGTTCAGTCAAATGACCTACATCCACTTGCGAAGCCTTCTTCGATGAGGCTCCCAACTTTCACTAGCAAATCACTTTGAAGGGAAGGACCAAATACCCCTCTTACAACCTTTTTACAAGTGGTTCACACTCTTATAGATTTTTCAAAGAGAAAGAGGGAGGTGAACACTTAAGCTATTAAAAATAAGACTTTGCTAAAGCTTTTTCTTAATTTCTAACTTCTCAAAAAGGTGCCTTCTTTGTTGAGAATTGAGGGGTATTTATAGACCCCAAGAGGATTCAAATTTGGGCTTCAAATTTTGAATTCCTTTGGGTTCCTGGAGGTGGCGGTGCCACTGCCTGTCAATGTCACATTGACCGTTTACTAGCGGTGCCACCGCTCAACCTTTCGGGTGCTGGGTGGTGCCACCACCCAGTCCGGTAGTACCACCACTTAATCCTTCAGGTTTTGGGTGGTGCCATCGCCCGTCCTTACAGGTCACTAGCTGGGCTCTAAATTTGGCCCAAACCAATTCATATTAGGGCCCAATTGGCCCATAACCAGGTTATAGGATTAACTCTTAATCCTAACCCTAATTATATGCAAACTACGAAATTAAGACATAGTCCTAAGCAGGTTTTTAACCAGCAATGTTGAGTTTCCTTCCGGCGAGCTTTCCGGCGATCTTTCGGTGGACTTCCGATACACCCTCAGATTTCTTTCGGCGGACTCCCAACAGGCTCCCAATCTTATGGCAAGTTTAGCGAGTCTTTGGCAAGTAGCTGAACCTTCTCGATGATCTCTGCGAACCTCTAACAATCTCTTCGGCGGACTTCCGAAAACTTTAGCAAGTCCCCGATTTCTTCTCAGTTGGTTCCGTCAGCACTTCCGATGAATCTTCGGACTCTCAGCGGACTCTCGAACACCCATCGAACTTGACTCCGGTAGACTTACTTTATATCTTCAAGCTATCGTAGTTAATCCTGCACAATTAAAACAAAACTTCGATCGAGACAATGAATCATAAGCAATTAATCAAGTTGTTTGGCATGTCATTGGTCCCTCGACGCTTCGTCCGATTCTTCGACACATCGTCCTCTCTTGCGGCCTATTGCCCAATCGGCCAGTTGACTCCGCAACTTCGATATCCTTGGCACAATCTTCACTCTTCTTGTCCCGATGCCCGAATCCATGGCTCTAAGTAGGTTTTAACCGGCAACGTCGAGTTTCCTTCTGGTGAGCTTTCCGGTGGACTTCCGATACACCCTCGGATTTCTTTCGATGGACTCCCAGCAGGCTCCCGACCTTGTGGCGAGTTCAATGAGTCTTTGGTAAGTAGCCGAACCTTCTCGGTGATCTCCACGAACCTCCAACGTTGTCTTCAGCGGACTTCCGAAAACTTCGGCAAGTCCCTGATTTCTTCTCAGTTGGTTCCGGCAGCACTTCCGACTAATCTTCGAACTCTCAGCGGACTCTCGAACACCCATCGAACTTGACTCTGGTAGATTTGCTTTATGTCTTCAAGCTATTGTAGTTAATCCTACACACTTAAAACAAAACTTCGATCGAGACAATTAATCCTAAGCAATTAATCAAGTTGTCCGGCATGTCATTGGTCCCTCGACACTTCGTCCGATTCTTCGGTATATCGTCCTCTCTTGCGGCCTATTGCCCAATCAACTAGTTGACACCGCAACTCTGATATCCTTAGCACAATCTCCGCTCTTCTTGGCCCAATGCCCGAATCCTTTCTGACCATTCTTTAATGTATATACACGCAGACAAAGCGACACCAAGAGGCAAGAAACCGTTTAGATTCTTTAACATGTGGAGTACTCATCCTCAATTTCTTGATGTTATCAGATCTGCTTGGAATGTTAATGTGCATGGATCCCCCCCTTACATCTTATGTCAAAAGCTCAAAGCCTGTAAAGCAGCACTAAAGGAGTGGAATACAAATACCTTTGACAATATTACCACCACAGTTCAATTTTGCAAGAAGGAACTAATGTCATTGCAACATGAGCTGCAACTTCAGCCAAATGATGAGAATATTATCTACAAAGAGACAGAAGCTAGAAATAACTTAATGCAAGCCTTAAAACAAGAGGAAAGTTTTGCAAAGCAGAAGTCTCGACAGCATTGGCTTGCACTAGGGATCTAATACTAAATTTTTCTATGCTTCAATTGCTACTCGAAGGGCTGTTAACCGTATCAGCAAATGCAGAGACAAAGATGATAATCTTATTGAGAATTTAGATGAGGTTAAAGCACACACAGAGCAATTTTTTTATTCCTTACTCAATTAAGCTGGGAAAACTAATAACATTCATGTGGAGCCGACTAAAAAACTTGATTCGGAAGCTATTTCAATCCTCGATGCCCCAATTACAGACGACGAAATTGTATGTGTTGTCTTTAAGTCACCAAATCACAAAAGCCCAGGTCCAGATGGATTTCCAGCTGAATTTTACCAAATTGCTTGGTCTATTATTGGAAATGATGTGATCAAGGCTTACCAACATTTTTTCTCTTCAGGTCATTTTCTTAGAGAGATGAATTGTACTTTTATTTCTTTAATTCCAAAGAATGCAGGGGCTGATTCACTAGAGAACTATCAACCCATATCATTATGTAACTTTATTTACAAGATCATCTCCAAAGTATTGGCAAATAGAATGCAAAAGGTAATACACAAGATCATTAGCCCAAATCAAGCTGCTTTCATCAAAGGGAGAAGTATACATCATAACATTTTGCTTGCTAATGACTTGGTCAAAGATTTGCATTCAAAAGCAAGAGGGACAAAAATATGTTTTAAAGCTGATTTACGGAAAGCCTTTGATTCAGTTAATAGGAAATTTATCTATAAGATGCTCCTCGATATGAACTTCCCACAGCAATGGGTTAATTGGATTCAATCTTGCCTGGAAACTCCAAAGTTTTCGATACTCTTTAATGGCTCACCTATTGGTTTTTTTGGGAGCACGAATGGCATCCGACAAGATGATCCACTCTCTCCGTATCTCTTTACTATTGCGATGGAAGGACTTAGCTGTATGTTGGAACATGCAGTCTTAAATGGTAGCATTAAGGTACCCAATGCTGGCTCTATTCATATATCACATATAATATTTGCAGATGATTTACTTATCTTTCTCCAAAATGATCCAACTTCAGTAAAGAACCTGGCTACTATTATGAATGACTTTGGTATTGTTTCTGGACTTCAGCTAAATCATGCGAAAAGTAAAGTATATATGAGCCTTTATGTTGAGGATAAGATCTTTATTGCACAAACTTTGGGGGTTAGTGAGGGAAGCCTGTCAATTCCTTATTTGGGTCTCCCGCTCATATCCATAGGCATTCACAAAACCCATTGTCAGCCTATCCTGCAAAAAATAAAGAATAGAATTTCTTCTTGGAAAAATAGGCTTCTATCAAAAGCAGGACGACTCGAACTCATCCGTTCTGTATTGCACTCCTACTCTATATATTGGTGTAATGCATTTCTTCTGCCTGCTGGACTTCTCCAAGATATTGAACGGTTATTAATAAACTTTTTCTGGAATGGCACAAATGATAAGGCAATGCATATGGTAAATTGGGATAGCATTTGCAAACCGAAAGATGAAGGGGGGCTAAACTTGAGAAATACTAGAGATTGGAATCAAGCATGCCTGGTACAACAATTGTGGGATCTTTTGCAAAACAAATGTTCCTTGTGTTAAAGGCAAGGAATTGGCTAATCAAACACATTTCGCATACAATCTCTTCTGGAACTAGTACTAATATGTGGTACGATCCTTGGGTGAATGGGAAGAGTTTATTTCAATTATATGGCGACAGAATACGAAAAGATCTTGGGGCTCCCAAAGATTGGAAGGTTTCCGAGTTCATTGCTAACGGTACCTGGTGTCTCCCTAATCCTATTTCTCCTGAATTGTTATCACTTTGGCCGATTATCATAGCTATTCCAATCAGGAACAACTCTTCAGATATACTTATTTGGCCTCATGACAATAGCAAATTTAGTGCCACATCCGCATGGAATCAAATTAGGCAAAGAAATAACAAGTGGGTCCCAAGCAGTTGGACATGGGATCGACCGGGATCACAAAGACACTCCTTATGTACATGACAGGCCCTTCTCAATAAACTACCTACAATTGACAATATGAAAAGAAGAGGTATCTATCATGTTAACCGATGCTCCCTTTGTTTGCAATAAGAAGAAACTGTTGACCACCTCTATTTTGCTTGTGATTATACAAAATGGATATGGAAGGAGATTCTCCAGCAATTTCAACTCAATAGACTGCCGCAACCAAACTTGCACCAAGAACTAAGCGACCTTATGCAATGTTTCTCAAGAAAAGGGCCTCTTACACAACTGGCAAAGGTTACTTTCAGATGCGCTATTTGGTGGATGTGGAAGGAGAGATGTAATAGAATCTTTGAATGTCAACACACAAACAATGCTCAGTTCTTGAAAGAGATTATTAGAGACTCAAGATCCTGTATAGAGCATGATCTCAAAACCGAGCACTTCACCCGAAGAGAAAAAGATATTTTTATCAAATTTAATTTTGCTATTAGCTAAAGATCTTGGGAATGATGCCAAATAATGTACCCACAGGTAGTTATAGTCTACAGCATGTGTAGTCATAACAATCGCATTCGCACTCTATGAGTTACTTGGCTTTGTCTATGACTTATATAGATAAAGCTATTTGTAGAAACTTTACACATAATAAATTTACTTTTACTTACCAAAAAAAAAAAAGTAAATTTATTTTGTGTAAAGTTTCTACAAATAGCTTTGTCTATACAAGTTATAGACGAAGCTAGGTAACTCATAGAGTACTCATGCGGTAGTTATGACTACACATGCTGTAGACTATAACTCTTAACTGTGGCCAACAAATAAAATTTAAAGTCCAGATATGCCAATATTTCCCTATGGGTATAGCTTTTGATATCATGCCCAAGATCTTTAGCTAATAGCAAAATTGAATTTGATAAAAATATCTTTTTCTCTCTGTGTAAGGTGCTCCATTTTGAGATCGTTCTCCATACATGATCTTGAGTCTCTAATAATCTCTGTCATGAGCGAGCATTGTTTGTATTTTGACACTTCAAGATTCTGCTACATCTTTCCTTCCACATCCACCAAATAGCGCATCTGAATATAACTTTTGTCAATTGTGTAAGAGGCCCTTTTCTTGATGCAAGTTTGGTTGCGGCATTCTATTGAGTTCGAATCGCTGGAGCAAATCCTTCCATATCCATTTAGTATAGTCACAAGCAAAATAGAGATTGTCAACAGTTTCTTCTTGTTGCATGCAAAGGGAGCATCGGTTAACATGATGGATACCGCTTCTTTTTGTTGAATCTCGGATTTTGATGATAAAGTCAATTGTCATTTGTTATCTAATCTATATGTTGAGATAAGTGTGCAGGATTAACTACGATGAAAATAAGATATGCAGCAGGAGTTGCGCCGGAGTCAAGACAATGATCACGTTGGGAGTTCGAGAGTTCGATGGAAGTTCGGACAATCGTCGGAGGTTCTGTGGGAACAAATCCGAGAAGTCCATGAGCTTGCCAAAGAAGCTCGTCGGAACTCGCCAAGTGGATCGTTGCAAGTCCAGGAGTTTGCCGGAAGTCCGCAGGAGCATCACCGAGGGTTCATCGGATGATCGACGGAAGTTCGCCGGAAGCTCGCCAGAAGAAGCGATTAACGCACCGGAGCAAGTTGCAGGAAATGTCTTCGGAAATATCGTAGTTAGCACAATGATTAAGTTGGAAATGGGAGGTGATCCCATTAACTTAATTTTGGGGCAATTGGGCCCTTGAAATATCCAAATTGGGCAGAATGGATCAACCCATTCGGACCCTGATTTCTGCCAAGCGGTTGAACCGCCCAAGCCAGGCGGTGGCACCACCTGGGCTCAGTCTCCGAGCGAGACTAGGCGGTGCAACCGCCCCAGCCAAGAGGTGGCACCACTTGGGCTCGGTCTCTGAGCTCTGACTGAGCGGTGCAACCACCTCAGTCAGGCGGTGGCACCGCTTGAGCTCGGTCTTCGAGCTCTAGTAGGAGGTGCAATCGCCCCTAACAGAGGTGGCACCGCCCAGAGGCTCAGTCTTCGAGCTCTGCCAGGCGGTGCAACTGCCTCAATCAGGCATCCCGGAATTCTGGTAATTTATAGTTTTGAGCTCCAAATTTAAACTGGGTTGGGGCCTATAAATACCCCACCCATTCAGCACTGAAAGGGCACTCAAACACACCGAAATCCTGATCTTATTTTGTGATTCTTAGAGCTCAAAATTGTTGTAAAGGCCAAAAGTTCTTCTCCCTCTTTTCTTCCAAGTTCTGATCCTTAAAGAGAGGAGAGAAAATTCTGTAAGAGTTGGAAGCCAAAAGTGGAGTAGGTCAAGATTGACCGAACCACTCTAAATCTCAGTTTGCATTTACTTTGAGCATCTTATCCTTACTGCAAATCTCCTCAAAAGCTTACTGCTTTCTGCGCTTATACGATCAGGTTTCAAGCTTTTCACTTTCCTAATCGGTGTTTAGACGTAAATCAGTTTTGTCGTACTATTATCATATTTCAGTTTGCGTTTACGTTTTGATTTCTATCATAACTGCAAACTACCTTTATATCCTTGCTTTAACTGCATCTTGCTTAATCAAAAGCACCCCGCTTAATCAGAGTGGGGTTAACTCTCAAATGGATTAAAATCCAAGAGAGATGGCATACGCCGGAAACCAAGAGGGTCATTCTATTACACGTCCACCCATGTTCAATGGGACGGACTACACCTATTCGAAGACCCAAATGAGGATCTTTCTTATTTATATGGATTTTAAACTTTGGAATCTCGTCGAAAATGGATTTTCGAAGTCTTCTCTTCCAATCCTTGATTTACGAATCAGCATTTAGACGTAAATTAGTTTTTTCGTACGAATATCATATTTCAGTTTGCGGCTACTATCTGATTTAAACCATAACTGCAAACTACACTTATATCTTTGCTGCATCTCGCTTAATCAAAAGTTAAAGTGATTTACGAATCGGCTTTCTTACCGAAATCACTTTTATCGAACGAATGCGATTTTTATCGTAGAAGGTTTTCCACTGCACTAATTCACCCCCCCCCCCCCTCTTAGTGCTCTTGATCCTAACAATTGGTATCAGAGCGGGGTTAACTCTCAAATGGATTAAAATCCAAGAGAGATGGCATACGCCGGAAACCAAAAGGGCCATTCTATTACACGTCCACCCATGTTCAATGGGACGGACTATACCTATTCGAAGACCCGAATGAGGATCTTTCTTATTTATATGGATTTTGAACTTTGGAATCTCGTCGAAAATGGATTTTCGAAGTCTTCTCTTCCAATGATCGATTGGAATGAATTGGAGAAAAAGGCTTTCGCTCTTAATGCAAAGGCTATGAATGTCTTATTTTATGTGCTTGATAAAAACGAGTTCAATCATGTTTCGATTTGTGAAACCGCATTTGATATTTGGCACACACTCGAAGTGACTCATGAAGGCACAAGTAGAGTGAAAGAGTCAAAAATCAATCTTTTTTTATATTCTTTCGAACTTTATCGGATGAAACCGAGTGAGACTATTGGCGACATGTTTACCCGTTTCACGGATGTCGTCAACGGTCTAAAAGGACTCGGAAAAAGTTTTTCAGATTTTGAGCTCGTAAATAAGATTCTAAGATCCCTTCCTAAGAGTTGGGATCCTAAAGTCACTGCTATTCAAGAGGCGAAAGATCTAAACAACTTCCCTCTTGAAGAACTAATCGGGTCATTAATGACCTACGAGATGACTTGCAAAGCTCATGAAGAGCAAGAAGACATCATTCCAAAGAATAAGAAGGATATGGCACTTAGAACTTCAGAAGACCACTTGAGAGAAAACTCAAGTGATGAGGACTGTGACGATGACTTGGCACTTCTAACAAGAAAATTTAAAAAATTCATTAAAAGAAACAAGTTTAAGAATGACACAAAAAATAAACTTGAACCCAAGAAGGACCAAGTTATTTGCTATGAGTGCAAAAAACCGAGACACTACAAGAGTGGTTGTCCCTAAGTCAAAAAGAGAACATCAAAGAAGAAGGCGCTCAAAGCAACATGGGATGACTCGAGCGCGTCCGAAGAAGATGAGTCCAACACCGAGCAAGTTGCTCATTACGCCTTAATGGCCATCGGAGAGGAGAAACCTATACCATCGCAAGCTAGGAGCAAGAGATGGTACCTTGATAGTGGATGCTCAAGGCATATGACCGGAGATCCATCTCAATTCTCTAAGCTCACTAGCATAGACGAAGGCTATGTCACCTTCGGAGACAACAACAAGGGTAAAATCATTGGCAAAGGAACTATAGGTAAAAATCCAACTTCTTTATTGAAGATGTTTTGTTAGTTGATGGTTTAAAATATAACCTCTTAAGCATTAGTCAATTATGTAATAAAGGATATATTGTCATATTCGAATCTAATGCTTGCATCATTGAAAAACCACACAAAAATATGTCTATGATTGCATTAAAACAAAATAACGTATACACTATTGACATCAATGATTTGTGTAATGAAATGTGTTTTTCAGTTTTGAATGAGGATGCTTGGCTATGGCATAGAAGATTAGGTCATGCTAGCATGAAACTAATCAATTAAATATCATCTAAAGAACTTATAAGAGGAATTCCTCATATCAAGTTCATCAAAGATAATATATGTGATGCTTGCCAATTAGGTAAACAAATTAAGGGTAGTTTCAAATCTAAGAATCAAATAAGCACCTCTAGGCCCTTACAATTGATCCATATGGACTTGTTTTGACCAATCTCTACATCAAGCCTAGGAGGTAGCAAATGGATATGGAAGGATATTATCTTTATGACCACCTTTATTTTGCTTGTAATTATACAAAATGGATATCATCATTGTTCAGATTTATGATGATATTATCTTTGGTTCTACGAATGAATCTCTTTGTGAATCTTTTGCTAAAACTATGAGTCTTGAATTCGAAATGAGTTTAATGGGAGAATTAACATTCTTCTTAGGCTTACAAATCAAACAACTAAGCAATGACATCTTTATTAGTCAAACTAAATATGCTATGAATTTGCTAAAAAAGTTTAATATGAATAACTCAAAAGCTATTAACACTCCTATGAGCACCTCCACTAAGTTCGAAATTGATGAAAGTAGAGAAAGCTTCGATCAAAAAACTTATAGGGGCATGATAGGAAGTTTACTTTACCTCACTGCAACTAGACCAGATATCATGTTCAGTGTAGGACTTTGTGCTAGATTTCAATCAAACCCTAAAATATCTAATCTCAAAGCAGTTAAAAGAATACTTAGATATCTTAATGGTACCACAAATCTAGGATTATGGTACCCAAAATCAGAGAATCTTGAGTTAATTGCTTATGCTGATGCGGACTTTGCTGGCTGTAAACTAGATAGAAAAAGCACATCAGGAACATGTCAATTCTTAGGACATGCCCTTGTTTCCTGGTCATCTAAGAAACAAAACTCGGTTGCACTATCAACAACTGAAGCTGAATATATTGCAGCAAGTGCATGCTGTGCACAAAGTTGTATGGATGAAAAACACCTTAGAAGATTATAAAATTTATCTTAAAAATATTCCCATTAAATGTGATAACACAAGTGCAATATGCTTAATGAAAAATCCTATACAACACTCAAGAACAAAACATATTGATATTAGACATCACTTTATACGAGATCATGTTACTAATCATGATGTAATCATAAAGTTCATTGATACTAAACATCAACTAGCTGATATTTTTACAAAACCTCTAAGTGAAAAACAATTTGATTTCATAAGAAGAGAATTAGGAATGTTGATGTGTCCGAATACATAAACTAGTTAAAATTATTTTTCGGACTTTATTGAATGATCAAATCACCTGATTGTCATTACATGCCTAAATAACATGCTGGAAATTATGTGTTGAATACAACAATAAGCATGTTTTGTTTTCATGATTGTATTTGAAAATCTATAGCATAGTCTTGTCCGAATGTATGAAAGTGTTAATTTCATTTTCGGATTCGCTTAACAATTGGTATCCTAACAATCGGATTTTCTCATACACTTATGAAAAATATTTTTCTGAAATGGATTTGATGAAATGATTCTTGCTTATAAATTCCATCTTGAAATATGGATGATAGTGTTTTTACTTGCAAAGATTTGTTTCACATATATATCTTTATCCTTGTAAAAATGAAGCATGATTTAATCTCTAATCGATTTTAACTTCACTCAAAGTAAACTCACAAATAACTGGTATCACAAATGGCCTTCCTCCTTCATGCAAAAAGATTATAACAAATAAAAAGAAAGAAGTATTCAAAGCGATCTACATATCATGCTTTCCTTTATATGCTTGTATAATTGATTTCCTATCACTCACTATTGGAAAATAATATGAACCTAGTAAAGGCATGAACAATTATCACATTTATGCTCAAAATTTGCTTATATTATTCTCCTGGTATCACAATTACCACACTTTTTGTTGATGACAAAGGGGGAGAAATATATATGAGTATTAATGCCATGCTTGCATCACCAAGAGATATATGAATTGATGCTATGATTGCTATAATTTGCATTATGCCTTGTTTGTATCATGTAATGATATCAAAATCTTACTTCACAGTTTTACATATTGATATCTTACAATATGATGAATTGCTACTATTACCATCATTCAAACTTGTTATGTAAAATTTGAAAATGAATGTCAAGCCTTGACATCATCTCCAGAGAGAAACATCATGATGAGAGTATTGATAAGTTTAAATGATTTTAACTTATCAATATGTCTCTTGAATTCAAAGGTTTTGAATTCAAGAATGACTTATCTCAAGTATGGCATATAGACAAGGGGAGTTAAGGTTAACTCCATTATCAATTGATTATCATCATCAAAAAGGGGAAGATTATTGAATCTCGAATTTTAATGATGAAGTCAATTGTCAACTGTCATTTGTTATCTAATTTATATGTTGAGATAAGTGTGTATGATTAACTACGATGAAAATAAGATACGCAGCAGGAGTTGCGTCGGAGTCAAGACAATGATCACGTTGGGAGTTCGAGAGTTCGACGGAAGTTCGGACAGCCGTCGGAGGTTCTGCGGGAACAAATCCGAGAAGTCCATGAGCTTGCCAAAGAAGCTCGTCGGAACTCGCCAAGTGGATCGTTGCAAGTCCAGGAGTTTGCCGGAAGTCCGCAGGAGCATCACCGAGGGTTCATCGGATGATTTTAATAAGTTCATGCATTCTAACACATTTTTGCCATATGTTTTTCAAATACACTCATGAAAATAACACATGCTTATCATCATGTATAACTTAAAATCTTATGCATAAAATTATCAATCATGGTATCAAAATATTTAATATTATATCATTATGCATTTCTTCAAATCAAACATGATTTCATTTAATCAAAATCGAGAAATAACAATGATACACATTATTACTTCTTAACCACATATAGCATGATATTAAACTTCTTAATATTTTCATTATTATTTTCAAAATTACGAGCATGATCATATTCTTGCATTTTCAATTTTTTTTAATATGTAATTTTTAAGAAAAATAATTATTCTAAAAAAGAAAATGCATCATGGAAAACATCAAGTAATTTCAAAATAAATTAAGGGGGTTTCGATTACCTTATCGTTGAATATCGTTAAGGCGTCGTTTGCCACCTCGCCTTTCTTGATTTTCTCCTCGTCTTCGTAGGAGCTCGATTCATCCCACTTTGTGTTCTTCTTCTTTGGCCTCTTCCTCCGTTCAAGTTCATTGTTTATTTTAGATTTTTGTTTAATAAACTTATTAAGATTTAGTGTTCGAGGGTGACGGCACTGTAGCAGGGATCTGATCTCCTACAGCGCCGGTTGTTTCCCAAGGGCGACGGTACTATAGCGGCGACCAGATCTCCCTAGGGCGACGACACTATAGCGGTGATCTGATCTCCTACTGCATTAGCTATTTCCCAAGGGCGATGGTACTGTAGCAGCGACCAGATCTCCCTAGGGCGTTGGCACTGTAGCAGCGACCAGATCTCTTACAGCGTCGGCTATTTCCCAAGGGCGATGGTACTTTAGCAGCGACCAGATCTCCCTAGGGCGACGGTACTGTAGCAGTGATCTGATCTACTACAGCATCGGTTGTTTTCAAGGGCGATGGTATTGTAGCAGTGACTAGAGAAGGGATCAAACATGGCAGCAATGGCCCTTGGAGCTGGCGACGGTGGCGGGAGGGTAAATACGATGGCAAAACTTCCTACCCTTACCTCTCAAGTTGCTCCTCCACCATATCCTCTCAGAGAGAAACCCCTTCGACAAAGCAGCATCGAAGCAGGTCGCGGTCTAAATCACAGCAGCCTGCTCTCATTTCCAGTAACCCTCGGCCTTGGACTAGCCTCTTCAAGGCTCCGGTTGGAAGTCCGGATTTAAGCTTGGAATTCATTACTCCAGAAGTTCAGGCTGATAAGAAGATTGTTGTATATGAGACTACTGATTCAGCAGAGTTGATTGAGACATGGTCTATGTGGTAGGTCTCAAAACATCTTATTTCCCACTATCCTCATTTATCAAAACTCGATGGGGAATATCATCATTTGATCTTCATATGCTGGAGAACGGATTCTTTGTTTGCAAGCGATACTCTGAAGAAGATTTGTAACGGGTCATCGAAGGATTCTGGACTATTCGCGGCCATCCAATGATTCTATGACGCTGGTCTCCTGATGTCCGTTTGGAATTAGATAGCCTGAAATCTATTCCATTATGGGTATCCTTTCAAGGCCTTCCTCTACATCTTTGGAGTCGACATTTTATTACAAAGTTATGTAGCACTCTGGGACAGCCACTCTACATCGATAAAGCAATAGCAACTCAGACGAGATTAGCATTTGCACGAGCATGTGTACTAATTTCTTCCGACGAAGATCTTCCTAATGAGGTTTTCTATCGTGGTCTTGATGGGAACACTCGGAAGGTACATGTCTCATATTCCTGGAAGCTACAACGATGTCAGCGTTGCTTACATTTTGGTCATGCAAATGGAGCCTGTCAGCAAACTCCAAAACCAATCACTAAGGTCTATCGACCACGTCAAGTGCCTCAACAACAAGGCGAGTCTCCTCCAATGGCAGTAGCACCGATAGTGGCGAAGACTATCGAGCATTACGACTCGAAAGGACAGCACTGCGAACAGAAGAACAAATCCAAAATTTTATCTCTTCCTATTATGTCGGAGCCTTCCATAACAGATGTTTCCCATGGTACTAGTGGACAGGAGAAGCATAAGTCAGGAACTTCATCTATTCCAATATCATTGGATCTGTCCACAATAGGAACTCCAATATCCACTCATTGTACCAACCAGGACTTTGTGTCTTAACGAACTTAGGCCCAAACAAATCTCGCTAGCAAGGATATTCTTCCTCAACAAACTCAGGCTGCAACAAACATCGCCAACATGGATATTCTGCCTCAACAAACTCATGCCCCAATAAACCTCTCTAGCCAAGTTACTCTAACAAGTACTGACCAGGATATTGTGCCGCAATAATCATATCGTGCTTGACACGGGAGTGTCTAATTTACTACAATCTGATTATATGAGCCTTGATTATGATCTAGTATCTTTTTCAGTCAATAATGATGCCTCATAATCTTTATCTCAGCACACTAAAAAATGACAGCTCATCAGCATATTCTCTGCACAAAGTTAAAGCTGTTTCAAGGTGCTTTTCTTCAAGACAAAGGAATGCATTAAAGGAGTTGGTTGGCAGCTGTGAACATTTCTTCATTACCAATGAGGGCATTAAAATAGTTGGTTAGAAGCTGTAAACACTAAATTTTGAAATTCCCTATGCATGAAGGGTTGTTTCATGCACTAGTATTTATTTTGGTGTTTAGGACTTAGAAAGTACTTTTTTAGAAAAACTGAGGATATTGGCAGAAGCTCTCTTGGAGTGCTTTTTTGAACTCTGTATCTCTTGGATGCGTCCTTGAGTGGTGAGTCTTTCGCTTTCAGTTCTGTATCCTTGTTTATTATCATTAGGGTGGTGATCTTCTGTATCCCTTTTGATTTTTAAACTTAGTGGTGAGCTATATATCGTTTTATCGAAGTTTCTTCAAAAGTGCGTTCCTTGCCTTTTGTGACATTTTCTATCTGAACAACTGTTATATCGGTTTTCTATCGACTTCCATTCTGCATTTTTCCCTCCCCGGTATCAGTTTGGTATCAGAGCTAAAGGCTAGAGATTATGGCAAGGCGGAATGGAAAAGATGTAGTTGGTGAAGGTAGCGATCACGAAGATGACGCTGAGTCGTTGAGGCTGCAGCTACAAAAATTGCTGCGTAGCCTACAAGAAAAAAATGAGATAATCGATGAACTTCAGAGTAGACATAACAAATATGAAAATGAAGCTCGAGAGTTTACTTCTGATGATGATACACTTCTTCTAAGGGAGTCGAGAAGATGTCAGAGCAGAAATGAAGTCCAAGACGAGTGGTAGAATAAATATAACCCTAGATTTGATATTCCTGAATTTGAAGGCAAAATAAATGTTGATGACTTTATCGATTGGCTTAATACAGTAGAAAGAATTTTTGATTTTCATGAACCACCGGAACAAAAGAAGGTCAAACTTGTGGCACTCAAACTCAGGTGGAATGCATCTTTTTGGTGGGAAAATATGAAGAAACAAAGAGAACGTGAGGGGAAGAGTAAGATCGTTACATGGGAGAAAATGAAAAGAGAGCTAAAGAGAAAATATTTACCTCATAATTATAGACAAGAGATCTTTCTCAAAATACATGATTTCAAGCAAAAAGATCTTAGTGTGGAGGAGTACACTGCAGAATTTGATAATTTGATGTTAAAAGGAGAGCTTGTGGAACCGGAAGAGCAAACAATTGCAAGATACTTGGGAGGTCTGAAGTATGAGATTGCTAAAGTTGTTCAGCTACAGCCATATTGGTCTTTAAATGATGTGAGCAAGCTGGCATTAAAAGTTGAAAAGCAACAGAAGTTTGAAAAGAGTTTTCGGTATAGCTCAAAAGAAGGCTACACAAAAGGAGGAAGTTCCAAGCCTACTGTCCAAAGCAAGGTGATATCGAAGGTGCAAGAAAAGGGTGAAGAATCTGCTGGCAGCAAAAAAACACCTAATTCTTCTACCCCAAGTGGCCGAAAATGCTTCAAATGTCATGGTTTTGGGCATATCGCATCAGATTGTCCAAATAGGAGGATTGTAACTTTGGTTGAAGATCATAGTGATGGAGGAGAAGATGAAACTGACAACGAACCAAAATACGATGATGATGAGGAAGAGATTACTTATGCTGATCATGGTTTGTCTATTGTATTGCAAGGTAGTTTACAAGTGTCATATGTGGCCGACGATGAAAGTTAGGTGAGAAAAAATGTGTTTCACACTAAATGCACTTCTCTTGGCAAGGTGTGCTTGGTGATCATCGATAGTGGCAGTTTTGAGAACGTGGTTTCTTTGGAGATGGTGCAGAAGCTGAAGTTGGATACGATCCCTCATCCACATCCATACCAATTATGTTGGTTGCAAAAAGGAAATGACATCAAGGTAACTAAAAGATGTTTAGTTTCATTTTCTATTGGCAAGTATTATAAAGATAAAGTGTGGTGTGATGTTGCCCCTATGGATGCTTGTCATTTACTATTGGGAAGACCTTGGCATTATGATAGAAAAGTGTTGTATGATGGTTATAAACATACTTATTCTTTTAAAGTGAATGAAAAGAAGATTATCTTAGCTCCATTACAACCTTCCGAAATCAGTGCGCCAAAGAAGGAAGTTAGTGCTTTTATTTCTTATAGAGAATGCAGATATGAATTGGACAAGGGAGGTCATGTTTTGGCCCTAATGGTAGTAGAGGAGAACGAACAACATAAGGAGACACTGAAAATCATGCAACCAATCCTAGAAGAATTTCAAGATGTTATACCGGAAGAGATTCCACATGGCCTTCCACCTTTGAGAGACATTCAACATCACATTGATCTTATTCCGGGGGCTGTTCTACCTAATAAGGCTGCGTACAAAATGAGTCCTAAAGAACATGAAGAACTTCAAGGGCAAGTTGATGAATTAGTGAAAAAGGGGTTAATTCGGGAGAGCATGAGTCCCTGTGCAGTTCTAGCCTTGTTGGTGCCTAAGAAAGATGGTTCTTGGAGAATGTGCGTGGACAGTCGCACCATCAACAAAATCACAGTGGACTATCGCTTTCCTATTCCAAGGTTAGATGACTTACTTGATCAATTGTGTGGTGCTTGTATTTTCTCAAAAATTGATTTGAGGAGTGGCTATCACCAAATAAGAATGAGGCCCGGAGATGAGTGGAAAACAACGTTTAAAACTAGAGAAGGCTTATATGAATGGTTGGTTATGCCATTTGGACTATCTAATGCTCCTAGCACATTCATGAGATTTATGAATCACATACTTAAGCCATTCATTGGAATATTTGTTGTTGTTTATTTTGACGATATATTGGTGTACAGCAAGAGTGAAGAGGAGCATATGAGTCATTTGAAAGAAATCTTTCTTATTTTGAGGCAGCAAAAACTTTATGCTAATCTAAACAAATGTGATTTCTTTACTTCTAGTGTGGTGTTTTTGGGGTATGTTGTTTCAAAAGATGGAATCATGATGGATCAAAGTAAGGTGGAAGCTATTCTCAATTGGCCAACACTTGCTTCATTACATGATGTGAGGAGTTTCCATGGATTAACATCTTTTTATAGAAGATTCATCAAGAGTTTCAGCTCTATTGTCGCTCCAATCACCGAATGTCTGAAATGTGACAAATTCAAATGGACTAGTGAGGCTAACGATGCTTTTGAGCTTTTGAAAAGAAAGGTTACTGAGGCTCCTATCTTAGTTCTACCAAATTTTGATAATGTGTTTGAAGTTGAATATGATGCATCTAATGTGGGAATTGGTGCTGTTTTGAGTCAAGACGGAAGGCCCATTGCATTTTTTAGTGAAAAGCTGAATGATACAAGAAAGAAATACTCTACTTATGATAAGGAGTTTTATGCGATTTATCGAGCTTTGTCTCATTGGAGTCAATATCTTCTCGCCAAGCCATTTGTTCTATATTCTGATCATGAGGCATTAAAGTTCATTAATCATCAACACAAGCTAAACAAGAGGCATGCAGCTTGGGTGGAGTTCTTACAATCTTACAACTTTACAATCAAGCATAAATCTGGTGTTCAAAATGTAGTTGCTGACGCATTGAGCAGAAAGCATTCTTTATTATCAGCAATGGAAGTCAAAGTGGTTGGATTTGAAACATTCAAAGATCTATATGAGAATGATGTGGATTTTGGCTCGATATGGCAGAATTGCAAATCAGGTTCCTTTCAACAATTTTCGATCTTTGATGGTTTTCTTTTTCGAGCTAATGCTTTATGTGTTCCAACTTGTTCTTTGAGACAAGTAATTCTAGCTGAAGCTCATGGTGGTGTTTTGGGAGGACATTTCGGTAGGGACAAGACTCTAGCTCTTGTTCAATCAAATTTCTACTGGCCTAAAATGTTCAGAGATGCGGATAGACATGTGAAGCAATGCCGATTATGTCATTTGGCAAAAACAAGAAGTCAAAATTCTGGGTTGTACACTCCATTGCCAGTGCCAAATGCTCCATGGGAGGATGTGAGTCTTGATTTCGTTTTGGGACTGCCAAGAACTCAAAGGAACAAGGATTCTATCATGGTTGTTGTTGATAGATTTTCAAAAATGTCTCACTTTGTTCCATGCAACAAATCAAATGATGCATCTCATATTGCTGATTTATATTTTAAGGAGATTGTTAAATTGCATGGTATTCCAAGAACTATGGTGTCTGATCGAGATTCAAAATTTGTTAGTCATTTTTGGAGAACTCTTTGGAGGAAGCTGGGTACTTCTTTGAATTTCAGTAGCTCGCATCATCCACAAGCCGATGGGCAAACTGAGGTAACAAACCGAAGCTTGGGAAATTTACTTAGAAGCTATGTTGGCAAGAATATTAAGCAATGGGATGTCATTCTTCCACAAATTGAGTTTGCTTACAATCGTTCTATGCATCATAGTATTGGTAAGAGTCCTTTTGAGGTAGTTTATGGTGCTAATCCTGCTGGTCCTTTGGACTTAATCCCTCACTCTATAACAAAGCAATTTAGTGGAGATGCTGATGAAAGAGCTAAGCAGATAAAGAAGCTGCATGAGGGTGTGAAAGCAACCATTGAGAAGCAAAATGAGAGGTACATGCATGCTGCCAACAAACACAGAAAACATGTGGAGTTTAATGCAGGTGATTTGGTCTGGATTCATCTAAGGAAGGAGAGGTTTCCACCGGACAAATTTGGAAAATTGAAACCAAAGGCTGATGGTCCATTCAAGGTGCTTAAGAGAATTGGCAGAAATACTTATGAGATAGAGCTACCTGAAGATTACGGAGTATCCCCAACATTTAATGTGGCTGATTTGAGTCCTTTTTATAATCATGTTGATGAATCAAACGAAGACTTGAGGACAAGTCTCATTCAACCGGGGGAGATTGACACGGGAGTGTCTAATTTACTACAATCTGATTATATGAGCCTTGATTATGATCTAGTATCTTTTTCAGTCAATAATGATGCCTCATAATCTTTATCTCAGCACACTAAAAAATGACAGCTCATCAGCAAATTCTCTGCACAAAGTTAAAGCTGTTTCAAGGTGCTTTTCTTCAAGACAAAGGAATGCATTAAAGGAGTTGGTTGGCAGCTGTGAACATTTCTTCATTACCAATGAGGGCATTAAAATAGTTGGTTAGAAGCTGTAAACACTAAATTTCGAAATTCCCTATGCATGAAGGGTTGTTTCATGCACTAGTATTTATTTTGGTGTTTAGGACTTAGAAAGGACTTTTTTAGAAAACTGAGGATATTGGCAGAAGCTCTCTTGGAGTGCTCTTTTGAACTCTGTATCTCTTGGATGCGTCCTTGAGTGGTGAGTCTTTCACTTTCAGTTCTGTATCCTTGTTTATTATCATTAGGGTGGTGATCTTCTGTATCCCTTTTGATTTTTAAACTTGGTGGTGAGCTATATATCGTTTTATCGAAGTTTCTTCAAAAGTGCGTTCCTTGCCTTTTATGACATTTTCTATCTGAACAACTGTTATATCGGTTTTCTATCGACTTCCATTCTGTATTTTTCCCTCCCCGGTATCAGTGCTTCAACAAACCCTGCCAACCAAGACCACATGATTCAAGGTATTTTAAAGTTTAAACATCTGCAAGCTATAGATGAAGTGGATAAATGATCAGAAAACAATGGAGCATCATACTCAAGAAGTGAATCAGGGTAAACTATTAACCATTCTTGGTTAATCAGACATCTATTGAGTCAAGCCATTATTTTTCTGTTAGCAGCACCTTGATTACTCCAAATCAATTTACTTTTACTTACAAAAAAAAAAAAAATTACCCACAGATTTCATATTAGTCAATGTAGTAGTATCTATGTAATTATTGTTAGGATCGAGAGCACTAAGAGGGGGGGGGGGGGGGGGGGGGTGAATTAGTGCAGCGGAAATCTTTCAGCGATTAAAAACGAAAGCTGCGTTCGTTCGATAAAAACTATTTTGATGCAAAAGCCGATTCTAAGATTACTTATGATTAAGTACAGTTTACGTCTAAACACAGTTTGCGTCTAAGCGCAGTTTACGCAGTTTGCGTCTAAATGCAGATTGCGTCTAAGCGCAGTTTGCATCTAAGCGCAGTTTGCGTCTAAGCTCAGATTATGTCTAAGCGTAGTTTGCGTCTAAGCGCAATTTGCGTCTAGGCGCAGATTGCGTCTAAGCGCAGTTTGCAGTTATAAATGGAATCAAAACGTAAACGTAAACTGCAAAGAAACTCATTCGTAAAAGCGCAGAAGACAGTTTGCAGTTATAAATAGAATCAAAACGTAAATGTAAACTGCAATGTAAGGATCATACGAAAACACCGATTTACATCTGAATGCAGATTCAGAAAGATCAGAACTTAGAAACTTGTTCGTAAAAGCGCAGAGAGCAGTAGCTATGTAGGAGGTTTGCAGTAATGATAAAGTACTCAAAATAAAAGCAAACCAGAGATTTAGAGTGGTTCGGTCAGTCCTGACCTACTCCACTTTTGGCTTCCTCCACCGACGAGGTCACCGACGTCAACTAGGGGCCTTCCTTCAATAGGCGAAGGCCAACTGCCCTTTTACAGTTTCACTCCTTTTGACGGGCTCAGGAGACAACCCTTACAGAACCTTTCTCTCCTCTCTTTACAACTCAAGACTTGAAGAACAGAAAGAGGAGAACTTTTGGATTTTACACAAATTTGAGCTATTAGAATCACAGAAAAGATCAAGAATTCGGTGTAGGTCTGTATCTTTTCAGTGCTGAATGGGTGGGAATGATGCCAAATAATGTACCCACAGGTAGTTATAGTCTACAGCATGTGTAGTCATAACTATCGCATTCGCACTCTATGAGTTACTTGGCTTTGTCTATGACTTGTATAGATAAAGTTATTTGTAGAAACTTTACACATAATCAATTTACTTTTACTTACCAAAAAAAAAAGAATGGGTGGGGTATTTATAGGCCCCAACCCAGTTCAAATTTGGAGCTCAAAACGATCAAATCCCGGAATTCCGGGATCAGGCGGTTGCACCTCCTGACTAGGGCGGTTGCACCGCCTGGCAGAGCTCGAAGACTGAGCCTCTGGGCGGTGCTACCTCTGTCAGGGGCGGTTGCACCTCTCTGCTAGAGCTCGAAGACCGAGCTCAGGCGGTTGCACCGCCTAATTGGAGAGGTTGCACTGCATGGCAGAGCTCGAAACTTGAGCTCTAGCGGTGCTACCTCCTGACAGAGGAGGTTGCACCTCTTGGCTAGGGCGGTTGCACCGCCCAGTCTCACTGGGAGATATAGCTTGGGCGGTGCTACCTCCCTGCCTGGGCGGTTGCACCTCCCACAGCAACCTGGGTCCGAATGGGTTGAACCATTCGACCCAATTTGAGTTATTCAGGGGCCCAATTGCCCCAGGATTAAGCTAATGGGATCACCTCCCATTTCTAACTTAATCAAAGTGCTAACTACGATTATTTCCTAAGACATATTTTGTAGCTTGCTTCGGTGCGTCACTCGCTTCTTCTGGCGAGTTTCCGGTGAACTTCCGTCGATCATCCGATGAACCCTCGGTGATGCTCCTGCGGACTTCCGGCAAACTCCTGGACTGCGACGATCCACTTGGCAAGTTCCGACGAGCTCCTTTGGCAAGCTTCTGGACTTCTTGGATTTGTTCCCGCAGAACCTCCGACGACTGTCCGAACTTCCATCGAGCTCTCGAACACATATATTAGACAACATGCTGCATGTCATGACTCCGTGATCATTGTCATGACTCCGGCGCAACGTGCTGCATGTCTTACTTTCATCGTAGTTAATCCTGCACACTTATCTCAACACATATTAGACAACAAATTACAATTGACTTCATCATCAAAATCCGAGATTCAACAATCTCCCCCTTTTTTATGATGACAATCAATTGATAATGGAGTTTACCTTAACTCCCCCTGTCTATGTGCCATACATCTTGAATTTAAAAACTTTATAAATTCAAGAGACATATTTCCATCATGATTCCTATCATAATGTATCTCTTTGAAGATGATGTCAAGGCTTGACATACATTTTCAAATATAACAAGTTTGAATGATTGTTATTGTAGTAATTCATCATATTGTAAGATATTGACATGTAAAGCTGTGAAGCATGATGTTGATATCATTACATGATGTACACATTTCGAATATTTTAGCAAGTGTAGCATTGCATCACATGGTAAGATATCAGTTCGTACGATGCAAATTTTTGTTTGATATCTTGATACAGGGCATATGGCAATCATATATTTCTTGGTGATGCAAGTATGGCCTAATTATAGCATCAGTGATAGCAACCATATCAACATCAGTAATAGCAACCATATCATTATCAGTGATAGCAGGTATGGCCTAATCATAACATCAGTAATAGCAACCATATCAATTCATATTTTTCTCCCCCTTTGTCATCAACATAAAGCATGGTAGCATTATCAAAAAGCATGGTAGATGTGATTCCAGCAGGTTATCAAGCATATAAAGGAAGGCATGACACATATAATACTTTGAATATCTCTTCTCCTTGTTATGTTATAGTTCGTTGCTTGAAGGAGAAAACTCATTTTTCAAAAGGTTTTCATAAGAGGGTATAGGAAAATCCTATTTTTAGCATTCAAACCGAAAATAAGATGAACTTCTTACATGCATTCGGATATGAGTAAGCTACTGATTTTCAAAAACATTTGTCACATAATTTTCAACATGTTATTTGTTCAAGTGATACCAAGGCATGTAATAGTAATCAATAACGTCCGAAAAATAATTTTAACTAGTTTAAGTATTCGGACACATCAGCATTCCTAATTCTCTTCTTATGAAATCAAATTGTTCTTCACTTAGAGGTTTTGTAAAGATATCAGCTAGTTGATGTTTCGTATCAATGAATTCTATGATTACATCATGATTCGTAACATGATCTCCTATAAAGTGATGTCTGATATCAATATGTTTTGTTCTTGAGTGTTGTATAGGGTTTTTTGTTAGGCATATTGCACTTGTGTTATCACATTTAATGGGAATATTTTTAAGATGAACTTTATAATCTTCTAAGGTATTTTTCATCCAAACAACTTGTGCACAGCATGCACTTGCTGCAATATATTCAGCTTCGGTTGTTGATAGTGCAACCGAGTTTTGTTTCTTAGATGACCAGGAAACAAGGGCATGTCCTAAGAATTGACATGTTCCTGATGTGCTTTTTCTGTCTAATCTACAGCCAGCGAAGTCCGCATCAGCATAAGCAATTAACTCAAGCTTCTCTGATTTTGGGTACTATAATCCTAGATTTGTGGTACCATTAAGATATCTGAGTATTCTTTTAACTACCTTGAGATGAGATATCTTAGGGTTTGATTGAAATCTAGCACAAAGTCCTACACTGAACATTATGTCTGGTCTAGTTGTAGTGAGGTAAAAGCAAACTTCCTATCATACCCCTATAGGTTTTTTTATCGAAGCTTTCTCCACTTTCATCAATTTCTAACTTAGTGGAGGTGCTCATAGGAGTGTTAATAGCTTTTGAGTTATTCATATTAAACTTCTTTAGTAAACTCATTTAGTTTGACTAATAAAGATGTCATTGCTTAGTTGTTTGATTTGTAGACCTAAGAAGAATGTTAACTCTCCCATTAGACTCATTTCGAATTCAAGACTCATAGTTTTAGCAAAGGATTCACAAAGAGATTCATTCGTAGAACCAAAGATAATATCATCAACATAAATTTGAACAATGAGAAAATTATTTTCAAAGTTCTTGATGAATAATGTAATATCAACCTTGCCTTTTATGAAATTATTTTCAATAAGAAAAGAACTAAGTCTCTCATACCAAGCCCTTGGAGCTTGTTTTAAATCATAGAGAGCTTTAGTTAATCTAAACACATGATTAGGGAGACTATTATTTTTAAATCCAGGAGGTTGTTCAACATAGACTTCTTCGGAAATAAAGCCATTAAGAAAAGTGCTTTTAACATCCATTTGAAATAATTTAAAATTATTACTACTAGCGTAGGTAAGGAGCATTCTTATGGCTTCTAATCGAGCTACAGGAGCGAAGGTTTCTTCATAATCGATACCTTCGTCTTAGTTGAAACCTTTGGCCACTAATCTAGCCTTGTTTCTAACCACGATACCATTTTCATCTTGCTTGTCTCTAAAGACCCATTTAGTACCAATAACTAAATGGTCATTTGGCCTTGGAACAAGCGTCCACACCTCATTTCTCTCAAATTGATTTAATTCATCTTGCATTGCGATAATCTATGAATCATCTTTCATGGCTTCATCAACACATTTGGGTTCAATTTGGGAGAGAAAGGCGGCGTTGGCACAAAAATTTTTAAAAGAAGATCGTGTTTGAACCCCTTTTGATGTGTCTCCTAAGATTAGCTCCTTAGGATGAGCATCTATATACTTCCAACCCTTGGGTAAGGAAATCTGGGAAGTGGATGCATCCAAGTTGCTAGTTGGAGATGGGGTTGCGTTTAAATTCAAAGAATCAAAATTAACATCATCGTCAAGATCATTTTTCCTAATTTCAGAAATCTCATTGAAAACAACATGGATGGATTCTTCAATAATTAAAGTTCTTTTATTGAAAATACGAAAAGCTTTAGAAACCGAAGAATAACCAAGAAAGATTCCTTCATCAGATTTAGCATCGAATTTTCCTAAGTTATCCTTTTCATTTAAGATAAAACATTTACACCCAAAGACTTTAAAATATGAGACATTGGGTTTTTTGTTGTTCCATAACTCATAAGGAGTTTTGGTGAGTAAGGGTCTTACTAGAACTCTATTCAAAATATAGCATGCAATGTTTATGGCTTCGGCCCAAAAATATTTGGGTAGGCTATGTTCATTCAACATGGTTCTTGCCATTTCTTGTAGATTTCGATTTTTTCTTTCTACTACTCCATTTTGTTGAGGATTTCTTGGAGTAGAAAAGTTATGGTTGTATCCATTGAGTTCACAGAATTCTTGGAAGTCATGGTTTTGAAATTCTCCACCATGATCACTTCTAATTGACGAAATCATAGAACCCTTCTGATTTACAAAACTTGGTAAAATATTTAAAGCATTCATTTTTTTGTTTTAAGAAGTAGGTCCATGTATATCTGCTATAGTCATTAACAATGACAAAGGCGTACTTGCTACCTCCAAGACTCGATGTAGAGATTGGTCCGAATAAGTCCATGTGGATCAATTGTAAGGGCCTAGAGGTGCTTATTTGATTCTTAGCTTTGAAACTACCCTTAATTTGTTTACCTAATTGGCAAGCATCACATACATTATCTTTGATGAACTTGATATGAGAAATTCCTTTTACAAGTTCTCTAGATGATATTTGAGTGATTAGTTTCATGCTAGCATGACCTAATCTTCTATGCCATAGCCAGGCATCCTCATTCATAACCGCAAAACACATTTCATCACATAAATCATTGATGTCAATAGTGTATACGTTATTTTGTTTTAATGCAATCATAGACATGTTCTTATGTGGTTTTTCAATGATGCAAGCATTAGATTCGAATTTGACAGTGTATCCTTTATCACATAATTGACTAATGCTCAAGAGGTTATGTTTTAAACCATCAACTAACAAAACATCTTCAATAAAAAAGTTGGATTTGTTACCTATGGTTCTTTTGCCAATGATTTTACCCTTGTTGTTGTCTCCGAATGTGACATAGCCTTCGTCTATGCTAGTGAGCTTAGAGAATTGAGATGGATCTCCGGTCATATGCCTTGAGCATCCACTATCAAGGTACAATCTTTTGCTCCTAGTTTGCGATGGTGTGGGTTTCTACAAGAAAGGATGATTTTTAGGTACCCATTTGCTTTTGGGTGCCTCAAAGATAGATCTACATTATTTATCATGTTGCATAGAGTTTATCATGGTTCCTTTAGGAACCCAAATCAATTTGTTTGGACTAATTTTCTTGAATGGACAATAATGCGTCTTGTGTCCAATTTTGCAACAAAAGTTACATTTTGGTTGGTGTTGAACATGTAAGATGGGGCCTTTTATAAAGGTAGTTGGATTTAGGTGAGGACTTCTCACAAATCCAATTCCACTTCTTTTTGGAACGTGACCCTTGTTTGCAAGGATTATGTTCAATGGCTTGCTACCAACCTCGAATTTCTTCAAGGTGTCCTTAAGTAGCAGGTTTTCTTTTTGGAGAGTTTCTAGATCATGACATTTGATACATGAATTTAAACTATTATGATATTCAATTTTTAACTTATCAAAATCACAAGTAAGACTATCATGCTCCTTTTTCAGCAATTTGTATTTTCTATTGATAATCTTGCATTTATCAAATAAGTCATGGAAGGCATTTAATAATTCATCGAAAGATAAATCAGCATCTAATAAATTCGTTACCTCCTCTCCGATGGCTATTAAGGCGTAATGAGCAACTTGCTCGGTGTTGGACTCCTCTTCTTCAGACGCGTTCGAATCATCCCATGTTGCTTTGAGCGCCTTCTTTTTTGTTGTTCTCTTTTTGGCTTGGGGACAATCACTCTTGTAGTGTCCCGACTTTTTGCACTCATTGCAAATAACTTGGTCTTTCTTGGGTTCAAGTTTACTTTTAGTGTCATTCTTAAATTTGTTTCTTTTAATGAATTTTTTAAATTTTCTTGTTAGAAGTGCCAAGTCATCATCACAGTCCTCATCACTTGAGTTTTCTTTCAAGTGATCTTCCAAAGTTCTAAGTGCCATATCCTTCCTGTTCTTTGGAAGGATGTCTTCTTGCTCTTCATGAGCTTTGCAAGTCATCTCGTAGGTCATTAATGACCCAATTAGTTCTTCAAGAGGGAAGTTGTATAGATCTTTTGCTTCTTGAATAGCAGTGACTTTAGGATCCCAACTCTTAGGAAGGGATCTTAGAATCTTATTTACGAGCTCAAAATCCGAAAAACTTTTACGAGTCCTTTTAGACCGTTGACAACATCCGTGAAACGGGTAAACATGTCGCCAATAGTCTCACTCGGTTTCATCCGAAAAAGTTCGAAAGAGTGTAACAAAAGATTGATTTTTGACTCTTTCACTCTACTTGTGCCATCATGAGTCACTTCGAGTGTATGCCAAATATCAAATGCAGTTTCACAAATCGAAACACGATTAAACTCGTTTTTATCAAGTGCGCAAAATAAGGCATTCATAGCCTTTGCATTAAGAGCGAAAGCCTTCTTCTCCGAATCGTTCCAATCGATCATTGGAAGAGAAGACTTTGAAAAATCATTCTCGACAAGATTCCAGAGTTCAACGTCCATAGAAATAAGAAAGATCCTCATTCAGGTCTTCCAATAGGTGTAGTCCATCCCATTAAACATGGGTGGACGTGTAATGGAATGGCCCTCTTGGTTTCCGGCGTAAGCCATCTCTCTTGGGTTTTAATCCGTTTGAGAGTTAACCGGGCTCTGATACCAATTGTTAGGATCGAGAGCACTAAGAGGGGGGGGGGGGGGGGTGAATTAGTGCAAGTGAAATCTTTCAGCGATTAAAAACGAAAGCTGCGTTCGTTCGATAAAAACTATTTTGATGCAAAAGCTGATTCTAAGATTACTTATGATTAAGTGCAGTTTAAGTCTAAACACAGTTTGCGTCTAAGCGCAGTTTACGCAGTTTGCGTCTAAATGCAGATTGCATCTAAGCGCAGTTTGCATCTAAGCGTAGTTTGCGTCTAAGCTCAGATTGCGTCTAAGCGTAGTTTTCGTCTAGGCCCAGATTGTGTCTAAGCGCAGTTTGCAGTTATAAATGGAATCAAAACGTAAACATAAACTGCAAAGAAACTCGTTCGTAAAAGCGCAGAAGACAGTTTGCAGTTATAAATAGAATCAAAACGTAAATGTAAACTGCAATGTAAGGATCGTACGAAAACACCGATTTACGTTTGAATGCATATTCGAAAAGATCAGAACTTAGAAACTTATTCGTAAAAGCGCAGAGAGCAGTAGCTATGTAGGAGGTTTGTGTTAGGACTCTAGCTTGGAGAGTCCTAATTGAGAGGGACATTCAGGTAAAAATGTTAGGACTCTAGCTAGGAGAGACCTAATTGAGAGGGACATTCTGTTAGGACTCTAGCTAGGAGAGTCCTAATTATGAGGGGCATTCATGTAGGTGGTTTTTTCTTAGAGAAGAATTAGGAGTTGTAAGGGAATAGGAGTCTTGAGTAGGAGTCCTATTAGGAGTTGGTTAGAAGTAAGAGTCTTAAGTAGGAGTCCTATTAGGAGTTAGGGTTTAGAAGCCCTATAAATAGCCATGTATTCCTTCTCTTTTCATAAGCAATAGATGAATCTTTTCTGCAGCCTTTGAGCAGCAACTTGGAGGGAGGAACCCCTATAGAGTTCCAAGGAGGCCGATCCCCTAAAGAGATCAATCCCAAGTTTAGAATCTACAAGGGTTCTAACACCTGGTATCAGAGCAGCGTTGTTGGCGTCTCGCAGCCCTTCCACAGCCATCCATCAACCCTCTACAACCATCCAAAGCAATTCCCACAATTGCTTAAAAGATCGTCACCGAATTCCGCCATCATCTCCACCACCGCGGATCATCCTTTGATCTCCCCGTGAATTGCAACAGGTTTTGGTTTCCTACCTTACTACTGCTGCAATTTAGTTATCCTTATTCGAAAATCCAAAAAAAAAAAAAATTGTTCCTATATTGCTGCATAAACTTTTCGTCACAAAGTTTTCATCTCTACGACGAAAGATACATTGCAGAATTCCAGCCGCATAGCACCATCTGTTTGATCTTGCTACTGTGCTTTTTCAATCCAAATTTCTACGAAATTTTTATGACATCTTTGACACTTCCTAACAGTAGATTTCCCTTTAGTTTCATCAAAAATTCTCAATATAAACTATTTATCTTTTATGTCCAATCTACTGCACTTGAATTGCAGAATTCAAGCCGCATAGCACCATCTGTTTGATCTTGCTACTGTGCTTTTTCTATCCAAATTTCTACGAAATTTTTATGACATCTTTGACACTTCCTAATAGTAGATTTCCCTTTGGTTTCATCGAAAAATTCTCAATATAAATTACTGATCTTTTATGTCCAATCTGCTGCACTTGAAAATCTATGCTGCAGAAAATTTCAGCTGCATATCGTTGCCTTAACCCATCTATTTGCAATCTTTTTTGAATGAAATTTCTTATACACTTCATAGATCATCTTGGCTTCCATCTAATATTGATCTATTAAGAAATTCATCTCTAAAAATGATTTTATGTTGCTGCAAATTTTCATCGTAACCCGCTGAAATTTTTCGACGATAATTCTGCAATTGCAACTTGCACCAATTTCCTTGCTGTTATACTGTCGAAATTTTCTTGATTAAATTAGATATCCTTGCTGTCATATAAACTGTGATTTTGCTATCAATTCCCTCCTCAATTCTCTCAAGTTTTTGGTGGAAATTACGTCAAGAAACCATTGTTTCTTCGACGACAATTCTACTCTTACAAGACAGCATATACTTGCTGCAACTTCCACGGATTTCTGTCAAACCTTTGCTGCCATCTACCACAGATCCAAAACTTTCATCCACAGCCCTAAAACTCCACTAAATCACACCCTCAAACTGCACCCAAAACTGCCACAAAATAAGCCTAAATCGTAACCTACATCCACCGATCCACCAACCCTTTCGACCATCACTTCTCTCAACCTATACATGCCTTTAACCTAACAATAAAAGAGAGATCTTAAAATCATAGATTTGGAGGCATATACTATGGCATCTAAGGAGGCAATCAATGCTAAATTCGAAGCCTTGGAGGCGCGAATGGAGGATAAGATTCGGATGCTCTTTACCGAACTCAGATTGGGCCGCCGACTAAGCCCGAAGAAATCATATCAAGGAGAGAGCTTTGCCCAATCACACCAAGCCCAACGATATGACTTCCAAGAGAGGGGAGGCTCTATGACCGACCCCAACTATCCATGCATGAGAGTGGACTTCCCTAGATGGGAAGAAGGAGACCCGATTGGTTGGATCTCACGCGCGGAGCGATATTTTCGGTACCACAAAACCGCAGATGCATCTATGGTGAAAATTGCAGCTATACATCTTGAAGGGGATGCTATACAATGGTTTGACTGGTTTGAACATACTTATGGAGTCCTTTCATGGCGATAATTCAAAGAAGGACTGCTGATTTGCTTCAGACCAACCGATTACGAGAATATTGACGAACAACTAGCAAAGATCCAACAAACCTCCACCATTCAGGAGTACCAAATCAGGTTTGAAAGGTTATCTAATCAAACTCATGATTGGTCTCAAAAACAGCTATTGTGGACCTTCATTGAGGGCTTGAAGCCGGAGATCCGAGGAGAAGTTAAAGCGCGACAACCGTATACGCTTATGGCAGCCATCTCTTTCGCACGACATCAAGAGGAGCAATTGAACCATTAAGCTCGGAGGACTAGGGTCTCTCCTCAACCAGTAATATTGAAGCCCCTAGCCCCCCCTACTGTCGACCAAGTCCCTACACTAAAGAGGTTAACAAGAGAAGAGCTTCGGGAGCGATATGCGAAGGGGTTATGTTGGCATTGTGATGAGCCGTGGAGCCGTGAGCATCGTTGTAGTAAAGGAGGACTTCTTATGATTGAACTGATAGAAGAAGAGGTCATTGAACATCCAAAAAAGAGCCTTGAACATGAAGAAGAAGATGTAAAAGAAGAGCCACAACCGACCGAAGTTACGGTACATACACTAGCTAGCTACTCAAACCCGCAAACGATGAAAATTGGAGGCCTTCTCAAACAACAACCAATCACTGTTCTCATCGACACGGGCAGTACTACTAACTTCCTAAATAGTAAGCTTACTGTTCCGATATCATTACCTATCGAGAATCGCTACAGGTTTGATGTTAAGGTCACCGACGGACGGATTTTGAATTGTGATCATAGGCGCTTGCAGGAGAAACTATTGCTGCAGGACCAAGAGATAATTGCATATTTCTTCCTTCTCCCTCTTAACAATCATGTGGCCATGCTCAGAATTAAATGGTTGACGACATTAGGTGATATTTCTTGGAATTTTATGAAACTAATTATGAAATTTTACAGTAAGGAGAAACAGGTGACATTGCACGGGAAACGTGGGGGCGACATAACAACGATTTGCACACAACAAATGGAGAATGTTTTGCATAAAGCATGCAGCGGCTTTTTGGTACAACTTGAGCAGCAAACAAAGGGAGAGCCAACAGAATTTGAAGATCCAAATCTACTTCCTTTGCTTGCTGAATTTTCAAATATATTTGACGAACCGCGCAACCTACCTCTTACCTGTCGGCATGATCATTGTATAATGATTCTTCCAGGAAAATCTTCAGCAAAGGCTCAGCCATATCAGTATCCACATCTCCAGAAGGATGAAATAGAAAGGATTATAAAAGAGATGCTCGAAATAGGAGTTATTCGGCCAAGTTGCAACCTCTACTCTTCGCCGGTGCTACTTGTACGCAAGAAGGACGGAACAAGGCGAATATGTGTTGATTACCGAGCTCTCAATGGCATAATCATCAAGGACAAATACTTTATTCCAATAGTAGATGAATTGCTAGATGAAAGGGAGCACAAATCTTTACAAAGCTGGACCTTTGATCCGGGTATCATCAAATACGAGCATGCGAAGAAGACATACGGAAAACCACCTTTTGAACACACAACAACCATGAATTTTTGCTTTCTTCAACAAAAGGTGGAATATCTTGGGCATATCATATCAGAGGAAGGTGTGGCAGTGGACCCCTTCAAAATTGGAGCAATGCAAAACTGGCCGACCTCGAGAAACATAAAATTGCTACATGGCTTTTTGGGTTTAACAGGCTACTACCGCAAGTTCATGAAAAACTATGGAAAGATCAGTGCACCACTTACTTCCTTACTAGAAAAAGATGTCTTCCAATGGTTGGACAGAGCCTCCGCTGCCTTCGACAAACTTAAGGCAGCCATGACGACGACGCCGGTGCTAACACTACCAGATTTCAACCGACCCTTCATTATTGAGGCCGACACATCTGGAGTCAGAATTGGAGCCATTCTCATGCAAGATGGTCGACCACTCGCATGCACTAGCAAGGCATTATCTCCCTCCGATCAAAATATGTCAACATATGATAAGGAGATGCTCGCCATTGTGCGCGCAGCAACGAGGTGGAGATTGTACTTGATCAGGCGATACTTTCAAATCAAGACCGACAATAAAAGCCTAAAATATCTCTTGGAGCAGAAGATATCTTCCCCCGAGCAGCAAAAATGGGTAACAAAACTTCTTGGCTTTGATTTTGAAATAACTTACAAAAAGGGGAAAGAGAATGTTCTTGCAGATGCGCTTTCGCAACTACCCGAGCAAGTTGAAGTTTCGACCGTTTCACTTCCGACCAGCGACTTCCTTGAGGATATTAAGATGGAATGGCAGGAAGATTCAGATACTAGTAAGATTATAAAAAAATTGGAGGAAGCACCAAGCTCCGTGGCTCATTACAATTGGGACTCAAAAGAATTACACTATAAGGGACGCATTGTGCTTGTGACAAATTCTACTTGCATCTTCAATAGCAGATTTTGGAACAAGTTATTCTATATGCAGGGTACTAAATTGAAAAGGAGTACGACATATCACCCACAAACCAACAGCCAACCGGAAGTTTTAAACAGGTGCTTGGAGACAGCCCAAAGCCACCCACCAAATATGACTACCCAAAGAGAACTCCAGACCCAGCCAAGTGCCATTATTGATCGACGGATCGTGACTCGACGACGACGACCCACTAATGAAGTGCTAATACAATGGGCGAACCTACCAAAAGAAGATGCCACTTGGGAGAACTATGACGACTTGAAGATCAAATTCCTAGAATTCATGAATCATCAGCCTCGAGGACAAGGCTGATTTGAAGAGGGCGGGTCTGTTAGGACTCTAGCTTGGAGAGTCCTAATTGAGAGGGACATTCATGTAAAAATGTTAGGACTCTAGCTAGGAGAGACCTAATTGAGAGGGACATTCTGTTAGGACTCTAGCTAGGAGAGTCCTAATTGTGAGGGGCATTCATGTAAGTGGTTTTTTCTTAGAGAAGAATTAGGAGTTGTAAGGGAATAGGAGTCTTGAGTAGGAGTCCTATTAGGAGTTGGTTAGAAGTAAGAGTCTTAAGTAGGAGTCCTATTAGGAGTTAGGGTTTAGAAGCCCTATAAATAGCCATGTATTCCTTCTCTTTTCATAAGCAATAGATGAATCTTTTCTGCAGCCTTTGAGCAGCAACTTGGAGGGAGGAACCCCTATAGAGTTCCAAGGAGGCCGATCCCCTAAAGAGATCAACCCCAAGTTTAGAATCTGCAAGGGTTGACATATTTTTATCATATGTTGATTTGAAAGTATCGCTTGATCAAGTACAATCTCCACCTCGTTGCTGCGCGCACAATGGCGAGCATCTTCTTATCATATGTTGACATATTTTGCTCGGAGGGAGATAATGCCTTGCTAGTGTATGCGAGTGGTCGACCATCTTGCATGAGAATGACTCCAATTCCGACTCCAGATGTGTCGGCCTCAATAATGAAGGGTCGGTTGAAATCTGGTAGTGTTAGCACCGGCGTCGTCGTCATGGCTGCCTTAAGTTTGTCGAAGGCAGCGGAGGCTCTGTCCAACCATTGGAAGACATCTTTTTCTAGTAAGGAAGTAAGTGGTGCACTGATCTTTCCATAGTTTTGCACGAACTTACGGTAGTAGCCTGTTAAAACCAGAAAGCCAAGTAGCAATTTTATGTTTCTCGAGGTCGGCCAGTTTTGCAATGCTCCAATTTTGAAGGGGTCCACTGCCACACCTTCCTCTGATATGATATGCCCAAGATATTCCACCTTTTGTTGAAGAAAGCAAAAATTCGTGGTTGTTGTGTGTTCAAAAGGTGTTTTTCCGTATGTCTTCTTCGCATGCTCGTATTTGATGATACCCGGATCAAAGGTCCAGCTTTGTAAAGATTTGTGCTCCCTTTCATCTAGCAATTCATCTACTATTGGAATAAAGTATTTGTCCTTGATGATTATGCCATTGAGAGCTCGGTAATCAACACATATTCGCCTTGTTCCGTCCTTCTTGCGTACAAGTAGCACCGGCGAAGAGTAGAGGTTGCAACTTGGCCGAATAACTCCTGTTTCGAGCATCTCTTTTATAATCCTTTCTATTTCATCCTTCTGGAGATGTGGATATTGATATGGCTGAGGATTTACTGAAGATTTGTCTGGAAGAATCATTATTCAATGATCATGCCGACGGGTAAGAGGTAGGTTGCGCGGTTCGTCAAATATATTTGAAAATTCAGCAAGCAAAGAAAGTAGATTTGGATCTTCAAATTCTGTTGGCTCTCCCTTAGTTTGCTACTCAAGTTGTACCAAAAATCCGCTGCATGCTTTATGCAAAATATTCTCCATTTGTTGTGTGCAAATCGTTGTTATGTCGCCCCCACGTTTCCCGTGCAATGTCACCTGTTTCTCCTTACTGTAAAATTTCATAATTAGTTTCATAAAATTCCAAGAAATATCACCTAATGTCATCAACCATTTAATTCTGAGCATGGCCTCATGATTGTTAAGAGGGAGAAGGAAGAAATCTGCAATTATCTCTTGGTCCTGCAGCAATAGTTTCTCCTGCAAGCGCCTATGATCACAATTCAAAATCCGTCCGTTGATGACCTTAACATCAAACCTGCAGCGATTCTCGATAGGTAATGCTATCCGAACAACAAGCTTACTATATAGAAAGTTAGTAGTACTACCCGTGTCGATGAGAATAGTGATCGGTTGTTGTTTGAGAAGGCCTCCAACTTTCATCGTTTGCGGGTTTGAGTAGCTAGCTAGTGTATGTACTGTAACTTCGGTCGGTTGTGGCTCTTCTTCTGCATCTTTTTCTTCATGTTCAAGGCTCTCTTTTGGATGTTCAATGACCTCTTCTTCTATCGGTTCAATCATAAGATGTCCCCCTTTACTACAGCGATGCTCACGGCTCCACGGCTCGTCATAATGCCAACATAACCCCTTCGCATATCGCTCCCGAAGCTCTTCTCATGTTAACCTCTTTAGTGTAGGGACTTGGTCGACAGTAGGGGGGGCTAAAGGCTTCAATATTACTGGTTGAGGAGAGACCCTAGTCCTCCGAGCTTCATGGTTCAATTGCTCCTCTTGATGTCGTGCGAAAGAGATGGCTGCCATAAGCATATACGGTTGTCGCGCTTTAACTTCTCCTCGGATCTCCGGCTTCAAGCCCTCAATGAAGGTCCTCAATAGCTGTTTTTGAGACCAATCATGATTTTGATTAGATAACCTTTCAAACCTAGTTTGGTACTCCTGAATGGTGGAGGTTTGTTGGATCTTTGCTAGTTGTTCGTCAATATTCTCGTAATCGGTTGGTCTGAAGCGAATCAGCAGTCCTTCATTGAATTGTCGCCATGAAAGGACTCCATAAGTATGTTCAAACCAGTCAAACCACTGTATAGCATCCCCTTCAAGATGTATAGCTGCAATTTTCACCATAGATACATCCGCAGTTTTGTGGTACCGAAAATATAGGAACGATTTTTTTTTTTTTTTTTGGATTTTCGAATAAGGATAACTAAATTGCAGCAGCAGTAAGGTAGGAAACCAGAACCTGTTGCAATTCACAGGGAGATCAAAGGATGATCCGTGGTGGTGGAGATGATGACGGAATTCGGTGACGATCTTTTAAGCAATTGTGGGAATTGCTTTGGATGGTTGTAGAGGGTTGATGGATGGCTGTGGAAGGGCAGCGAGATGCCAAGAACACTGCTCTGATACCTGGTGTTAGAACCCTTACAGATTCTAAACTTGGGGTTGATCTCTTTAGGGGATCGGCCTCCTTGGAACTCTATAGGGGTTCCTCCCTCCAAGTTGCTGCTCAAAGGCTGCAGAAAAGATTCATCTATTGCTTAACAAAAGAGAAGGAATACATGGCTATTTATAGGGCTTCTAAACCCTAACTCCTAATAGGACTCCTACGTAAAACTCTTACTTCTAACCAACTCCTAATAGGACTCCTACTCAAGACTCCTATTCCCTTACAACTCCTAATTCTTCTCTAAGAAAAAACCTCCTACGTGAATGCCCCTCACAATTAGGACTCTCCTAGCTAGAGTCCTAACAGAATGTCCCTCTCAATTAGGACTCTCCTAGCTAGAGTCCTAACATTTTTACATGAATGTCCCTCTCAATTAGGACTCTCCAAGCTAGAGTCCTAACACTACTCCACTTTTGGCTTCCTCCACCGACGAGGTCACCGACGTCAACTAGGGGCCTTCCTTCAATAGGCGAAGGCCAACTGCCCTTTTACAGTTTCACTCCTTTTGACGGGCTCAGGAGACAACCCTTACAAAACCTTTCTCTCCTCTCTTTACAACTCAAGACTTGAAGAACAGAAAGAGGAGAACTTTTGGACTTTACACAAATTTGAGCTCTTAGAATCACAGAAAAGATCAAGAATTCGGTGTAGGTCTGTATCTTTTCAGTGCTGAATGGGCGGGGTATTTATAGGCCCCAACCCAGTTCAAATTTGGAGCTCAAAATGATCAAATCCCGGAATTCCGGGATCAGGCGGTTGCACCTCCTGACTGGGGTGGTTGCACCGCCTGGCAGAGCTCGAAGACTGAGCCTCTGGGCGGTGCTACCTCTGTCAGGGGCGGTTGCACCTCTCTGCCAGAGCTCGAAGACCGAGCTCAGGCGGTTGCACCGCCTGACTGGAGAGGTTGCACCGCCTGGCAGAGCTCGAAACTTGAGCTCTGGTGGTGCTACCTCTTTACAGAGGAGGTTGCACCGCCCAGCCTCGCTCGGAGACTGAGCCCTGGGCGATTGCACCTCTTGGCTGGGGCGGTTGCACCGCCCAGTCTCGCTGGGAGACATAGCCTGGGCGGTGCTACCTCCCTGCCTGGGCGGTTGCACCTCCCACAGCAACCTAGGTCCGAATGGGTTGAACCATTCGACCCAATTTGAGTTCTTCAGGGGCCCAATTGCCCCAGGATTAAGCTAATGGGATCACCTCCCATTTCTAACTTAATCAAAGTGCTAACTACGATTATTTCCTAAGACATATTCTGCAGCTTGCTTCGGTGCATCACTCGCTTCTTCCGACGAGTTTCCGGCGAACTTCCGTCGATCATCCGATGAACCCTCGGTGAAGCTCCTGCGGACTTCCGGCAAACTCCTGGACTACGACATTCCACTTGGCAAGTTCCGACGAGCTCCTTTGGCAAGCTTCTGAACTTCTCGGATTTGTTCCCGCAAAACCTCCGACGACTGTCCAAACTTCCGTCGAGCTCTCGAACTCCCAACGTGATCATTGTCATTACTCCGGCGTAACTCCTGCTGCATGTCTTACTTTCATCGTAGTTAATTCTGCACACTTTTTTTTTTTTGTAAGTAAAAGTAAATTGATTATGTGTAAAGTTTCTACAAATAGCTTTATCTATACAAGTCATAGACAAAGCCAAGTAACTCATAGAGTGCGAATGCGATAGTTATGACTACACATGCTGTAGACTATAACTACCTGTGGGTACATTATTTGGCATCATTCCCAAGATCTTTAGCTAATAGCAAAATTAAATTTGATAAAAATATCTTTTTCTCTTCGGGTGAAGTGCTCGGTTTTGAAATCATGCTCCATACTCCTGCATGTGTTGAGATCCTACACACTTATCTCAACACATATATTAGACAATAAATGACAATTGACTTCATCATCAAAATCCGAGATTCAACAATTATTAAAACTCTGAAGCTGACTTTCTGAAAGCTGTCTACCCCCCACTTTTTCATTTGTGTACCGAACAGTATTAAAGTCACCAAGAACAATCCAAGGTACATTAAGACTACCATCTGCAATGTTAGTTAGATCAGACCACAGTGTATTTCTTTCTTGCATACTGTTTGAAACATATATACCAGTGAAATTGAATTGACAGTCATTCTTTTTGTCCTTTACCTTAAGATGGATGAATTGATCAGTAGCAGAAATATACCAAGCACTAATAGAGTTAGGATGCCATAAGACCCATATTCTACCAAAAGTTTCATTTGAGTCATTGGTAAACAGTTCTGCGTCCGGCCATATTAAATTCTTTTGAGCTAGAACGCGCGATTGTTTAATTTTCGTTTCCACTAGAATAACAATATCATATGCGGCAGACTTGATTATTCTGTTGAGCTCTAGACATTTCTCGGTCTTATTAAGTCCACGAACATTCCAGCATGTTATCTTCATCAATAATAAACAAATGAAAAAGATGGTAAGGTATTCATCCTACGACTTTGGATGGACTGCACCATCCTTTTTCTTATCCTTTGGTTTTGTATTTTCCTCCCACACAATATCCGTACCTTTTATGACTTTATTCCTATATTTATCCACTTCATCTACAGCTTGCAGATATTTAAACTTTAAAATACCTTGAATTATGTGGTCTTGATTGGTAGGATTTGTTGAAGCATGATAAGATTATTACGGCAATATCCTTGTTAGTATTTGTTGGAGCAGCCTGGCTAGAGAGGTTCGTTGGGGCATGAGTTTGTTGAGACAGAATATCCTTATTGGCGATGTTTGTTGCGGCCTGAGTTTGTTTAGGAAGAATATCCTTGCTGGCGAGATTTGTTTGGGCCTGAGTTCGTTGAGCTATTGTGGACAGATCTGATGATATTGGGAGAGATGAATTTCCTGACTTATGCTTCTCCTGTCCACTAGTACCAAGGGAAACTTCTGTTATGGAAGGCTCAGACCTTATAGGAAGAGGTAAAGTTTTGGATTTGTCCTTCTGTCCGCGGTGTTGTCCTTGCGAGTCGGAATGCTCAATAGTCTTCGCCACCATCGGTGCTACTGCCATTAGAGATGACTCGCTTTGTTGCTGAGGTGCTTGACGTGGTCGATAGACCTTTGTGGTCGGTTTTGGAGTTTGCTGACAAGCTCCATTTGCATGACCAAAAGATAAGCAATGCTGACATCGTTGTGGCTTCTAGGAATATGAGACATGTACTTTTCGAGTGTTCCCGTCAAGATCACGAAAGAAAAACTCATTAGGAAGATCTTCGTCAGAAGAAACCAGTACACAGGCTCGTACAAATGCTAATCTCGTCTGAGCTGCTATTGCTTTGTCGATGTAGAGTGGCTGTCCTAGAGTGCTGCATAACTTTGCAATAAAACGTCGACTCTAAAGATGTAGAGCAAGACCTTGAAAGGATACCCATAATGGAATAGACTATAGGCTATCTAACTCCAAACGTACATCAGGAGACCAGCGTCGTAGAATCATTGGATGGCCGCGAATAGTCCAGAATGTTGAATCTCGGATTTTGATGATGTAGTCAATTGTCATTTGTTATCTAATCTATATGTTGAGATAAGTGTGCAGGATTAACTACGATGAAAGTAAGACATGCAGTAGAAGTTTTTTTTTTTTTGGTAAGTAAAAGTAAATTGATTATGTGTAAAGTTTCTACAAATAGGTTTATCTATACAAGTCATAGACAAAGCCAAGTAACTCATAGAGTGCGAATGCGATAGTTATGACTACACATGCTGTAGACTATAACTACCTGTGGGTACATTATTTGGTATCATTCCCAAGATCTTTAGCTAATAGCAAAATTAAATTTGATAAAAATATCTTTTTCTCTTCGGGTGAAGTGCTCGATTTTGAGATCATGCTCCATACAGGATCTTGAGTCTCTAATAATCTCTTTCAAGAGCTGAGCATTGTTTATGTGTTGACATTCAAAGATTCTATTATATCTCTCCTTCCACATCCACCAAATAGCGCATCTGAAAGTAACCTTTGCCAGTTGAGAAACATTGCATAAGGTCGCCTAGTTCTTGATGCAAGTTTGGTTGCGGTAGTCTATTGAGTTCAAATCGCTGGAGAATCTCCTTCCATATCCATTTTGTATAATTACAAGCAAAATAAAGGTGATCAACAGTTTCTTCTTGTTGCAAACAAAGGGAGCATCGGTTAACATGATAGATACCTCTTCTTTTCATATTGTCTATTGTAGGTAGTTTATTGAGAAGGGCCTGCCATGTACATAAGGAGTGTCTTTGTGATCCCGGTCGATCCCATGTCCAACTACTTGGGACCCACTTGTTATTTCTTTGCCTAATTTGATTTCATGCGGATGTGGCACTAAATTTGCCATTGTCATGAGGCCAAATAAGTATATCTGAAGAGTTGTTCCTGATTGGAATAGCTATGATAGTCGGCCAAAGTGATAACATTTCGGGAGAAATAGGATTAGGGAGACACCAGGTACCGTTAGCAATGAACTCGGAAACCTTCCGATCTTTGGGAGGCCCAAGATCTTTTCGTATTCTGTCGCCATATAATTGAAATATACTCTTCCCATTCACCCAAGGATCGTACCACATATTAGTACTAGTTCCAGAAGAGATTGCATAAGAAATGTGTTTGATTAGCCAATTCCTTGCCTTTAAAATCCCTTTCCAAGCTGCAGAGTGGTATGTTCTTGTTGAAATTTCCCAGATTGATTCCTTTGAAAGATACCTAGCAGAAACCCATTGTGACCATAAGGAACATTTGTTTTGCAAAAGATCCCACAATTGTTGTACCAAGCATGCTTGATTCCAATCTCTAGTATTTCTCAAGTTTAGCCCCCCTTCATCTTTCGGTTTGCAAATGCTATCCCAATTTACCATATGCATTACCTTATCATTTGTGCCATTCCAGAAGAAGTTCATTAATAACCGTTCAATATCTTGGAGAAGTCCAGCAGGCTGAAGAAATGCATTACACCAATATATAGAGTAGGAGTGCAATACAGAACGGATGAGTTCGAGTCGTCCTGCTTTTGATAGAAGCCTATTTTTCCAAAAAGAAATTCTATTCTTTATTTTTTGCAGGATAGGCTAACAGTGGGTTTTGTGAATGCTTGTGGATATGAGCGGGAGACCCAAATAAGGAACTGGCAGGCTTCCCTCACTAACCCCCAAAGTTTGTGCAATAAAGACCTTATCCTCAACGTAAGGGCTCATATATACTTTACTTTTCGTATGATTTAACTAAAGTCCAGAAACCATACCAAAGTCATTCATAATAGTAGCCAGGTTCTTTACTGAAGTTAGATCATTTTGGAGAAAGATAAGTAAATCATCTGCAAATGTTATATGTGATATATGAATAGAGCCAACATTGGGTACCTTAATGCTGCCATTTAAGACTGCATGTTCCAACATACAGCTAAGTCCTTCCATCACAATAGTAAAGAGATACGGAGAGAGTGGATCTCCTTGTCGGATGCCATTCGTGCTCCCAAAAAAACCAATAGGTGAGCCATTAAAGAGTATCGAAAACTTTGGAGTTTCCAGGCAAGATTGAATAACCCATTGCTGTGGGAAGTTCATATCGAGGAGCATCTTATAGATAAATTTCCTATTAACTGAATCAAAGGATTTCCGTAAATCAGCTTTAAAACATATTTTTGTCCCTCTTGCTTTTGAATGCAAATCTTTGACCAAGTCATTAGCAAGCAAAATGTTATGATGTATACTTCTCCCTTTGATGAAAGCAGCTTGATTTGGGCTAATGATCTTGTGTATTACCTTTTGCTTTCTATTTGCTAATACTTTGGAGATGATCTTGTAAATAAAGTTGCATAATGATATGGGTCGATAGTTCTCTAGTGAATCAGCCCCTGCATTCTTCGGAATTAAAGAAATAAAGGTGCAATTCATCTCTCTAAGAATATGACCTGAAGAGAAAAAATGTTGGCAAGCCTTGATCACATTATTTCCAATAATAGACCAAGCAGTTTGGTAAAATTCAGCTGAAAATCCATCTGGACCTGGGCTTTTGTGCTTTGGTGACTTAAAGACAACACATACAATTTCGTCGTCAGTAATTGGGGCATTGAGGATTGAAATAGCTTCCGAATCAAGTTTTCTAGTCGGTTCCACATGAATGTTATTAGTTTTCCCAGCTTGATTAAGGAATAAAAAAATTGCTCTGTGTGTGCTTTAACCTCATCTAAATTCTCAATAAGATTATCATCTTTGTCTCTGCATTTGCTAATACGGTTAACAGCCCTTCGAGTAGCAATTGAAGCATAGAAAAATTTAGTATTGGAATCTCCTAGTGTAAGCCAATGCTGTCAAGAATTCTGCTTTACAAAACTTTCCTCCTGTTTTAAGGCTTGCATGAAGTTATTTCTGGCTTCTGTGTCTTTGTAGATAATATTCTCATCATTTGGCTGAAGTTGCAGCTCATGTTGCAATGACATTATTTCCTTCCTGCAAAATTGAACTGTGGTGGTAATATTGCCAAAGGTATTTGTATTCCACTCCTTTAGTGCTGCTTTATAGACTTTGAGCTTTTGACATAAGATGTAAGGGGGGGATCCATGCACATTAACATTCCAAGCAGATCTGATAACATCAAGAAATTGAGGATGAGTACTCCACATGTTAAAGAATCTAAACGGTTTCTTGCCTCTTGGTGTCGCTTTGTCTGCGTGTATATACATTAAAGAATGGCCAGAAAACAAAGGAGCACCATACTCAAGAAGTGAATCTGGGTAAACTGTTAACCATTCATGATTAATAAAACACCTATCAAGTCGAGCCATTATTTTTCTGTTAGCAGCACCTTGATTACTCCAGGAGAGCCAATTACCCACAGATTTCATATCAAACAAAGATGCAGTATCAATGTAATCATTAAAACATTGAAGCTGGCTTTCTGAAAGTTGTCTACCCCCCTCTTTTTCATTTGTGTACTGAACAGTATTAAAGTCTCCAAGAACAATCCAAGGTACATTGAGATAGCCATTTGCAATATTAGTCAGGTCAGACCAAAGAGTATTTCTTTCTTGTATACTATTTGAAGCATATATACCAATGAAATTGAATTGACAACCATTCTTTTTGTCCTCTACCTTAAGTTGAATGAATTGATCAGTAGCAGAAATAAACCAAGCATTAATAGAGTTAGGCTGCCATAAGACCCATATTCTACCAAAAGTTTCATTTGAGTCATTGGTAAACAGTTCTGCGTCCGGCCATATTAAATTCTTTTGAGCTTGAACACGCGATTGTTTAATTTTCGTTTCTACTAGAATAACAATATCACATGCGGTAGACTTGATTATTCTGTTGAGCTCCCGACATTTCTCCGGCTTATTAAGTCCGCGAACATTCCAACATGTTATCTTCATCAGTAATAAAGAAATGAAAAGGTGGTAAGGTATTCATCCTACGACTTTGGATGGACTATACCATCCTTTTTCTTATCCTTCGGTTTTGTATTTTCCTCCCACACAATATCCTTACCTTTTATGGTTTTATTTCTATATTTATCCACTTCATCTACAGTTTGCAGATTTTTAAACTTTAAAATACCTTGAATCATGTGGTCTTGATTGGCAGGGTTTGTAGTACTTGTTGGAGTAGCTTGGCTAGAGAGGTTTGTTGGGGCTTATTGTGGACGGATCCAATGATAAGTTCCTGACTTATGTTTCTCCTGTCCACTAGTACCAAGGGAAACCTCTGTTGTGGAAGGCTCCGGCATTATAGGAAGAGATATAATTTTGGATTTGTCCTTCTGTCCGCGGTGCTATCCTTGCGAGTCGGAAAGCTCAATAGTCTTCGCCACCATCGGTGCTACTGCCATTAGAGAAGACTCGCTTTGTTGCGGAGGCGCTTGACGTGGTCGATAGACCTTTGTGATTTGTTTTGGAGTTTGCTGGCAAGCTCCATTTGCATGACCAAAAGATAAGCAATGCTGACATCGTTGTAGCTTTCAGGAATATGAGACATGTACCTTCCGAGTGTTCCCGTCAAGATCACGATAGAAAACCTCATTTGGAAGATCTTCGTCAGAAGAAACCAGTACACATGCTCGTGCAAATGCTAATCTCGTCTGAGCAGCTGTTGCTTTGTCGATGTAGAGTGGCTGTCCCAGAGTGCTGCATAACTTTGCAATAAAACGTCGACTCCAAAGATGTAGAGGAAGACCTTGAAAGGATACCCATAATGGAATAGACTGTAGGCTATCTAACTCCAAACGGACATCAGGAGACCAGCGTCGTAGAATCATTGGATGGCCGTGAATAGTCCAGAATCCTTCGAGGACCCGTTGTAAATCTTCTTCAGAGTATAGCTTGCAAACAAAGAATCCGTTCTCCAGCATATGAAGATCAAATGACGATATTCCCCATCGAGTTTTGATAAATGAGGATAGTGGGAAATAAGATGTTTTGAGACCTACCACATAGCCAACAATCGCCATAGACCATGTCTCAATAAGCTCTGTTGAATCAGCAGTCTCGTATACAGCAATCTTCTTATCAGCCTGAACTTTTGGAGTAAAGAATTCCAAGCTTAGATCCGGACTTCCAACTGGAGCCTTGAAGAGGCTAGTCCAAGGCCTAGGGTCACTGGAAATGAGGTTCGAGAGTTCGACGAAAGTTCAGACAGTCGTCGGAGGTTCTGCGGGAACAAATCCGAGAAGTCCATAAGCTTGCCAAAGAAGCTCGTCGAAACTCGCCAAGTGAATCGTCGCAAGTCCAGGAGTTTGCCGGAAGTCCGCAGGAGCATCACCGAGGGTTCATCGGATGATCGACGGAAGTTCACCGGAAGCTTGCCGGAAGAAGCGATTGACGCACCGGAGCAAGTTGCAGTAAATGTCTTAGGAAAAATCGTAGTTAGCACGTTGATTAAGTTGGAAATGGGAGGTGATCCCATTAACTTAATCTTGGGGTAATTGGGCCCCTGAAAAACACAAATTGGGCCGAATGGATCAACCCATTCGGACCCTGGTTTTTGCCAAGAGGTTGAACCACCCAAGGCAGGAGGTTGCATCGCCTGGGCTCAGTCTCTGAGCGACACTAGGAGGTGCAACCGCTCCAGTCAGGCGGTGGCACCGCTTGGGCTCAGACTCCGAGCGAGACTGGGTGGTGCAACCTCCCTTGACAAGAGGTGGCACCGCTTGAGCTCGATCTTCGAGCTCTGCCAGGCGATGCAACCGCCTCAGTCAGGAGGTGCAACTGCCTGAGCTCGGTCTTCGAGCTCTGTCAGGAGGTGCAACCGCCCCTGACAGGAGGTAGCACCGCTCAGAGGCTCAGTCTTCGAGCTCTGCCAAGCGGTGGAACCGCTCCAGTCAGGAGGTGCAACTGCCTGATCCCGGAATTCTAGGAATTGACAGTTTTGAGCTTCAAATTTGAACTGGGTTGGGGCCTATAAATACCCCACCCATTCAGCACTGAAAGAGCATGAACTTACATCGAAATCTTTATCTTTTTCTGTGATTCTTAGAGCTCAAAATTGTTGTAAAGGCCAAAAGTTCTTCTCCCTCTGTTCTTCCAAGTTCTGAGTTGTAAAGAGAGGAGAGAAATTTCTGTAAGGGTTGTCTCCTAAGCCAGTCAAAAGGAGTGAAACTGTAAAAGGGTGGTTGACCTTCGCCTATTAAAGGAAGGCCTCTAGTTGACGTCGATGACTTCGTCGGTGGAGGAAGCCAAAAGTGGAGTAGGTCAAGATTGACCGAACCACTTTAAATCTCGGTTTGCATTTACTTTGAGCATATTATTTTTACTGCAAACTTCCTCTAAAGCTTACTGCTTTCTGGGTATATACGATCGGGTTTCAAGCTTAGACGTAAATATATTTTTTCGTACGATCATCATATTTCAGTTTGCGTTTACGTTTTGATTTCAATCATAACTGCAAACTGCCTTTATATCCTTGCTTAAACTGTATCTCGCCTAATCAAGTGATTTACGAATCTGCATTTTGACGTAAATCAGCTTCTTCGTACGAACGACGTATTTTAGTTTGCGCTTATATTCTGGTTTTCATCATAATTGCAAACTGCCTTCATAGATTAAATTTTAACATCATCTCGCTTGATCTTAAGTTAAAGTAATCTTAGAATCGGCTTTCACACCGAAATCGTTTTTATCATTCGAACGTGTTTTATCATTGAAAGATTTCTGCTGCACTAATTCACCCCCCCCCCCTCTTAGTGCTCTTGATCCTAACAATTGGTTTCAGAGCGGGGTTAACTCTTTAACGGATTAAAACCCAAGAGAGATGGCATACGCCGGAAACCAAGAGGGCCATTATATTACACGTCCACCCATGTTCAATGGGACGGACTACACCTATTGGAAGACCCGAATGAGGATCTTTCTTATTTCTATGGATTTGGAACTTTGGAATCTTGTCGAAAATGGATTTTCAAAGCCTTCTCTTCCAATGATCGATTGGAATGAATTGGAGAAGAAGGCTTTCGCTCTTAATGCAAAGGCTATGAATGCCTTATTTTGTGCACATGATAAAAATGAGCTTAACCGTGTTTCGACTTGTGAAACCGCATTTGATATTTGGCACACGCTCGAAGTGACTCACGAATGCACAAGTAGAGTAAAAGAGTCAAAAATCAATCTTCTGTTACATTCTTTCGAACTTTTCCGGATGAAACCGAGTGAAACCATTGGTCATCAACGGTCTAAAATGACTCGGAAAAAGTTTTTCGGATTTTGAGCTCATAAATAAGATTCTAAGATCCCTTCCTAAGAGTTGGGATCCTAAAGTCACTGCTATTCAAGAGGCGAAAGATCTAAGCAACTTCCCTCTTGAAGAACTAATTAGGTCATTAATGACCTACGAGATGACTTGCAAAGCTCATGAAGAGCAAGAAGACATCCTTCCAAAGAACAGGAAGGATATGATACTTAAAACTTCAGAAGACCACTTGAGAGAAAACTCAAGTGATGAGGACTGTGACGATGACTTGGCACTTCTAACAAAAAAATTTAAAAAATTAATTAAAAGAAACAAGTTTAAGAATGATGCAAAAAATAAACTTGAACCCAAGAAAGACCAAGTTATTTGCTATGAGTGCAAAAAGCCGGGACACTACAAGAGTGATTGTCCCCAAGCCAAAAAGAGAACATCAAAGAAGAAAGCGCTTAAAGTAACGTGGGATGACTCGAGTGCGTCCGAAGAAGAGGAGTCCAACACCGAGCAAGTTGCTCATTACGCCTTGATGGCCATCGGAGAGGAGGTAACAAATTTAATAGATGCAGATTTATCATTTGATGAATTATTAAATGCCTTCCATGACTTATTTGATGAATGCAAGATTATTAGTAGAAAATATAAATTACTAAAAAAGGAGCATGATAGTCTTACTTGTAATTTTGATAAGTTAAAAACTGAATATCATGATAGTTTAAGTTCATGCATGAAATGTCATGATCTAGAAACTCTCCAAAAGGAAAACCAAAAGGAAAACTTGCTACTTAAGGACAATACCTTGAAGAAATTCGAGGTTGGTAGCAAGTCATTAAACATGATCCTTGCAAACAAGGGCCACGTTCCCAAAAGAAGTGGAATTGGATTTGTGAGAAGTCCTCACCAAAATCCAACCACCTTCATAAAAGGCCCCATCTTACATGTTCGACACTAAAGCAAATGCAACTTTTGTTGCAAACTTGGACATAAAATACACTATTGTCCATTCAAGAAAATTAGTCTAAACAAATTAATTTGGGTTCCTAAAGGAACCATAATAAATTCTATGCAACATGATAAATAATATAGATCTATTTTTGAGGCACCCAAAAGCAAATTGGTTCCTAAAAATCATCCTTTCTTGTAGAAATCTATACCATCGCAAGCTAGGAGCAAGAGATGGTACCCTGATAGTGGATGCTCAAGGCATATGACCGGAGATAAATCTTAATTCTCTAAGCTCACTAGCATATACGAAGGCTATGTCACCTTCGGAGACAACAACAAGGATAAAATCATTGGCAAAGGAACCATAGGTAACAAATCCAACTTCTTTATTGAAGATGTTTTTTTAGTTAATGGTTTAAAACATAACCTCTTGAGCATCAGTCAATTATGTGATAAAGGATACATTGTCATATTCGAATCTAATGCTTGCATCATTAAAAAACCACACAAAAATATGTCTATGATTGCATTAAAACAAAATAACGTATACACTATTGACATCAATGATTTGTGTAATGAAATGTGTTTTTCGGTTTTGAATGAGGATGCTTGGCTATGGCATAGAAGATTAGGTCATGCTAGTATGAAACTAATAAATCAAATATCATCTAAAGGACTTGTAAGAGGAATTCCTCATATCAAGTTCATCAAAGATAATGTATGTGATGCTTGTCAATTAGGTAAACAAATTAAGGATAGTTTCAAATCTAAGAATCAAATAAGCACCTCTAGGCCCTTACAATTGATCCATATGGACTTGTTCGGACCAATCTCTACATCAAGTCTAGGAGGTAGCAAATACGCCTTCGTCATTGTGGATGACTATAGCAGATATACATGGACTTACTTCTTAAAACAGAAAAATGAATGCTTTAGATATTTTACCAAGTTTTGTAAACTTGTTCAAAATGAGAAGGGGTCTATGATTTTGTCAATTAGAAGTGATCACGGTGGAGAATTTCAAAACCATGATTTCCAAGAATTTTGTGAACTCAATGGATACAACCATAATTTCTCTACTCGAAGAAATCCTCAACAAAATGGAGTAGTAGAAAAAAAAAATCAAAATTTACAAGAAATGGCAAGAACCATATTGAATGAACATAGCCTACCCAAATATTTTTGGGCCGAAGCCGTAAACACCGCATGCTATATTTTGAATAGAGTTCTAGTAAGACCCTTACTCACCAAAACTCCTTATGAGTTATGGAACAACAAAAAACCCAATGTTTCATATTTTTAAGTCTTTGGGTGTAAGTGTTTTATCTTGAATGAAAAGGATAACTTAGGAAAATTTGATGCTAAATCCGATGAAGGAATCTTTCTTGGTTATTCTTCAGTTTCTAAAGCTTTTCGTATCTTCAATAAAAGAACCTTAATTATTGAAGAATCCATTCATGTTGTTTTCAATGAGATTTCCGAAATCAGAAAAACGATTTTGATGATGATGTTAATTTTGATTCCTTGAATTTAAATGAAACCCCTTCTCCAACTAGCAACTTGGATGCATCCACTTCCAGAACATCCTTATCCAAGGATTGGAAGTATGTAGATGCTCATCCTAAGGAGCTAATCTTAGGAGATACATCAAAGGGGGTTCAAACACGATCTTCTCTTAAAAATTTTTGTGCGAACGCCGCTTTTCTCTCCCAAATTGAACCCAAATGTGTTGACAAAGCCATGAAAGATGATTCATGGATTATCGCAATGCAAGATGAATTGAATCAATTTGAAAGAAATAAGGTGTGGAAGCTTGTTCCTAGGCCAAATGACCATTTAGTTATTGGTACTAAATGAGTCTTTAGAAACAAACAAGATGAAAATGGTATCGTGGTTAGAAACAAGGCTAGATTAGTGGCCAAAGGTTTCAACCAAGAAGAAGGTATCGATTACGAAAAACCTTCGCTCCTATGGCTCGATTAGAAGCCATAAGGATGCTCCTTGCTTACGCTAGTAGTAATAATTTTAAGTTGTTTCAAATGGATGTTAAAAGCGCTTTTCTTAATAGCTTTATTTCCGAAGAAGTCTATGTTGAACAACCTCCTGGATTTGAAAATAATGGCCTCCCTAATCATGTGTTTAGATTAACTAAAGCTCTCTATGGTTTAAAACAAGCCCCGAGGGCTTGGTATGAGAGACTTAGTTCTTTTCTTATTGAAAATAATTTCACAAAAGGCAAGGTTGATACTACATTATTCATCAAGAATTTTAAAAATAATTTTCTCATTGTTCAGATTTATGTTGATGATATTATCTTTGGTTCCACGAATAAATCTCTTTGTTAATCGTTTGCTAAAACTATGAGTCTTGAATTCGAAATGAGTTTAATGGGAGAATTAACATTCTTCTTAGGCTTACAAATCAAACAACAAAGCAATGGCATCTTTATTAGTCAAACTAAATATACTATGAACTTACTAAAAAAGTTTAATATGAATAACTCAAAGGCTATTAACACTCCTATAAGCACCTCCACTAAGTTAGAAAATTTTGAAAGTGGAGAAAGCTTCGATCAAAAAACTTATAGGGGTATGATAGGAAGTTTACTTTACCTCACTGCAACTAGACCAGACATCATGTTCAGTGTAGGACTTTGTGCTAGATTTCAATCAAACCCTAAGATATCTCATCTCAAAGCAGTTAAAAGAATACTTAGATATTTTAATGGTACCACAAATATAGGATTATGGTACCCAAAATCAGAGAATCTTGAGTTAATTGCTTATACTGATGTGGACTTTGCTGGCTGTAGACTTGATAGAAAAAGCACATCAGGAACATGTCAATTCTTAGGACATGCCCTTGTTTCCTAGTCATCTAAGAAACAAAACTCGGTTGCACTATCAACAACCGAAGCTGAATATATTGCAGCAAGTGCATGCTGTGCACAAGTTGTATGGATGAAAAATACCTTAGAAGATTATAAAGTTCATCTTAAAAATATTCCCATTAATTGTGATAACACAAGTGCAATATGCTTAACAAAGAATCCTATACAACACTCAAGAACAAAACATATTGATATTAGACATCACTTTATACGAGATCATGTTACTAATCATGACGTAATCATAGAGTTCATTGATACTAAACATCAACTAGCTGATATTTTTACAAAACCTCTAAGTGAAGAGCAATTTGATTTCATAAAAAGAGAATTAGGAATGTTGATGTGTCAGAATACATAAACTAGTTAAAATTATTTTTCGGACTTTATTGAATGATCAAATCACTTGATTGCCATTATATGCCTAAATAACATGTTGTTTTCATGATTGTATTTGAAAATCTGTAGCAAAGTCTTGTCCGAATGCATGAAAGAGTTCATTTCATTTTCGGATTCGCTTAACAATTGGAATGCTAAAAATCAGAGTTTCTCATACACTCTTATGAAAAATATTTTTTCTGAAATAGATTTGATGAAATGATTCCTGCTTATGAATTCCATCTTGAAATATGGATGATAGTATTTTTACTTGCAAAAAGCTGTTTCACACACATATCTTGGCTCAAAGTAAACTCGCAAATAGCTGGTATCACAAATGGCTTTCCTCATTCATGCAAAAAGATTATAACAAAAAAAGGAAGAAGTATTCAAAGCAATCTACGTATCATGCCTTCCTTTATATGTTTGATAATTTGCTTATATTGTTCTCCTGGTATCACAACTACCATGCTTTTTGTTGATGACAAAGGGGGAGAAATATATGAATTGATACTATAAACACTTATGCCATGCTTGCATCACCAAGAGATATATGAACAGATGCTATGATTAATTTGCATTATGCCTTGTTTGTATCGTGTCAAGATATCAAACAAAAAACTTGCATCAAAATTCTACAAGTTGATATCTTACCATGTGATGAAATGCAATACTTGCTAAAATATTTGAAATGTGTACATCATGTAATGATATCAAAATTTTACTTCATAGCTTTACATGTTGATATCTTACAATATGATGAATTGCTACTATTACCATCATTCAAACCTGTTATATTTGAAAATGAATGTCAAGCCTTGACATCATCTTCATAGAGATACATCATGATGGGAATCATGATGGGAGTATTGATAAGTTCAAATGATTTTAACTTATCAATATGTCTCTTGAATTCTTAGGTTTTGAATTCAAGAATTACTTATCTCAAGTATGGCATATATAGATAGGGGGAGTTAAGGTTAACTCTATTATCAATTGATTGTCATCATAAAAAACGGGGAGATTGTTGAATCTCGGATTTTGTTGATGAAGTCAATTGTCATTTGTTATCTAATCTATATGTTGAGATAAGTGTGCAGGATTAACTACGATGAAAGTAAGACATGCAGCAGGAGTTGCGTCGGAGTCAAGACAATGATCACGTTGGGAGTTCGAGAGTTCGACGGAAGTTCGGACAGTCGTCGGAGGTTCTGCGGGAACAAATCCGAGAAGTCCATAAGCTTGCCAAAGAAACTCGTCGGAACTCGCCAAGTGAATCGTCGCAAGTCCAAGAGTTTGCCGGAAGTCCGCAGGAGCATCACTGAGGGTTCATCGGATGATCGACGGAAGTTCGCCGGAAGCTCGCCGGAAGAAGCGATTGACGCACCGGAGCAAGTTGCAGTAAATGTCTTAGGAAAAATCGTAGTTAGCACCGGAGCAAGATTATCTTAATCTTGGGGCATTTGGGCCTCTGAAAAACCCAAATTGGGCCGAATGGATCAACCCATTCGGACCATGATTTCTGCCAGGCGGTTGAACCACCCAAGGCAGGAGGTTGCACCGCCTGGGCTCAGTCTCCGAGTGAGACTGGGCGGTGCAACCTCCCCTGACAGGAGGTGGCACCGCCTGAGCTCGGTCTTCGAGCTCTGCCAGGCGGTGTAATCGCCTCAATCAAGAGGTGCAACCGCCTGAGCTCGGTCTTCGAGCTCTGTCAAGAGATGCAACCGCCCCTGACAGGAGGGAACACCGCCCAGAGGCTTAGTCTTCGAGCTCTGCCAGGCGGTGCAACCGCTCCAGTCAGGAGGTGCAACCGCCTAATCCCGAAATTATGGGAATTGACAGTTTTGAGCTCCAAATTTGAACTAGGTTGGGGCCTATAAATACCCCATCCATTCAGCATTGAAAGAGCATGAACTTACACCGAAATCTTGATCTTTTTCTGTGATTCTTAGAGCTCAAAATTGTTGTAAAGGCCAAAAGTTCTTCTCCCTCTGTTCTTCCAAGTTCTGAGTTGTAAAGAGAGGAGAGAAAATTTTGTAAGGGTTATTGTTAGAACCCTTGCAGATTCTAAACTTGGGGTTGATCTCTTTAGGGGATCGGCCTCCTTGGAACTCTATAGGGGTTCCTCCCTCCAAGTTGCTGCTCAAAGGCTGCAGAAAAGATTCATCTATTGCTTCAGAAAAGAGAAGGAATACATGGCTATTTATAGGGCTTCTAAACCCTAACTCCTAATAGGACTCCTACTTAAGACTCTTACTTCTAACCAACTCCTAATAGGACTCCTACTCAAGACTCCTATTCCCTTACAATTCCTAATTCTTCTCTAAGAAAAAACCTCCTACATGAATGCCCCTCATAATTAGGACTCTCCTAGCTAGAGTCCTAACAGAATGTCCCTCTCAATTAGGACTCTCCTAGCTAGAGTCCTAACATTTTTACATGAATGTCCCTCTCAATTAGGACTCTCCAAGCTAGAGTCCTAATAGACCCGCGCCCTCTTCAAATCAGCCTTGTCCTCGAGGCTGATGATTCATGAATTCTGGGAATTTGATCTTCAAGTCGTCATAGTTCTCCCAAGTGGCATCTTCTTTTGGTAGGTTCGCCCACTGTATTAGCACTTCATTAGTGGGTCGTCGTCATCGAGTCACGATCCGTCGATCAATAATGGCACTTGGCTGGGTCTGGAGTTCTCTTTGGGTAGTCATATTTGGTGGGTGGCTTTGGGCTGTCTCAAAGCACCTGTTTAAAACTTCCGGTTGGTTGTTGGTTTGTGGGTGATATGTTATACCCCTTTTCCATTTAGTACCCTGCATATGGAATAACTTTGTCCAAAATCTGCTATTGAAGATGCAAGTAGAATTTGCCACAAGCACAATGCATCCCTTATAGTGTAATTCTTTTGAGTCTCAATTGTAATGAGCCATGGGGCTTGGTGCTTCCTCCAATTTTTTTATAATCTTACTAGTATCTGAATCTTCCTGCCATTCCATCTTAATATCCTCAAGGAAGTCGCTGGTCGGAAGTGAAACGGTCGAAACTTCAACTTGCTCGGGTAGTTGCAAAAGCGCATCTGCAAGAACATTCTCCATTTTTGCTGCTCGGGGGAAGATAACTTCTGCTCTAAGAGATATTTTAGGCTTTTATGGTCGGTCTTGATTTGAAAGTATCGCCTGATCAAGTACAATCTCCACCTCGTTGCTGCGCGCATAATGGCGAGCATCTCCTTATCATATGTTGACATATTTTGATCGGAGGGAGATAATGCCTTGCTAGTGTAAGCGAGTGGTTGACCATCTTGCATTAGAATGGCTCCAATTCTGACTCCAGATGTGTCGGCCTCAATAATGAAGGGTCGGTTGAAATCTGGTAGTGTTAGCACCGGCGTCGTCGTCATGGCTACCTTAAGTTTGTCGAAGGCAGCGGAGGCTCTGTCCAACCATTGGAAGACATCTTTTTTTAGTAAGGAAGTAAGTGGTGCACTGATCTTTCCATGGTTTTTCACGAACTTATGGTAGTAGCCTGTTAAACCCAGAAAGCCTTGTAGCAATTTTATGTTTCTCGAGGTCGGCCAGTTTTGCATTGCTCCAATTTTGAAGGGGTCTACTGCCACACTTTCCTCTGATATGATATGCCCAAGACATTCCACCTTTTGTTGAAGAAAGCAAAAATTCGTGGTTGTTGTGTGTTCAAAAGGTGGTTTTCCGTATGTCTTCTTCGCATGCTCGTATTTGATGATACCCGGATCAAAGGTCCAGCTTTGTAAAGATTTGTGCTCCCTTTCATCTAGCAATTCATCTACTATTGGAATAAAGTATTTGTCCTTGATGATTATGCCATTGAGAGCTCGGTAATCAACACATATTCGCCTTGTTCCGTCCTTCTTGTGTACAAGTAGCACCGGCGAAGAGTAGAGGTTGCAACTTGGCCGAATAACTCCTGTTTCGAGCATCTCTTTTATAATCCTTTCTATTTCATCCTTCTGGAGATGTGGATACTGATATGGCTGAGCATTTGCTGAAGATTTGCCTGGAAGAATCATTATATAATGATCATGCCGACGGGTAAGAGGTAGGTTGCGCGGTTCGTCAAATATATTTGAAAATTCAGCAAGCAAAGGAAGTAGATTTAGATCTTCAAATTCTGTTGGCTCTCCCTTAGTTTACTGCTCAAGTTGTACCAGAAAGCCGCTGCATGCTTTATGCAAAACATTCTCCATTTGTTTTGTGCAAATCATTGTTATGTCGCCCCCACGTTTCCCGTGCAATGTCACCTGTTTCTCCTTACTGTAAAATTTCATAATTAGTTTCATAAAATTCCAAGAAATATCACCTAATGTCGTCAACCATTTAATTCTGAGCATGGCCTCATGATTGTTAAGAGGGAGAAGGAAGAAATCTGCAATTATCTCTTGGTCCTGCAGCAATAGTTTCTCCTGCAAGCGCCTATGATCACAATTCAAAATCCGTCCGTCGGTGACCTTAACATCAAACCTGCAGCGATTCTCGATAGGTAATGATATCCGAACAGCAAGCTTACTATTTAGGAAGTTAGTAGTACTGCCCATGTCGATGAGAACAGTGATTGGTTGTTGTTTGAGAAGGCCTCCAATTTTCATCGTTTGCGGGTTTAAGTAGCTAGCTAGTGTATGTACCGTAACTTCGGTCGGTTGTGGCTCTTCTTCTGCATCTTCTTCTTCATGTTGAAGGCTCTCTTTTGGATGTTCAATGACCTCTTCTTCTATCGGTTCAATCATAAGAAGTCCCCCTTTACTACAGCGATGCTCACGGCTCCCCGGCTCGTCACAATGCCAACATAACCCCTTCGCATATCGCTCCCGAAGCTCTTCTCTTGTTCACCTCTTTAGTGTAGGGACTTGATCGGTAGTAGGGGGGGCTAAGGGCTTCAATATTACTGGTTGAGGAGAGACCCTAGTCCTCCGAGCTTCATGGTTTAATTGCTCCTCTTGATGTCGTGCGAAAGAGATGGCTGCCATAAGCGTATACGGTTGTCGTGCTTTAACTTCTCCTCGGATCTCCGGCTTCAAGCCCTTAATGAAGGTCCTCAATCGCTGTTTTTGAGACCAATCATGAGTTTGATTAGATAACCTTTCAAACCTGGTTTGGTACTCCTGAATGGTGGAGGTTTGTTGGATCTTTGCTAGTTGTTCGTCAATATTCTCGTAATCGGTTGGTCTGAAGCGAATCAGCAGTCCTTCTTTGAATTGTCACCATGAAAGGACTCCATAAGTATGTTTAAACCAGTCAAACCACTGTATAGCATCCCCTTCAAGATGTATAGCTGCAATTTTCACCATAGATACATCCGCGGTTTTGTGGTACCGAAAATATCGCTCTGCGCACGAGATCCAACCAATCGGGTCTCCTTCTTCCCATCTAGGGAAGTCCACTTTCATGCATGGATAGTTGGGGTTGGTCATAGAGCTTCCCCTCTCTTGGAAGTCATATCTTTGGGGTTGGTGTGATTGGGCAAAGCTCTCTCCTTGATGTGATTTCTTCGGGCTTAGTGGTCGGCCCAATCTGAGTTCGGTAAAGAGCATCCAAATCTTATCCTCCATTCGCGCCTCAAAGGCTTCGAATTTAGCATTGATTACCTCCTTAGATGCCATAATATATACCTCCAAATCTATGATGTTAAGATCTCTCTTTTGTTGTTAGGTTAAAGGCATGTATAGGTTGAGAGAAGTGATGGTCAAAAGGGTTGGTGGATTGGTGGATGTAGGCTACGATTTAGGCTTGTTTTGTGGCAGTTTTGGGTGCAGTTTGAGGGTGTGGTTTAGTAGAGATTTAGGGCTGTGGTTGAAAGTTTTGGATCTGTGGTAGATGGTAGCAAAGGTTTGACAGAAATCCGTGGAAGTTGCAGCAAGTATGTGCTGTCTTGTAAGAATAGAATTGTCGTCGAAGAAACAATGATCTCTCGATGTAATTTTCACCAAAAACTTGAGAGAATTGAGGAGGGAATTGATAGCAAAATCACAGTTTATATGATAGCAAGGATATCTAATTTAATCAAGAAAATTTTGGCAGTATAACAGCAAGGAAATTGGTGCAAGTTGCAATTGCAGAATTATCGTTGAAAAATTTCAGCGGGTTACGATGAAAATTTGTAGCAACATAAAATCATTTTTAGAGATGAATTTCTTAATAGATCAATCTTAAATGGAAGCCAAGATGATCTATGAAGTGTATAAGAAATTTCATTCAAAAAAGATTGCAAATAGATGGGTTAAGACAACGATATGCAGCTGAAATTTTCTGCAACATAGATTTTCAAGTGAAGCAGATTGGACATAAAAGATCAGTAGTTTATATTGAGAATTTTTCGATGAAACCAAAGGTAAATCTACTGTTAGGAAGTGTCAAAGATGTCATAAAAATTTCGTAGAAATTTGGATAGAAAAAGCACAGTAGCAAGATCAAATAGATAGTGCTATGCGGCTTGAATTCTGCAATTCAAGTGCAGCAGATTGGACATAAAAGATCAGTAGTTTATATTGAGAATTTTTTGATGAAACCAAAGGGAAATCCACTATTAAGAAGTTTCAAAGATGTCATAAAAATTTCGTAGTAATTTGGATAGAAAAAGCACAGTAGCAAGATCAAAGAGATGGTGCTATGCGGCTGGAATTCTGCAATATATCTTTCGTCGTAGAGATGAAAACTTTGTGACGAAAAGTTTATGTAGCAATATAGGAACGAATTTTTTTTTTTTGGATTTTCGAATAAGGATAACTAAATTGCAGCAGCAGTAATGTAGGAAACTAGAACCTGTTGCAATTCACGGGGAGATCAAAGGATGATCCGTGGTGGTGGAGATGATGACGGAATTCGGTGACGATCTTTTAAGCAATTGTGGGAATTGCTTTGGATGGTTGTAGAGGGTTGATGGATGGCTGTGGAAGGGCAGCGAGATGCCAAGAACGCTGCTCTGATACCAGGTGTTAGAACCCTTGTAGATTCTAAACTTGGGGTTGATCTCTTTAGGGGATCGGCCTCCTTGGAACTCTATAGGGGTTCCTCCCTCCAAGTTGCTGCTCAAAGGCTGCAGAAAAGATTCATCTATTGCTTCAGAAAAGAGAAGGAATACATGGCTATTTATAAGGCTTCTAAACCCTAACTCCTAATAGGACTCCTACTTAAGACTCTTACTTCTAACCAACTCCTAATAGGACTCCTACTCAAGACTCCTATTCCCTTACAATTCCTAATTCTTCTCTAAGAAAAAATCTCCTACATGAATGCCCCTCATAATTAGGACTCTCCTAGCTAGAGTCCTAACAGAATGTCCCTCTCAATTAGGACTCTCCTAGCTAGAGTCTTAACATTTTTACATGAATGTCCCTCTCAATTAGGACTCTCAAAGCTAGAGTCCTAACAGTTATCTCCTAAGCCCGTCAAAAGGAGTGAAACTGTAAAAGGGTGTTTGGCCTTCGCCTATTGAAGGAAGGCCTCTAGTTGACGTCGGTGACCTCGTCGGTGGAGGAAGCCAAAAGTGGAGTAGGTCAAGATTGACCGAACCACTCTAAATCTCGGTTTGCATTTACTTTGAGCATATTATCTTTACTGCAAACCCCCTATAAAGCTTACTACTTTCTGCGCATATACGATCGGGTTTCAAGCTTTGCACTTTCCGAATCAGCGTTTAGACATAAATCTATTTTTTCGTACGATCATCATATTTCGGTTTGCGTTTACGTTATGATTTCAATCATAACTGCAAACTGCCTTTATATCCTTGCTTAAACTACATCTCGCCTAATCAAGTGATTTACGAATCTACATTTAACGTAAATCAGCTTCTTCGTACGAACGACGTATTTCAGTTTGCGCTTATATTCTAGTTTTCATCATAACTGCAAACTGCCTTCATAGATTGATTTTAACGTCAACTTTTTTTTTTGGTAAGTAAAAGTAAATTGATTATGTGTAAAGTTTCTACAAATAGCTTTATCTATACAAGTCATAGACAAAGCCAAGTAACTCATAGAGTGCGAATGCGATAGTTATGACTACACATGCTGTAGACTATAACTACCTGTGGGTACATTATTTGGCATCATTCTCAAGATCTTTAGCTAATAGCAAAATTAAATTTGATAAAAATATCTTTTTCTCTTCGGGTGAAGTGCTCGGTTTTGAGATCATGCTCCATACAGGATCTTGAGTCTCTAATAATCTCTTTCAAGAGCTGAGCATTGTTTGTGTGTTGACATTCAAAGATTCTATTACATCTCTCCTTCCACATCCACCAAATAGCGCATCTGAAAGTAACCTTTGCCAGTTGTGTAAGAAGCCCTTTTCTTGATAAACATTGCATAAGGTCGCTTAGTTCTTGGTGCAAGTTTAGTTGCGGCAATCTATTGAGTTCAAATCGCTGGAGAATCTCCTTCCATATTCATTTTGTATAATCACAAACAAAAATAGAGGTGGTCAACAGTTTCTTCTTGTTGCAAACAAAGGGAGCATCGGTTAACATGATAGATACCTCTTCTTTTCATATTGTCTATTGTAGATAGTTTATTGAGAAGGGCCTGCCATGTACATAAGGAGTGTCTTTGTGATCCCGGTCGGTCCCATGTCCAACTGCTTGGGCCCACTTGTTATTTCTTTGCCTAATTTGATTCCATGCCAATGTGGCACTAAATTTGCCATTGTCATGAGGCCAAATAAGTATATCTGAAGAGTTATTCCTGATTGGAATAGCTATGATAGTCGGCCAAAGTGATAACATTTCGGGAGAAATAGGATTAGGGAGACACCAGGTACCGTTAGCAATGAACTCTGAAACCTTCCAATCTTTGGGAGCCCCAAGATCTTTTCATATTCTGTCACCATATAATTGAAATATACTCTTCCCATTCACCCAAGGACTGTACCACATATTAGTACTAGTTCCAGAAGAGATTGCATACGAAATGTGTTTGATTAGCCAATTTCTTGCCTTTAAAATTCCTTTCCAAGCTGCAGAGTGGTATGTTCTTGTTGAAATTTCCCAGATTGATTCCTTTGAAAAATACTTAGCAGAAACCCATTGTGACCATAAGGAACATTTGTTTTGCAAAAGATCCCACAATTGTTGTACCAAGCATGCTTGATTCCAATCTCTAGTATTTCTCAAGTTTAGCCCCCATTCATCTTTCGGTTTGCAAATGCTATCCCAATTTACCATATGCATTGCCTTATCTTTTGTGCCATTCCAGAAGAAGTTTATTAATAACCGTTCAATATCTTGGAGAAGTCCAGCAGGTAGAAGAAATGCATTACACCAATATATAGAGTAGGAGTGCAATACAGAACGGATGAGTTAGAGTCGTCCTACTTTTGATAGAAGCCTATTTCTCCAAGAAGAAATTCTGTTCTTTATTTTTTGCAGGATAGGCTGACAGTGGGTTTTGTGAATGCCTGTGGATATGAGCGAGAGACCCAAATAAGGAACTGGCAGGCTTCCCTCACTAACCCCCAAAGTTTATGCAATAAAGACCTTATCCTCAACGTAAGGGCTCATATATACTTTACTTTTCGCATGATTTAACTGAAGTCCAGAAACCATACCAAAGTCATTCATAATAGTAGCCAGGTTCTTTACTGAAGTTAGATCATTTTCGAGAAAGATAAGTAAATCATCTGTAAATGTTATATGTGATATATGAATAGAGCTAGCATTGGGTACCTTAATGCTACCATTTAAGACTGCATGTTCCAACATACAGCTAAGGTTTCCGAGTTCATTGCTAACGGTACCTGGTGTCTCCCTAATCCTATTTCTCCTGAAATGTTATCACTTTGGCCGACTATCATAGCTATTCCAATCAGGAACAACTCTTCATATATACTTATTTGGCCTCATGACAATGGCAAATTTAGTGCCACATCCGCATGGAATCAAATTAGGCAAAGAAATAACAAGTGGGTACCAAGCAGTTGGACATGGGATCGACCGGGATCACAAAGACACTCCTTATGTACATGGTAGGCCCTTCTCAATAAACTACCTACAATGGACAATATGAAAAGAAGAGGTATCTATCATGTTAACCGATGCTCCCTTTGTTTGCAACAAGAAGAAACTGTTGACCACCTTTATTTTGCTTGTAATTATACAAAATGGATATGGAAGGAGATTCTCCAGCGATTTGAACTCAATAGACTGCCGCAACCAAACTTGCATCAAGAACTAGGCGACCTTATGCAATGTTTCTCAAGAAAAGGGCCACTTACACAACTGGCAAAGGTTACTTTCAGATGCGCTATTTGGTGGATGTGGAAGGAGAGATGTAATAGAATCTTTGAATGTCAATATATAAACAATGATCAGCTCTTGAAAGAGATTATTAGAGACTCAAGATCCTGTATGGAGCATGATATCAAAACCGAGCACTTCACCCGAAGAGAAAAAGATATTTTTATCAAATTTAATTTTGCTATTAGCTAAAGATCTTGGGAATGATGCCAAATAATGTACCCACAGGTAGTTATAGTCTACAGCATGTGTAGTCATAACTATTGCATTCGCACTCTATGAGTTACTTGGCTTTGTCTATGACTTGTATAGATAAAGCTATTTGTAGAAACTTTACACATAATCAATTTACTTTTACTTACCAAAAAAAAGATATTACGTTTATGAATTCTTATATTCTGCCTTGCATTTTGAAACTTTATCTCTTTGGAAATTGTCCTCTTTTGACATGGATATGTTAGTCACTTGCGGAGCTTTATATGCTCACCCCGTTGTTATATAAATTTTTCAGGATAGCTTATCGCTTGCTTAAATGTTAAGATTGGGCTGAGGTAGTGGAAAGCTAAAAGATTTTGGGCAGATCTTTATTAGTATATATGTTTTTGTCGTATAAGCACACGCAGCATCTAATGAAATGTTGACGATGAATCTAAACTTGTGGATTTTGTATAAGTTTAAAGGACCTCTCATGTTTAAGATTCTGGAATATTAAGTTTAATTCGTTTAACGATATGAACTTATGGTAAACATTGGTTTTGTGATTGTACAGACTCCCACACTTGTGAATTTATGTTGTGGTTATTATTTTGGTGAGTTGGGTTCAGATTTTATGAATCATCGAGCGATGTGTTATATGTTTATGAACTACACAGGGTTTATAAATTTGTGAATTTATGTTGTGGTTATTATTTTGGTGAGTTGGGTTCAGATTTTATGAATCATCGAGCGATGTGTTGTATGTTTATGAACTGCACAGGGTTTATAAATTTGTAGATTATAGAGGTGAAATTTTGATCTGAATGTTTTCTTAGTGACCTCAAATGTTAGTTTGGATCCTGGATTGATTTGTTTTCTTGAATTTTAATATTATGGATATTTTGAGGGGCGTGACATCAATAAGCTCTACTGAATCAGCAGTCTAGTATACAGTAATCTTCTTATCAGCCTGAACTTCTGGAGTAAAGAATTCCAAGCTTAGATCCAGACTTCCAACTGGAGCCTTGAAGAGGCTAGTCCAAGGCCGAGGGTCACTGGAAAAGAGAGCAGGCTACCACGATCTAGAGCGCGACCCACTTCGATGCTGCTTCATCGAAGGAGTTTCTCTCTGGAGAGGATATGGTGGAGGAGCAGATTGAGAGGTAACGGTAGGGAGTCTTGCCATCGTATCAACCCTCCCGCCACCATCGCCAGCCCTAGGGGCCATCGCTGCCATGTTTGATCCCTCTTCTGGTCGCCGCTATAGAATCGTCGCCATAGGGAAAAGCCACTGCCGAAGTATATCAAATCGCTGCTACAGTACCGTCGCCCTAGGGAGATCTGGTCACCGCTACAGTATCGTCGCCCTTGGGGAGAAGCCGACATTGCAGGAGATCCGATCACCACTATAGTAAGGGAGATCAGATCGCTGCTATAGTACCATCGCCCGTGGGAGAAAGCCAACACTGTAGGAGTCAGATCGCCCTAGGGAGATCTCGTCGCCGCTACAGTGTCGTCGCCCTAGATCTAGTCACTGTTACAGTGTCGTCGCCGCCACTACAGTACCGCTATAGTATTATGCCCCCAAACACTCTTATGCCTTTAATATGCACCTAAATGCTTCATGTGCCATTTGATAATGACAAACGAAACATGCCTAAATGTTATAACATGTGAACCGAATAATAAACATTTCAAAGTATAACAAGTGAACCGAATAATAAACATTTCAAAGTATAACAAGTGAACCGAATAATAAACATTTCAAACGATACTGTAGCAGCGACGACACTGTAGCGGCGGCCAGATCTCCCTAGGGCGATCTGACTCCTGCAGCGACGACGACACTGTAGCGGCGACCAGATCTAGGGCGACCACTGTAGCGGTGACGACACTGTGGCGGGCGAACAGATCTAGGGCGACCACTGTAGTGGCGGCCAGATCTCCCTAGGGCGATCTGACTCCTGTAGGGTCGGCTTTCTCCCACGGGCGACAGGCGACGACATTGTAGCGGCGGCCAGATCTCCCTAGGGCGATCTGACTCCTGCAGGGTCGGCTTTCTCCCACGGGCGACAGGCGATGACACTGTAGCGGCGATCTGATTTCCTGCAGCGTCGGCTATTTCCCATGGGCGACGTACTGTAGCGACGGCGACGACACTGTAGCAGCGACAGTACTGTAGCGGCGACGACACTGTAGCGGCGACGAGATCTCCCTAGGGCGATCTGACTCCTGCAGCGTTGGCTTTCTCCCACGGGCGACGATACTATAGCAACGATCTGATCTCCCTTACTGTAGTGGTGATCGGATCTCCTGCAGCGTCGGCTTCTCCCCAAGGGCGACGATACTATAGCGGCGACCAGATCTCCCTAGGGCGATGGTACTGTAGCGGCGATCTGATATACTGCGACGGTGGTTTTTCCCTATGGAGATGATTCCTCCATATCATCTCCAGAGAGAAACTCCTTCGACGAAACAGCATCGAAGTAGATCGCGCTCTAGATCGCGGCAGCCTGCCCTCATTTCCAGTGACCCTAGGCCTTGGACTAGCCTCTTCAAGGCTCCGGTTGAAAGTCCGGATCTAAGCTTGGAATTCTTTACTCCAAAAGTTCAGGCTGATAAGAAGATTGCTGTATACGAGACTGCTGATTCAACAGAGCTTATTGAGACATGGTCTATGGCGATTGTTGGCTATGTGGTAGGTCTCAAAACATCTTATTTCCCACTATCCTCATTTATCAAAACTCGATGGGGAATATCGTCATTTGATCTTCATATGCTGGAGAACGGATTCTTTGTTTGCAAGCTATACTCTGAAGAAGATTTACAACGGGTCCTCGAAGGATTCTGGACTATTCACGGCCATCCAATGATTCTACGACGCTGGTCTCCTGATGTCCGTTTGGAGTTAGATAGCCTACAGTCTATTCCATTATGGGTATCCTTTCAAGGTCTTCCTCTACATCTTTGGAGTCGACGTTTTATTGCAAAGTTATGCAGCACTCTGGGACAGCCACTCTACATCGACAAAGCAACAGCTGCTCAGACGAGATTAGCATTTGCACGAGCATGTGTACTGGTTTCTTCTGACGAAGATCTTCCAAATGAGGTTTTCTATCGTGATCTTGACGGGAACACTCGGAAGGTACATGTCTCATATTCCTGGAAGCTACAACGATGTCAGCATTGCTTATCTTTTGGTCATGCAAATGGAGCTTGCCAGCAAACTCCAAAACAAATCACAAAGGTCTATCGACCACGTCAAGCGCCTCCGCAACAAAGCGAGTCTTCTCTAATGGCAGTAGCACCGATGGTGGCGAAGACTATTGAGCTTTCCGACTCGCAAGGATAGCACCGCGGACAGAAGGACAAATCCAAAATTATATCTCTTCCTATAATGCCGGAGCCTTCCACAACAGAGGTTTCCCTTGGTACTAGTGGACAGGAGAAACATAAGTCAGGAACTTCATCTCTTCTAATATCATTGGATCCGTCCACAAAAACTCAACAAACTCAGGCCCAAACAAATCTCGCCAGCAAAGATATTCTTCCTCAACAAACTCAGGCCACAACAAACATCGCCAACAAGGATATTCTGTCTCAACAAACTCATGCCCCAACAAACCTCTCTAGCCAAGCTACTCCAACAAATACTATCCAGGAAATTGTGCTGCAATAATCTTATCACGCTTCAACAAACCCTGCCAATCAAGACCACATGATTCAAGGTATTTTAAAGTTTAAAAATCTGCAAGCTGTAGATGAAGTGGATAAATATAGAAATAAAGCCATAAAAGGTAAGGATATTGTGCGGGAGGAAAATACAAAACCGAAGGATAAGAAAAAGGATGGTACAGTCCATCCAAAGTCGTAGGATGAATACCTTACCACCTTTTCATTTCTTTATTACTGATGAAGATAACATGTTGGAATGTTCGCGGACTTAATAAGCCGGAGAAATGTCGGGAGCTCAACATAATAATCAAGTCTGCCACATGTGATATTGTTATTCTAGTAGAAACGAAAATTAAACAATCGCGCGTTCAAGCTCAAAAGAATTTAATATGGCCGGACGCAGAACTGTTTACCAATGACTCAAATGAAACTTTTGGTAGAATATGGGTCTTATGGCAGCCTAACTATATTAATGCTTGGTTTATTTCTGCTACTGATCAATTCATTCAACTTAAGGTAGAGGACAAAAAGAATGGATGTCAATTCAATTTCATTGGTATATATGCTTCAAATAGTATGCAAGAAAGAAATACTCTTTGGTCTGACCTGACTAATATTGCAAATGGCTGTCTCAATGTACCTTGGATTGTTCTTGGAGACTTTAATACTGTTCGGTACACAAATGAAAAAGAGGGGGGTAGACAACTTTCAGAAAGCCAGTTTCAAAGTTTTAATGATTACATTGACACTGCAGCTTTGTTTGATATGAAATCTGTGGGTAATTGGCTCTCCTGGAGTAATCAAGGTGCAGCTAACAGAAAAATAATGGCTAGACTGGATAGGTGTTTGATTAATCATGAATGGTTAACAGTTTACCCAGATTCACTTCTTGAGTATGGTGCTCCTTTGTTTTCTGACCATTCTTTAATGTATATACACGTAGACAAAGCGACACCAAGAGGCAAGAAACCGTTTAGATTCTTTAACATGTGGAGTACTCATCCTCAATTTCTTGATGTTATCAGATCTGCTTGGAATGTTAATGTGCATGGATCCCCCCCTTACATCTTATGTCAAAAGCTCAAAACCTGTAAAGCAGCACTAAAGGAGTGGAATACAAATACCTTTGGCAATATTACCACCACAGTTCAATTTTGCAGGAAGGAACTAATGTCATTGCAACATGAGCTGCAACTTCAGCAAAATGATGAGAATATTATCTACAAAGAGACAGAAGCCAGAAATAACTTCATGCAAGCCTTAAAACAGGAGGAAAGTTTTGTAAAGCAGAAGTCTCGACAGCATTGGCTTACACTAGGAGATTCCAATACTAAATTTTTCTATGCTTCAATTGCTACTCGAAGGGTTGTTAACCGTATTAGCAAATGCAGAGACAAAGATGATAATCTTATTGAGAATTTAGATGAGGTTAAAGCACACACAGAGCAATTTTTTTATTCCTTACTCAATCAAGCTGGGAAAACTAATAACATTCATGTGGAGCCAACTAGAAAACTTGATTCGGAAGCTATTTCAATCCTCAATGCCCCAATTACTAACGATGAAATTGTATGTGTTGTCTTTAAGTCACCAAAGCACAAAAGCCCAGGTCCAAATGGATTTCCAGTTGAATTTTACCAAACTGCTTGGTCTATTATTGGAAATGATGTGATCAAGGCTTGCCAATAGTTTTTCTCTTCAGGTCATATTCTTAGAGAGATTAATTGCACCTTTATTTCTTTAATTCCAAAGAATGCAGGGGCTGATTCACTAGAGAACTATCGACCCATATCATTATGCAACTTTATTTACAAGATCATCTCCAAAGTATTAGCAAATAGAATGCAAAAGGTAATACACAAGATCATTAGCCCAAATCAAGCTGCTTTCATCAAAGGGAGAAGTATACATCATAACATTTTACTTGCTAATGACTTGGTCAAAGATTTGCATTCAAAAGCAAGAGGGACAAAAATATGTTTTAAAGCTGATTTACGGAAAGCCTTTGATTCAGTTAATAGAAAATTTATCTATAAGATGCTCCTCGATATGAACTTCCCACAGCAATGGGTTAATTGGATTCAATCTTGCCTGGAAACTCCAAAGTTTTCGATACTCTTTAATGGCTCACCTATTGGTTTTTTTGGGAGCACGAATGACATCCGACAAGTGATCCACTCTCTCCGTATCTCTTTACTATTGCGATGAAAGGACTTAGCTGTATGTTGGAACATGCAGTCTTAAATGGCAGCATTAAGGTACCCAATGCTGGCTATATTCATATATCACATATAACATTTGCAGATGATTTACTTATCTTTCTCCAAAATGATCCAACTTCAGTAACGAACCTGGCTACTATTATGAATGACTTTGGTATGGTTTTTGGACTTCAGTTAAATCATGCGAAAAGTAAAGTATATATGAGCCCTTACGTTGAGGATAAGGTCTTTATTGCACAAACTTTGGGGGTTAGTGAGGGAAGCCTACCAGTTCCTTATTTGGGTCTCCCGCTCATATCCACAGGCATTCACAAAACTCACTATCAGCCTATCCTGCAAAAAATAAAGAATAGAATTTCTTCTTGGAAAAATAGGCTTCTATCAAAAGCAGGACGACTCGAACTCATCCGTTTTGTATTGCACTCCTACTCTATATATTGGTGTAATGCATTTCTTCTACCTGTTGGACTTCTCCAAGATATTGAACGGTTATTAATGAACTTCTTCTGGAATGGCACAAATGATAAGGCAATGCGCATATGGTAAATTGGGATAGCATTTGCAAACCGAAAGATGAAGGGGGGCTAAACTTGAGAAATACTAGAGATTGGAATCAAGCATGCCTGGTACAACAATTGTGGGATCTTTTGCAAAACAAATGTTCCTTATGGTCACAATGGGTTTCTGCTAGGTATCTTTCAAAGGAATCAATCTGGAAAATTTCAACAAGAACATACCACTCTGCAGCTTGGAAAGGAATTTTAAAGGCAAGGAATTGACTAATCAAACACATTTCTTATGTAATCTCTTCTGGAACTAGTACTAATATGTGGTACGATCCTTGGGTAAATGGGAAGAGTATATTTCAATTATATGGCGACAGAATACGAAAAGATCTTGGGGCTCCCAAACATTGGAAGGTTTCCGAGTTCATTGCTAATGGTACTTGGTGTCTCCCTAATCCTATTTCTCCCGAAATGTTATCACTTTGGCCGACTATCATAGCTATTCCAATCAGGAACAACTCTTCAGATATACTTATTTGGCCTCATGACAATGGCAAATTTAGTGCCACATCCGTATGGAATCAAATTAGGCAAAGAAATAACAAGTGGGTCCCAAGCAGTTGGACATGGGATCGACCGGGATCACAAAGACACTCCTTATGTACATGGCAGGCCCTTCTCAATAAACTACCTACAATAGACAATATGAAAAGAAGAGGTATCTATCATGTTAACCGATGCTCCCTTTGTTTGCAACAAGAAGAAACTGTTGACCACCTTTATTTTGCTTGTAATTATACAAAATGGATATGGAAGGAGATTCTCTAGCGATTTGAACTCAATAGACTGCCGCAACCAAACTTGCATCAAGAACTATGCGACCTTATGCAATGTTTCTAAAGAAAAGGGCCACTTACACAACTGGCAAAGGTTACTTTCAGATGCGCTATTTGGTGGATGTGGAAGGAGAGATGTAATAGAATCTTTAAATGTCAACACATAAACAATGCTCAGCTCTTGAAAGAGATTATTAGAGACTCAAGATCCTGTATGGAGCATGATCTCAAAACCGAGCACTTCACCCGAAGAGAAAAAGATATTTTTATCAAATTTAATTTTGCTATTAGCTAAAGATCTTGGGAATGATGCCAAATAATATACCCACAGGTAGTTATAGTCTACAGCATATGTAGTCATAACTATCGCATTCGCACTCTATGAGTTACTTGGCTTTGTCTATGACTTGTATAGATAAAGCTATTTGTAGAAACTTTACACATAATCAATTTACTTTTACTTACCAAAAAAAAAAAAACCGAATAATAAAGTTATACTTTGTAATGTTTCGTTTGTCATTAGCCCCCAAACACTCTTATGCCTTTGATATGCACCTAAATGCTTCATGTGCCATTTGATACATGCCTAAATACTTCTTTTGCCAATGAAATGCTCAAATTTCCTTTCTCCTATAGTTATATCTAATGCCTGCTTTTGAATGAGGTAAACCTTTGTGATTTTATATCAAATGAGATGACTTCAAATGAACACTTGTATTTCTACTTTGGTATCTTGATACTAAGCCTGCTTGAACTTCTCCTATCGCCATGGATATGTTAGACGCTTGCTGAGCTCTTTAGGCTCACCCCGTTGCTATATAAATTTTTCAGGGTAGCTTGTCACGCACTGAAAAGCTAGAATTGGGTTAAAGAAGTGAAAGGCTAGAAGATTTTGAGCTAATCTTTGTTGGATGATAGGTTTTTATTGTATAGTATACTTTACTTATGATGTAATGTTAAGGATCTGTTGATACTTATGTGTTGTAAAAGTTTAAAGGACTGCTCATGTGTATGGAATGATAAGTTGTATAAGGATAAGAACTTTTTTTTTTTTATAAGTAAAAGTAAATTGATTTTGTGTAAAGTTTCTACAAATAGCTTTGTCTATACAAGTTATAGACGAAGCTAGGTAACTCATAGAGTACTCATGTAGTAGTTATGACTACACATGCTGTAGACTATAATTCTTAACTGTGACCAACAAATAAAATTTAAAGTCCAGATATGCCAAGATTTCCTGTGGGTATAGCTTTTGACATCATGCCCAAGATCTTTAGCTAATAACAAAATTGAATTTGATAAAATGATAAAAATATCCTTTTCTCTCTGTGTAAGGTGCTCCATTTTGAGATCGTTCTCCATACATGATCTTGAGTCTCTAATAATCTCTGTCAAGAGCTGAGCATTGTTTGTATTTTGACACTCAAAAATTTTGCTACATCTTTCCTTCCACATCCACCAAATAGCGCATCTGAATATAACCTTTGTCAATTTTGTAAGAGGCCATTTTCTTGAAAAATATTGCATGAGGTCAGCTAATTCTTGATGCAAGTTTAGTTGCGGCATTCTATTGAGTTTGAATCGCTGGAGAATCTCCTTCCATATCCATTTAGTATAGTCACAAGCAAAATAGAGATGGTCAACAGTTTCTTCTTGTCGCATGCAAAGGGAGCATCGGTTAACATGATGGATACCTCTTCTTTTCATATTATCTATTGTAGGTAGTTTATTCAGAAGGGCCTGCCATGTACATAAGGAATGTCTCTGTGATCCCGGTTGATCCCATGTCCAACTACTTGAGAGCATAAGCAATTACTTTCCCTTCTTGCATCAAAAACCATCCAAGGCCCATTCTTGAAGCATCAGTATAAACTACAAATCCTTCAATACCACTCAGAATAGTGAGAATAGGGGCACTAGTTAATCTTCTTTTTAATTCTTGGAAACTTCGCTCACAATCACCACTCCATTCAAATTTCGCATTCTTTTGAGTCAGTTTGGTAAGGGGATGAGCAATTTGAGAAAATCCCTCTACAAATCTCTTGTAATAACCTACCATGCGCAAGAAACTTCTAATTTATGTTACATATGTTGGCACTTCCCAATTAACTACTGCTTCCACCTTCTTTGGATTAACAGATATACCACTTCCTGAAATCACATGGCCATAGAAAGCAATTTCTTTCAACCAAAATTCACATTTACTGAACTTTGCATACAGCTTCTTTTCTCTTAGTATAGAATACATCTCTCAAGTGTTTATCATGCTCTTGATTACTCCTTGAATATACTAATATGTCATCAATGAATACAATTACACAATCATCTAAGAGTGGTTGAAATATTCTATTCATCAGTTCCATAAAAGCTGCAGGACCAGTAGTAAAGCCAAAAGGCATTACTAAAAATTCATAGTGACCATATCGAGTCCTAAAGGTTGTTTTTGGAATATCCTCCTTCTTGATCTTTTTTTTTTGGTAAGTAAAAGTAAATTGATTATGTGTAAAGTTTCTACAAATAGCTTTATCTATACAAGTCATAGACAAAGCCAAGTAACTCATAGAGTGCGAATGCGATAGTTATGACTACACATGCTGTAGACTATAACTACCTATGGGTACATTATTTGGCATCATTCCCAAGATCTTTAGCTAATAGCAAAATTAAATTTGATAAAAATATCTTTTTCTATTCGGGGGAAGTGCTCGGTTTTGAAATCATGCTCCATACAGGATCTTGAGTCTCTAATAATCTCTTTCAAGAGCTGAGCATTATTTGTGTGTTGACATTCAAATATTCTATTACATCTCTCCTTCCACATCCACCAAATAGCGCATCTGAAAGTAACCTTTGCCAGTTGTGTAAGAGGCCCTTTTCTTGAGAAACATTGCATAAGGTTGCCTAGTTCTTGGTGCAAGTTTGGTTGCGGTAGTCTATTGAGTTCAAATCGCTGAAGAATCTCCTTCCATATCCATTTTGTATAATCACAAGCAAAATAGAGGTGGTCAACGGTTTCTTCTTGTTGCAAACAAAGGGAGTATCGGTTAACATGATAGATACCTCTTCTTTTCATATTGTCTATTGTAGGTAGTTTATTGAGAAGGGCCTGCCATGTACATAAGGAGTGTGTTTGTGATCCCGGTCGATCCCATGTCCAACTGCTTGGGACCCACTTGTTATTTCTTTGCCTAATTTGATTCCATGCGGATGTGGCACTAAATTTGCCATTGTCATGAGGCCAAATAAGTATATCTGAAGAGTTGTTCCTGATTGGAATAGCTATGATAGTCGGCCAAAGTGATAACATTTTGGGAGAAATAGGATTAGGGAGACACCAGGTACCATTAGCAATGAACTCGGAAACCTTCCAATCTTTGGGAGCCCCAAGATCTTTTCGTATTCTGTCGCCATATAATTGAAATATACTCTTCCCATTCACCTAAGGATCGTACCACATATTAGTACTAGTTCCAGAAGAGATTGCATACGAAATGTGTTTGATTAGCCAATTCCTTGCCTTTAAAATTTATTTCCAAGCTGCAGAGTGGTATGTTCTTGTTGAAATTTCCCAGATTGATTCCTTTGAAAGATACCTAACAGAAACTCATTGTGACCATAAGGAACATTTGGTTTACAAAAAATCCCACAATTGTTGTACCAGGCATGCTTGATTCCAATCTCTAGTATTTCTCAAGTTTAGCCCCCCTTCATCTTTCGGTTTGCAAATGCTATCCCAATTTACCATATGCATTGCCTTATCATTTGTGCCATTCCAGAAGAAGTTCATTAATAACCGTTCAATATCTTGGAGAAGTCCAGCAGGCAGAAGAAATGCATTACACCAATATATAGAGTAGGAGTGCAATACAGAATGGATGAGTTCGAGTTGTCCTGCTTTTGATAGAAGCCTATTTTTCCAAGAAGAAATTCTATTCTTTATTTTTTCCAGGATAGGCTGACAGTGGGTTTTGTGAATGCCTGTGGATATGAGCGGGAGACCCAAATAAGGAACTGGCAGGCTTCCCTCACTAACCCCCAAAGTTTGTGCAATAAAGACCTTATCCTCAACGTAAGGGCTCATATATACTTTACTTTTCGCATGATTTAACTGAAGTCCAGAAACCATACAAAAGTCATTCATAATAGTAGCCAGGTTCTTTACTGAGGTTGGATCATTTTGGAGAAAGATAAGTAAATCATCTGCAAATGTTATATGTGATATATGAATAGAGCCAGCATTGGGTACCTTAATGCTGCAATTTAAGACTACATGTTCTAACATACACCTAAGTCCTTCCATCGTAATAGTAAAGAGATACGGAGAGAGTGGATCACCTTGTCGGATGCCATTCGTGCTCCCAAAAAAACCAATAGGTGAGCCATTAAAGAGTATCGAAAACTTTAGAGTTTCCAGGCAAGATTGAATCCAATTAACCCATTGCTGTGGGAAGTTCATATCGAGGAGCATCTTATAGATAAATTTCCTATTAACTGAATCAAAGGCTTTCCGTAAATCAGCTTTAAAACATATTTTTGTCCCTCTTGCTTTTGAATGCAAATCTTTGACCAAGTCATTAGCAAGCAAAATGTTATAATGTATACTTCTCCCTTTGATGAAAGCAGCTTGATTTCGGCTAATGATCTTGTGTATTACCTTTTGCATTCTATTTGCCAATACTTTGGAGATGATCTTGTAAATAAAGTTGCATAATGATATGGGTCGATAGTTCTCTAGTGAATCAGCCCCTGCATTCTTCGGAATTAAAGAAATAAAAGTACAATTCATCTCTCTAAGAATATGACCTGAAGAGAAAAAATGTCGGAAAGCCTTGATCACATCATTTCCAATAATAGACCAAGCGGTTTGATAAAATTTAGCTGAAAATCCATCTGGACCTGGGCTTTTGTGCTTTGGTGACTTAAAGACAACACATACAATTTCGTCGTCTGTAATTAGGGCATTGAGAATCAAGTTTTCTAGTCGGCTCCATATGAATGTTATTAGTTTTCCCAGCTTGATTTAGTAAGGAATAAAAAAATTGCTCTGTGTGTGCTTTAACCTCATCTAAATTCTCAATAAGATTATCATCTTTGTCTATGCTTTTGCTGATACGGTTAACAGCCCTTCGAGTAGCAATTGAAGCATAGAAAAATTTAGTATTGGAATCTCCTAGTGTAAGCCAATGCTGTCGAGACTTCTGCTTTGCAAAACATTCCTCCTGTTTTAAGGCTTGCATAAAGTTATTTCTAGCTTCTGTCTCTTTGTAGATAATATTCTCATCATTTGGCTAAAGTTGCAGCTCATGTTGTAATGACATTAGTTCCTTCCTACAAAATTGAACTGTGGTGGTAATATTGCCAAAGGTATTTGTATTCCACTCCTTTAGTGCTGCTTTACAGGCTTTGAGCTTTTGACATAAGATGTAAGGGGGGGATCCATGCACATTAACATTTCAAGCAGATCTGATAACATCAAGAAATTGAGGATGAGTACTCCACATGTTAAAGAATCTAAACGGTTTCTTGCCTCTTGGTATCGCTTTGTCTGCGTATATATACATTAAAGAATGGTCAGAAAACAAAGGAACACCATACTCAAGAAGTGAATCTGGGTAAACTGTTAACCATTCATGATTAATCAAACACCTATCCAGTCTAGCCATTATTTTTCTGTTAGCTGCACCTTGATTACTCCAGGAGAGCCAATTACCCACAGATTTCATATCAAACAAAGCTGCAGTGTCAATGTAATCATTAAAACTTTGAAACTGGCTTTCTGAAAGTTGTCTACCCCCCTCTTTGTACCGAACAGTATTAAAGTCTCCAAGAACAATCCAAGGTACATTGAGACAGTCATTTGCAATATTAGTCAGGTCAAATCAAAGAGTATTTCTTTCTTGCATACTATTTGAAGCATATATACCAGTGAAATTGAATTGACAGCCATTCTTTTTGTCCTCTACCTTAAGATAAATGAATTGATCAGTAGCAGAAATAAACCAAGCATTAATAGAGTTAGGATGCCATAAGACCCATATTCTACCAGAAGTTTCATTTGAGTCATTGGGAATCAGTTCTGCGTCCGGCCATATTAAATTCTTTTGAGCTTGAACGCGCGATTGTTTAATTTTTGTTTCTACTAGAATAACAATATCACATGCGGCAGACTTGATTATTTTGTTGAGCTCCCGACATTTCTCCGGCTTATTAAGTCTGCGAACATTCCAACATGTTATCTTCATCAGTAATAAACAAATGAAAAGGTGGTAAGGTATTCATCCTACGACTTTGGATGGACTGTACCATCCTTTTTCTTATCCTTCGGTTTTGTATTTTCCTCCCGCATAATATCTTTACCTTTTATGGCTTTATTCCTATATTTATCCACTTCATCTACAGCTTGCAGATTTTTAAACTTTAAAATACCTTGAATCATGTGGTCTTGATTGGCAAAGTTTGTTGAAGCACGTTAAGATTGTTGCAGCACAATATCCTGGATAGTACTTGTTGGAGTAGCCTAGTTAGAGAGGTTTGTTGGGGCATGAGTTTGTTGAGACAGAATATCCTTGTTGGCGATGTTTGTTGTGGCCTGAGTTTGTTGAGGAAGAATATCCTTGCTGGCGAGATTTGTTTGGGCCTGAGTTTGTTGAGTTATTATGGACGGATCCAATGATATTGGAAGAGATGTGATAGCAACGATCTGATCTCCCTTACTGTAGTGGTGTTCAGATCTTCTGCAGCGTCGACTTCTCCCCAAGGGCGACGATACTATAGCGGCGACCAGATCTCCCTAGGGCGACGGTACTATATCGGCGATCTGATATACTGCGACGGTGGCTTTTCCCTATGGAGACGATTCTATAACCGCGACCAGAAGAGGGATCAAACATGGCAGCGACGGCCCCTAGGGCTGGCGACGGTGGCGGGAGGGTTGATACGATGGTAAGACTCCCTACCGTTACCCCTCAATTGGCTCCTCCTCCATATCCTCTCCAGAGAGAAACTCCTTCGACGAAACAGCATCGAAGTAGGTCGTGCTCTAGATCGCGGTAGCCTGCCCTCATTTCCAGTGACCCTAGGCCTTGGACTAGCCTCTTCAAGGCTCCGGTTGGAAGTCCGAATCTAAGTTTGGAATTCTTTACTCCAGAAGTTCAGGCTGATAAGAAGATTGCTGTATACGAGACTGCTGATTCAGCAGAGCTTATTGAGACATGATCTATGGCGATTGTTGGCTATGTGGTAGGTCTCAAAACATCTTATTTCCCACTATCCTCATTTATCAAAACTCGATGGGGAATATCGTCATTTGATCTTCATATGCTGGAGAACGGATTTTTTATTTGCAAGCTATACTCTGAAGAAGATTTACAACGGGTCCTCGAAGGATTCTGGACTATTCGCGGCCATCCAATAATTCTACGACGCTGGTCTCCTGATGTCCGTTTGGAGTTAGATAGCCTACAGTCTATTCCATTATGGGTATCCTTTCAAGGTCTTCCTCTACATCTTTGGAGTCGACATTTTATTGCAAAGTTATGCAGCACTCTGGGATAGCCACTCTACATCGACAAAGCAACAACTGCTCATACGAGATTAGCATTTGCACGAGCATGTGCACTGGTTTCTTCCGACGAAGATCTTCCAAATGAGGTTTTCTATCGTGATCTTGACGGGAATACTCGGAAGGTACATGTCTCATATTCCTGGAAGCCACAACGATGTCAGCATTGGTTATCTTTTGGTCATACAAATGGAGCTTGTCAGCAAACTCCAAAACAAATCACAAAGGTCTATCGACCACGTCAAGCACCTCAGCAACAAAGCGAGTCTTCTCTAATGGCAGTAGCACCGATGGTGGCGAAGACTATTGAGCATTCCTTCTTGATCTTCAACTAATAGTAACCTGGTCTTAGATCAATCTTGGAGAATACTTGTGCACCCTGCAATTGATCAAACAAGTCATCAATCCTGGGTAGGGGATACTTGTTTTTTTATGGTCACTTGATTCAACTGTCTATAATCAATACAAAGCCTCAACGTCCCATCCATCTTCTTAACTAACAACACTGGAGCACCCCACGGTGAAACACTGGGTCAAATGAAACCCTTATCTAACAACTCTTGTATTTGCTTCTTTAATTCCTCGAGCTCGAGCGGTGCCATTCTGTAGGGAGGCTTAGATATTGGGGCTGTCCCGAGGACTAAATCAATAGCAAATTCTCCCTCTCTATCTGGAGGTAATCCAAGCAATTCATCTGGAAATACATCAGGGAACTCTTTGACCACTGTAATTTCATTTAGGTGAGTTTCTTGATTTGAATGCTCCTTTACACACACAATATAACAAAAACAACCCTTCTGCATAAGACGATAAGCTTGAAGTGTTGATATCAAACAAGGAGGCAAATCATGCCTAATACCTAATCAATACTAGCATTATAGGAACATAGCAAGGAGTTCATGTTCTCCAATAGAAATCAAACAAGATGGATAAACCAGATTTGTAGTCAAGGAATCCCCAACAACAGTAGTTACGTGTAGCAAATAATCCAGTGGTTTAGGTTGAATGCCCAAGTGACAAGCAAAATATTGTGAAACAAAAGACAAGTTGGAGCTAGGATCAAACAAAACTTTTGCATTTCTATTAGAAACATGTAGAATCTTGTTCTGTGATAGCATATACTCTAGCATGGGCTGTCGGCTTAGGGAGTAGTGGCTCTTTCTTCTTGTTTAGTGGGTAGTCTCTGACTTTATGATCTAACTTTCCACAGGTAAAACAGGCTCCAGTCACCCGAAAACACTCACTTGTTTCATGATTACGTCCACATTTTGTACACGATAGAGTTCTTTGCGATGGAGTTCCTTTCTTAAATCTAGGTACCTTTACCTTCTTATTACTTCTTTCTGCTTCATTTCCACTCTTACTTTTACCAACAAACTTATCCTTGCTATTCTTGTCCCTGATTTCTTGGATCTCCTCTAAGTCTTTTTCAAGTATGAAAGCTCTTTCTACTACATCAGTGTATACCTCGAGTTTTAAAGCTGATATTCGGCTTCTTATTGCCGGCCTTAATCCTCTTTCAAATCTTCTTGCTTTCCTATATTCATCATCAATCATATGTGTGGCAAATCTAGAGAGCTCAGTGAATTTAGACTCATATTTGGCTATTGTCAAATTTCCCTGGATGAGATTCAGGAACTCCAATTCTTTCTGCTCTCTGATATAATCTGAAAAATATTAATCATTGAACTTTTCTGTAAATACCTTCCAAGTGATTGGCTCCTGTCGAGCTTCAAAAATTCTCTTCATGGTTCGCCACTAGTGCTCAGACTCTCTTTCTAGCATGAAGGTAGCAAGAGAAACCTTCTTATCATCTGGGCAATTTAAAACATCAAATATTTTCTTTATCCGCATCATCCATTGTTCTGCTACCATTGGATCAGGCTCACCACTAAAACTGGGAGGACTAAGCTTCTTAAACTATTCAATTCCTAACCCAGTCTGGTTTGAATTCCTAGCTTCATCATTTCTTCCTTGTCGGACTTGTTGTTGCATTACTTGTGTCATCGCCTCTAGAGTTTTCATAATTCCACTCAATTGATCAGAAGTAGATGCAACAGGAGAACCAGATGACCTCATCATCCTTGCTTCCTAAAAATAACAAAAGAAAACTTTTGATCAGTCTCTAAATAGAAATCACTAAACCTCAAAATTTATTACACATCTAGCATATTAAAATTCTTAGAAATCCTCAAATCATGCTCTGATACCAACTCTGTCACGCCCCCCGAATTATCACATTCAGGAAGTGTGACCCTGTCTAAAATCAATAATATTATAATTCATCATCAATTCAATCGAGGATCCAATCTAACAATTTGAGGATACTAAGAAATCATTTAAAAATTAATATTCAAAATTCATAAACATGTACGTTACATAAATCATAATCCACTTCACTCAGAGATTCACAAAATCCAAAGGCAACTCAACTAAACTAAACATCAACCACAACACAAATCCATAATCATAGAAGTATATACAATCACAAAAAGATAATTATTTACCATGAGTTCTTATCCTTATACAACTTATCATTCCATACACATGAGCGGTCCTTTAAACTTTTACAACACATAAGTATCAACAGATCCTTAACATTATATCAGAAGCAAAGTATACTATACAACAAAAATCTATCATCCAACAAAGATAAGCTCAAAATCTTCTAGCCTTTCACTGCTTTAACCCAATTCTAGCTTTTCAGTGCGTGACAAGCTACCCTGAAAAATTTATATAGCAACGGGGTGAGCATAAAGAGCTCAGCAAGCGTCTAACATATCCATGGCGATAGGAGAATTTCAAGCAGGCTTAGTATCAAGTTACAAAAGTAGAAATACAAGTGTTCATTTGAAGTCATCTCATTTGATATAAAATCACAAAGGTTTACCTCATTCAAAAACAGGCATTAGATATAGCAATAGGAGAAAGGAAATTGGAACATTTCATTAGCAAAAGAAGCATTTAGGCATGTATCAAATGACACATGAAGCATTTAGGTGCATATCAAAGGCATAAGAGTGTTTGGGGGCATAATAATGACAAACGAAACATTTCGAAGTATAACAAGTGAACCGAATAATAAACACAAGCTTGTATGTCATTTTTGATGTAGCATGCATTCCATTTTTATCCAAAGCATAATATGAACTAATAAACAAAGCTTTGGATATCATATCAATAAACATAGAGGGCACTGTGGGACCACATACATAATGTGATTCATCCATTTCTGGATGACCACCAAGCATTAGTCTCCCACGTTTGGGAGCTCCATCCACCCACATTTGAGTGAAGTCAATGGGGTCGATAGAGCAATCGCGGGCTCTAAGCATGAACAATAACATTTCTGGCAATGATTTATAATATCCCACAAGACACCAGAGTACAAAAGGGTAGTATGAACAATAACATTGATACATATCAGAAGCACATGCAGAACAACGAAGATATGCATGTGCCTTTATCAAACAAGGAAATGCAAACAAAGCATTAAATAATAAATTTCAGATATACAATAATTTCAGGATGAACAATATAAGAACTTCAAAGGACTAATATAAAGCTCAATTGAAGAATAATTTAGCAGAAATCAAATTTCCAATAGGATAAAAATTGAATAGGCAAAACCCAATAAAATTTTTAATTCTGATAGAATTTGAATGGTACATTTCCTGAATTGTTTGAGTGACTAAGCATGCTCCAAATCACTAAAATTAGTGTCATTGGAAAGATGTATCAATCTATTTTCGGATGAACTCAGATTTATAATTTTTTTGAGTTCTTAACAGGAAGTTACAACAAATAGAGTAAAGAAAGGTCAGAATTGATCATCCCTGTTTTGCAGACTTGATAGAATCAATTTAAACAGATGTTTTAGAAGGCAAACATACTTCAAAATTTCTAAATTATATGTCAAAAGAAAGATATGCGAATCTATTTTCCAAAGAACTAATTTTTGCATAATTCAGAATTTTCACTAAGGAGTTATGAGTAATTTAGTAATAGAAGGTCAGAATTGATCATCTCTATTTTGCAGAATTGATAGAGTCAATTTAAACAGATGTTTCAGAAGGCAAACATACTTCAAAATTACTAAATTATATATCAAAAGAAAGATATGCGAATCTAGTTTCAAAAGAACTAAGTTTTGCATAATTCGGAATTTTGACTAGAGAGTTATGAGCAATTTAGTAACAGAAGGTCAGAAATTTCAGTCCCTATTTTACAGAATTTGTAGGGTTAATTGAAACAGAAGTCTTAATAGGCATTTAAACTCCCAATCATTCAATCTCAGTGTCAAAATAAAGATATTTGAGTCTACTTTCAAATGAATTAGGCTATGCCTAAATCAGAGTTTAGTGTTAAAAGTTAGATCCAAAACAATGTATAGAAGTCAGATTACCGAAAAATTTCAGATTCATGGCTTTGTATCAAAAGGAAAGAAAGGTTTGGTACTAAGCTGAAATCTTTTGAATTATGAAGTATTAAAAGGAAAACAGAGATTAGGAATTCTGAAGGAAGAGGTTAGAACACTTGCCTTAGATGAGTTTGATTCCCAAATATAGGGAGTTGATGCAAAACCTCAAACAAAATTTCCACTTTTTCTTCTTCTCCTTCTCCTTCTTCTTCTTCTTCTTCTTCTTCTTCTTCTTCTTCTTCTTCTTCTCCTCAAACTAATGTTGGCTGCAAAGTTTCTTTTTAATGGTGTTTTAAATTACTTAGGTTTGGCTCATGCTAAAATAGTGATGTGGCAAGCATGCATGGGGGTTTAGGGGATGTTACAATATATATGATTCAAACAGTATGCAAGAAAGAAATACTCTTTGGTCTGACCTGACTAATATTGCAAATAGTTGTTTCAATATACCTTGGATTGTTCTTGAAGATTTTAATATTGTTCGGTACCCAAATGAAAAAGTGGAGGGTAGACAACTTTCAGAAAGCTAGCTTCAAAGTTTTAATGATTACATAGATACTACTGCATTGATTGATATGAAATCTGTGGGTAATTGACTCTCCTGGAGTAATCAAGGTGCTGCTAACAGAAAAATAATGGCTTGACTTGATAGGTGTTTGATTAATCAGGAATGATTAATAGTTTACCCAGATTCACTTCTTGAGTATGATGCTCCATTATTTTCTGATCATTCTTTAATGTACATACACGCAGATAAAGCGACACCAAGAGGTAAGAAACCGTTTAGATTCTTTAACATGAGGAGTACTCATCCTCAGTTCCTTGATGTCATCATATCAGCTTGGAATGTTAATATGCATGGATCCCCCTCTTACATCTTATATCAAAATCTCAAAGCTTGTAAAGCAGCACTTAAGGAGTGGAATACAAATATCTTTAGCAATATTACCACCAGAGTTCAATTCTACAGAAAGGAACTAATGTCATTGCAACATGAGCTACAACTTCAGCCCCATAATGAGAATATTATCTACAAAGAAACAGAAGCCAGAAATAACTTCATACAAGCCTTAAAACAGGAGGAAAGTTTTGCAAAGCAGAAGTCTCGACAGCATTGGCTTACACTAGGAGATTCCAATTCTAAATTTTTCTATGCTTCCATTGCTACTCGAAGGGCCGTTAACCGTATTGGTAAATTTAGAGACAAAGATGATAATCTTATTGAGAATTTAGATGAGGTTAAAGTACACACTGAGCAATTTGTTTATTCTTTACTCAATCAAGCTTAGCAACATAGTAACATTCATGTGGAGCCAACTAGAAAACTTGATTCGGATGCAATTTCAATCTTCAATGCCCCAATTACAGATGATGAAATTGTAAGAGTTGTCTTTAAGTCACCGAAGCACAAAAGCCCTGGTCTAGATGGATTTATAGCTGAATTTTATCAAACAACGTGGTCTATTATTAGAAATGATGTGATTAAGGCTTGCCAGCATTTTTTCTCTTCATGTCATATTCTTAGAGAGATGAATTACACTTTTATCTCTCTAATTCCTAAGAATGTAGGGGCTGATTCACTGGAGAACTATCGACCCATATCATTATGTAACTTTATTTACAAGATCATCTCCAAAGTGTTGGCAGATAGAATGCAAAAGGTAATATAGAAGAGCATTAGTTCAAATCAGGCTACTTTCATCAAAGGAAGAAGTATACATCATAACATTATGCTTGCCAATGACTTGGTTAAAAATCTGCATTAAAAAACAAGAGGGATGAAAATCTGTTTTAAAGCTAATTTATGGAAAGCTTTTGATTCAGTTAATAGAAAATTTATCTATAAGATGCTCCTCGATATGAACTTCCCACAGTAATGGGTTAATTGGATTCAAAGTTGCTTGGAAACCCCAAAGTTTTCGATACTCTTTAATGGCTCACCTATTGGTTATTTTAGGAGCACGAATGGCATTGGACAAGGTGATCCCTCTCTCCGTATCTATTTACTATTGCGATAGAAGGACTTAACTGTATGTTAGAACACGTAGTCTCGAATGGTAGCATTAAGTGACACGGGAGTGTCTAATTTGCTACAATCTTTTCATATGGACCATGTTGATAATATGATATTTTTCTTCAGCCAATAATATTGCCACATAATCTTCCAGCCTACTCAGATAAGACAACTCATCAGCATATTCCCTGCCCAATGGAATACATTAATGGAGTTGGTTGACAATTGTAAAGCTGTATCATGGTGCTTTTCTTCATGGCTAAGGAATACATTAATAGAGTTGGTTGGTAGTTGTATAGCACTTAATTTCGAAATTTTCTATGCCTGAAGGGTTGTTTCATGCACTAGTATTTATTTTGAGGTTTAGGGCTTAGAAAAGACTTTAGAAAACTGAGGATATTAGCAGAAGCTCTCTTGGAGTGCTCTTGTGAACTCTGTATCTCTTGGATGTGTCCTTGAGTGGTGAGTCTTTTGCTTTCAGTTCTGTATCCTTGTTTATTATCATTAGGGTGGTGATCTTTCTATATCCCTTTTGATTTTAAACTTGGTGGTGAACTATTTTTCGTTTTACCAAAGTTTCTTCAAGAGTTCGTTCATTGCCTTCTGTGATATTTTCTATCTGTACAACTATTCTATTGGTGTTCTTTCAAAATCCATTCTGCATTTTTACCCTCCCTGGTATCAGTTTGGTATTAGAGCTAAAGGCTAGAGATCATGACAAGGCGGAATGGAAAAGATGTAATTGGTGAAGGTAGCGACCACGAAGATGACGCTGAGTCGTTGAGGCTGTAGCTACAAAAAATTGTTGCGTAGCCTACAAGAAAAAAATGAGATAATTGACGAACTTTAAAGTAGACATAACCAACATGAAAATGAAGCTCGAGAGTTTACTTCTGATGATGATACACCTCTTCCGAGGGAGTCGAGAAGATGTCGGAGAAGAAATGGAGCCCAAGATGAGTGGCAGAATAAATATAACCCCAGATTAGATATTCCAGAATTTGAAGGTAAAATAGATGTTGATGACTTTATCGATTGGCTTAACACAATAGAAAGAATTTTTGATTTTTATGAACCACCAGAACAAAAGAAGGTCAAACTTGTGGCACTCAAACTCAGGCGGAATGCATCTTTTTGGTGGGAAAATATGAAAAAACAAAGAGAACGTGAGGGGAAGAGTAAGATCGTTACATGGGAGAAAATGAAAAGGGAGCTAAAGAGAAAATATTTATCTCATAATTATAGGCAAGAGATCTTTCTCAAAATACAAAATTTCAAGTAAAAAGATCTTAGTGTGGATGAGTACACTACAGAATTTGATAATTTAATGTTAAAAGGAGAGCTTGTGGAACCGGAAGAGCAAACAATTGCAAGATACTTAGGAGGTCTAAAGTATGAGATTGCTAAAGTTGTTCAGCTACAGCCATATTGGTCTTTAAATGATTTGAGCAAGCTAGCATTAAAAGTTGAAAAGCAAATAGAAGTTTGAAATGAGTTTTCGGTACGGCTCAAAAGAAGGATATACAAAAGGAGGATATACACGCAGACAAAGCGACGCCAAGAGGCAAGAAACCGTTTAGATTCTTTAACATGTGGAGTACTCATCCTCAATTTCTTGATGTTATCAGATCTGCTTGGAATGTTAATGTGCATGGATCCCCCCCTTACATCATATGTCAAAAGCTCAAAGCTTGTAAAGCAGCACTAAAGGAGTGGAATACAAATACCTTTGGCAATATTACCACCACAGTTCAATTTTGCAGGAAGGAACTAATGTCATTGCAACATGAGCTACAACTTCAGCCAAATGATGAGAATATTATCTACAAAGAGACAGAAGCCAGAAATAACTTCATGCAAGCCTTAAAACAGGAGGAAAGTTTTGTAAAGCAGAAGTCTCGACAGCATTGGCTTACACTAGGAGATTCCAATACTAAATTTTTCTATGCTTCAATTGCTACTCGAAGGGCTGTTAACCATATCAGCAAATGTAGAGACAAAGATGATAATCTTATTGAGAATTTAGATGAGGTTAAAGCACACACAGAGCAATTTTTTTATTCCTTAATCAAGTTGGGAAAACTAATAACATTCATATGGAGCTGACTAGAAAACTTGATTCAGAAGCTATTTCAATCCTCAATGCCCCAATTACTGACGACGAAATTGTATGTGTTGTCTTTAAGTCACCAAAGCACAAAAGCCTAGGTCCAGATGGATTTCCAGCTGAATTTTACCAAACTGCTTGGTCTATTATTGGAAATGATATGATCAAGGCTTGCCAACATTTTTTCTCTTCAGGTCATATTCTTAGAGAGATGAATTGCACCTTTATTTCTTTAATTCCGAAGAATGCAGGGGCTGATTCACTAGAGAACTATTGACCCATATCATTATGCAACTTTATTTACAAGATCATCTCCAAAGTATTAGCAAATAGAATGCAAAAGGTAATACACAAGATCATTAGCCCAAATCAAACTGCTTTCATCAAAGGGAGAAGTATACATCACAACATTTTGCTTGCTAATGACTTGGTCAAAGATTTGCATTCAAAAGCAAGAGGGACAAAAATATGTTTTAAAGCTGATTTACGGAAAGCCTTTGATTCAGTTAATAGAAAATTTATCTATAAGATGCTCCTTGATATGAACTTCCCACAACAATGGGTTAATTGGATTCAATCTTGTTTGGAAACTCCAAAGTTTTCGATACTCTTTAATGGCTCACCTATTGGTTTTTTTGGGAGCACGAATGGCATCCGACAAGGTGATCCACTCTCTTTGTATCTTTTTACTATTGCAATGGAAGGACTTAGCTGTATGTTGGAACATGCAGTCTTAAATGGCAGCATTATGGTACCCAATGCTGGATCTATTCATATATCACATATAACATTTGCAAATGATTTACTTATCTTTCTCCAAAATGATCCAAATTCAGTAAATAACCTGGCTACTATTATGAATGACTTTGGTATGATTTCTGGACTTCAGTTAAATTATGCGAAAAGTAAAGTATATATGAGCCCTTACGTTGAGGATAAGGTCTTTATTGCACAAACTTTGGGGGTTAGTGAGGGAAGCCTGCCAGTTCCTTATTTGGGTCTCCCGCTCATATCCATAGGCATTCACAAAACCCACTGTCAGCCTATCCTGCAAAAAATAAAGAATAGAATTTCTTCTTGGAAAAATAGGCTTCTATCAAAAGCAGGACGACTCGAACTCATCCGTTCTGTATTGCACTCCTACTCTATATATTGGTGTAATGCATTTCTTCTGTCTATTGGACTTCTCTAAGATATTGAACGGTTATTAATGAACTTCTTCTGGAATGGCACAAATGATAAGGCAATGCATATGGTAAATTGGGATAGCATTTGCAAACCGAAAGATGAAGGGGGGCTAAACTTGAGAAATACTAGAGATTGGAATCAAGCATGCCTGGTACAACAATTGTGGGATCTTTTGCAAAACAAATGTTCCTTATGGTCACAATGGGTTTCTGCTAGGTATCTTTCAAAGGAATCAATCTGGGAAATTTCAACAAGAACATACCACTCTGCAGCTTGGAAAGGAATTTTAAAGGCAAGAAATTGGCTAATCAAACACATTTCTTATGCAATCTCTTCTGGAACTAGTACTAATATGTGGTACGATCCTTGGGTGAATGGGAAGAGTATATTTCAATTATATGGCGACAGAATACGAAAAGATCTTGGGGCTCCTAAAGATTGGAAGGTTTCCGAGTTCATTGCTAACGGTACCTGGTGTCTCCCGAAATGTTATCACTTTGGCCAACTATCATAGCTATTCCAATCAGGAACAACTCTTCAGATATACTTATTTAGCCTCATGACAATGGCAAATTTAGTGCCACATCCGCATGGAATCAAATTAGGCAAAGAAATAACAACTGGGTCCCAAGCAGTTAGACATGGGATCGACCGGGATCACAAAGACACTCCTTATGTACATGGCAGGCCCTTCTCAATAAACTACCTACAATAGACAATATGAAAAGAAGAGGTATCTATCATGTTAACCGATGCTCCCTTTGTGTGCAACTAGAAGAAACTATTGACCACCTCTATTTTGCTTGTGCTTATACAAATTGGATATGGAAGGAGATTCTCCAACGATTTGAACTCAATAGACTGCCGCAACCAAACTTGCACCAAGAACTAGGCGACCTTATGCAATGTTTCTCAAGAAAAGGGCCACTTACACAACTGGCAAAGGTTACTTTCAGATGCGCTATTTGGTGGATGTGGAAGGAGAGATGTAATAGAATCTTTGAATGTCAACACACAAACAATGCTCAGCTCTTGAAAGAGATTATTAGAGACTCAAGATCCTGTATGGAGCATGATCTCAAAACCGAGCACTTCACCCGAAGAGAAAAAGATATTTTTATCAAATTTAATTTTGCTATTAGCTAAAGATCTTGGGAATGATGCCAAATAATGTACCCACAGGTAGTTATAGTCTACAGCATGTGTAGTCATAACTATCGCATTCGCACTCTATGAGTTACTTGGCTTTGTCTATGACTTGTATAGATAAAGCTATTTGTAGAAACTTTACACATAATCAATTTACTTTTACTTACCAAAAAAAAAAAGGAAGTTCCAAGCCTACAGTTCAAAGCAAGGCAATATCGAAGGTGCAAGAAAAGGGTGAAGAATCTGCTGGCAGCAAAAAAACACCTAATTCTTCTACCCCAAGTGGCCGAAAATGCTTCAAATGTCATGGTTTTGGGCATATCGCATTAGATTGTCCAAATAGGAGGATTGTAACTTTGGTTGAAGATCATAGTGATGGAGGAGAAGATGAAACTGATGACGAACCAAAATACGATGATGATGAGGAAGAGATTGCTTATGCTGATCATGGTTTGTTTATTATATTGCAACGTAGTTTACAAGTGTCATATATGGCCAACGATGAAAGTTGGGTGAGAAAAAATGTGTTTTATACTAAATGCACTTTTTTTGGTAAAGTATGCTTTGTGATCATCGACAGCGGCAGCTTTGAGAATATGGTATCTTTGGAGATGGTACAGAAGCTAAAGTTGGACACCATCCGTCATCCACATCCATACCAGTTATGTTGGCTGTAAAAAAGAAATGACATCAATGTAACTAAAAGATGTTTAGTTTCATTTTCTATTGGCAAATATTATAAAGATGAAGTATGGTGTGATGTTGTTCCTATGGATGCTTGTCATTTGCTGTTGAGAAGACCTTGGCATTATGATAGAAGGGTGTTGTATGACGACCACAAACATACTTATTCTTTTAAGGTGAATGAAAAGAAGATTACTTTAGCTCCATTACAATCATCCGAAATCAGTGCACCAAAAAAGAAAGTTAGCACTTTTATGTCCTATGGTGAATGCAAAGATGAATTAGACAAGGGTAGTCATGTTATGACTCTACTAGTAGTAGAAGAAAATGAACAACACAAGGAGACACCAGAAATCATGAAACAAATCTTGGAAGAGTTTGAAGATGTTATACCAGAAGAGATTCCATATGGCCTTCCACCCTTGAGAGATATCCAGCATCACATTGATCTTATTCCGGGGGCTGTTCTACCTAATAAGGCAGCATATAGAATGAGTCCCAAGGAGCATGAAGAACTTCAAAGACAAGTTGATGAATTGGTGAAAAAAGGGTTAATCACCAGCATAAGCTAAACAAGAGGCATGCAGCTTGGGGGGAGTTTTTACAATCTTACAACTTTACAATCAAGCACAAATTTGGTGTTCAAAATGTAGTTGCTAACACATTGAGCAGAAAGCATTCTTTATTATCAGCAATGGAAGTCAAAGTGGTTGGATTTGAAACATTCAAAGATATATATGAGAATGATGTGGATTTCGGCTCAATATGGCAGAATTGTAAATCAGGTTCCTTTCAACAAATTTTTATCTTTGATGGTTTTCTTTTTCGAGCTAATGCTTTGTGTGTTCCATCTTGTTTTTTGAGACAAGTAATTCTAGCTGAAGCTCATGGTGGTGTTTTGGGAGGACATTTCGGTAGGGATAAGACTCTAGCTCTTGTTCAATCAAATTTTTACTAGCCTAAAATGTTCAGAGATGTGGATAGACATTTGAAGCAATGCCAATTGTGTCATTTGGCAAAAACAAGAAGTCAAAATTCTGGTTTGTACACTCCATTGCTAGTGCCAAATGCTCCATGGGAGGATGTGAGTCTTGATTTCATTTTGGGACTGCCAAGAACTCAAAGGAACAAGGATTCTATCATGGTTGTTATTGATAGATTTTCAAAAATATCTCACTTTGTTCCATGCAATAAATCAAATGATGCATCTCATATTGCTGATTTATATTTTAAGGAGATTGTTAAATTGCATGGTATTCCAAGAACTATGGTGTCTGATCGAGATTCAAAATTTGTTAGTCATTTTTGGAGAACTCTTTGGAGGAAGCTGGATACTTTTTGAATTTCAGCAGCTCGCATCATGCACAAACCGATGGGCAAACTGAGGTAACAAACCGAAGCTTGGGAAATTTGTTTAAAAGCTATGTTGGCAAGAATATTAAGTAATGGGATGTCATTCTTCTACAAATTGAGTTTGCCTACAATCGTTCTATCCATCATAGTATCGGTAAGAGTCATTTTGAGGTCTGATTGCCGCTACAGTGTCATAGCCCTAGGGAGAAGACGCTGCTACCGGAGCCTGATCGCCGTTACAATGGCACTGCCCTAGGGAGAAGCCGCTGCTACAGTATTTTGATCGCCGCTACAGTGTCATCGCCCTAGGGAGAAGCTGCCGCTATAGTATTCTGATCGCGCTACAGTACCGTCACCCTAGGGAGAAGATGCTGTTGCAAGAGCCAGATTACCGCTACAGTGTCGTCGCCCTAGGGAGAAGCCGCCGCTACAGTATTCTGATAGCCGCTAGAGTACCGTCGCCTTAGGGAGAAGACGCTGCTGCAGGAGCCTGATCGCCGCTACAGTGCCATCGCCCTAGGGAGAAGACACTGCTAGAGTAGTCTGATTATCGCTACAGTATTATCGCCCTAGGGAGATCTGGCCACTACTACAGTACCATCGTCCTTAGGGAGAAGCCGACGCTGCAGGAGATCAGATCACCGCTACAGTACCATCGCCCTAGGGAGATCAGATCGCTGCTACAGTATCAGCGCTACAGTAGTCTCTTTTTTTTTCGCTTTTCTGAAAATCTCAAAGTCCTGGACCTCTCAAACAATGATCTTTGTGGAACCATTCCGATCGATGGGCCATTCGCCAACTTCCCCCTTCAAAGGTAATGACATTGTTTCTGAGATCTCCCGGCATATGCTAAAGAAGAACACAAATGATCCATTTATTAGTTCAATGCGGACATTGGAATCAAACTGCAATTAAAATACTAATAATAGGGGTTCCATAACCCACAACCACTGATTGGAAATTGAGGAAGAATTGAATTGGTTGTGGGAAAGCCTATTCAACATGAAATGTCAGGTGAATATGATTCTCATCATGTGACATTTTGATGTCCAATTTCTGCTCTATGTATGTATATGTTAGAACCCTTGCAGATTCTAAACTTGGGGTTGATCTCTTTAGGGGATCGGCCTCCTTGGAACTCTATAGGGGTTCCTCCCTCCTAGTTGCTGCTCAAAGGCTGTAGAAAAGATTCATCTATTACTTATCAAAAGAGGAGGAATACATGACTATTTATAAGGTTTCTAATCCCTAACTCCTAATAGGACTCCTACTCAAGACTTCTACTTCTAACCAACTCCTAATAGGACTTCTACTCAAGACTCCTATTCCTTTACAACTCCTAATTCTTCTCTAAGAAACAACCTCCTAACCCTAGCCGGCCTCATCAACTCTTTAATAGGGGTCAACTTAGGTAGGTTTTACATGAATGTCCCTCTCAATTAGGACTCTCCTAGCTAGAGTCCTAACAGACCCACCCTCTTCAAATCAGCCTTGTCCTCGAGGCTGACGATTCATGAATTTTGGGAATTTGATCTTCAAGTCGTCATAGTTCTCCCAAGTGGCATCTTCTGTTGGTAGGTTCACCCATTGTATTAGCACTTTAGTAGTGGGTCGTCATCGTCGAGTCACGATCCGTCGATCAATAATGGCACTTGGCTAGGTCTGGAGTTCTCCTTGGATAGTCATATTTGGTGGGTGGCTTTGGGCTGTCTCCAAGCACCTATTTACAAGTTTTGTCTGGCCGTTGATTTGTGGGTGATATATTTTTTTGGTAAGTAAAAGTAAATTGATTATGTGTAAAGTTTCTACAAATAGCTTTATCTGTACAAGTCGTAGACAAAGCCAAGTAACTCATAGAGTGCGAATGCGATAGTTATGACTACACATGTTGTAGACTATAACTACCTGTGGGCACATTATTTGGCATCATTCCCAAGATCTTTAGCTAATAGCAAAATTAAATTTGATAAAAATATCTTTTTCTCTTCGGGTGAAGTGCTCGGTTTTGAGATCATGCTCCATACAGGATCTTGAGTCTCTAATAATCTCTTTCAAGAGCTGAGCATTGTTTGTATGTTGACATTCAAAGATTCTAATACATCTCTCCTTCCACATCCACCAAATAGCGCATCTGAAAGTAACCTTTGCCAGTTGTGTAAGAGGCCCTTTTCTTGAGAAAAATTGCATAAGGTCGCCTAGTTCTTGGTGCAAGTTTGGTTGCGGCAGTCTATTGAGTTCAAATCGCTAGAGAATCTCCTTCTATATCCATTTTGTATAATCACAAGCAAAATAGAGGTGGTCAACAGTTTCTTCTTGTTGCAAACAAAGGGAGCATCGGTTAACATGATAGATACCTCTTCTTTTCATATTGTCTATTATAGGTAATTTATTGAGAAGGGCCTGCCATGTACATAAGGAGTGTCTTTGTGATCCCGGTCGATCCCATGTCCAACTGCTTGGGACCCACTTGTTATTTCTTTACCTAATTTGATTCCATGCGGATGTGGCACTAAATTTGCCATTGTCATGAGGCCAAATAAGTATATCTGAAGAGTTGTTCCTGATTGGAATAGCTATGATAGTCGGCCAAAGTGATAACATTTCGAGAGAAATAGGATTAGGGAGACACCAGGTACCGTTAGCAATGAACTCGGAAACCTTCCAATCTTTGGGAGCCCCAAGATCTTTTCGTATTCTGTCGCCATATAATTGAAATATACTCTTCCCATTCACCCAAGGATCGTACCACATATTAGTACTAGTTCCAGAAAAGATTGCATACGAAATGTGTTTGATTAGCCAATTCCTTACCTTTAAAATTCCATTCCAAGCTGCAGAGTGGTATGTTCTTGTTGAAATTTCTCAGATTGATTCCTTTGAAAGATACCTAGCAGAAACCCATTGTGACCATAAGGAACATTTGTTTTGCAAAAGATCCCACAATTGTTGTATCAGGCATGCTTGATTCCAATCTCTAGTATTTCTCAAGTTTAGCCCCCCTTCATCTTTCGGTTTGCAAATGCTATCCCAATTTACCATATGCATTGCCTTATCATTTGTGCCATTCCAAAAGAAGTTTATTAATAACTGTTCAATATCTTGGAGAAGTCCAACAGGTAGAAGAAATGCATTACACCAATATATAGAGTAGGAGTGCAATACAGAACGGATGAGTTCGAGTCGTCCTGCTTTTGATAGAAGCATATTTTTCCAAGAAGAAATTCTATTCTTTATTTTTTGCAGGATAGGCTGACAGTGGGTTTTGTGAATGCCTGTGGATATGAGCGGGAGACCCAAATAAGGAACTGGCAGGCTTCCCTCACTAACCCCCAAAGTTTGTGCAATAAAGACCTTATCCTCAACGTAAGGGCTCATATATACTTTACTTTTCGCATGATTTAACTGAAGTCCAGAAACCATACCAAAGTCATTCATAATAGTAGCCAGGTTCTTTACTGAAGTTGGATCATTTTGGAGAAAGATAAGTAAATCATCTGCAAATGTTATATGTGATATATGAATAGAGCCAGCATTGGGTACCTTAATGCTGCCATTTAAGACTGCATGTTCCAACATACAGCTAAGTCCTTCCATCGCAATAGTAAAGAGATACGGAGAGAGTGGATCACCTTGTCGGATGCCATTCGTGCTCCCAAAAAAACCAATTGGTGAGCCATTAAAGAGTATCGAAAACTTTGGAGTTTCCAAGCAAGATTGAATCCAATTAATCCATTGCTGTGGGAAGTTCATATCGAGGAGCATCTTATAGATAAATTTCCTATTAACTGAATCAAAGGCTTTCCGTAAATCAGTTTTAAAACATATTTTTGTCCCTCTTGCTTTTGAATGCAAATCTTTGACCAAGTCATGACCAAGTATTACCTTTTGCATTCTATTTGCCAATACTTTGGAGATGATCTTGTAAATAAAGTTGCATAATGATATGGGTCGATAGTTCTCTAGTGAATCAACCCCTGCATTCTTCGGAATTAAAGAAATAAAAGTACAATTCATCTCTCTAAGAATATGACCTGAAGAGAAAAAATGTTGGCAAGCCTTGATCACATCATTTCCAATAATAGACCAAGCAGTTTAGTAAAATTCAATTGGAAATCCATCTGGACCTGGGCTTTTTGTTAGAACCCTTGCAGATTCTAAACTTGGGGTTGATCTCTTTAGGGGATCGATCTCCTTGGAACTCTATAGGGGTTCCTCTCTTCAAGTTGCTGCTCAAAGGCTGCAGAAAATATTCATCTATTGCTTAAGAAAAGAGAAGAAATACATGGCTATTTATAGGGCTTCTAAACCCTAACTCCTAATAGGACTCCTACTTAAGACTCTTACTTCTAACCAACTCCTAATATGACTCCTACTCAAGACTCCTATTCCCTTACAACTCCTAATTCTTCTCTAAGAAAAAACCTCATACATGAATGCCCCTCTCAATTAGGACTCTCCTAGCTAGAGTCCTAATAGAATGTCCTTCTCAATTAGGACTCTCTTAGCTAGAGTCCTAATAGTTTTACATGAATGTCTCTCTCAATTAGGACTCTCCAAGCTAGAGTCCTAACATACCCACCCTCTTCAAATCAGCCTTGTCCTCGAGGCTGATGATTCGTGAATTCTGAGAATTTGATCTTCAAGTCGTCATAGTTCTCCCAAGTGGCATCTTCTATTGGTAGGTTCACCCACTGTATTAGCACTTCATTAGTGGGTCATCGTCATCGAGTCATGATCCGTCGATCAATAATGGCACTTGGCTGGGTTTGGAGTTCTCTTTGGGTAGTCATATTTGGTGGGTGGCTTTGGGCTGTCTCCAAGCACCTATTTAAAACTTTCGTCTGGTCGTCGGTTTGTGGGTGATATGCCATACTCCTTTTCAATTTAGTACCCTGCATATGGAATAACTTTGTCCAAAATCTGCTCGTGAAGATGCAAGTAGAATTTATCGTAAGCACAATGCGTCCCTTATAGTGTAATTCTTTTGAGTCCCAATTGTAATGAGCCATGGGGCTTGGTGCTTCCTCCAATTTTTTTATAATCTTACTAGTCTCTGAATCTTTCTGCCATTCCATCTTAATATCCTTAAGAAAGTCACTGGTCGGAAGTGAAACGGTCGAAACTTCAACTTGCCCGGGTAGTTGCGAAAGCGCATCTACAAGAACATTCTCTTTCCCCTTTTTGTAAGTTATTTCATAATCAAATCCAAGAAGTTTTATTACCTTTTTTTGCTGCTCAGGGGATGATATTTTTCGCTCCAAAAAGTACTTGAGGCTTTTATGGTCGGTTTTAATTTGAAATCGTCGGCCAATCAAGTAGGGTCTCCACCTCATTGCTGCGCGCACAATGGCGAGCATCTCCTTATCATATGTTGACTTATTTTGATGGGAGGGAGATAATGCCTTGCTAGTGTATATGAGTGGTCGACCATCTTGCATGAGAATGGCTCAAATTCTGATTCCAGATGCGTCGGCCTCAATAATGAAGGGTCGGTTGAAATCTGGTAGTGTTAGCACCGGCGTCGTCGTCATGGCTGTCTTTAGTATGTCGAAGGCAGTGAAGGCTCTGTCCGACCATTGGAAGACATCTTTTTTCAGTAAGGAAGTAAGTGGTGCACTGATCTCTCCATAGTTTTTAACGAACTTGCAATAGTAGCCTGTTAAACCCAGAAAGCCATGTAGCAATTTTATGTTCCACGGGGTCAGCCAGTTTTGCATTGCTCCAATTTTGTAGGGGTCTACTGCCACACCTTCCTCTGATATGATATGCCTAAGATATTCCACCTTCTTATGAAGAAAGCAAAAATTCATAGTGGTTGTTGTGTGTTCAAAAGGTGGTTTTCGGTATGTCTTCTTCGCATACTTGTATTTGATGATACCCGGATCGAAGGTCCAGCTTTGTGAAGATTTGTGCTCCCTTAGCAACTCATCTACTACTGGAATAGGGTATTTATCCTTGATGGTTATGCCATTGAGAGCTCGGTAATCAACACATAATCGCCATATTCCATCCTTCTTTCGTATGCGGAGCACCGGTGAAGAGTAGGGGCTGCAACTTGGCCGAATAACTCCTGTTTTGAGCATCTCTTTTACAATCCTTTCTATTTCATCCTTCTGGAGATGTGGATATTGATATGGCTGAGCATTTGCCAGAGATTTGCCTGGAAGAATCATTATACAATGATCATGCCGACGGGTAAGAGGTAGGTTGTGCGGTTTGTCAAATATATCTGAAAATTCAGCAAGCAAAGGAAGTAGATTTGGATCTTCAAATTTTGTTGGCTCTCCCTTAGTTTGTTGCTCAAGTTGTAAAAAGCCGCTGCATGCTTTATGCAAAACCTTCTCCATTTGTTGTGTGCAAATCGTCGTTACGTCGCCCTCACGTTTCCCGTGCAATATCACCTGTTTCTCCTTACTGTAAAATTTTATAATTAGTTGCATAAAATTTCAAGAAATATCACCTAATGTCATCAACCATTTAATTCTGAGTATGGCCTCATGATCATTAAGAGGGAGGAGGAAGAAATCTGCAATTATCTCTTGGTCCTGCAACAACAGTTTCACCTGCGGGCACCTATGATCACACTTCAAAATCCGTCCGTTGGCGACCTTAACGACAAACCTGCTGCAATTCTCAATAGGTAAGTTCATATAGATAGCAACCTTACTATTTAGGAAGTTATTAGTGCTGCCCGTGTCGATGAGAACAGTGATCGGTTGTTGTTTGAGAAGGCCTCCAACTTTCATCGTTCGCGGGTTTGAGTAGCCAACTAGTGTATGTACCGTAACTTCGGTTGGTTGTGGCTCTTCTTCTGCATCTTTTTCTTCATGTTCAAGGCTCTCTTCTGAATGTTCAATGACCTCTTCTTCTATCGGTTCAATCATAAGAAGTCCTCCTTTACTACAGTGATGCTCACGGCTACACGGCTCGTCACAATGCCAACATAACCCCTTCGCATATCGCTCCCGAAGCTCTTCTCTTGTTAACCTCTTTGGTGTAGGGACTTGGTCAATAGTAGGGGGGGTTGAGGGTTTCAATATTACTGGTTGAGGAGCGACCCTAGTCCTCCGAGCTTCATGGTTCAATTGCTCCACTTGATGTCGTGCGAAAGAGATGGCTGCCATAAGCGTATACGGTTATCGCGCTTTAACTTCTCTTCGGATCTCCGTCTTCAAGCCCTCAATGAAGGTCCTCAATAGTTGTTTTTGAGACCAATCATGTGTTTGATTGCATAACCTTTCAAACCTGGTTTGGTACTCCTGAATGATGGAAGTTTGTCGCATCTTTGCTAGTTGTCCATCAATATTCTCGTAATCGGTTGGTTTGAAGCAGATCAGCAGTCCTTCTTTGAATTGTTGCCATGAAAGGACTCCATAAGTATGTTCAAACCAGTCAAACTACTGTATAGCATCCCCTTCAAGATGTATAGCTGCAATTTTCACCATAGATACATCCGCGGTTTTGTGGTACCGAAAATATCGCTCTGCACACGAGATCCAACCAATCGGGTCTCCTTCTTCCCATCTAGGGAAGTCCACTTTCATGCATGGATAGTTGGGGTTGGTCATAGAGCTTCCCCTCTCTTGGAAGTCATATCTTTGGGGTTGGTGTGATTGGGCAAAGCTCTCTCCTTGATGTGATTTCTTCGGGCTTAGTGGTCGGCCCAATCTGAGTTCGGTAAAGAGCATCCAAATCTTATCCTCCATTCGCGCCTCAAAGGCTTCGAATTTAGCATTGATTACCTCCTCAGATGGCATAGTATATGCCACAAAATCTGTGATGTTAATATCTCTCTTTTGTTGTCGGGTTAAAGGCATGTATTTGTTGAGAGAGGTGATGGTCGAAAGGGTTGGTGGATTGATGGATGTAGGCTATGGTTTAGGCTTATTTTGTGGCTATTTTGGGTGCAGTTTGAGGGTGTGATCTCTTCTGCAATCTCTTTTAAAGGCAAGGAATTGGCTAATCAAACACATTTCTTATGCAATCTCTTCTGGAACTAGTACTAATATGTGGTACGATCCTTGGGTGAATGGGAAGAGTATATTTCAATTATATGGTGACAGAATACGAAAAGATCTTGGGGCTCCCAAAGATTGAAAGGTTTCCGAGTTCATTGCTAATGGTACCTGGTGTCTCCCTAATCCTATTTCTCCCGAAATGTTATCACTTTGGCCGACTATCATAGCTATTCCAATCAGGAACAACTCTTCAGATATACTTATTTGGCCTCATGACAATGACAAATTTAGTGCCACATCCGCATGGAATCAAATTAGGCAAAGAAATAACAAGTGGGTCCCAAGCAATTGGACATGGGATCGACCGGGATCACAAAGACACTCCTTATGTACATGGCAGGCCCTTCTCAATAAACTACCTACAATAGACAATATGAAAAGAAGAGGTATCTATCATGTTAACCGATGCTCCCTTTGTTTGCAACAAAAAGAAACTGTTGACCACCTCTATTTTGCTTGTGCTTATACAAAATGGATATGGAAGGAGATTCTCCAACGATTTGAACTCAATAGACTGCCGCAACTAAACTTTCACCAAGAACTAGGCGACCTTATGCAATGTTTCTCAAGAAAAGGGCCACTTACACAACTGGCAAAGGTTACTTTCAGATGCGCTATTTGGTAGATGTGGAAGGAGAGATGTAATAGAATCTTTGAATGTCAACACATAAACAATGCTCAGCTCTTGAAAGAGATTATTAGAGACTCAAGATCCTGTATGGAGCATGATCTCAAAACCGAGCACTTCACCCGAAGAGAAAAAGATATTTTTATCAAATTTAATTTTGCTATTAGCTAAAGATCTTGGGAATGATGTCAAAAGCTATACCCACAGGAAATCTTGGCATATCTGGACTTTAAATTTTATTTGTTGGCCACAGTTAAGAGTTATAGTCTACAGCATGTGTAGTCATAACTACCGCATGAGTACTCTATGAGTTACCTAGCTTCGTCTATAACTTGTATAGACAAAGCTATTTGTAGAAACTTTACACAAAATTAATTTACTTTTACTTATAAAAAAAAACCTATAGAGTACTCATGCGATAGTTCTGACATTCTGTTGCCCGACACGTCATTGGTTGGCACTTCGTCTGATTCTTCAGCGCATCGTCCTCTCTTGCGGCTTGTTGCCCAATCGGCGGTTGACCTTCATAACCTCGATATCCTTGGCGCAATTCCGCTCTCCTTGGCCCGATGCCCGACGTCCGAAGCCTTCTGCCGTCCAATATCCTGATGTGATCTCCTCCGCCGCAACGTTAATTCCTCCTGCATCTATTGTCTAATCCTGATCGAGTAGATCTGCATCACTCAAAATGCAGTTAAACATCTAAACACAATCAATTAGTTTCATCATCAAAATCTAAGATTCTACTATCTCCCCCTTTTTGATGATGACAACTAATTGATGACTAACGGAGTTAACCTTAACTCCCCGGAGTTTAACCAAACTCCCTCTATCAATATGCCCTTGATAGAACACTTGGATTATCCCAAATCCAACTAACATTCATCACATGTTATGAAAAACGTTTAAACCATCATGCAAATATATATATAATATTCAATTCAATCCATGAAGTCATCAATATACTTCTCCCCCTATGTCATCAACTAAAAGGAGAAGTAGCTCTAGCTATTTTAAAAAATATGTAAGTTTTTGCAACATGAAGCTAGATTTTCTGATGGGATCCGGTGCTTTAGTGCTGGTATGATCGTATTTTTTTTTTTCATCCCAATTTATGTGTTCATTGTTGATGTAGATTCTTTTGCCACATAACACTTTAAACATAGCATATTATATTATAGGTATTCCAAGATTCTGTAACTTAACCTTTGTACTATAGAGTATCTGGAAGCACTGGACGGCGGTATGCACCAACACCGGTCGATATCATAGGATTCAACACCCAATATCTTAAGGGACCAGGCCTTGCAGCTCAGGTCCATTGAGTCTGCTGTTGTTGTCAAAACTGAAATGCCATGTAAACAGCAAAGAATTTCAATTTGATGACTAAAACCCTAATAGATCTCATGCGGGAAGTAACCTCGACAGACAAAACAGTAAGATGTGCAGCTTCGGAAAATGCAAGCAATGATTGTTGCTCAAAGTAAAAAATGCAAAACATCTGCGATAAAAGAACATAGAGTGCAATAATAATAATTCATCCGTGATCGGTGAATTTAAGCGTGGAAATGTTCTGATATGCTCTAACACATCGACTGTTGATTTTGCTCCTCTTGAACCTGCATGTGCTACCATAATTGATCCAAGAACTGAGACATTCAGCAAAAATACTCAACTAAGAATTTATCTTATTCTTGGAAATACTACAATCAGGTTTTCCATTTGCATCAAATCCATGTAACGGTTGAGACTTGACCGTGTATCTCTAACGAACTTAACCATTGGATGCCTCAAGTGCAGTTGTTTGTATGACTTAGAAATGATAAGACAACGATAAGCTTATACTAGCTGTTGCAGTCATCCCCTCGGTCCTACATCAACCACCAAATTACCTATATGTTATAGAGCCGTCTAATGTAGCAGCTACATAAGCATTGTTCTTATCTTCTAGCGATCTAATAATCGCACGGTAGTACGTGTCAAATACTAAAAGTTTGGTTCACAAATTAAAGATTAATTCCTGTTGGATGCTGTTAGGACTATAGCTAGGAGAGTCCTAATTGAGAGGGACATTCAAGTAAAATCTACCTAAGCCGACCCCTATTAAAGAGTTGATGAGGCCGACTAGGGTTAGGAGGTTGTTTCTTCGAGAAGAATTAGGAGTTGTAAAGGAATAGGAGTCTTGAGTAGAAGTCTTATTAGGAGTTAGTTAGAAGTAAGAGTCTTGAGTATGAGTCCTATTAAGAGTCAGGGTTTAGAAACCTTATAAATAGTCATGTATTCCTCCTCGTTTGATAAGCAATAGATGAATCTTTTCTACAAGAAAAAGCCGATGCTGCAGGAGTCAGATCGCCCTAGGGAGATCTGGCCGTCGCTACAGTGTCGGCGCCGCTACAGTGGTCGCCCTAGATCTGGCCGCCGCTGTAGCGGCGATCTGAATTCCTGCAGCGTCGGCTGTTTCCCAAGGGCGACGGTACTGTAGCGGCGGCGACGACACTGTAGCAGCGACGGTACTGTAGCGACGACGACACTATAGCGGCGACGAGATCTCCCTAGGGCGATCTGACTCCTGCAGCGTTGGCTTTCTCCCACGGGCGACTATACTATAGCAACGATCTGATCTCCCTTACTGTAGTGGTGATCGGATCTCTTGCAGTGTCGGCTTCTCCCCAAGGGCGACGATACTATAGCGGCGACCAGATCTCCTTAGGGCGACAGTACTGTATCGGCGATCTGATATACTGCGACGGTGGCTTTTCCCTATGGAGACGATTCTATAGCCACGACCAGAAGAGGGATCAAACATGGCAGCGACAGCCCCTAGGGCTTGCGACGGTGGCGGGAGGGTTGATACGATGGTAAGACTCCCTACCGTTACCCCTCAATTGGCTCCTCCTCCATATCCTCTCCAGAGAGAAACTCCTTCGACGAAACAGCATCGAAGTAGGTCGCGCTCTAGATCGCGGCAGCCTGCCCTCATTTCCAGTGACCCTAGGCCTTGGACTAGCCTCTTCAAGGCTCCGGTTGGAAGTCCGGATCTAAGCTTGGAATTCTTTACTCCAGAAGTTCAGGCTGATAAGAAGATTGCTGTATACGAGACTGCTGATTCAGCACAGCTTATTGAGACATGGTCTATGGCGATTGTTGGCTATGTGGTAGGTCTCAAAACATCTTATTTCCCACTATCATCATTTATCAAAACTCGATGGGGAATATCGTCATTTGATCTTCATATGCTGGAGAACGGATTCTTTGTTTGCAAGCTATACTCTGAAGAAGATTTACAACGGGTCCTCGAAGGATTCTGGACTATTCGCGGCCATCCAATGATTCTACGACGCTGGTCTCCTGATGTCCGTTTGGAGTTAGATAGCCTACAGTCTATTCCATTATGGGTATCCTTTCAAGGTCTTCCTCTACATCTTTGGAGTCGATGTTTTATTGCAAAGTTATGCAGCACTCTAGGATAGCCACTCTACATCGACAAAGCAACAGCTGCTCAGACGAGATTAGCATTTGCACGAGCATGTGTACTGGTTTCTTCCAACGAAGATCTTCCAAATGAGGTTTTCTATCGTGATCTTGACGGGAACACTCGGAAGGTACATTTCTCATATTCCTGGAAGCCACAACGATGTCAGCATTGCTTATCTTTTGGTCATGCAAATGGAGCTTGTCAGCAAACTCCAAAACAAATTACAAAGGTCTATCGACCACGTCAAGCACCTCAGCAACAAAGCGAGTCTTCTCTAATGGCAGTAGCACCGATGATGGCGACGACTATTGAGCATTCCGACTCGCAAGGACAGCACCGCGGATAGAAAGACAAATCCAAAACTATATCTCTTCCTATAATGTCGGAGCCTTCCACAACAGAGGTTTCCCTTGGTACTAGTGGACAGGAGAAACATAAGTCAGGAACTTTATCCCTTCCAATATCATTGGATCCGTCCACAATAACTCAACAAACTCAGGCCCTAACAAATCTCGCCAGCAAGGATATTCTTCCTCAACAAACTCAGGCCACAACAAACATCGTCAACAAGGATATTCTGTCTCAACAAACTCATGTCCCAACAAACCTCTCTAGCCAGGCTACTCCAACAAGTACTATCCAGGATATTGTGCTGCAACAATCTTATCGTGCTTCAACAAACCCTGCCAATCAAGACCACATGATTCAAGGTATTTTAAAGTTTAAAAATCTGCAAGCTGTAGATGAAGTGGATAAATATAGGAATAAAGCCATAAAAGGTAAGGATATTGTGCGGGAGGAAAATACAAAACCGAAGGATAAGAAAAAGGATGGTATAGCCCATCCAAAGTTGTAAGATGAATACCTTATCACCTTTTCATTTCTTTATTACTGATGAAGATAACATGTTGGAATGTTCGCAGACTTAATAAGCCGGAGAAATGTCGGGAGCTCAACAGAATAATCAAGTCTGCCGCATGTGATATTGTTATTCTAGTAGAAACAAAAATTAAACAATTGCGCGTTCAAGCTCAAAAGAATTTAATATGGCCGGATGCAGAACTGTTTACCAATGACTCAAATGAAACTTTTGGTAGAATATGGGTCTTATGGCATCCTAACTCTATTAATGCTTTATTTATTTCTGCTACTGATCAATTCATTCATCTTAAGGTAGAGGACAAAAAGAATGGCTGTCAATTCAATTTCACTGGTATATATGCTTCAAATAGTATGCAAGAAAGAAATACTCTTTGGTTTGACCTGACTAATATTGCAAATGGCTGTCTCAATGTACCTTGGATTGTTCTTGGAGACTTTAATACTGTTCGGTACACAAATGAAAAAGAGGGGGGTAGACAACTTTCAGAAAGCCAGCTTCAAAGTTTTAATGATTACATTGACACTGCAGCTTTGTTTGATATGAAATCTATGGGTAATTGGTTCTCCTGGAGTAATCAAGGTGCAGCTAACAGAAAAATAATGGCTCGACTTGATAGGTGTTTGATTAATCATGAATGGTTAACAGTTTACCCAGATTCACTTCTTGAGTATGGTGCTCCTTTGTTTTCTGACCATTCTTTAATGTATATACACGCAGACAAAGCGACACCAAGAGGCAAGAAACCGTTTAGATTCTTTAACATGTGGAGTACTCATTCTCAATTTCTTGATGTTATCAGATCTGCTTGGAATGTTAACGTGCATGGATCCCCTCCTTACATCTTATGTCAAAAGCTTAAAGCCTGTAAAGCAGCACTAAAGGAGTGGAATACAAATACCTTTGGCAATATTACCACCACAGTTCAATTTTGCAGGAAGGAACTAATGTCATTGCAACATGAGCTGCAACTTCAGCCAAATGATGAGAATATTATCTACAAAGAGATAGAAGCTAGAAATAACTTCATGCAAGCCTTAAAACAGGAGGAAAGTTTTGCAAAGCAGAAGTCTCGACAGCATTGGCTTACACTAGGAGATTCCAATACTAAATTTTTCTATGCTTCAATTGCTACTCGAAGGGCTATTAACCATATCAGCAAATGCAGAGACAAAGATGATAATCTTATTGAGAATTTAGATGAGGTTAAAGCACACACAGAGCAATTTTTTTATTCCTTACTCAATCAAGCTGGGAAAACTAATAACATTCATGTGGAGCCGACTAGAAAACTTGATTCGGAAGCTATTTCAATCCTCAATGCCCCAATTACAGATGACGAAATTGTATGTGTTGTCTTTAAGTCACCAAAGCACAAAAGCCTAGGTCCAGATGGATTTCCAACTGAATTTTACCAAACTGCTTGGTCTATTATTGGAAATGATGTGATCAAGGCTTGCCAACATTTTTTCTCTTCAGGTCAAATTCTTAGAGAGATGAATTGTACTTTTATTTCTTTAATCCCGAAGAATGCAGGGGCAGATTCACTAGAGAACTATCGACCCATATCATTATGCAACTTTATTTACAAGATCATCTCCAAAGTATTGGCAAATAGAATGCAAAAGGTAATACACAAGATCATTAGCCCAAATCAAGCTGCTTTCATCAAAGGGAGAAGTATACATCATAACATTTTGCTTGCTAATGACTTGGTCAAAGATTTGCATTCAAAAGCAAGAGGGACAAAAATATGTTTTAAAGCTGATTTACGGAAAGCCTTTGATTCAGTTAATAGGAAATTTATCTATAAGATGCTCCTCGATATGAACTTCCCACAGCAATGGGTTAATTGGATTTAATCTTGCTTGGAAACTCCAAAGTTTTCGATACTCTTTAATGGCTCACCTATTGGTTTTTTTGGGAGCACGATTGACATCCGACAAGGTGATCCACTCTCTCCGTATCTCTTTACTATTGCGATGGAAGGACTTAGCTGTATGTTGGAATATGCAGTCTTAAATGGCAGCATTAAGGTACCCAATGCTGGCTCTATTCATATATCACATATAACATTTGCAGATGATTTACTTATCTTTCTCCTAAATGATCCAACTTCAGTAAAGAACCTGGCTACTATTATGAATGACTTTGGTATGGTTTCTGGACTTCAATTAAATCATGCAAAAAGTAAAGTATATATGAGCCCTTACGTTGAGGATAAGGTCTTTATTGCACAAACTTTGGGGGTTAGTGAGGGAAGCCTGCCAGTTCCTTATTTGGGTCTCCCGCTCATATCCACAGGCATTCACAAAACCCACTGTCAGCCTATCCTACAAAAAATAAAGAATAGAATTTCTTCTTGGAAAAATAGGCTTCTATCAAAAGCAGGACGACTCGAACTCATCCGTTCTGTATTGCACTCATACTCTATATATTGGTGTAATGCATTTCTTTTGCCTGCTGGACTTCTCCAAGATATTGAACGGTTATTAATGAACTTCTTCTGGAATGACACAAATGATAAGGCAATGCATATGGTAAATTGGGATAGCATTTGCAAACCGAAAGATGAAGGGGGGCTAAACTTGAGAAATACTAGAGATTGGAATCAAGCATGCCTGGTACAACAATTATGGGATCTTTTGCAAAACAAATGTTCCTTATGGTCACAATGGGTTTCTGCTACGTATCTTTCAAAGGAATCAATCTGGGAAATTTCAACAAGAACATACCACTCTGCAGCTTGGAAAGGAATTTTAAAGGCAAGGAATTGGCTAATCAAACACATTTCGTATGTAATCTCTTCTAGAACTAGTACTAATATGTGGTACGATCCTTGGGTGAATGGGAAGAGTATATTTCAATTATATGGTGACAGAATATGAAAAGATCTTGGGGCTCCCAAAGATTGAAAGGTTTCCGAGTTCATTGCTAACGGTACTTGGTGTCTCCCTAATCCTATTTCTCCCAAAATATTATCACTTTGGCCGACTATCATAGCTATTCCAATCAGGAACAACTCTTCAGATACACTTATTTGGCCTCATGACAATGGCAAATTTAGTGCCACATCCGCATGGAATCAAATTAGGCAAAGAAATAACAAGTGGGTCCCAAGCAGTTGGACATGGGATCGACCGGGATCACAAAGACACTCCTTATGTACATGGCAGGCCCTTCTCAATAAACTACCTAAATAGACAATATGAAAAGAAGAGGTATCTATCATGTTAACCGATGCTCCCTTTGTTTGCAACAAGAAGAAACTGTTGACCACCTCTATTTTGCTTGTGATTATACAAAATGGATATGGAAGGAGATTCTCCAGCGATTTGAACTCAATAGACTGCCGCAACAAAACTTACACCAAGAACTAGGCGACCTTATGCAATGTTTCTCAAGAAAAGGGCCTCTTACACAACTGGCAAAGGTTACTTTCAGATGCGCTATTTGGTGGATGTGGAAGGAGAGATGTAATAGACTCTTTGAATGTCAACACACAAACAATGCTCAGCTCTTGAAAGAGATTATTAGAGACTCAAGATCCTGTATGCAGCATGATCTCAAAACCGAGCACTTCACCCGAAGAGAAAAAGATATTTTTATCAAATTTAATTTTGCTATTAGCTAAAGATCTTGGGAATGATGCTAAATAATATACCCACAGGTAGTTATAGTCTACAGCATGTGTAGTCATAACTATCGCATTCGCACTCTATGAGTTACTTGGCTTTGTCTATGACTTGTATAGATAAAGCTATTTGTAGAAACTTTACACCATTTAGGAGTCCCTGCACCGAAAAGGTTAACAAGAGAAGAACTTCGGGAGCGATCTGCGAAGGGGTTATGTTGGCATTGCGACGAGCTGTGGAGCCGCGAGCATCACTGTAAAAAAGGTAGACTTCTTATGATTGAACCAGTAGAAGAAGAGGTCATTGAACATCTAGAAGAGAGCCTTGAACATAAAGAAGAAGATATGGAAGAAGAGCCACAGCCGACCGACATTACGGTACACGCACTAGCCGACTACTCAAACCCGCAAACGATAAAAGTTGGAGGCCTTCTCAAACAATAGCCGATCACTGTTCTAATTGACATGGGTAGTACTAATAACTTCCTGAATAGTAAGTTTGCTGCTCGGATGACACTGAATATTGAAGGTTGCAGCAAGTTCGATGTAAAAGTTGCCGACGACAGAATCCTAAAGTGCGACCAAAGATGCCCATAGGTGAAACTATTACTGCAAGACCAAGAAATTATCACTGATTTCTTCCTCCTACCAATCGATGACTATGAGGCAGTGCTTGGTATAGAATGGCTGACTACACTAGGTGATGTCTCTTGGAACTTTTCTAAATTAATTATGAAATTCTACTGTAAGGGCAAACAGATCATCCTACGCGGGAAGCGCGGAAGCAACGTTACCACTGTTTCGACCCAACGAATGGAGAAAGTTTTGCACAAGGTAAATGGTGGCTTTTTGATGCATCTCCAGCCATAACCAAAGGAGAAGAAAATAGAAATTGAAGATCAAAATCTTGCCTAATTGCTTACTGAATTTGCCGACATATTTACTGAACCGCGCGGTCTTCCTCCTTCTCGACAACATGACCATCGAATTTCAATCCTTCCGGGCAAGCCACCAGCGAACACTTGACCGTACTGATATCCTCACCTCTAAAAAGATGAAATTGAAAAGATCGTAAAGGAGATGCTTGAAACAGGGGTGATTCGGCCAAGTTGCAGCCCCTATTCCTCACCGGTGCTACTTGTACGCAAGAAGGACGGAACTTGGCGGATGTGCATCGACTACCGAGCTTTAAATGGCATCACCGTCAGGGACAAATACCCAATACCAGTGGTGGATGAACTTCTTGATGAATTGAAAGGAGCTCGAGTCTTCACGAAGTTGGACCTCCGATCCGGTTACCACTAAATTCGGGTATGTGACGATGACATTCCAAAAACTGCATTTCACACACATGATGGCCATTATGAATTCTTGGTAATGCCTTTTGGATTCACTAATGCTCCTTCAACCTTTCAAAGTCTCATGAATGATATATTTCAAAGATCCTATATGGAGCATGATTTCAAAACCGAGCACTTCACCCGAAAAGAAAAAGATATTTTTATCAAATTTAATTTTGCTATTAGCTAAAGATCTTGGGAATGATGCCAAATAATGTACCCACAGGTAGTTATAGTCTACAGCATGTGTAGTCATAACTATCGCATTCGCACTCTATGAGTTACTTGGCTTTGTCTATGACTTGTATAGATAAAGCTATTTGTAGAAACTTTACACATAATCAATTTACTTTTACTTACCAAAAAAAAAAAAAAAGATATTTTTCGATGATATTCTCGTTTACAGCCCTTCTCTTGAGACTCACTTTCAGCATTTACGGATTGTTTTGACGATCCTTCGGGAGAATACTCTTTTTGTTAAGCAACCAAAGTGCAGCTTTCTCTAGCAAAAAGTAGCGTACCTTGGGCATATAATATCATCAGAAGGAGTGGCGGTAGACCCAACAAAAATTGAGGCAATGCAAGGCTGGCCGAAACCTACAAACGTGAAATTACTACGGGGGTTCCTTGGACTAACGGGCTACTACCGAAAATTTATTAAGGACTATGGGAAGATCAGTGCACCACTCACTTCTTTACTGAAAAAAGATGCTTTCCAATGGTCGGACAAAGCCTCTGCTGCCTTCGACAAACTTAAAGCAACTATGACAACGACGCCGGTGCTTGTGCTACCAGATTTCAATAGACCCTTCTTCATTGAGGCCGACGCATCTGTAGTCGGAATTGGAGCCGTTCTCATGTAAAATGGTCGACCACTCGCATACACTAGCAAGGCATTATCTCCCTCCCATCAAAACATGTCAGTATATGATAAGGAGATGCTTGCCATTGTACACGCAGTAACGAGGTGGAGACCCTACCTGATCGGTCGACGATTTCAAATTAAAACTGACTATAAAAGCCTCAAGTACTTTTTGGAGCAAAAGATATCATCCCCTGAGCAGCAAAAATGGGTAACCAAACTTCTTGGATTTGATTATGAAATTATTTACAAAAAGGGGAAAGAAAACGTTGTTGCAGATGCACTCTCACGGCTACCTAACAAGCTAAGGTTTCAGCCATCTCCCTTCCTACCACCAGTCTCCTCGAGGACATTAGGGAAGAATGAAAGAAGGATCCGGAGATTAGCAACATCATAAAAAATTTAGAGGAGGATCCAAGTGCAATAGTCCACTACACTTGGGATTCGAGGGATCTACGCTACAATGGTCGCATTGTGCTTATTCCTGACTCCCCTTGCATCGCAATCATCTTGCATAAAATGCACTCCATACTTTCAGCAGGGCACTCTAGATTCCTAAGAACCTACAAAAGAGTGAAGCAAAATTTTTATTGGAGAGGGATGAAAAAAATTATTGCTGAATATGTGGCACAATGTGATGTATGTCAACAGCACAAGGGTGAAACTATGGCAAATCCAGGGAAGCTACAACCACTACCCATACTAGACTCGGTGTGGACTGACATCTCCATGGACTTCATTGAAGGGCTGCCATCTTCCAAAGGTAAAAACACGATTCTCTTGGTGGTTGATTGACTTATGAAATAGGCTCATTTTTGTGCTGTGAGAAATCCCTACACTGCTGCTAGTATTACCCAGATTTTCATAGAAAATATTGTTAAACTGCATGGGATACCAAGGTCCATCGTTAGTGATCGTGACAGGATCTTCACTAGTAAATTTTTGACCGAGTTATTTCAGTTACAAGGCATGGTATCATCCACAAACTGACGGTCAAACAGAAGTGGTAAATAGGTGCTTAGAGATGTACCTCCGGTGTTTCGCTAGCGGCCGACCAAAAGAGTAGGCGAAATGGCTTCCCTGGGCTGAATGGTGGTATAATACTACACATCATTCATCTACAAAATATGCCCCTTATGAAGTATTGTATGGTCGACCAGCCCTTGTGATTCCAAAGTATGTAATTGGCTCGGCCAAGGTACATCAGGTTGACCAAGAATTAATTGATAGGGACAAACTCTTACAACTGTTAAAAGATAATCTCTCTACCGCTCAAGCCAGAATGAAGCAGCAAGTCGACACACGACGAAGTGGAAGAGAATTTTCAGTGGGAGATTGGGTTTATCTTCGCCTACAACCATACAAGCAACTCTCTATCAATACTCGAGCCTCCATGAAGCTATCGGATTTTTCGGAAGTTCGCCGAAGAGATCGTCGGAGGTTCACGGAGATCATCGAGAAGGCTCGGCTACTCGTTAAAGTCATCACAAGATCGGGAGCTTGCAGGGAGTCCGTCGGAAGAAGTTCGTCGGAAAGCTCGCTGGAACAAGACTCGACGTTCGCGGTTGAAAACTTGCTTAGGATGTTTTTTTGTTATGTAGTTCACTTGTAATTAGGATTAGGATTAAGAGATAATCCTATATCCTGGTTAGGGGCCAACTAGGCCCAAAGTCAGATTGGTTTGGGCTAAAATTAAGCCAAACCAGTGAATCGGAGAGCCAGGCGATGGCACCGCCTGGCTAGGCGGTAGTACCGCCCAGCACCCGAGAGCTGGGCGGTGACACCTCCTGGGCTGGGCGGTTGCACCGTCCAACACCCGAGCGCTGGGCGATGGCACCGCTTGGCTGGGCGGTGGCATCGCCAGCATCGGAAACATAAGATAATTCAAATTTTTGGAGCCCAAATTTGAATCCTCTTGAGGCCTATAAATACCGCTCAAGTCTCAGCTGACAAAACAACTTTTTGAGCAGCAAGTGATTGAGAGAAAAGTCTTAGAAGAGTCTTTGCCTTTCTTGTTTTCAATTTGCTAGTGTTCACCTCCTTCTTTTTTGCTAAAAATTTATAAGAGAGTGAACCGCTTGTAAAAGTTGTAAGAGGGGTATTTACCCTTCCCTTTCAAGAGATTTGCTAGCGGAAGGTGGGAGCCTCATCGAAGAGTGGCCTCGCAAGTGGATGTAGGTCACTTGACCGAATCTCTGGTTTGCATTTCATTACTGCTATTTACATTACTGCAAACCCTCGTACTTGCTTTATTTCCTCATTACATTTACTGCACAACTTTGCGAATACGCTTTCAAGTTAAGCACTTCCGATTCCGATTTTTATCGTATGAAAGATTTGTCGAAACTAACGTTTTAAGCCGCTGCACTAATTCACCCCCCCCTCTTAGTACCGCTCCGATCCTAACAATTGGTATCAGAGCAAGGCTCACTCTCATATTTGGTTTAATACCCAAGAGAGATGGCTTACTCCGGCATGCATGAGGGTCATTCTATCACATGTCCATCCTTGTTTAATGGGTCGGATTATACTTATTGGAAGACTCGGATGAGTATCTTCCTCATTTCTATGGATTTCGAGCTTTGACTATTGTTGAAAACGGATTTCAAAAATCTTCTCTTCCGATGAGCGAATGGAATGAATCGGAGAAGAAGGTTTTTGCTTTAAATGCAAAAGCTATGAATGCCTTGTTTTGTGCACTAGACAAAAATGAATTTAATCGTGTTTCAATTTGTGATTCGGCTTTTAATATTTGGAGAACTTGTTAGGACTCTAGCTTGGAGAGTCCTAATTGAGAGGGACATTCATGTAAAACTATTAGGACTCTAGCTAGGAGAGTCCTAATTGAGAGGGACATTCTGTTAGGAGGTTTTTTCTTAGAGAAGAATTAGGAGTTGTAAGGGAATAGGAGTCTTGAGTAGGAGTCCTATTAGGAGTTGGTTAGAAGTAAGAGTCTTAAGTAGGAGTCCTATTAGGAGTTAGGGTTTAGAAGCCCTATAAATAACCATGTATTCCTTCTCTTTTCATAAGCAATAGATGAATCTTTTCTGCAGCCTTTGAGCAGCAACTTGGAGGGAGGAACCCCTATAGAGTTCCAAGGAGGCCGATCCCCTAAAGAGATCAACCCCAAGTTTAGAATCTGCAAGGGTTCTAACACCTGGTATCAGAGCAGTGTTCTTGGAATCTCGCTGCCCTTCCATAGCCATCCATCAACCCTCCACAACCGTCTAAAGCAATTCCCACAATTGCTTAAAAGATACATTGCAGAATTTCAGCCGCATAGCACCATCTGTTTGATCTTGCTACTGTGCTTTTTCTATCCAAATTTCTACGAAATTTTTATGACATCTTTGACACTTCCTAACAGTAGATTTTCCTTTGGTTTCATCAAAAAATTCTCAATATAAACTACTGATCTTTTATGTCCAATCTGCTGCACTTGAATTGCAGAATTCAAGCCGCATAGCACCATCTGTTTGATCTTGCTACTGTGCTTTTTCTATCCAAATTTCTACGAAATTTTTATGACATCTTTGACTCTTCCTAACAGTAGATTTCCCTTTAGTTTCATCAAAAAATTCTCAATATAAACTACTGATCTTTTATGTCCAATCTGCTGCACTTGAAAATCTATGCTGCAGAAAATTTCAGCTGCATATCGTTGCCTTAACCCATCTATTTGCAATCTTTTTTGAATGAAATTTCTTATAGACTTCATATATCATCTTGGCTTCCATCTAAGATTGATCTATTAAGAAATTCATCTCTAAAAATGATTTTATGTTGCTGCAAATTTTCATCGTAACCCGCTGAAATTTTTCGACGATAATTCTGCAATTGCAACTTGCACCAATTTCTTTGCTGTTATACTGCTGAAATTTTCTTAATTAAATTAGATATCCTTGCTGTCATATAAACTATGATTTTGCTATCAATTCCCTCCTCAATTCTCTCAATTTTTTGGTGGAAATTACGTCGAGAAACCGTTGTTTCTTCGACGACAATTCTACTCTTACAAGACAGCACATACTTGCTGCAACTTCCACGGATTTATGTCAAACCTTTGCTACCATCTACCACAGATCCAAAACTTTCATCCACAGCCCTAAAACTCTACCAAACTATACCCTCAAACTGCATCCAAAACAGCCACAAAACAAGCCTAAACCGCAGCCTATATCCACCAATCCACCAACACTTTCGACCATCACTTCTCTCAACCTATACATACCTTTAACCCAACAGCAAAAGAGAGATCTTAACATCATTGATTTGGGGCCATATACTATGGCATCTAAGGAGGCAATCAATGCTAAATTCGAAGCCTTGGAGGCGCTAATGGAGGATAAGATTCGGACGCTCTTTACCGAACTCAGATTGGGCCGACCACTAAGCCCGAAGAAATCATATCAAGGAGAGAGCTTTGCCCAATCATACCAAGCCCGAAGAGATGACTTCCAAGGGAGGGTAGGCTCTATGACCAATCCCAACTATCCATGCATGAGAGTGGACTTCCCTAGATGGGAAGAAGGAGGCCCGATTGGTTGGATCTCACGCGCGGAGCGATATTTTCGGTACCACAAAACCACGGATGTATCTATGGTGAAAATTGCAGCTATACATCTTGAAGGGGATGCTATATAGTGGTTTGACTGGTTTGAACATACTTATGGAGTCCTTTCAAGGCGACAATTCAAAGAAGGACTGCTGATTCGCTTCAAACCAACCGATTACGAGAATATTGACGAACAACTAGCAAAGATCCGACAAACCTCCACCATTTCGGAGTACCAAACTAGGTTTGAAAGGTTATCTAATCAAACTTGTGATTGGTCTCAAAAACAGCTATTGAGGACCTTCATTGAGGGCTTGAAGCCGGAGATCCGAGGAGAAGTTAAAGCGCGACAACCGTATACGCTTATGGCAGCCATCTCTTTTGCACGACATCAAGAGGAGCAATTGAATCATGAAGCTCGGAGGACTAGGGTCGCTCCTCAACCAGTAATATTGAAGACCTCAGCCCCCCCTACTATCGACCAAGTCCCTACACCAAAGAGGTTAACAAGAGAAGAGCTTCGGGAGCGATATGCGAAGGGGTTATGTTGGCATTGTGACAAGCCGTGGAGTCGTGAGCATCGCTGTAGTAAAGGGAGACTTCTTATGATTGAACCAATAGAAGAAGAGGTCATTGAACATCCAGAAGAGAGCCTTGAACATGAAGAAGAAGATGCAGAAGAAGAGCCACAACCGACTGAAGTTATGGTACATGCACTAGCCGGCTACTCAAACCCGGAAACGATGAAAGTTGGAGGCCTTCTCAAACAACAACCGATCACTGTTCTCATCGACACGGGCAGTTCTAATAACTTTCTAAATAGTAAGGTTACTATCCAGATGGCCTTACCTATTGAGAATTGCAGCAGGTTTGACGTTAAGGTCGTCGACGGATGGATTTTGAATTGTGATCGTAGGCGCCCGCAGGAGAAACTATTGCTGCAGGACCAAGAGATAATTGCAGATTTCTTCCTTCTCCCTCTTGATGATCATGAGGCCATATTCAGAATTAAATGGTTGATGACATTAGGTGATATTTCTTGGAATTTTATGCAACTAATTATAAAATTTTACAGTAAGGAGAAACAGGTGATACTGCACGGGAAACGTGAGGGCGACGTAACGACGATTTGCACACAACAAATGGAGAAGGTTTTGCATAAAGCATGCAGCGGCTTTTTGGTACAAATTGAGCAGCAAACTAAGGGAGAGCCAACAAAATTTGAAGATCCAAATCTACTTCCTTTGCTTGCTGAATTTTCAGATATATTTGACGAACCGCGCAACCTACCTCTTACCCGTCGGCATGATCATTATATAATGATTCTTCTAGGCAAATCTTCAGCAAATACTTGGCCATATCAGTATCTACATCTCCAGAAGGATGAAATAGAAGGGATTGTAAAAGAGATGCTCGAAACAGGAGTTATTCGGCCGAGTTGCAACCTCTACTCTTCACCGGTGCTACTTGTACACAAGAAGGACGGTACATGGCAAATATGCGTTGATTACCGAGCTCTCAATGGCATAACCATCAAGGATAAATATCCTATTCCAGTAGTAGATGAATTACTAGATGAAAGGGAGCATAAATCTTTACAAAGATGAACCTTCGATCCGGGTATCATCAAATACGAGTGTACGAAGAAGTCATACCGAAAATCGCCTTTCGAACACACAGCGGCCACTACGAATTTTTACTTTCTTCAACAAAAGGTGGGATATCTTGGGCATATCATATCAGAGGAAGGTGTGACAGTGGACCCCTTCAAAATTAAAGTAATGCAAAACTGGCCGACCCCGAGAAACATAAAATTGCTACATGGCTTTCTGGGTTTAACAAGCTACCATTGCAAGTTCGTGAAAAACTATGGAGAGATTAGTGCACCAGTTACTTCCTTACTGAAAAAAGATGTCTTCCAATGGTCGGACAGAGCCTCCGCTGCCTTCGACAAACTTAAGACAGCCATGACGATGACGCCGGTGCTAACACTACCAGATTTCAATCGACCCTTCATTATTGAGGCCGACGCATCTGGAGTCGGAATTGGATCCATTCTCATGCAAGATGGTCAACCACTCACATACACTAGCAAGGCATTATCTCCCTCCCATCAAAATAAGTCAACATATGATAAGGAGATGCTTGCCATTGTGCACGCAGCAACGAGGTGGAGACCCTACTTGATTGGTCGACGATTTTAAATTAAAACCGACCATAAAAGCCTCGAGTACTTTTTGGAGCGAAAGATATCATCCCCTGAGCAGCAAAAATGGGTAACAAAACTTCTTAGATTTGATTATGAAATAACATACAAAAAGGGGAAAGAGAATGTTCTTGCAGATGCGCTTTCGCAGCTACTCGAGCAAGCTGAAGTTTCGCCCATTTCACTTCCGACCAGCAACTTTCTTAAGGATATTAAGTTGGAATGGCAGGAATATTCAGATACTAGTAAGATTATAAAAAAATTGGAGGAAGCACCAAGCCCCATGGCTCATTACAATTGGGACTCAAAAGAATTACACTATAAGGGAAGCATTGTGCTTGTGACAAAATCTACTTGCATCTTCAAGAGCAGATTTTGGACAAAGTTATTCCATATGCAGGGTACTAAATTGAAAAGGAGTACGACATATCACCCACAAACCAATAGCCAACCGGAAGTTTTAAACAGGTGCTTGGAGACAGCCCAAAGCCACCCACCAAATATGACTACCCAAAGAGAACTCCAGACCCAACCAAGTGCCATTATTGATCGACGGATCATGACTCGACGACGACGACCCACTAATGAAGTGCTAATACAGTGGGCGAACCTACCAATAGAAGATACCACTTGGGAGACTATGACGACTTGATGATCAAATTCCCAGAATTCACGAATCATCAGCCTCGAGGACAAGGCTGATTTGAAGAGGGACATTCATGTAAAACTATTAGGACTCTAGCTAGGAGAGTCCTAATTGAGAGGGACATTCTGTTAGGAGGTTTTTTCTTAGAGAAGAATTAGGAGTTGTAAGGGAATAGGAGTCTTGAGTAGGAGTCCTATTAGGAGTTGGTTAGAAGTAAGAGTCTTAAGTAGGAGTCCTATTAGGAGTTAGGGTTTAGAAGCCCTATAAATAGCCATGTATTCCTTCTCTTTTCATAAGCAATAGATGAATCTTTTCTGCAGCCTTTGAGCAGCAACTTGGAGGGAGGAACCCCTATAGAGTTCCAAGGAGGCCGATCCCCTAAAGAGATCAACCCCAAATTTAGAATCTGCAAGGGTTCTGACAGAACTCTTGAGGTCACTCATGAAGGCACTAGCCAAGTGAAAGAGTCCAAAATCAACATCCTTGTGCACTCTTACGAACTTTTCCGAATGAAACCAAGTGAGTCCATCGGAGACATGTACACCCGGTTTACGGATGTCATCAATGGACTCAAAGCTCTTGGTAAAGATTTTACTAACTTTGAACTAGTAACTAAAATCTTAAGATCCCTATCTAAAAGTTGGGATCCAAAAGTTACGGCCATTCAAGAGGCCAAAGACCTTAAAGCATTCCCTCTTGAAGAACTCATTGGGTCTCTAATGACCTACGAAATGACATATCAAGCTAATGACGAGCTCGAGAACCCCCTTCCAAAGAACAGGAAGGATATGGCACTCAAATAACAAGAAGACCACTTGGAAGGAACATCAAGTGATGAGGACAGTGACAATGACATTGCACTTTTGACTCAAAAATTTAAAAAATATTTAAGAAAGAACAAATTTAAAAATAATACAAAAAATAAATTTGAACAAAAGGACCAAGTGATTTGCTATGAATGCAAAAAACCGGGACACTACAAGAACGATTGTCCTCAAGCCAAAAAGAGAACATCAAAGAAGAAGGCGCTCAAGGCAACGTGGGATGATTCAAGCGCGTCCGAAGAAGAGGAGTTCAACACCGAGCAAGTTGCTCATTACGCGCTAATGGCTTTAGGAGAAGAGGTATGTGATTTATTTAATGAAGATTTATCTTTTGAAGAACTCTCTATCGCTTTTCATGAATTATTTGATGAATGTAGAATTGTTAGCAAGAAGTTAAGTATCTTAAAGAAAGAACATGCTTTGCTACAAGATAAGTTTAATAGTCTTCAAACTCCTCCATGCTCTAAGTGTGAGCATTTAGAAGCAATAAAAAATAAAAATTTGCTTCTTAAAGAAACCTTAAACAAGTTTAAGGTTTGTAGCAAAGGATTAGATATGATCCTTGCACACAAGGGTCACGTCGCAAATAGAAATGGAATTGGATTTGTAAAAGGATTACATCAAAATTCTACCACTTTCTTAAAAGGACCTACATTACATGTTTCCTCTTATATGAAATGCAACTTCTGTTGCAAATCCGGACATATTGCCTACAAATGTCCATTTAGGAAAATTAGTTCACAAAAATTAATATGGGTTCCTAAAGGAACTATAAAGGATTCAATAATAAATAACAAATTTAGTGGATCAATTTTTGAGGCACCCAAAATCAAATGGGTACCTAAAAGTCATCCTCTTTTGTAGACAAACCCACAAGCTAGGAGCAAGAGATGGTATCTCGATAGTGGATGCTCAAGACATATGACTGGAGATCCATCTCATTTCTCTATGCTCACTAGCAAAGAAGAAGGGTACGTCACCTTCGGAGACAACAACAAAGGCAAAATCATTGGCAAGGGAACTATTGGTAACAAATTTAGTTTTTCCATTGATGATGTTTTACTAGTTGATGGATTGAAACATAATCTCTTGAGTATTAGTCAACTATGCGATAAAGGTTATATCGTTAGATTCGAATCAAATATGTGTATTATCGAAAAACCAAACAATAACTTGACTATGATTGCATTAAAACAAAATAATGTCTACACCATCAACCTTGATGAACTAAGTAATGAAATATGCTTCTCCGCTCTAAATAATGTCTACACTATCAACCTTGATGCTTGGCTTTGGCATAGGAGATTAGGCCATGCAAGCATGAAACTAATATCTAAGATTGTTAGGATCAAGAGCACTAAGAGGGGGGGGGGTGAATTAGTGCAGCGAAAATTTTTCAGCGATTAAAACGAAAGCTGCGTTCGTTCGATAAAAACGATTTCGATGTGAAAGCCGATTCTAAGATTACTTTAACTTGAGATTAAGTGAGATGACGTTAAAGTAGATCTACAAAGGCAGTTTGCAGTTTATGATGGAAAGCAGAATACAAGCGCAAACTGAAATGCGACGTTCGTACGATAAAAGCCGATTTACGTCTAAACGCAGATTTAGAAAGTTCTGAACTTAGAAACATATTCGTAAGATCGCAGAAGGCAGTAAACAGTTATGATTGAAATCAAAACGTAAACGTAAACTGAAATATGATGATCGTACGAGAAAAGCCGATTTACGTCTAAACGCAGATTCGGAAAGTTCTGAACTTAGAAACTCGTTCATAAAATCGCAGAAGGCAGTAAGCTATTGAAAAGTTTGTAGTGAAGGTAAAATGCTCAAAGGAAATGCAAACCGAGATTTAGAGTGGTTCGGTCAATCCTGACCTACTCCACTTTTGGCTTCCTCCACCGACGAGGTCACCGACGTCAACTAGAGGCCTTCCTTCAATAGGCGAAGGCCAACCACCCTTTTACAGATTCACTCCTTTTGACGGGCTCAGGAGACAACCCTTACAGAAGTTTTCTCTCCTCTCTTTACAACTCAAACTTTGAAGAACAGGAGGAGAACTATTAGTCTTTACAACAGTTTTGAGCTCTAAGAATCACATAAAGATATCAAGATTTCAAGTGTAAGTTGCTACCTTTCAGTGCTGAATGGGTGGGGTATTTATAGGCCCTAACCCAGTTCAAATTTGGAGCTTAAAACTATCAATTCCCGAAATTCCGGGATCAGGCGGTTGCACCTCCTGACTGGGGCGGTTGCACCGCCTTGCAGAGCTTGAAGACTGAGCCTCTGGGGGGTGCCACCTCTGTTAGGGCCGGTTGCACCTCTCTGCCAGAGCTCGAAGACCGAGCTCAGGCGGTTGCACCTCCTGACTAGGGCGGTTGCACCGCCTAGCAGAGCTCGAAACTTCAGCTCAAGCGGTGCCACCTCTTGTCAGGAGAGTTTGCACTGCCCAGTCTCGCTCGGAGACTGAGCCCAGGCGGTTGCACCTCTTGGCTGGGGCAGTTGCACTGCCCAGTCTCCCTGGGAAACTTAGCCCAAGCGATGCTACCTCCTGGCTTGGGCGGTTGCACCTCCCACAGCAACCAGGGTCCGAATGGGTTGATCCATTCGACCCAATTTGGGTTTTTCAGGGGCCCAATTGCCCCAAGATTAAGCTAATGGGATCACCTCCCATTTTCAACTTAATCATTATTGCTAACTACGATAAATCATAAGACAATTTCTGCAGCTTGCTCCGGTGCGTCAATCGCTTCTTCCGGCGAGTTTCCGGCGAACTTCCGTCGATCATCCGATGAACCCTCGGTGATACTCCTGCGGACTTCCGGCAAACTCCTGGACTTGCGACGATCCACTTGGCAAGTTCCGACGAGCTTCTTTGGTAAGCTTCTGGACTTCTCGGATTTGTTCCCGCAAAACCTCCGACGACTGTCCGAACTTCCGTCGAGCTCTCGAACTCCCAACGTAATCATTGTCATGACTCCGGCGCTACTCCTACTGCATGTCTTACTTTCATCGTAGTTAATCCTGCACACTTATCTCAACACATAGATTAGACATCAAATGACAATTGATTTCATCATCAAAATCCGAGATTCAACAATCTTCCCCTTTTTGATTATGACAATTAATTGATAATGGAGTTAACCTTAACTCCCTCTGTCTATATGCTATACTTGAGATAAGTCATTCTTGAATTTAAAACCCTTATAAATTCAAGAGACATATTCCCATCATGATTCTTATCATGATGTATCTCTTTGAAGATGATGTCAAGACTTGACATTCATTTTCAAATTTTACATTACAAGTTTGAATGATGGTAATAGTAGCAATTCATCATATTGTAAGATATCAACATGTAAAGCTGTGAAGTAAGATTTTGATATCATTACATGATGCACACATTTCTTATATTTTAGCAAGTGTTGCATTTCTATATATGGCATCTTTTCATATATCTCTTGATGATGTAGGCATGGCATAATCATAGCATCAGTATTTATAGCATCAAATCAATTCATATATTTCTCCCCCTTTGTCATCAACAAAAAGCATGGTAGATGTGATACCAGGAGAACAATATAAGCAAGTTATCAAGCATATAAAGGAAGGCATGATAAGTATAATGCTTTAAGCGGTAGCGGCGGCGAGATCTCCCTAGGGCGATCTGACTCCTGCAGCGGCGATGACACTGTAGCGACGACCAGATCTAGGGCGACACTTTAGCGGCGACGACACTGTAGCGGTGAACAGATCTAGGGCGACCACTATAGCGGCGGCCAGATCTCCCTAGGGCGATCTGACTCCTGCAGCGTCGGCTTTCTCCCACGGGCGACAGGCGATGACACTGTAGCGGCGATCTGATTTCCTGCAGCGTCGGCTGTTTCCCATGGGCGACGTACTGTAGCGACGGCGACGACACTATAGCAGCGACAGTACTGTAGCGGCGACGACACTGTAGCGGCGACGAGATCTCCCTAGGGCGATCTGACTCCTGTAGCGTTGGCTTTCTCCCACGGGCGACGATACTATAGCAACGATCTGATCTCCCTTACTACTGTGGTGATCGGATCTCCTACAGCGTCGGCTTCTCCCCAAGCGCGACGATACTATAGCGGCGACCAGATCTCCCTAGGGCGACGGAACTGTAGCGGCGATCTGATATACTACGACGGTGGTTTTTCCCTATGGAGATGATTCTTAATACCGGGGAGGGAAAAAATGCAGAATGGATGTCGATAGAAAACCGATATAACAGTTGTTCAGATAGAAAATGTCACAAAAGGCAAGGAATGCACTTTTGAAGAAACTTCGATAAAAACGATATATAGCTCACCACCAAGTTTAAAAATCAAAAGGGATACAGAAGATCACCACCCTAATGATAATAAACAAGGATACATAACTGAAAGCGAAAGACTCACCACTCAAGGACGCATCCAAGAGATACAGAGTTCAAAAGAGCACTCCAAGAGAGCTTCTGCCAATATCCTCAGTTTTCTAAAGTGCTTTCTAAGTCCTAAACACCAAAATAAATACTAGTTCATGAAACAACCCTTCATGCATAGGGAATTTCGAAATTAAGTGTTTACAGCTTCTAACCAACTATTTTAATGCACTCATTGGTAATGAAGAAATGTTCACAGCTGCCAACCAACTCCTTTAATGCATTCCTTTGTCTTGAAGAAAAGCACCTTGAAACAGTTTTAACTTTGTGCAGAGAATATGCTGATGAGCTGTCATTTTTTTAGTGTGCTGAGATAAAGATTATGAGGCATAATTATTGACTGAAAAAGATACTAGATCATAATCAAGGCTCATATAATCAGATTGTAGTAAATTAGACACTCCCGTGTCAATCTCCCCCGGTTGAATGAGACTTGTCCTCAAGTCTTCGTTTGATTCATCAACATGATTATAAAAAGGACTCAAATCAGCCACATTAAATGTTGGGGATACTCCGTAATCTTCAGGTAGCTCTATCTCATAAGCATTTCTGCCAATTCTCTTAAGCACCTTGAATGGACCATCAGCCTTTGGTTTTAATTTTCCAAATTTGCCCGGTGGAAACCTCTCCTTCCTTAGATGAATCTAGACCAAATCACCTGCATTAAACTCCACATGTTTTCTGTGTTTGTTGGCAGCATGCATGTACCTCTCATTTTGCTTCTCAATGGTTGCTTTCACACCCTCATGCAGCTTCTTTATCTGCTTAGCTCTTTCATCAGCATCTCCAATAAATTGCTTTGTTATAGAGTGAGGGATTAAGTCCAAAGGACCAGCAGGATTAGTACCATAAACAACCTCAAAAGGACTCTTACCGATACTATGATGCATAGAACGATTGTAGGCAAACTCAATTTGTGGAAGAATGACATCCCATTGCTTAATATTCTTGCCAACATAGCTTCTAAGCAAATTTTCCAAGCTTCGGTTTGTTACCTCAGTTTGCCCATCGGTTTGTGGATGATGCGAGCTGCTGAAATTCAAAGAAGTACCCAGCTTCCTCCAAAGAGTTCTCCTAAAATGACTAACAAATTTTGAATCTCGATCAGACACCATAGTTCTTGGAATACCATGCAATTTAACAATCTCCTTAAAATATAAATCAGCAATATGAGATGCATCATTTGATTTATTGCATGGAACAAAGTGAGACATTTTTGAAAATCTATCAACAACAACCATGATAGAATCCTTGTTCCTTTGATTTCTTGGCAGTCCCAAAATGAAATCAAGACTCACATCCTCCCAGGGAGCATTTGGCACTGGCAATGGAGTGTACAAACCAAAATTTTGAGTTCTTGTTTTTGCCAAATGACATACTCGACATTGCTTCATATGTCTATCCACATCTCTGAACATTTTAGGCCAGTAAAAATTTGATTGAACAAGAGCTAGAGTCTTGTCCCTACCGAAATGTCCTCCCAACACACCACCATGAGCTTCAGCCAGAATTACTTGTCTCAAAGAACAAGATGGAACACATAACGCATTAACTCGAAAAAGAAAACCATCAAAGATCAAAAATTGTTGAAAGGAACCTGATTTGCAATTTTGCCATATTGAGCCGAAATCCACATCATTCTCATAGAGATCTTTGAACGTCTCAAATCCAACAACTTTGACTTCCATTGCTGATAATAAAGAATACTTTCTGCTCAATGCATCAGCAACCACATTTTGAACACCAGATTTGTGCTTAATTGTAAAGTTATAAGATTGCAAAAACTCCACCCAAGCTACATGCCTCTTGTTTAGCTTGTGATGGTGATTTATAAACTTTAATGCTTCATGATCTGAATATAGCACAAATGGCTTGGCAAGAAGGTACTGACTCCAATGAGATAAAGCTCGATATATGACATAGAACTCCTTATCATAGGTAGAGTATTTTCTTTTTGTATCATTCAGCTTTTCACTAAAAAATGCAATCGGCTTTTTGTCTTGACTCAAAACAGCACCAATTCCCACATTAGATGCATCACATTCAATCTCAAACACATTGTCAAAATTTGGTAGAACTAAGATAGGAGCTTCGGTCACCTTTTTTTTTTAAAGTTCAAAAGCATCATTAGCCTCATTAGTCCATTTGAATTTATCACAATTCAGACATTCAGTGATTGGAGCGACAATAGAGCTGAAACCCTTGATAAATCTTCTATAAAATGAAGTTAAGCCATGGAAACTCCTCACATCATGCAACGAAGCAGGTGTTGGCCAATTGAGAATAGCTTCAACCTTACTTTGATCCATCATGATTCCATCTTTTGAAACAACATACCCCAAAAACACCACACTAGAAGTAAAGAAATCACATTTCTTTAGATTAGCATAAAGTTTTTGCTGCCTCAAAATAAGAAAGATCTCTTTCAGATGACTCATGTGCTCCTCTTCACTCTTGCTGTACACCAATATATCGTCAAAATAAACTACAACAAATATTCCAATGCATGGCTTAAGTATGTGATTCATAAATCTCATAAATGTGCTAGGAGCATTAGATAGTCCAAATGGCATAACCAACCATTCATATAAGCCTTCTCTAGTTTTAAACGTTGTTTTCCCCTCATCTCCGGGCCTCATTCTTATTTGATGATAGCCACTCCTCAAATCAATTTTTGAGAAAATACAAGCACCACATAATTGATTAAGTAAATCGTCTAACCTTGGAATAGGAAAGCGATAGTCCACTGTGATTTTGTTGATGGTGCGACTGTCCACGCACATTCTCCAAGAACCATCTTTCTTAGGCACCAACAAGGCTGGAACTGCACAGGGACTCATGCTCTCCCGAATTAACCCCTTTTTCACTAATTCATCAACTTGCCTTTGGAGTTCTTCATGTTCTTTAGGACTCATTCTGTACGCAGCCTTATTAGGTAGAACAGCCCCCGGAATAAGATCAATGTGATGTTGAATGTCTCTCAAAGGTGGAAGGCCATGTGGAATCTCTTCCGGTATAACATCTTGAAATTCTTCTAGGATTGGTTGCATGATTTTCGGTGTCTCCTTATGCTGTTCGTTCTCCTCTACTACCATTAGGGCCAAAACATGACTGCCCTTGTCCAATTCATATCTGCATTCTCTATAAGAAATAAAAGCACTAACTTCCTTCTTTGGCGCACTGATTTCGGAAGGTTGTAATGGACCTAAGATAATCTTCTTCTTTTTTGGTAAGTAAAAGTAAATTGATTATGCGTAACGTTTCTACAAATAGCTTTGTCTATACAAGTCATAGACAAAGTCAGGTAACTCATTGAGTACACATGTGGTAGTTATGACTACACATGTAGTAGACTTTAACTCCTAACTGTAACGAGCATGTTAAGATGTGCCAAGACTACTATTGGTTACAGCATTTAACATCGTTGCCAAGATCTTTAGCTAATAGTAAAATTGAATTTGATAAAAATATCTCTTTCTCTTCGTGTAAAGTGCTCCATTTTGAGATTATGCTCCATGCATGATCTTGAGTCTCTAATAATCTCTGTCAAGAGCTGAGCATTGTTTGTGTGTTGACATTCAAAGATTCTGCTACATCTCTCCTTCCACATCCACCAAATAGCACATCTGAAAGTAACCTTTGCCAATTGTGTAAGAGGTCCTTTTCTTGAGAAACTTTGTATGAGGTCGCCTAATTCTTGATGCAAGTTTGGTTGCGGCAACCTATTGAGCTCAAATTGCTGGAGAATCTCCTTCCATATCCATTTAGTATATTCACAAGCAAAATAGAGGTGGTCAATAGTTTCTTCTTGTTGCAAACAAAGGGAGCATCGGTTAACATGATAGATACCTCTTCTCTTAATATTATCTATTGTAGGTAGTTTATTCAGAAGGGCCTGCCATGTACATAAGGAATGTCTCTGTGATCCCGGTCGATCCCATGTCCAACTGCTTGGGAGCCACTTGTTATTTCTTTGCCTAATTTGATTCCATGCGGATGTGGCACTAAATTTACCATTGTCATGAAGCCAAATAAGTACATCTGAAGGGTTGTTCCTGATTGGAATAGCTGTGATAGTCGGCCAAAGTGATAACATTTCAGGAGAAATAGGAGTAGGGAGACACCAGGTACCATTAGCAATGAACTCGGAAACCTTCCAATCTTTGGGATCCCCAAGATCTTTTCGTATTCTGTCACCATAAGATAATCTTCTTTTCATTCACTTTAAAAGAATAAGTATGTTTATAACCATCATACAACACTCTTCTATCATAATGCCAAGGTCTTCCCAATAGTAAATGACAAGCATCCATAGGGGCAACATCACACCACACTTTATCTTTATATTACTTGCCAATAGAAAATGAAACTAAACATCTTTTAGTTACCTTGATGTCATTTCCTTTTTGCAACCAACATAATTGGTATGGATGTGGATGAGGGATCGTATCCAACTTCAACTTCTGCACCATCTCCAAAGAAACCACGTTCTCAAAACTGCCACTGTCGATGATCACCAAGCACACCTTGCCAAGAGAAGTGCATTTAGTGTGAAACACATTTTTTCTCACCCAACTTTCATCGTCGGCCACATATGACACTTGTAAACTACGTTGCAATACAATAGACAAACCATGATCAGCATAAGTAATCTCTTCCTCATCATCATCGTATTTTGGTTCGTTGTCAGTTTCATCTTCTCCTCCATCACTATGATCTTCAACCAAAGTTACAATCCTCCTATTTGGACAATCTGAAGCAATATGCCCAAAACCATGACATTTGAAGCATTTTCGGCCACTTGGGGTAGAAGAATTAGGTGTTTTTTTGCTGCCAGCAGATTCTTCACCCTTTTCTTGCACCTTCGATATCACCTTGCTTTGGACAGTAGGCTTGGAACTTCCTCCTTTTGTGTAGCCTTCTTTTGAGCTATACCGAAAACTCTTTTCAAACTTCTGTTGCTTTTCAACTTTTAATGCCAGCTTGCTCACATCATTTAAAGACCAATATGGCTGTAGCTGAACAACTTTAGCAATCTCATACTTCAGACCTCCCAAGTATCTTGCAATTGTTTGCTCTTCCGGTTCCACAAGCTCTCCTTTTAACATCAAATTATCAAATTCTGTAGTGTACTCCTCCACACTAAGATCTTTTTGCTTGAAATCATGTATTTTGAGAAAGATCTCTTGCCTATAATTATGAGGTAAATATTTTCTCTTTAGCTCCCTTTTCATTTTCTCCCATGTAACGATCTTACTCTTCCCCTCACGTTCTCTTTGTTTCTTCAGATTTTCCCACCAAAAAGATGCATTCCGCCTGAGTTTGAGTGCCACAAGTTTGACCTTCTTTTGTTCCGGTGGTTCATGAAAATCAAAAATTCTTTCTACTGTATTAAGCCAATCGATAAAGTCATCAACATTTATTTTGCCTTCAAATTCAGGAATATCAAATCTGGGATTATATTTATTCTGCCACTCGTCTTGGACTTCATTTCTTCTCCGACATCTTCTCGACTCCCTTGGAAGAAGTGTATCATCATCAGAAGTAAACTCTCGAGCTTCATTTTCATATTTGTTATGTCTACTCTGAAGTTCATCGATTATCTCATTTTTTTCTTGTAGGATACGCAGCAATTTTCGTAGCTGCAGCCTCAACGACTCAGCGTCATCTTCGTGATCGCTACCTTCACCAACTACATCTTTTCCATTCCGCCTTGCCATGATCTCTAGTCTTTATCTCTGATACTAAACTGATACCGGGGAGGGAAAAAATGCAGAATGGATGTCGATAGAAAACCGATATAACAGTTGTTCAGATAGAAAATGTCACAAAAGGCAAGGAACGCACTTTTGAAGAAACTTCGATAAAAACGATATATAGCTCACCACCAAGTTTAAAAATCAAAAGGGATACAGAAGTTCACCACCCTAATGATAATAAACAAGGATACAGAACTGAAAGCGAAAGACTCACCACTCAAGGACGCATTCAAGAGATACAGAGTTCAAAAGAGCACTCCAAGAGAGCTTCTGCCAATATCCTCAGTTTTCTAAAGTGCTTTCTAAGTCCTAAACACCAAAATAAATACTAGTTCATGAAACAACCCTTCATGCATAGGGAATTTCGAAATTAAGTGTTTACAGCTTCTAACCAACTATTTTAATGCACTCATTGGTAATGAAGAAATGTTCACAGCTGCCAACCAACTCCTTTAATGCATTCCTTTGTCTTGAAGAAAAGCACCTTGAAACAGCTTTAACTTTGTGCAGAGAATATGCTGATGAGCTGTCATTTTTTTAGTGTGCTGAGATAAAGATTATGAGGCATCATTATTGACTGAAAAAGATACTAGATCATAATCAAGGCTCATATAATCAGATTGTAGTAAATTAGACACTCCCGTGTCAATTCTATAGCCGCGACCAGAAGAGGGATCAAACATGGCAGCGACGACCCCTAGGGCTGGCGATGGTGGCGGGAGAGTTGATACGATGGTAAGACTCCCTACCGTTACCCCTCAATGGGCTCCTCCATATCCTCTCCAGAGAGAAACTCCTTCGACGAAACAGCATCGAAGTAGATCGCGCTCTAGATCGCGGCAGCCTGCCCTCATTTCTAGTGACCCTAGGCCTTGGACTAGCCTTTTCAAGGCTCCGGTTGGAAGTCCGGATCTAAGCTTGGAATTCTTTACTCCAGAAGTTCAGGCTGATAAAAAGATTGCTGTATATGAGGCTGATGATTCAGCAGAGCTTATTGAGACATGGTCTACGGCGATTGTTGGCTATGTGGTAGGTCTCAAAACATCTTATTTCCCACTATCCTCATTTATCAAAACTCGATGGGGAATATCGTCATTTGATCTTCATATGCTGGAGAACGGATTCTTTGTTTGCAAGCTATACTCTGAAGAAGATTTACAACGGGTCCTCGAAGGATTCTGGACTATTCGCGGCCATCCAATGATTCTACGACGCTGGTCTCCTGATGTCCATTTGGAGTTAGATAGCCTACAGTCTATTCCATTATGGGTTTCCTTTCAAGGTCTTCTTCTACATCTTTGGAGTCGACGTTTTATTGCAAAGTTATGCAGCACTCTAGGACAGCCACTCTACATCGACAAAGCAACAGCTGCTCATACGAGATTAGCATTTGCATGAGCATGTGTACTGGTTTCTTCTGACGAAGATCTTCCAAATGAGGTTTTCTATCGTGATCTTGACGGGAACACTCGGAAGGTACATGTCTCATATTCCTGGAAGCCACAACGATGTCAGCATTGCTTATCTTTTGGTCATGTAAATGGAGCTTGTCAGCAAACTCCAAAACAAATCACAAAGGTCTATCGACCACGTTAAGCGCCTCCGCAACAAAGCGAGTCTTCTCTAATGGCAGTAGCACCGATGGTGGCGAAGACTATTGAGCATTCCGACTCGCAAGGACAGCACCGCGGACAGAAGGACAAATCCAAAATTATATCTCTTCCTAGAATGTCGGAGCCTTCCACAACAGAGGTTTCCCTTGGTACTAGTGGATAGAAGAAACATAAGTCAGGAACTTCATCTCTTCTAATATCATTGGATCTGTCCACAATAACTCAACAAACTCAGGCCCAAACAAATCTCGCCAGCAAGGATATTCTTCCTCAACAAACTCAGGCCACAACAAACATCGCCAACAAGGATATTCTGTCTCAACAAACTCATGCCCCAACAAACCTCTCTAGCCAAGCTACTCCAACAAGTACTATCCAGGAAATTGTGCTGCAACAATCTTATCGCGCTTCAACAAACCTTGCCAATCAAGACCACATGATTCAAGGTATTTTAAATTTTAAAAATCTGCAAGCTGTAGATGAAGTGGATAAATATAGAAATAAAGCCATAAAAGGTAAGGATATTGTGCGGGAGGAAAATACAAAACCGAAGGATAAGAAAAAGGATGGTACAGTCCATCCAAAGTCGTAGGATGAATACCTTACCACCTTTTCATTTCTTTATTACTGATGAAGATAACATGTTGGAATGTTCGCGGACTTAATAAGCCGGAGAAATGTCAGGAGCTCAATAGAATAATCAAGTCTGCCGCATGTGATATTGTTATTATAGTAGAAACGAAAATTAAACAATCGCGGGTTCAAGCTCAAAAGAATTTAATATTGCCGGACGCAGAACTGTTTACCAATGACTCAAATGAAACTTTTGGTAGAATATGGGTCTTATGGCAGCCTAACTCTATTAATGCTTGGTTTATTTCTGCTACTGATCAATTCATTCAACTTAAGGTAGAGGACAAAAAGAATGGCTGTCAATTCAATTTCTTGAAAAATACCTAGCAGAAACCCATTGTGACCATAAGGAACATTTGTTTTGCAAAAGATCCCACAATTGTTGTACCAAACATGCTTGATTCCAATCTCTAGTATTTCTCAAGTTTAGCCCCCCTTCATCTTTTAGTTTGCAAATGCTATCCCAATTTACCATATGCATTGCCTTATCATTTGTGCCATTCCAGAAGAAGTTCATTAATAACCGTTCAATATCTTGGAGAAGTCCAGCAGGCAGAAGAAATGCATTACACCAATATATAGAGTAGGAGTGCAATACAGAAAGGATGAGTTCGAGTCGTCCTGCTTTTGATAGAAGCCTATTTTTCCAAAAAGAAATTCTATTCTTTATTTTTTGCTGGATAGGCTGACAGTGGGTTTTGTGAATGCCTGTGGATATGAGCGGGAGACCCAAATAAGGAACTGGCAGGCTTCCCTCACTAACCCCCAAAGTTTGTGCAATAAAGACCTTATCCTCAACGTAAGGGCTCATATATACTTTACTTTTCGCATGATTTAACTCAAGTCCAGAAACCATACCAAAGTCATTCATAATAGTAGCCAGGTTCTTTACTAAAGTTGGATCATTTTGGAGAAAGATAAGTAAATCATCTGTAAATGTTATATGTGATATATGAATAGAGCCAGAATTGGGTACCTTAATGCTGCCATTTAAGACTGCATGTTCCAACATACAGCTAAGTCCTTCCATCGTAATAGTAAAAGATACGGAGAGAGTGGATCACCTTGTCGGATGCCATTCATGCTCCTAAAAAAATCAATATGTGAGCCATTAAAGAGTATCGAAAACTTTAGAGTTTCCAGGCAAGATTGAATCCAATTAACCCATTGTTGTGGGAAGTTCATATCGAGGAGCATCTTATAGATAAATTTCCTATTAACTGAATCAAAGGCTTTCCGTAAATCAGCTTTAAAACATATTTTTGTCCCTCTTGCTTTTGAATGCAAATCTTTGACCAAGTCATTAGCAAGCAAAATGTTATGATGTATACTTCTCCCTTTGATGAAAGCAGCTTGGTTTGGGCTAATGATCTTGTGTATTACCTTTTGCATTCTATTTGCTAATACTTTGGAGATGATCTTGTAAATAAAGTTGCATAATGATATGGGTCGATAGTTCTCTAGTGAATCAGCCCCTGCATTCTTCGGAATTAAAGAAATAAAGGTGCAATTCATCTCTCTAAGAATATGACCTGAAGAGAAAAAATGTTGGTAAGCCTTGATCACATCATTTCCAATAATAGACCAAGCAGTTTGGTAAAATTCAGTTTGAAATCCATCTGGACCTGGGCTTTTGTGCTTTGGTGACTTAAAGACAACACATACAATTTCGTCGTCAGTAATTGGGGCATTGTGGATTGAAATAGCTTCCGAATCAAGTTTTCTAGTCGGCTCCACATGAATGTTATTAGTTTTCCCAGCTTGATTGAGTAAGGAATAAAAAAATTGCTCTGTGTGTGCTTTAACCTCATCTAAATTCTCAATAAGATTATCATCTTTGTCTCTGCATTTGCTAATACAGTTAACAGCCCTTCGAGTAGCAATTGAAGCATAGAAAAATTTAGTATTGGAATCTCCTAGTGTAAGCCAATGCTGTCGAGACTTCTGCTTTACAAAACTTTCCTCCTGTTTTAAGACTTGAATGAAGTTATTTCTGGCTTCTGTCTCTTTGTAGATAATATTCTCATCATTTGGCCGAAGTTGCAGCTCATGTTGCAATGACATTGGTTCCTTCCTGCAAAATTAAACTATGGTCGTAATATTGCCAAAGGTATTTGTATTCCACTCCTTTAGTGCTGCTTTACAGGCTTTGAGCTTTTGACATAAGATGTAAGGGGGAGATCCATGCACATTAACATTCCAAGCAGATCTGATAACATCAAGAAATTGAGGATGAGTACTCCACATGTTAAAGAATCTAAACGGTTTCTTGCCTCTTGGTGTCGCTTTGTCTGCGTGTATATACATATTAAAGAATGGTCAGAAAACAAAGGAGCACCATACTCAAGAAGTGAATCTGGGTAAACTGTTAACCATTCATGATTAATCAAACACCTATCAAGTCGAGCCATTATTTTTCTGTTAGCAGCACCTTGATTACTCCAGGAGAGCCAATTATCCACAGATTTCATATCAAACAAAGCTGCAGTGTCAATGTAATCATTAAAACTTTGAAGCTGGCTTTCTGAAAGTTGTCTACCCCCCTCTTTTTCATTTGTGTACCGAACAGTATTAAAGTCTCCAAGAACAATCCAAGGTACATTGAGACAGCCATTTGCAATATTAGTCAGGTCAGACCAAAGAGTATTTCTTTCTTGCATACTATTTGAAGCATATATACCAATGAAATTGAATTGACAGCCATTCTTTTTGTCCTCTACCTTAAGTTGAATGAATTGATCAGTAGCAGAAATAAACCAAGCATTAATAGAGTTAGGATGCCATAAGACCCATATTCTACCAAAAGTTTCATTTGAGTCATTGGTAAACAGTTCTGCGTCCGGCCATATTAAATTCTTTTGAGCTTGAACGCGCGATTGTTTAATTTTCGTTTCTACTAGAATAACAATATCACATGCGGCAGACTTGATTATTCTATTGAGCTCCCGACATTTCTCCGGCTTATTAAGTCCGCGAACATTCCAACATGTTATCTTCATCAGTAATAAAGAAATGAAAAGGTGGTAAGGTATTCATCCTACGACTTTGGATGGACTGTACCATCCTTTTTCTTATCCTTCGGTTTTGTATTTTCCTCCCGCACAATATCCTTACCTTTTATGACTTTATTTCTATATTTATCCACTTCATCTACAGCTTGCAGATTTTTAAACTTTAAAATACCTTGAATCATGTGGTCTTGATTGGCAGGGTTTGTTGAAGCATGATAAGATTGTTGCAGCATAATTTCCTGGATAGTACTTGTTGGAGTAGCTTGGCTAGAGAGGTTTGTTGGGCATGAGTTTGTTGAGACAGAATATCCTTGTTGGCGATGTTTGTTGTGGCTTGAGTTTGTTGAGGAAGAATATCCTTGCTGGCGAGATTTGTTTGGGCCTGAGTTTGTTGAGTTATTGTGGACGGATCCAATGATATTGGAAGAGATGAAGTTACTGACTTATGTTTCTCCTGTCCACTAGTACTAAGGGAAACCTCTGTTGTGGAAGGCTCCGACATTATAGGAAGAGATATAATTTTGGATTTATCCTTCTGTCCGCGGTGCTGTCCTTGCGAGTCGGAATGCTCAATAGTCTTCGCCACCATCGGTGCTACTGCCATTAGAGAAGACTCGCTTTGTTGCGGAGGCACTTGACGTGGTCGATAGACCTTCGTGATTTGTTTTGGAGTTTGCTGACAAGCTCCATTTGCATGACCAAAAGATAAGCAATGCTGACATTGTTGTGGCTTCCAGGAATATGAGACATGTACCTTCCGAGTGTTCCCGTCAAGATCACGATAAGATCTTCGTCAGAAGAAACCAGTACACATGCTCGTGCAAATGCTAATCTCGTCTGAGCAGCTATTGCTTTGTCGATGTAGAGTGGCTGTCCCAGAGTGCTGCATAACTTTGCAATAAAACGTCGACTCCAAAGATGTAGAGGAAGACCTTGAAAGGATACCCATAACGGAATAGACTGTAGGCTATCTAACTCCAAACGGACATCAGGAGACCAACGTCGTAGAATCATTGGATGGCCGCGAATAGTCCAGAATCCTTCGAGGACTGAGAGGTTGCATGGGACCCACTTGTTATTTCTTTGCATGGGACCAGTGTCGTAGACCAACGTCCTTCTGTCCAACTGCTTGGGACCCACTTGTTATTTCTTTGCCTAATTTAATTTCATACGGATGTGGCACCGCCTGGCAGAGCTTGAAACTTCAGCTCAAGCGGTGCCACCTCTTGTCATGAGAGGTTGCACCGCCCAGTCTCTCGCTCGGAGATTGAGCCCAGGCGGTTGCACCTCCTGGCTGGGGCGGTTGCACCGCCCAGTCTCCCTGGGAGACCTAGCCCAGGCGGTGCTACCTCCTGGCTTGGGCGGTTGCACCTCCCACAGCAACCAGGGTCCAAATGGGTTGATCCATTAGGCCCAATTTGGGTTTTTCAGGGGCCCAATTGCCCCAAGATTAAGCTAATGGGATCACCTCCCATTTTCAACTTAATCATTAGTGCTAACTATGATAAATCCTAAGATAATTTCTGCAGCTTGCTCCGGTGCGTCAATCACTTCTTCCGGCGAGTTTCCGGCGAACTTTCGTCGATCATCCGATGAACCCTCGCTGATACTTTTTTGGTAAGTAAAAGTAAATTGATTATTTGTAAAGATTCTACAAATAGCTTTATCTATACAAGTCATAGACAAAGCCAATTAACTCATAGAGTGCGAATGCGATAGTTATGACTATACATGCTGTAGACTATAACTACCTGTAGGTACATTATTTGACATCATTCCCAAGATCTTTAGCTAATAGCAAAATTAAATTTGATAAAAATATCTTTTTCTCTTCGGGTGAAGTGCTCGGTTTTGAGATCATGCTCCATACAGGATCTTGAGTCTCTAATAATCTCTTTCAAGAGCTGAGCATTGTTTGTGTGTTGACATTCAAAGATTCTATTACATCTCTCCTTCCACATCCACCAAATAGCGCATCTGAAAGTAACCTTTGCCAGTTGTGTAAGTGGCCCTTTTCTTGAGAAACATTGCATAAGGTCGCCTAGTTCTTGGTGCAAGTTTGGTTGCGGCAGTCTATTGAGTTCAAATCGCTGGAGAATCTCCTTCCATATCCATTTTGTATAATTACAGGCAAAATAAAGGTGGTCAACAGTTTCTTCTTGTTGCAAACAAAGGGAGCATCGGTTAAAATGATAGATACCTCTTCTTTTCATATTGTCTATTGTAGGTAGTTTATTGAGAAGGGCCTGCCATGTACATAAGGAGTGTCTTTGTGATCCCGGTCGATCCCATGTCCAACTGCTTGGGACCCACTTGTTATTTCTTTGCCTAATTTGATTCCATACGGATGTGACACTAAATTTGCCATTGTCATGAGGCCAAATAAGTATATCTGAAGAGTTGTTCCTGATTGGAATAGCTATGATAGTCGGCCAAAGTGATAACATTTCGGGAGAAATAAGATTAGGGAGACACTAGGTACCGTTAGCAATGAACTCGGAAACCTTCCAATCTTTGGGAGCCCCAAGATCATTTCGTATTCTGTCGCCATATAATTGAAATATACTATCGCAAATAATAATGCCAAATAATGTACCCACAGGTAGTTATAGTGATACCGGGGAGGGTAAAAATGTAGAATGGATTTCGAAAGAATACCAATAGAATAGTTGTACAGATAGAAAATATCACAGAAGGCATTAAACGAACGTTTGAAGAAACTTCGGTAAAACGAAATATAGCTCACCACCAAGTTTAAAATCGTAATGGGATACAGAAAGTTCACCACCCAACGGAAATTAAACGAGGATACAGAACTAGAAAATAAAAGACTCACCACTCAAGGACGCATCCAAGAGATACAGAGTTTAAGGGGTTCTCTAAGAGCTTCTGCCCAGATATCATCAGTTTCTAAAATCCTTTCTAAGTCCTAAACACCAAAATAAATACTAGTGCATGAAACAACCCTTCATGCATCGGGAATTTCGAAATTAAGTGTTTACAGCTTCTAACCAACTATTTTAATGCACTCATTGGTAATGAAGAAATGTTCACAGCTGCCAACCAACTCCTTTAATGCATTCCTTTGTCTTGAAGAAAAGCACCTTGAAACAGCTTTAACTTTGTGCAGAGAATATGCTGATGAGCTGTCATTTTTTAGTGTGCTGAGATAAAGATTATGAGGCATCATTATTGACTGAAAAAGATACTAGATCATAATCAAGGCTCATATAATCAGATTGTAGTAAATTAGACACTCCCGTGTCAATCTCCCCCGGTTGATTGAGACTTGTCCTCAAGTCTTCGTTTGATTCATCAACATGATTATACAAAGGACTCAAATCAGCCACATTAAATGTTGGGGATACTCCGTAATCTTCAGGTAGCTCTATCTCATAAGCATTTCTGCCAATTCTCTTAAGCACCTTGAATGGACCATCAGCCTTTGGTTTCAATTTTCTAAATTTGCCCAATGGAAACCTTTCCTTCCTTAGATGAATCCAGACCAAATCACCTGCATTAAACTCCACATGTTTTCTGTGTTTGTTGGCAGCATGCATGTACCTCTCATTTTGTTTCTCAATGGTTGCTTTCACACCCTCATGCAGCTTCTTTATCTGCTTAACTTTTTCATCAGCATCTCCACTAAATTGCTTTGTTGTAGAATGAGGGATTAAGTCCAAAGGACTAGCAGGATTAGCACCATAAACAACCTCAAAAGGACTCTTACCGATACTATGATGCATAGAACGATTGTAGGCAAACTCAATTTGTGGGAGAATGACATCCCATTGCTTAATATTCTTGCCAACATAGCTTCTAAGCAAATTTCCCAAGCTTTGGTTTGTTACCTCAGTTTGCCCATCGGTTTGTGGATGATGCGAGCTGCTGAAATTCAAAGAAGTACCCAGCTTCCTCCAAAGAGTTCTCCAAAAATGACTAACAAATTTTGAATCTCGATCAGACACCATAGTTCTTAGAATACCATGCAATTTAACAATCTCCTTAAAATATAAATTAGCAATATGAGATGCATCATTTAATTTATTGCATGGAACAAAGTGAGACATTTTTGAAAATCTGTCAACAACAACCATGATAGAATCCTTGTTCCTTTGAGTTCTTGGTAGTCCCAAAATGAAATCAAGACTCACATCCTCCCAGGGAGCATTTGGCACTGGCAATGGAGTGTACAAACCAGAATTTTGAGTTCTTGTTTTTGCCAAATGACACACTCGACATTGCTTTACATGTCTTTCCACATCTCTAAACATCTTAGGCTAATAGAAGTTTGATTGAATAAGAGCTAAAGTTTTATCTCTACCGAAATGTCCACCCAAAATACCACCATGAGCTTCAACCAGAATTACTTGTCTCAAAGAACAAGATGGAACACATAAAGCATTAGCTCGAAAAAGAAAACCATCAAAGATCGAAAATTGTTGAAAGGAACCTGATTTGTAATTCTGCCATATTGAGCCGAAATCCACATCATTCTCATAGAGATCTTTGAATGTCTCAAATCCAACAACTTTGACTTCCATTGCTGATAATAAAGAATGCTTTCTGCTCAATGCATCAGCAATCACATTTTGAACACCAGATTTGTGCTTAATTGTAAAGTTATAAGATTGCAAAAACTCCACCCAAGCTGCATGCCTCTTGTTTAGCTTGTGCTGGTGATTAATGAACTTTAATGCCTCGTGATCAGAATATAGAACAAATGGCTTGGCGAGAAGATATTGACTCCAATGAGACAAAGCTCGAAAAATCGCATAAAACTCCTTATCATAAGTAGAGTATTTTTTTCTTGTATCATTCAGCTTTTCACTAAAAAATGCAATGGGCCTTCCGTCTTGACTCAAAACAGCACCAATTCCCACATTAGATGCATCACATTCAACTTCAAACACATTATCAAAATTTGGTAGAACTAAGATAGGAGCCTCAGTAACCTTTCTTTTCAAAAGCTCAAAAGCATCGTTAGCCTCACTAGTCCATTTGAATTTGTCACATTTCAGACATTCGGTGATTGGAGCGACAATAGAGCTGAAACTCTTGATGAATCTTCTATAAAAAGATGTTAAGCCATGGAAACTCCTCACATCATGTAATGAAGCAGGTGTTGGCCAATTGAGAATAGCTTCAACCTTACTTTGATCCATCATGATTCCATCTTTTGAAACAACATACCCCAAAAACACCACACTAGAAGTAAAGAAATCACATTTCTTTAGATTAGCATAAAGTTTTTGCTCCCTCAAAATAAGAAAGATCTCTTTCAGATGATTCATATGCTCCTCTTCACTCTTGCTGTACACCAATATATCGTCAAAATAAACTACAACAAATATTCCAATGCATGGTTTAAGTATGTGATTCATAAATCTCATGAATGTGCTAGGAGCATTAGATAGTCCAAATGGCATAACCAACCATTCATATAAGCCTTCTCTAGTTTTAAACGTTGTTTTCCACTCATCTCCGGGCCTCATTCTTATTTGGTGATAGCCACTCCTCAAATCAATTTTAGAGAAAATATAAGCCCCACACAATTGATCAAGTAAATCATCTAACCTTGGAATAGGAAAGCGATAGTCTACTGTGATTTTGTTGATGGTTCGACTGTCCACGCACATTCTCCAAGAACCATCTTTCTTAGGCACCAACAAGGCTGGAACTGCACAAGGGCTCATGCTCTCCCGAATTAACCCCTTTTTCACTAATTCATCAACTTGCCTTTGAAGTTCTTCATGTTCTTTAGGACTCATTCTGTACGCAGCCTTATTAGGTAGAACAGCCCCCGGAATAAGATCAATGTGATGTTGAATGTCTCTCAAAGGTGGAAGGCCATGTGGAATCTCTTCCGGTATAACATCTTGAAATTCTTCTAGGATTGGTTGCATGATTTTCGGTGTCTCCTTATGTTGTTCGTTCTCCTCTACTACCATTAGGGCCAAAACATGACCACCCTTGTCCAATTCATATCTGCATTCTCTATAAGAAATAAAAGCACTAACTTCCTTCTTTGGCGCACTGATTTCGGAAGGTTATAACGGAGCTAAGATAATCTTCTTTTCATTCACTTTAAAAGAATAAGTATGTTTATAACCATCATACAACACTCTTCTATCATAATGCCAAGGTCTTCCCAATAGTAAATGACAAGCATCCATAGGGGCAACATCACACCACACTTTATCTTTATAATACTTGCCAATAGAAAATGAAACTAAACATCTTTCAGTTACCTTGATGTCATTTCCTTTTTGCAACCAACATAATTGTTATGGATGTGGATGAGGGATCGTATCCAACTTCAGCTTCTGCACCATCTCCAAAGAAACCACGTTCTCAAAACTGCCACTGTCGATGATCACCAAGCACACCTTGCCAAGAGAAGTGCATTTAGTGTGAAATACATTTTTTCTCACCCAACTTTCATCGTCGGCCACATATGACACTTGTAAACTACGTTGCAATACAATAGACAAACCATGATCAGCATAAGTAATCTCTTCCTTATCATCATCGTATTTTTGTTCGTCGTCAGCTTCATCTTCGCCTCCATCACTATGATCTTCAACCAAAGTTACAATCCTCCTATTTGGACAATCTGAAGCAATATGCCCAAAACCATGACATTTGAAGCATTTTCGGCCACTTGGGGTAGAAGAATTTGGTGTTTTTTTGTTGCCAGCAGACTCTTCACCCTTTTCTTGCACCTTCGATATCACCTTGCTTTGGATAGTAGGCTTGGAACTTCCTCCTTTTGTGTAGCCTTCTTTTGAGCCATACCGAAAACTCTTTTCAAACTTTTGTTGCTTTTCAACTTTTAATGCCAGCTTGCTCACATCATTTAAAGACCAATATGGCTGTAGCTGAACAACTTTAGCAATCTCATACTTCAGACCTCCCAAGTATCTTGCAATTGTTTGCTCTTCCGGTTCCACAAGCTCTCCTTTTAACATCAAATTATCAAATTCTGCAGTGTACTCCTCCACACTAAGATTTTTTTGCTTGAAATCATGTATTTTGAGAAAGATCTCTTGTCTATAATTATCAGGTAAATATTTTCTCTTTAGCTCCCTTTTCATTTACTCCCATGTAACAATCTTACTCTTCCCCTCACGTTCTCTTTGTTTCTTCAGATTTTCCCACCAAAAAGATGCATTCCGCCTGAGTTTGAGTGCCACAAGTTTGACCTTCTTTTGTTCTGATAGTTCATGAAAATCGAAGATTCTTTCTACTGTATTAAGCCAATCGATAAAGTCATCAACATTTATTTTCCCTTCAAATTCTGGAATATCAAATCTGGGATTATATTTATTCTGCCACTCGTCTTGGACTTCATTTCTTCTCCGACATCTTCTTGACTCCCTTGGAAGATGAGGTGTTTCATCATTAGAAGTAAACTCTCGAGTGTCATTTTTATGCTGGTTGTGTCTACTTTGAAGTTCGTCGATTATTTCATTTTTTTCTTGTAGGCTACGCAGCAATTTTTGTAGCTGCAGCCTCAACGACTCAACGTCATCTCCATGGTCGCTACCTTCACCAACTACATCTTTTTCATTCCACCTTGCCATGATCTCTAGCCTTTAGCTCTGATACCAAACTGATACCGGGGAGGGTAAAAATGCAGAATGGATTTCGAAAGAACACCAAAAGAACAGTTGTACAGATAGAAAATATCACAGAAGGTAATGAACGAACTTTTGAAGAAACTTCGGTCAAACGAAATATAGCTCACCACCAAGTTTAAAATCGCAATGGGATAGAGAAAGTTCACCACCCAACGGAAATTAAACGAGGATACAGAACTAGAAAATAAAAGACTCACCACTTAAGGACGCATCCAAGAGATACAGAGTTTAAGGGGTTCTCTAAGAGCTTCTGCCCAGATATCATCAGTTTCTAAAATCCTTTCTAAGTCCTAAACACCAAAATAAATACTAGTGCATGAAACAACCCTTCATGCATAGGGAATTTCGAAATTAAGTGTTTACAGCTTCTAACCAACTATTTTAATGCACTCATTGGTAATGAAGAAATGTTCACAGCTGCCAACCAACTCCTTTAATGCATTCCTTTGTCTTGAAGAAAAGCACCTTGAAACAGCTTTAACTTTGTGCAGAGAATATGCTGATGAGCTGTCATTTTTTAGTGTGTTGAGATAAAGATTATGAGGCATCATTATTGACTGAAAAAGATACTAGATCATAATCAAGGCTCATATAATCAGATTGTAGTAAATTAGACACTCCCGTGTCATATAGTCTACAGCATGTGTAGTCATAACTATCGCATTCGCACTCTATGAGTTACTTGGCTTTGTCTATGACTTGTATAGATAAAGCTATTTGTAGAAACTTTACACATAATCAATTTACTTTTACTTACCAAAAATATAATTGAAATATACTCTTCCCATTCACCCAAGGATCGTACCACATATTAGTACTAGTTCTAGAAGAGATTGCATAAGAAATGTGTTTGATTAGCCAATTCCTTGCCTTTAAAATTCCTTTCCAAGGTGAAGAGTGGTATGTTCTTGTTGAAATTTCCCAGATTGATTCCTTTGAAAGATACCTAGCAGAAACCCATTGTGACCATAAGGAACATTTGTTTTGTAAAAGATCCCACAATTGTTGTACCAGACATGCTTGATTCCAATCTCTAGTATTTCTCAAGTTTAGCCCCCCTTCATCTTTCGGTTTGCAAATGCTATCCCAATTTACCATATGCATTGCCTTATCATTTGTGCCATTCCAGAAGAAGTTCATTAATAACCGTTCAATATCTTGGAGAAGTCCAGCAGGCAGAAGAAATGCATTACACCAATATATAGAGTAGGAGTGCAATACAGAACGGATGAGTTCGAGTCGTCCTGCTTTTGATAGAAGCCTATTTTTTCAAGAAGAAATTCTATTCTTTATTTTTTGCAGGATAGGCTGACAGTGGGTTTTGTGAATGCCAGTGGATATGAGCGGGAGACCTAAATAAGGAACTGGCAGGCTTCCCTCACTAACCCCCAAAGTTTGTGCAATAAAGACCTTATCCTCAACGTAAGGGCTCATATATACTTTACTTTTCGCATGATTTAACTGAAGTTCAGAAACCATACCAAAGTCATTCATAATAGTAGCCAGGTTCTTTACTGAAGTTGGATCATTTTGGAGAAAGATAAGTAAATCATCTATAAATGTTATATGTGATATATGAATAGAGCCAGCATTGGGTACCTTAATGCTGCCATTTAAGACTGCATGTTCCAACATACAGCTAAGTCCTTCCATCGCAATAGTAAAGAGATACTGAGAGAGTGGATCACCTTGTCGGATGCCATTCGTGCTCCCAAAAAAACCAATAGGTGAGCGATTAAAGAGTATCGAAAACTTTGGAGTTTCCAGGCAAGATTGAATCCAATTAACCCATTGCTGTGGGAAGTTTATATCGAGGAGCATCTTATAGATAAATTTCCTATTAATTGAATCAAAGGCTTTCCGTAAATCAGCTTTAAAACATATTTTTGTCCCTCTTGCTTTTGAATGCAAATCTTTGACCAAGTCATTAGCAAGCAAAATGTTATGATGTATACTTCTCCCTTTGATGAAAGCAGCTTGATTTGGGCTAATGATCTTATGTATTACCTTTTGCATTCTATTTGCTAATACTTTGGAGATGATCTTGTAAATAAAGTTGCATAATGATATGGGTCGATAGTTCTCTAGTGAATCAGCCCCTGCATTCTTGGGAATTAAAGAAATAAAGGTGCAATTCATCTCTCTAAGAATATGACCTGAAGAGAAAAAATGTTGGCAAGCCTTGATCACATCATTTCCAATAATAGACCAAGCAGTTTGGTAAAATTCAGCTGGAAATCCATCTGGAACTGGGCTTTTGTGCTTTGGTGACTTAAAGACAACATATACAATTTCGTCGTCAGTAATTCGGGCATTGAGGATTGAAATAGCTTCCGAATCAAGTTTTCTAGTCGGCTCCACATGAATGTTATTAGTTTTCCCAGCTTGATTGAGTAAGGAATAAAAAAATTGCTCTGTGTGTGCTTTAACCTCTTCTAAATTCTTAATAAGATTATCATCTTTGTCTCTGCATTTGCTGATACGGTTAATAGCCCTTTGAGTAGCAATTGAAGCATAGAAAAATTTAGTATTGGAATCTCCTAGTGTAAGCCAATGCTGTCGAGACTTCTGCTTTACAAAACTTTCCTCCTGTTTTAAGGCTTGCATGAAGTTATTTCTGGCTTCTGTCTCTTTGTAGATAATATTCTCATCATTTGGCTGAAGTTGCAGCTCATGTTGCAATGACATTAGTTTCTTCCTGCAAAATTGAACTGTGGTGGTAATATTGCCAAAGGTATTTGTATTCCACTCCTTTAGTGCTGCTTTACAGGCTTTGAGCTTTTGACATAAGATGTAAGGGGGAGATCCATGCACATTAACATTCCAAGCAGATCTGATAACATCAAGAAATTGAGGATGAGTACTCCACATGTTAAAGAATCTAAACGGTTTCTTGCCTCTTGGTGTCGCTTTGTCTGCGTGTATATACATTAAAGAATGGTTAGAAAACAAAGGAGCACCATACTCAAGAAGTGAAACTGGGTAAACTGTTAACCATTCATGATTAATCAAACACCTATCAAGTCGAGCCATTATTTTTCTGTTAGCAGCACCTTGATTACTCCAGGAGAGCCAATTATCCACAGATTTCATATCAAACAAAGCTGCAGTGTCAATGTAATCATTAAAACTTTGAAGCTGGCTTTCTGAAAGTTGTCTACCCCCCTCTTTTTCATTTGTGTACCGAACAGTATTAAAGTCTCCAAGAACAATCCAAGGTACATTGAGACAGCCATTTGCAATATTAGTCAGGTCAGACCAAAGAGTATTTCTTTCTTGCATACTATTTGAAGCATATATACCAATGAAATTGAATTGACAGCCATTCTTTTTGTCCTCTACCTTAAGTTGAATGAATTGATCAGTAGCAGAAATAAACCAAGCATTAATAGAGTTAGGATGCCATAAGACCCATATTCTACCAAAAGTTTCATTTGAGTCATTGGTAAACAGTTCTGCGTCCGGCCATATTAAATTCTTTTGAGCTTGAACGCGCGATTGTTTAATTTTCGTTTCTACTAGAATAACAATATCACATGCGGCAGACTTGATTATTCTATTGAGCTCCCGACATTTCTCCGGCTTATTAAGTCCGCGAACATTCCAACATGTTATCTTCATCAGTAATAAAGAAATGAAAAGGTGGTAAGGTATTCATCCTACGACTTTGGATGGACTGTACCATCCTTTTTCTTATCCTTCGGTTTTGTATTTTCCTCCCGCACATTATCCTTACCTTTTATGACTTTATTTCTATATTTATCCACTTCATCTACAGCTTGCAGATTTTTAAACTTTAAAATACCTTGAATCATGTGGTCTTGATTGGCAGGGTTTGTTGAAGCACGATAAGATTGTTGCAGCACAATTTCCTGGATAGTACTTGTTGGAGTAGCTTGGCTAGAGAGGTTTGTTGGGACATGAGTTTGTTGAGACAGAATATCCTTGTTGGCGATGTTTGTTGTGGCTTGAGTTTGTTGAGGAAGAATATCCTTGCTGGCGAGATTTGTTTGGGCCTAAGTTTGTTGAGTTATTATGGACGGATCCAATGATATTGGAAGAGATGAAGTTACTGACTTATGTTTCTCCTGTCCACTAGTACCAAGGGAAACCTCTGTTGTGGAAGGCTCCGACATTATAGGAAGAGATATAATTTTGGATTTGTCCTTCTGTCCGCGGTGCTGTCCTTGCGAGTCGGAATGCTCAATAGTCTTCGCCACCATCGGTGCTACTGCCATTAGAGAAGACTCGCTTTGTTGTGGAGGCGCTTGACGTGGTCGATAGACCTTTGTGATTTATTTTGGAGTTTGCTGACAAGCTCCATTTGCATGACCAAAAGATAAGCAATGCTGACATCGTTGTGGCTTCCAAGAATATGAGACATGTACCTTCCGAGTGTTCCCATCAAGATCACGATAGAAAACCTCATTTGGAAGATCTTCGTCAGAAGAAACCAGTACACATGCTCATGCAAATGCTAATCTCGTCTGAGCAGCTGTTGCTTTGTCGATGTAGAGTGGCTGTCCTAGAGTGCTGCATAACTTTGCAATAAAACGTCGACTCCAAAGATGTAGAGGAAGACCTTGAAAGGATACCCATAATGGAATAGACTGTAGGCTATCTAACTCCAAACGGACATCAGGAGACCAGCGTCGTAGAATCATTGGATGGCCGCGAATAGTCCAGAATCCTTCGAGAACCCGTTGTAAATCTTCTTCAGAGTATAGCTTGCAAATAAAGAATCCGTTCTCCAGCATATGAAGATCAAATGACGATATTCCCAATCGAGTTTTGATAAATGAGGATAGTGGGAAATAAGATGTTTTGAGACCTACCACATAGCCAACAATCGCCATAGACCATGTCTCAATAAGCTCTGCTGAATCAACAGTCTCGTATACAGCAATCTTCTTATCAGCCTGAACTTCTGGAGTAAAGAATTCCAAGCTTAGATCCGGACTTCCAACCGGAGCCTTGAAGAGGCTAGTCCAAGGCCTAGGGTCACTGGAAATGAGGGCAGGCTGCCGCGATCTAGAGCGCGATCTACTTCGATGCTGTTTCGTCGAAGGAGTTTCTCTCTGGAGAGGATATGGAGGAGGAGCCAATTGAGGGGTAACGGTAGGGAGTCTTACCATCGTATCAACTCTCCCGCCACCGTCGCTGCCATGTTTGATCCCTCTTTTGGTCGCGGCTATAGAATCATCTCCATAGGGAAAAACCACCATCGCAGTATATCAGATCGCCGCTACAGTACCGTCGCCCTAGGGAGATCTGGTCGCCACTATAGTATCGTCGCCCTTGGGGAGAAGCCGACGCTGCAGGAGATCCGATCACCACTACAGTAAGGGAGATCAGATCGTTGCTATAGTATCGTCGCCTATGGGAGAAAGCCAACGCTGCAGGAGTCAGATCGCCCTAGGGAGATCTCGTCGCCGCTACAGTGTCGTCACCACTACAGTACTGTCGCTGCTACAGTGTTGTCGCCGCCGCTACAGTACGTCGCCCTTGGGAAATAGCTGACGCTGCAGGAAATCAGATCGCCGCTACAGTGTCGTCGCCTGTCGCCCGTTGGAGAAAGCCGACGCTACAGGAGTCAGATTGCCCTAGGGAGATCTGGCCGCCGCTACAATGGTCGCCCAAGATCTGTTCGCCGGTACAGTGTCGTTGCCGCTACAGTGGTCGCCCTAGATCTGGTCGCCGCTACAGTGGTCGCCCGTGGGTGACCCTCGCTGATACTCCTGCGGACTTCCGACAAACTCCTGGACTTGCGACGATCTACTTGGCAAGTTCCGACGAGCTTCTTTGGTAAGCTTCTGGACTTCTCGGATTTGTTCCCGCAGAACCTCCGACGACTGTCCGAACTTCCATCGAGCTCTCGAACTCCCAACATGATCATTGTTGAATCTCGTATTTTGATGATGAAACCAATTGATAATTATGTTTATGTTTAACTGCATTTTGAGTGATGCAGGTCTACTCGATCAGGATTAGACAATTAAGGCAGGAGGAATTGACGTTGCGCCGGAGGAGATCACATTAGGATATTAGATGGCAGAAGGCTTCGGACGTCGGGCATCGGGCGAAGAGCGGAATTGCGCCAAGGATATCGGCGTTGCGGAGGTCAACCGCTGATTGGGCAATAAGCCGTAAGAAAGGACGATGCGCCGAAGAATCAGACGAAGCGCCAACCAATGACGTGCCGGGCAACAGAATGTAAATTCGCTTTATAATAATTGTCTAGATCGGAGTAGAGTTTTTGGTTTGTGTGTGCAGGATTAACTACGATAACGATGAAGACATAAAGCGAAACAAAGTACTGGAGTCAAGCGCGAAGGATTCATTGCGAGTTCGAGAGTTCGACGGAAGTCTGAAGGTTCGTCAGGAATGCAGCCAGAACTAGCCGAGAATGAGTAGGGAGCTTGCCGAAGGGTTTTTCGGAAGCTCGCCGAAAGGTTCGTTGGAAGTTCACGGAGCTCGCCGATAAAGATCGGAGCTTGCCGAAGAAGCTCGTTGGAACTCGTCAAGATCAAATCGTGAAGTCTAGGAGCTTGCCGGGAGTCCACAGAATGGTTTCCGAGAGTTTATCGGAAAACCGTCGGAAGTTCGCCGGAAGCTCGCTGGAAGAAGTCTTTGTTGGGAAATCATGGGGGCGACATCATATGCGCAGCGGAAGAACAAGAAAAACAAAATACCCGATTCCCAAAAAGATATTCGTCGTCGTACGAAGATTGGTGCGCAAAAATCCGCAAAACACAAAACTGCGTATAGAGATTGTGTTACCTAGGGAGATCGTATATCCCTGTTTCCTTGCAGATCCTTAGGAGAGGGTGAAGGAGGTCAAGCGTCCTCCTCTTCAGCGGTGATCCACACAGCAGGGTTGCGACGACGCTCCTTAAAACTCCAGGCCTACTCTGAGGTGGAGAGGGAGAGGAGAATAGGAAAGGCAAACAAAGACTCTAGCCTATGAGGCCGTGAATCCCTCCTATTTATAGAGATCCCGTGTCAAACCCTAATGGGTCCTTCCCTAGTGGGTATTGGATCTGCATCCAATAAGACAAGGGCTCCGTCGGATATCTCATATCCGAACCTCTACTCATCGCAATGCCTACCATATGTGTGTGACCCTCTAGGCCCAATATCGAGCTGGCCGTGAGTCATACCTGTCAGAACTCCTTCTAACTCAGTGAATTATTATCTTTGTAATAATTCACTCGACTCATCGACTACGAACGTACTAGGCCACTACGCCGTAGTCCCCAGACGATATAGGGGAATCCAATCCATTGGACCTATCTGTCCTCAGTTACCGTGTACCTATAATCCCTCATCCATCTAATATCCCAGAGACCGTATATCGAGCATGGTGCTGTCAGACCCATACGGTTTCTACTCGAGTCTCGCTCTAATCGGATTCTCCTGGAGAACTCTTTCTCTCTCAACCCGAATGACCCTGGCCAGGGATTTGTCTGAGCAAGAACACATAGGATATTCCTCTCATGACGCCGAGAGTGGATGATCCTCTATTGACACTCAATAGCCCTCGTAAGGTCGACTACCACTCCCAATGACCAGCTGTACTAGATCTGGGGACAGCCAAACCTATAAGTCTGGTATCAAAGAGTGGAGCACTCATACAGGACATCCTTGGTGTCTCAAGTCTAAGGACTAGATACACCACTAGGACTACGAAATTATTGTCTGACAATAAGGCATCATCAACCATCCAGCATTCCATAAGCGGATCAATTAGTGAACTCATTCTCCAATGAGCACCTGTACTGTATCCCTAGTGTCCCTACACGAGCAGCTATGAGACCAGCTGCATCCATCATATGGACGAGTATACAGCACACCAGTCTATCCGGTTATCACGATGTCCCTCTCGAGTAACCTATGACTGGGATTATTTAGGATATATGTTTAAAAGTGAATCGATCTCATTATCGTGATCTCATCACGATCCGATTCCCATTGCACAAATCCAAGGACATCACAATATATATATGCATTTATGCAATAGTTATAAAGTGATATACGCCAAAATATAATAAGCAAAAAGATTCTGTATCAAGTCACACGTGCCATCACTCACGTGATTGGCTTGCTGGGCACCTATGACTAGCAATCTCCCACTTGACCTAAAGCCAATCACCTATGTGTCTGATCCCCATCAGACTCCTGTGACGCTCAAAGACAATTTGAGACAACGGCTTTGTCAGTGCATCTACAATGTTATCTTCGGATGGAACTCTTTCCACTACTACATATCCTCGAGTTACGATCTCTCTGATATGTTGGAACCTCCTCAGAACACTTCTGATGAGACCTGGGTTCCCTTATTTGAGTAATCACCCCATAGTTGTCACAATATAAGGAAGTCGACTTGTCGCTATCTGTATCGACTCCCAAATCTGTGATGAACTTCTTCACCCAGACTCCCTCCTTTGCTGCATCCGATGCAGTAATGTACTCCGCCTCTATGGTCGAGTCAGCAGTGGTATCTTGCTTGGAACTCTTCCAGCACACTGCTCCTCTCTATTCAAGGCGTACACATACCCTGAATTCGACTTGCTATCATCGATATCAGACTGAAAACTTGAGTCAGTGAAGCCTTCAACCTTAAGGCTATTACCTCCATATACTAGTAAAAGATCCTTAGTCCTTCTCAAGTACTTAAGGATACACTTTACTGCTTTCCAGTGCTCCAAACCTGGATCCGCTTGATACCTGCTCGTGACACTAAGAGCATGCGCTATATTAGGCCTAGTACATAGCATGACATACATGATAGACCCTATTGCTGAGGCATAAGGTATCATATTCATGTTTGCCCTTTGGAATTTTCCATGCCAAACCTTTTTGACAATGGTTTCTATGTACCTGGACTGGGACAAGCCAAGCATCCTCTTGGATCTATCTCTATAGATTCTAATCCCCAAGATATAGGATGCTTCCCCTAAGTCCTTTATGGAGAAGTGTCTAGATAACCAAGTCTTTACTGTGGATAGCATTCCTACGTCATTCCCAATGATGAGGATGTCATCCACATATAACACCAAAAAGGTGATAGCGCTCCCACTTACCTTCCTGTACACACAAGGCTCATCTTCATTCTTAACGAAGTCATAAGATCTGATTGACTCATCAAATCTTATGTTCCAACTTCAGGAAGCTTGCTTTAGTCCATAAATGGATTTAAGCAACCTACACACTTTATCTGGGCAGTTCTTGGACACGAATCCCTCAGGTTGCATCATATACACCTCCTCCTCGAGGTTCCCATTGAGGAATGCGGTTTTCACATCCATCTGCCAGATCTCATAATCATAGTGTGCTGCAATAGCCAATAGAATTCTGATGGATTTTAGCATTGCTACGGGTGAGAAGGTTTCGTCGTAGTCAACACCTTGCCTTTGACGATACCCTTTAGCCACTAGCCTTGCTTTATAGGTCTCTACCTTTCCATCTACTCCGATCTTTTTCTTAAAGATCCACTTGCAACCGATGGGTACAATACCTTCGGGCGCATCAAATAGGTTCCAAACCTTATTGGAGTACATAGAATCCATCTCAGAATTCATGGCTTCTTGCCACTTCCCGGAGTCTATACTCATAATAGCCTCCTCGTAGGTCTGAGGATCAATATCCTCAGCATCCTCTCCTCTAATATGTCCCACATATCTCTCAGGAGGATGAGATACTCTATCAGACCTGCGTAAAGTTGAAACTTGTGTATTAGGTACCTGAACAGACTTGGGCTGTAGAGTGGTGGTGCTTGAGCTTGGTTCTCTAACTTCGCTCAACTCTATCATTCTCCCATTGTCTCCGCCAAGAATGTGTTCCTTCTCAAGGAACACTGCTCTCTTAGCTACAAAGACCTTTTGGTCCTCGAGATGATAGAAATAATACCCACAAGTTTCCTTGGGGTATCCCACAAATATGCATCGCTCTGTCCTTGATTCTAACTTATCGGGGTTGTGTCTTTCAATGTGGGCCAGGCAGCCCCAAATCTTAACAACCTTAAGATCAGGCTTCTTCCCTTTCCATATCTCATATGGTGTAGACACTACCGACTTAGTTGGAACTCTGTTCAGAAGGTAAGTTGCGGTTTCTAGGGCATATCCCCAGAATGAGATGGGTAGGTCAGCGAAACTCATCATGGACCGTACCATATCTAATAACGTACGATTTCTCCTTTCAGAGACACCATTGAGCTGAGGTGTGTAAGGAGGTGTCCATTGGGATAATATCCCATGGTCCTTGAGGAACTGAGTAAACTCTGTACTTAAGTACTCACCTCCTCGATCTGATCAAAGAGTTTTGATACTCTTTCCAATCTGGTTCTCCACCTCATTCTTATACTCTCTAAATTTCTCAAAGGCCTTGGACTTATACTTCATTAAGTACACATATCCATACCTTGAGAAATCATCAGTAAATGTAATGAAGTAGGAGTAACCTCCAATGGCATGAGTTGACATGGATCCACATACATCACTATGTATGAGTTCCAACAACTCAGTGGCTCTCTCTCCAGTTCCACTAAATGGAGAGTTGGTCAATTTTCCACGAATGCAAGGCTCACAAGTTGCATAAGACACATAGTCAAATGGATCTAGATATCTATTATTTAGCAACTTTTGAATCCTTCTTTCATGGATGTGACCTAGCCTACAATGCCACAGGTATGCACTGTTCACCTCATCTCATTTCCTCTTAGACACATTTACATTCATGATATGTGGAGTAGTGTCTAACATAAATAAACCATTATGCAATGTTCCTTTCGTGATGATCTTATCATCTAATAATATCGAACAACCATTGTTCTCAAAAAACAAATTTATATCCACTAACTATTAAACATGAAATGGAGATAATGTTTTTGATAATAGAAGGAACAAAATAACATGCATCTAATGCAATAAAAGCTCCACTAGGCAGATGTAGGGCGACCTCGCCAACAGCTAATACAGCAACTTTTGCTCCATTACCCATCTTGAGGTCCATCTCGCCTCTCTCTAGTCTCCTAGGCCTTGCCAGAACCTGCAACGAATTGCATATATGATAAGCACTATCGGTATCCAATACCCATGTGTTATCATAAGAGTCTGACAAATGGAGACTGATCATGAATGTACCTGAAGCTTCATCAAGCTTTTGTTTCGCCCTTTCTGCAAGGTACTCTTTGCAGTTTCTCTTCCAATGCTCATCTTTACCACAGTGGAAGCACTGGCCTTTGTCCTTTGCTGGGTCTTTCTTAGCAACCTTTGCTTCACCTTGTTTGCCCTTGCCTTTTCCCTTCTTAAGGGACCTTTCTGCTTTCCTTTTCTTTCTGGTCTCACCAGTGTAGAGAATTGGCTTCTCTTTCTTAATAGTACTCTCTACCTCCCTCAACATATTGAGGGGCTCTGGGAGAGTCACCTCAAGCTTGTTCATATTAAAATTCATTATGAACTGTGAAAAGGAATCTGGTAGGGACTGAAGCACAATCTCTACACACAAGTTATCCTCTAGGACCATTCCTAGACCTGTGAGTTTCTCTATCCACTCAATCATCTTTAGGACATGGTTCTGAACCGGTGTCCCCTCAGTCATCCTAGCGCGGAAAAGGCTCTTGGATATCTCATATCGTTGAGTCCTTCCCTGTTCCTCAAACAATTTGCGGACATGTAGGAGAATGGATCTGGCATCCATCTTTTCATGTTGTCTCTGTAACTCTGGAGTCATAGAGCCCAACATATAGCACTGAGCAAGAGTGAAGTCATCAATGTACTTCACATAGCGAGCGATCTCATCCTCGCTTGCCCCTTCTTCGGGCGTAGGCATCACTGTATCAAGGACGTACACGATTTTCTCCGCTGTGAGAACAATTCTCAAGAACGATTTTCTGAAAATAAAGATGCAGCAGAAATGAATAACATGCAGATTTTGCAAGAAATAAACTATCAAGATATGGACTTCTATCTTAATATGCTCCCACTATTTTACTATCGAGTCACGCGACACCCTCAGCACGTGAAAAGGAAGTCTCCGGCAGACTTCTAGTGGGGATCAGGATCCAATCAGCGTCTTAGTGTAACCTCGAGGGACTCGACCAATCACACTAAGCCTAAAAGGTAGGCAACTCTTGCCGATCACAACTCCTTGTGATTCCCGTCCTGTTCGGCCTCCGAATCACCATGTCCTCGAGGGACTCGACCAACCATGATGCTCGGTTAAGTCAACACCTTCGTTACAAGATGAGTCTGATTTGATGATATACCCTCGAGGGACTCGACCAAGCATACCATGTCCTCAGGTCACCGGTGACATCTCTATGTTGTAAGCAAGATAGCGAATCGCGATATAGGTGAGTCTCGAGGGACTCGACCAACTCAACCTACACCGGGAATCGGTTCCTACTCATAACGATGGAAGGCCACGTGGGTCAATCTAATTGCCTCACGTTTACCGACTTAATATTATCGAGAAATGTTTCTATGATTTGGTCTCCTAATATGACATGTCACACATATACATATTTAATATATATCTACATCGCAAGCAAATATATATACATATCTAGTATGTGTATAAGCAATCACATCAGATGATCATGGATCACAACCTAATATGATTAGGCCCGAGCCAGTAGGCCTAATCACTCACATCAAGATCTATATGTGCAACGGTGCATCTCCATGCCCTGTGATCATCCATCTCGTCCTCGTCGGTTCCGTCGACATCTTGATGCATCTCCATGCATCACGATCGTCCGTTTCGTGGGTCCCGCTATCGCATCCACGCTCCCGCTATGCCTCCTCATGTGATTACAACTTAATCATAGGCACGCAAGCCCGACAATAAACGAGAAATATAATGGAGGTTCGCAGACCTCAATAATAATAATCACAAATACACACATCACACTGTCCATGATCATCCGTCCACACATCATACATCACATGTATAAATAATCATCATCATGTAGGACTACTAGATAATAATAAAAATAATAATCAACTAAACCTTTTAATTAATTAATATTTTCTGAAATCAGGGACATGTAGGGAATTTCTCAATTCCTAAGGGTATTTTCATAATTTGGACAAAAGACAGAAACTAGAATTTCTCAAATTCCTAGGGGCAAAACTATCTTTTGCCCAGAAAACCCTAATACCTTTTCCCCTTTTCGCTGCTGCCGCCGTCGCCACCCTGCGAGCGGCGGCCTGTGCGGCGAGGGGCGGGGCGCTGCCCTCGCCTGCGAGCGGCACGCCCGCTGGCGGCGCTGCCGCTGCAGGTGAGCGCCCCCGCGGGCGTCGCCGCCTCCGCGGGCAGTTCTGCCGGCGAGGCAGCGCCCGCAGGCGGTGCTGCCTCGCTGGCGGCCGCCCCTGCGGGGTTTTTGCCCGTGGGAGCAGCGGCCACATACGTTGCTGCCCTGCGGTGCCTCAGCCCGCGCTACTGCCTCGCGGCGCCTCTACCCGCGGGCTCAGCGGCCGCAGGCGCCTCTACCCGCAGGCTGCCAGCCCCGCCGGCCACAAGCCTGCTGCAAGCAGACCGTCGGCCGGCTGCTGCAGGCACAGCGCTTGCGCATGCGCCGGCGCTGTGCTGCCTGGCTGCGGTTGCGGCTGCCGCTGCAGGTGGCTGCAGGCATGCAGATCGAGGGCAGCAACTGTTGCTGCCCTTCCTCGCTTTTGCGTCAACGATTTTGACGTCAAAATTCTTCCTAAATACAACACACGCAGTTCAAAACCAATCATTCGCACGAACAACCTGGCTCTGATACCACTGTTGGGAAATCATGGGGGCGACATCATATGCGCAGCGAAAGAATAAGAAAAACAAAATCCCCGATTCCCGAAAAGATATTCGTCGTCGTACGAAGATTAGTGCGCAAAAATCCGTAAAACACAAAACTGCGTATAGAGATTTTGTTACCTAGGGAGATCGTATATCCCTGTTTCCTTGCAGATCCTTAGGAGAGGGTGAAGGAGGTCAAGCATCCTCCTCTCTAGCGGTGATCCACACAGCAGGGTTGCGACGACGCTCCTCAAAACTCCAGGCCTACTCTGAGGTGGAGAGGGAGAGGAGAATAGGAAAGGCAAACAAAGACTCTAGCCTATGAGGCCGTGAATCCCTCCTATTTATAGAGATCCCGTGTCAAACCCTAATGGGTCCTTCTCTAGTGGGTATTGGATCTGCATCCAATAAGACAAGGGCTCCGTCGGATATCTCATATCCGAACCTCTACTCATCGCAATGCCTACCATATGTGTGTGACCCTCTAGGCCCAATATCGAGCTGGCCGTGAGTCATACCTGTCAGAACTCCTTCTAACTCAGTGAATTATTATCTCTGTAATAATTCACTCGACTCATCGACTACAAACGTACTAGGCCACTACGCCGTAGTCCCCAGACGATACAGGGGAATCCAATCCATTGGACCTATCTGTCCTCAGTTACCGTGTACCTATAATCCCTCATCCATCTAATATTCCAGAGACCGTATATCGAGCATGGTGCTGTCAGACCCATACGGTTTCTACTCGAGTCTCGCTCTAATCGGATTCTCCTAGAGAACTCTTTCTCTCTCAACCCGAATGACCCTAGCCAGGGATTTGTCTGAGCAAGAACACATAGGATATTCCTCTCATGACGTCGAGAGTGGATGATCCTCTATTGACACTCAATAGCCCTCGTAAGGTCGACTACCACTCCCAATGACCAGCTGTACTAGATCTGGGGACAGCCAAACCTATAAGTCTGGTATCAAAGAGTGGAGCACTCATACAGGACATCCTTGGTGTCTCAAGTCTAAGGACCAGATACACCACTAGGAGTACGAAATCGCTATCTGACAATAAGGCATCATCAACCATCCAGCATTCCATAAGCGGATCAATCAGTGAACTCATTCTCCAATGAGCACCTGTACTGTATCCCTAGTGTCCCTACACGAGCAGCTATGAGACCAGCTGCATCCATCATATGGACGGGTATACAGCACACCAGTCTATCCAGTTATCACGATGTCCCTCTCGAGTAACCTATGACCGGGATTATTTAGGATATATGTTTAAAAGTGAATCGATCTCATTATCGTGATCTCATCACGATCCGATTCCCATTGCACAAATCCAAGGACATCACAATATATATATGCATTTATGCAATAGTTATAAAGTGATATACGCGAAAATATAATAAGCAAAAAGATTCTGTATCAAGTCACACGTGCCATCACTCACGTGATTGGCTTGCTGGGCACCTATGACTAGCAGTCTTGACTTACGGACTTTGTAATAGCTTAGAAAATATCTTTAAATTCGTAGTTAGCATATTAATTAGGGTTAGGATTAGGTGTTAATCCTATAACCCAAGTAGGGGCCAATTGGGCCCGAGTTCGGACTTGTTTGGGCCAAGTTTGGAGCTCAACCAGTGAGCTGATTTGGCCTAGGCGGTGGCACCGCCTAGGCTGGGCAGTGGCACCGCCTAGCACCCGAGAGCTGGGCGATGACACCTCTTGGGCTGGGCGGTTGCACCGCCCAGCACCCGAGCGCTGGGCGGTGGCACCGCCTAGCACCCGAGAGCTGGGCGGTGACACCTCTTGGGCTGGGCGGTTGCACCGCCCAGCACCCGAGCGTTGGGCGGTGGCACCGCTTGACTGGGCGGTGGCACCGCCAGCATCGGGAACATAAGAGAATTCAAATTTTTGGAGCCCAAATTTGAATCCTCTTGAGGCCTATAAATACCCCTCAAGTCTCCGCTGAGAATACAACTTTTTGAGCAGCAAGTGATTGAGAGAAAAGTCTTAGAAGAGTCTTTGCCTTTCTTGTTTTTAATTTGCTAGAGAGTTCTCCTCCTTCTTTCTTGAAAATTTGTAAGAGGTTGAACTGCTTGTAAAAGGTTGTAAGAGGGGTATTTGCCCTTCGATTTCAAGAGATTTGCTAGTGGAAGGTGAGAGCCTCATCGAAGAGGGGCCTCGCAAGTGGATGTAGGTCATTTGACCGAACCACTCTAAAATCGGTGTGATCTCTGGTTTGCATTTCATTATTGCTCTTTACATTACTGCAAACCTTCTTACATGCTTTAGTTCCTTATTACCTTTGCTGTGTAACTTCAAGAATACGCTTTCAAGTTAAGCTTTTCAAGTTCCGTTCTTATCGTACGAAAGATTTGTCGAAACCAACGTTTTAATCCGCTGCACTAATTCACCCCCCCACCTCTTAGTGCCGCTCCGATCCTAACAATTGGTATCTGAGCCACGTTTTTCTACCTTGGTTTAACACCCAAATAGAAATGGCTCTTTACGGCTTTCAAGAGGGTCACTCTCTCATTTGTCCTCCCTTTTTCAATGGGACGGACTACACTTATTGAAAAACTCGAATGAGAGTTTTCTTACTTTCTTTGGATTTGAATTTATGGCACATAGTCGAAAATGGATTTGAAATGTCTTCTCTTCCAATGAACCAATGGAATGATTTTGAGAAGAAGATGTTTTCTTTAAACGCAAAGGCTATGAATGCATTATTTTGCGCTTTGGACAAAAATGAGTTCAATCGGGTTTCTTTATGCGAAACGGCTTTCGACATATGGCACACTCTTGAAATCACACACGAAGGCACATCTAGAGTTAAAGATTCGAAAATCAACATTTTAATGCATGATTTCGAGCTTTTTCAAATGAAGCCGAGTGAAACCATTGTTCACATGGCAGGCCCTTCTCAATAAACTACCTACAATAGACAATATGAAAAGAAGAGGTATCTATCATGTTAACCGATGCTCCCTTTGTTTGCAACAAGAAGAAACTGTTGACCACCTCTATTTTACTTGTGATTATACAAAATGGATATGGAAGGAGATTCTCCAGCGATTTGAACTCAATAGATTGCCGCAACCAAACTTGCACCAAGAACTAGGCGATCTTATGCAATATTTCTCAAGAAAAGGGCCTCTTACACAATTGGCAAAGGTTACTTTCAGATGCGCTATTTGGTGGATGTGGAAGGAGAGATGTAATAGAATATTTGAATGTCAACATACAAACAATGCTCAGCTCTTGAAAGAGATTATTAGAGACACAAGATCCTGTATGGAGCATGATTTCAAAACCGAGCACTTCACCCGAAGAGAAAAAGATATTTTTATCAAATTTAATTTTGCTATTAGCTAAAGATCTTGGGAATGATGCCAAATAATGTACCCACAGGTAGTTATAGTCTACAGCATGTGTAGTCATAACTATCGCATTCGCACTCTATGAGTTACTTGGCTTTGTTTATGACTTGTATAGATAAAGCTATTTGTAGAAACTTTACACATAATCAATTACTTTTACTTACAAAAAAAAAAAACCATTGTTGACATGTACACCCGTTTCACGGATGTCGTCAATGGTTTACAAGTTCTTGGCAAATGTTTCTCGAATTTTGAACTTGTTAGTAAAGTTTTACGATCACTTTCTAAAGCTTGGGAATCAAAAGTAACGGCAATACAAGAAACAAAAGATTTAAATATTTTTTCACTTGAAGAACTTATCGGCTCATTAATGACAATAGAAATGGTGTGCAATGCACATGATGAACATAATGAACACTTGAACCACCTTCCAAAGAACAGGAAGGATTTGGAACCTCGGACAAATGAAATACCACTTGAGCGATGACTCAAGTGATGAGGACAATAATGAACTTGAACTTCGAACACCAACTCTTAATAAGTTCATTAAACAAAAATCTAAAATAAATAATGAACTTGAATGGAGGAAGAGGCCAAAGAAAAGGAAGGCACCCAAGGATGAATCAAGAACTTCCAAAGGTGAAACGGCGAATTGGGCTTTGACGGGCTTCGACTACAAGGTAAGTAACTCAACTCTCTTGAATTATTTTGAAATTACTTGATGTTTTCCATGATGCATTTTCTCTTTTCTTTTGAATAATTATTTTTTCTTGAAAATTGTATGTTTTATGTTAATAGAATAAAATGTTAGATTTAAATAATCATATGTGCTTGAGAAGCAAGAATGTGTATTTTGATGATTTCAATATTAACTTTCAATGATGATGCATGGTTTTTATATGGAAGGCTTGATGATATTTTTTTTAAAAAACCTTGTCTTTGGTTTTCAAACATGATGTATGTTTTTGACATAAGAACAAAACTTGAGCATGCTAATATAAAGTCAATCACATAAATTAAAACTAAAGAAGTTTTAGTTATCTATAAGAATCATTCAAAATTATGTTCAATGAAACCATTGCATAATGATGTAATGAAAATATTAAACATTTTGAAACCATGTTTTAGTGTCATGCATAATGATCATGCTTAATAAATTTCAAAATTATGCATATGGATCTTGTGATTTATGGATTATTGATTTTTACCATAATGAAAGTGCCTTATTAATCTTTGTTGTAATAAATCTTACACTTTCGGTTTTAAACATTATACATGTTTTTATTTGGTATAAGTGAAATAAAATCATATGAATTGAAACAACTAAAAAGAGGAAAATATTTTTTCCTTGAAAAATTATTTTTCTCTATCCTATTGATCTTGATGTTTATTATGATAAATCTATGTATACCATTTTGAATCTCTTGAAAGTAATGTTGATATTTTGATGATTTTGATGATTTAAATTTGAAATAAGTTTTATCAAAATCATGATATTGATTTCTTGGAATAACATGAGATTACCTTTGATGATCATTTTGATTCATGGAATTTTGGATTCATGACTTGGTCTTACATTTGTTTATGAGATGGTTGAAATCTTTATATGTTTGAATTCTTCCCTTCTCCTTTCAATTTATGCATGTTATATGTTAAAGATTTAAAACCATATTTTGGTATCATGCATATCTAAGAAATATTGATGTGACAAATTAAATAAGTTGAAAATGAATGATGATTTTTCTCTTGAATATAACTTGTGATATTTTTTTATATAAATCATCATTTTGATTTCTCGACATTTGATACATGAGATTTTATTATAAATCAAAATTTCTCATTAATCGATCTTCTGCGATTTTACTTGATATTCTCTTGAGAGGAGATTTTCTAAAATGAATCATGATTTTTCCTTGTGAGTTCTTGGAGTTATTACTTGATTTTTCTTTTAAAACAAGATCTCTTCTTTGTACTCCTATGATTTTTCTTGATATTTTATTTAAAGAAGATATTTACTATATGAATCATGTCTTTTGGTATTCAAATGATTTTATCCTTCATGACATGATTTCTTTGTATTTATGGCTTGCATGGCTTGAAATGTTTTGGTATAATGCATGCAATGATGAAATATTCATAAAGTTAAAATGATGTATGCAATACTTATGATAATGATGTACATGATGTATTTATTGCATATGATGTGTATCATGAATGCTTTAAATGATGAATGTTTGGTATCATGATCAACATGTTGATAAATGCTTAAAAATTTTAATGTTTAAGTATCATGTATGATATGCTTATTAATGATGATTGATTTATTTTTCGGCATCGTGCATGAAAAATAAGGTTATTGAAATTGTGTATGTTTTAATTTGAATATATAATGATGCACAAATAAGAATGATACTTACCTTTGTCATAATATGAAAATTGATATAAGGGTCTTCTCTTCTTTTTGACAATGACAAAGGGGGAGCAAGAATTTCTAGCGTGGACATCATGAAAAGAGGCAAACTAACTAGCTTGCACAATTCAAGATGAAAGCAAAAATTGCACTTCTCAAAAGAGAAGATGCAAATGTAACATTTGCCAAATTGTTTGCTTGCCTCATGTAAAACATTATCTCTTGCTAGTTTGGCATTTTTGCTAGCTTGTATGTTGCAGCTTGTTATTTTGATCACAAGCTTGCCTATCTTAAGAAACAAAAATTGCAAAAGTGCTATCTTGCCTATCTCAAGAAGCAAAACTTACAACTTGCACATTGCAATAGGAAGCAAGAATTATGAGTTTACACAAGAAAGCTATCTTGCATTTGCTTTCGAAATTTTTGCTAGCTTATATATCGTGAAACTTACATATCGTAAAAATTGCTAGCTTGTAGTCTAAAGAGAAGCAAAAAGTTGCTATATCAAAAGAAGCAAATGTGCTATCTTTCCTATCTTAAGAGGCAAAAATGCTAACTTGCACATCTAGCAAAACTTGACAAATTTGCATATTTCAAGAAGCAAGAGTTGCTTTCTTGAACATCTCAATATTGCTAGCTTGCATGATGTAGAACTTACTATCTTGAACATTACCAAAAGTGCTATCTTGTATGCTGTAAAACTTGCATATCTAAAACTTGATAGCTTGAATGTCCTAAGCATGATGCATTACTTGCTAAATTTTCTAGCTTCAAAATTGCATGATGATAAAACTTAATATTATGTTTTTCATGCAATGAGTTAAACTTATATTACAATTACAAAGAATAGTTGTACTTCTCCTTTTTGTTGATGACAAAGGGGGAGAAGTATGTTGATGAAATGATATGCATAAGTTTATGCATATGTTCATGATGATGTGTTGCAAGTATTCATAATGAATATTGCAATGACTTGAATTCAGTTTGAATTCAAGGTTCTATCAATATGGCATATTGATAAGGGGAGTTTGTTTAAACTCCGGGAGTCAAGTTTAACTCCGTCATCAATTGGTTGTCATAATCAAAAAGGGGAAGATTATTGAATCTCGTATTTTGCTGATGAAACTAATTGATAATTATGTTTATGCTTAACTGCATTTTGAGTGATGCAGGTCTACTCGATCAGGATTAGACAATTAAGGCAGGAGGAATTGACGTTGCGCCGGAGAAGATCACGTTAGGATATTAGATGGCAGAAGACTTCGGACGTCGGGCATCGGGCCAAGAGCGGAATTGTGCCAAGGATATCGGTGTTGCGGAGGTCAACCACTGATTGGGCAAGAAGCCGCAAGAGAGGATGATGCGCCGGAGAATCGGACGAAGCGCCAACCAATGACGTGCCGGGCAACAGAATGTCAATTCGCTTTATAATAATTGTCTAGATCGGAGTAGAGTTTTTGGTTTGTGTGTGCAGGATTAACTACGATAACGATGAAGACATAAAGTGAAACAAAGTACTGGAGTCAAGTGCGAAGGATTCATTGTGAGTTCGAGAGTTCGACGGAAGTCTGAAGGTTCGTCGGGAATGCTGCCGGAACTAGCCGAGAATGAGTAGGGAGCTTGCTGAAGGGTTTTTCGGAAGCTCGCCGAAAGGTTCGTTGGAAGTTCACGGAGCTCGCCGAGAAAGATCGGAGCTTGCCGAAGAAGCTCGTTGGAACTCGTCAAGATCAAATCGTGAAGTCTAGGAGCTTGCCGGGAGTCCGCAGAATGGTTTCCGAGAGTTTATCGGAAAACCGTCGGAAGTTCGCCGGAAGCTCGCTGGAAGAAGTCTTAACTTACGGACTTTGTAATAGCTTAGAAAATATCTTTAAATTCATAGTTAGCACATTAACTAGGGTTAGGATTAGGTGTTAATCCTATAACCCAAGTAGGGGCCAATTGGGCCCGAGTTCGGACTGGTTTGGGCCAAGTTTGGAGCCCAACTAGTGAGCTGATTTAGCCTAGGCGGTGGCACCGCCTAGGCTGCCTGGGCTGGGCGGTTGCACCGCCCAGCACCCGAGCGCTGGGCGGTGGCACCGCTAGCATCGGGAACATAAGAGAATTCAAATTTTTGGAGCCCAAATTTGAATCATCTTGAGGCCTATAAATACCCCTCAAGTCTCAGCTGAGAATACAACTTTTTGAGCAGCAAGTGATTGAGAGAAAAGTCTTAGAAGAGTCTTTTGCCTTTCTTGTTTTTAATTTGCTAGAGAGTTCTCCTCCTTCTTTCTTGAAAATTTGTAAGAGGTTGAACTGCTTGTAAAAGGTTGTAAAAGGGGTATTTGCCCTTCCATTTCAAGAGATTTGCTAGTGGAAGGTGGGAGCCTCATCGAAGAGGGGCCTCGCAAGTGGATGTAGGTCATTTGACCGAACCACTCTAAAATCGGTGTGATCTCTAGTTTGCATTTCATTATTGCTATTTACATTACTGCAAACCTTCTTACATGCTTTAGTTCCTTATTACCTTTGCTGTGCAACTTCAAGAATACGCTTTCAAGTTAAGCTTTTTAAGTTCCGTTCTTATCGTACGAAAGATTTGTCGAAACCAACGTTTTAATCCGCTGCACTAATTCACCCCCCCCTCTTAATGTCGCTCCGATCCTAACAATTATTGTCATGACTCCGACGCAACTCCTGCTGCATGTCTTTTTTTTTTTGTAAGTAAAAGTAAATTGATTATGTGTAAAGATTCTACAAATAGCTTTATCTATACAAGTCATAGACAAAGCCAATTAACTCATAGAGTGTAAATGCGATAGTTATGACTACACATGCTGTAGACTATAACTACTTGTGGGTACATTATTTGACATCATTCCCAAGATCTTTAGCTAATAGCAAAATTAAATTTGATAAAAATATCTTTTTCTCTTCGGGTGAAGTGCTCGGTTTTGAGATCATGCTCCATACAGGATCTTGAGTCTCTAATAATCTCTTTCAAGAGCTGAGCATTGTTTGTGTGTTGACATTCAAAGATTCTATTACATCTCTCCTTCCACATCCACCAAATAGCGCATCTGAAAGTAACCTTTGCCAGTTGTGTAAGTGGCCCTTTTCTTGATAAACATTGCATAAGGTCGCCTAGTTCTTGGTGCAAGTTTGGTTGCGGCTGTCTATTGAGTTCAAATCGCTGGAGAATCTCCTTCCATATACATTTTGTACAATTACAAGCAAAATAAAGGTGGTCAACAGTTTCTTCTTGTTGCAAACAAAGGGAGCATCGGTTAACATGATAGATACCTCTTCTTTTCATATTGTCAATTGTAGGTAGTTTATTGAGAAGGGCCTGCCATGTACATAAGGAGTGTCTTTGTGATCCCGGTCGATCCCATGTCCAACTGCTTGGGACCCACTTGTTATTTCTTTGCCTAATTTGATTCCATATGGATGTGGCACTAAATTTGGCATTGTCATGAGGCCAAATAACTATATCTGAAGAGTTGTTCCTGATTGGAATAGCTATGATAGTCGGCCAAAGTGATAACATTTCGGGAGAAATAGGATTAGGGAGACACCAGGTACCGTTAGCAATGAACTCGGAAACCTTCCAATCTTTGGGAGCCCCAAGATCTTTTCGTATTCTGTCGCCATATAATTGAAATATACTCTTCCCATTCACCCAAGGATCGTACCACATATTAGTACTAGTTCCAGAAGAGATTGCATAAGAAATGTGTTTGATTAGCCAATTCCTTGCCTTTAAAATTCCTTTCCAAGCTGAAGAGTGGTATGTTCTTGTTGAAATTTCCCAGATTGATTCCTTTGAAAGATACATAGCAGAAACCCATTGTGACCATAAGGAACATTTGTTTTGCAAAAGATCCCACAATTGTTGTACCAGGCATGCTTGATTCCAATCTCTAGTATTTCTCAAGTTTAGCCCCCCTTCATCTTTCGGTTTGTAAATGCTATCCCAATTTACCATATGCATTGCCTTATCATTTGTGCCATTCCAGAAGAAGTTCATTAATAACCGTTCAATATCTTGGAGAAGTCCAGCAGGCAGAAGAAATGCATTACACAAACATATAGAGTAGGAGTGCAATACAAAACGGATGAGTTCGAGTCGTCCTGCTTTTGATAGAAGCATATTTTTCCAAGAAGAAATTCTATTCTTTATTTTTTGCAGGATAGGCTGATAGTGGGTTTTGTGAATGACTGTGGATATGAGCGGGAGACCCAAATAAGGAACTAGCAGGCTTCCCTCACTAACCCCCAAAGTTTATGCAATAAAGACCTTATCCTCAACGTAAGGGCTCTTATATACTTTACTTTTCGTATGATTTAACTGAAGTCCAGAAACCATACCAAAGTCATTCATAATAGTAGCCAGGTTCTTTACTGAAGTTGGATCATTTTGGAGAAAGATAAGTAAATCATCTGCAAATGTTATATGTGATATATGAATAGAGCCAGCATTGGGTACCTTAATGCTGCCATTTAAGACTGCATGTTCCAACATACAGCTAAGTCCTTCCATCGCAATAGTAAAGGATACGGAGAGAGTGGATCACCTTGTCGGATACCATTCGTGCTCCCAAAAAAACCAATAGGTGAGCCATTAAAGAGTATCGAAAACTTTGGAGTTTCCAAGCAAGATTGAATCCAATTAACCCATTGCTGTGGGAAGTTTATATCGAGGAGCATCTTATAGATAAATTTCCTATTAACTGAATCAAAGGCTTTCTGTAAATTAGCTTTAAAACATATTTTTGTCCCTCTTGCTTTTGAATGCAAATCTTTGACCAAGTCATTAGCAAGCAAAATGTTATGATGTATACTTCTCCCTTTGATGAAAGCAGCTTGATTTGGGCTAATGATCTTGTGTATTACCTTTTGCATTCTATTTGCTAATACTTTGGAGATGATCTTGTAAATAAAGTTGCATAATGATATGGGCCGATAGTTCTCTAGTGAATCAGCCCCTGCATTCTTCGGAATTAAAGAAATAAAGGTGCAATTCATCTCTCTAAGAATATGACCTGAAGAGAAAAAATGTTGGCAAGCCTTGATCACATCATTTCCAATAATAGACCAAGCAGTTTAGTAAAATTCAGCTGGAAATCCATCTGGACCTGGGCTTTTGTGCTTTGGTGACTTAAAGACAACACATACAATTTCGTCGTCAGTAATTGGGGCATTGAGGATTGAAATAGCTTCCGAATCAAGTTTTCTAGTCAGCTCCACATGAATGTTATTAGTTTTCCCAGCTTGATTGAGTAAGGAATAAAAAAATTGCTCTGTGTGTGCTTTAACCTCTTCTAAATTCTCAATAAGATTATCATCTTTGTCTCTCCATTTGCTGTTACAGTTAACAGCCCTTCGAGTAGCAATTGAAGCATAGAAAAATTTAGTATTGGAATCTCCTAGTGTAAGCCAATGCTGTCGAGACTTCTGCTTTACAAAACTTTCCTCCTATTTTAAGGCTTGCATGAAGTTATTTCTGGCTTCTGTCTCTTTGTAGATAATATTCTCATCATTTGGTTGAAGTTGCAGCTCATGTTGCAATGACATTAGTTCCTTCCTACAAAATTGAACTGTGGTGGTAATATTGCTAAAGGTATTTGTATTCCACTCCTTTAGTGCTGTTTACAGGCTTTGAGCTTTTGACATTAGATGTAAGGGGGAGATCCATGCACATTAACATTCCAAGCAGATCTGATAACATCAAGAAATTGAGGATGAGTACTCCACATGTTAAAGAATCTAAATGGTTTCTTACCTCTTGGTGTCGCTTTGTCTGCGTGTATATACATTAAAGAATGGTCAGAAAACAAAGGAGCACCATACTCAAGAAGTGAATTTGGGTAAACTGTTAACCATTCATGATTAATCAAACACCTATCAAGTCGAGCCATTATTTTTCTGTTAGCAGCACCTTGATTACTCTTGGAGAGCCAATTACCCACAGATTTCATATCAAACAAAGCTGCAGTGTCAATTTAATCATTAAAACTTTGAAGCTGGCTTTCTGAAAGTTGTCTACCCCCCTCTTTTTCATTTGTGTACTGAATAGTATTAAAGTCTCCAAGAACAATCCAAGGTACCTTGAGACAGCCATTTGCAATATTAGTCAGGTCAGACCAAAGAGTATTTCTTTCTTGCATACTATTTGAAGCATATATACCAATGAAATTGAATTGACAGCCATTCTTTTTGTCCTCTACCTTAAGTTGAATGAATTGATCAGTAGCAGAAATAAACCAAGCATTAATAGAGTTAGGATATCATAAGACCCATATTCTACCAAAAGTTTCATTTGAGTCATTGGTAAACAGTTCTGCGTCCGGCCATATTAAATTCTTTTGAGCTTGAACGCGCGATTGTTTAATTTTCGTTTCTACTAGAATAACAATATCACATGCGGCAGACTTGATTATTCTAGTGAGCTCCCGACATTTCTCCGGCTTATTAAGTCCGCGAACATTCCAACATGTTATCTTCATCAGTAATAAAGAAATGAAAAGGTGGTAAGATATTCATCCTACGACTTTGGATGGACTGTACCATCCTTTTTCTTATCCTTCGGTTTTGTATTTTCCTCCCGCACAATATCCTTATCTTTTATGACTTTATTTCTATATTTATCCACTTCATCTACAGCTTGCAGATTTTTAAACTTTAAAATACCTTGAATCATGTCGTCTTGATTGGCAGGGTTTGTTGAAGCACGATAAGATTGTTGCAGCACAATTTCCTGGATAGTACTTGTTGGAGTAGCTTGGTTAGAGAGGTTTGTTGGGGCATGAGTTTGTTGAGACAGAATATCTTTGTTGACGATGTTTGTTGTGGCTTGAGTTTGTTGAGGAAGAATATCCTTGCTGGCGAGATTTATTTGGGCCTGAGTTTGTTGAGTTATTGTGGATGGATCAAATGATATTGGAAGAGATGAAGTTCCTGACTTATGTTTCTCCTGTCCACTAGTACCAAGGGAAACCTCTGTTGTGGAAGGCTCCGACATTATAGGAAGAGATATAATTTTGGATTTGTCCTTCTATCCGCGGTGCTGTCCTTGTGAGTCGGAATGCTCAATAGTCTTCGCCACCATCGGTGCTACTGCCATTAGAGAAGACTCGCTTTGTTGCGGAGGCGCTTGACGTGGTCAATAGACCTTTGTGATTTGTTTTGGAGTTTGCTGACAAGCTCCATTTGCATGACCAAAAGATAAGCAATGCTGACATCGTTGTGGCTTCCAAGAATATGAGACATGTACCTTCCGAGTGTTCCCGTCAAGATCACGATAGAAAACCTCATTTGGAAGATCTTCGTCAGAAGAAACCAGTACACATGCTCGTGCAAATGCTAATCTCGTCTGAGCAGCTGTTGCTTTGTCGATGTAGAGTGGCTGTCCCAGAGTGCTGCATAACTTTGCAATAAAACGTCGACTCCAAAGATGTAGAGGAAGACCTTGAAAGGATACCCATAATGGAATAGACTGTAGGCTATCTAACTCCAAACGGACATCAGGAGACCAGCGTCGTAGAATCATTGGATGGCCGCGAATAGTCCAGAATCCTTCGAGGACCCGTTGTAAATCTTCTTCAGAGTATAGCTTGCAAACAAAGAATCCGTTCTCCAGCATATAAAGATCAAATGACGATATTCCCCATCGAGTTTTGATAAATGAGGATAGTGGGAAATAAGATGTTTTGAGACCTACCACATAGACAACAATCGCCATAGACCATGTCTCAATAAGCTCAGCTGAATCAGCAGTCTCGTATACAGCAATCTTCTTATCAGCCTGAACTTCTGGAGTAAAGAATTCCAAGCTTAGATCCGGACTTCCAACCGGAGCCTTGAAGAGGCTAGTCCAAGGCCTAGGGTCACTGGAAATGAGGGCAGGCTGCCGCGATCTAGAGCGCGATCTAGGGCAGACTGCCGTGATCTAGAGCACGATCTAGAGCGTGATGTACCTGCTGCATGTCTTACTTTCATCGTAGTTAATCCTACACACTTATCTCAACACATAGATTAGACATCAAATGACAATTGACTTCATCATCAAAATCAGAGATTCAACAAAGATCTCATCTAGAGAATTAGTACGAGGGATTCCAAATATGAAGTTTACTAAGGACAAAGTATGTGATGCATGTCAACTAGGTAAACAAATAAAAACTAGTTTCAAACCAAAAAATCAAATTAGCACCACTAGACTACTATAATTGATCCATTTAGACTTATTCGGACCAATTGACACAACAAGTCTAGGAGGAAGCAAATATGCGTTTGTAATTGTGGATGACTATACTAGGTACACTTGGACCTATTTCTTAGTCCACAGAAGTGATTGCTTCAAGTGCTTCTCTAAATTTTGTAAACTCACTCAAAACGAAAAAGGTTTCTTAGCAAATATGCAGAGAGAGTGGATCACCTTGTCGGATGCCATTCGTGCTCCTAAAAAAACCAATAGGTGAGCCATTAAAGAGTATCGAAAACTTTGGAGTTTCCAGGCAAGATTGAATCCGATTAACCCATTGCTGTGGGAAGTTCATATCGAGGAGCATCTTATAGATAAATTTCCTATTAACTAAATCAAAGGCTTTCTGTAAATCAACTTTAAAACATATTTTTGTCCCTCTTGCTTTTGAATGCAAATCTTTGACCAAGTCATTAGCAAGCAAAATGTTATGATGTATACTTCTCCCTTTGATGAAAGCAGCTTGATTTGGGCTAATGATCTTATATATTACCTTTTGCATTCAATTTGCCAATACTTTGGAGATGATCTTGTAAATAAAGTTGCATAATGATATGGGTCGATAGTTCTCTAGTGAATCAGCCCCTACATTCTTCGGAATTAAAAAAATAAAAGTACAATTCATCTCTCTAAAAATATGACCTGAAGAGAAAAAAAATTGGCAAGCCTTGATCACATCATTTCCAATAATAGACTAAGCAATTTGGTAAAATTCAGCTGGAAATCCATCTGGACCTAGGCTTTTGTGCTTTGGTGACTTAAAGACAACATATACAATTTCATCGTCTGTAATTGGGGCATTGAGGATTGAAATAGCTTCCGAATCAAGTTTTCTAGTCGGCTCCACATGAATGTTATTAGTTTTCCCAGCTTGATTGAGTAAGGAATAAAAAAATTGCTTTGTGTGTGCTTTAACCTCATCTAAATTCTCCATAAGATTATCATCTTTGTCTCTGCATTTGCTGATACGATTAACATCCCTTCGAGTAGCAATTGAAGCATAGAAAAATTTAGTATTGGAATCTCCTAGTGTAAGCCAATGCTGTCGAGACTTCTGCTTTGCAAAACTTTCCTCCTGTTTTAAGGCTTGCATAAAGTTATTTCTAGCTTCTGTCTCTTTGTAGATAATATTCTCATAATTTGGCTGAAGTTGCAGCTCATGTTGCAATGACATTTGTTCCTTCCTGTAAAATTGAACTGTGGTGGTAATATTGCCAAAGGTATTTGTATTCCACTCCTTTAGTGCTGCTTTATAGGCTTTAAGCTTTTGACATAAGATGTAAGGGGGGGGATCCATGCACATTAACATTCCAAGCAGATCTGATAACATCAAGAAATTGAGGATGAGTACTCCACATGTTAAAGAATCTAAACGGTTTCTTGCCTCTTGGTGTCGCTTTGTCTGCGTGTATATACATTAAAGAATGGTCAGAAAACAAAGGAGCACCATACTCAAGAAGTGAATCTAGGTAAACTGTTAACCATTCATGATTAATCAAACACCTATCAAGTCGAGCCATTATTTTTCTGTTAGCTGCACCTTGATTACTCCAGGAGAGCCAATTACCTACAGATTTCATATCAAACAAAGCTGCAGTGTCAATGTAATCATTAAAACTTTGAAGCTGGCTTTCTGAAATTTGTCTACCCCCCTCTTTTTCATTTGTGTACCGAACAGTATTAAAGTCTCCAAGAACAATCCAAGGTACATTGAGACAGCCATTTGCAATATTAGTCAAGTCAAACCAAAAAGTATTTCTTTCTTGCATACTATTTGAAGCATATATACCAGTGAAATTGAATTGATAGCCATTCTTTTTGTCCTCTACCTTAAGATGAATGAATTGATCAGTAGCAGAAATAAACCAAGCATTCATAGAGTTCGGATGCCATAAGACCCATATTCTACCAAAAGTTTCATTTGAGTCATTGGTAAACAATTTTGCGTCCGGCCATATTAAATTCTTTTGAGCTTGAATGCGCGATTGTTTAATTTTCGTTTCTACTAGAATAACAATATCACATGCGGTAGACTTGATTATTCTGTTGAGCTCCCGACATTTCTCCGGCTTATTAAGTCCACGAACATTCCAACATGTTATCTTCATCAGTAATAAAGAAATGAAAAGGTGGTAAAGGTATTCATCCTACGACTTTGGATGGACTGTACCATCCTTTTTCTTATCCTTCGGTTTTGTATTTTCCTCTCGCATAATATCCTTACCTTTTATGGCTTTATTCCTATATTTATCCACTTCATCTACAGCTTGCAGATTTTTAAACTTTAAAATACCTTGAATCATGTGGTCTTGATTGGCAAGGTTTGTTGAAGCACGACAAGATTGTTGCAGCACAATATCCTGGATAGTATTTGTTGGAGTAGCCTGGCTAGAGAGGTTTGTTGGGGCATGAGTTTATTGAGACAGAATATCCTTGTTGGCGATGTTTGTTGTGGCCTGAGTTTGTTGAGGAAGAATATCTTTGCTAGCGAGATTTGTTTGGGCCTGAGTTTGTTGAGTTATTGTGGACGGATCCAATGATATTGGAAGAGATGAAGTTCCTGACTTATGTTTCTCCTGTCCACTAGTACCAAGGGAAACCTCTGTTGTAGAAGGCTCCGACATTATAGGAAGAGATATAGTTTTGGATTTGTCCTTCTGTCCGCGGTGCTGTCCTTGCGAGTCGGAATGCTCATCGCCACCATCGGTGCTACTACCATTAGACTTGTTTAGGACATGCACTTGTTTCTTGGACTTCCAAGAAACAATATTCAGTTGCACTATCTACGGCGGAAGCCGAATACATTGCTGCAAGTGCATGTTGTGCACAAGTTGTTTGGATAAAAAATACATTAGAAGACTATGGAATTCACTTTAAAAATATTTCCATAATATGTGATAATACTAGTGTCATATGTCTTACTAAAAATCTAATTCAGCACTCTAGAACTAAGCACATCGACGTTAGGCATCATTTCATACGCGATCATGTCCTTAACAATGATGTTGTTCTAGAATTCATTGACACAAAGCATCAATTAGCAGATATATTTACAAAAGCTTTGAATGAAGACCAATTTGAATTCATTGGAAGGGAATTAGGTATGTTAAATTGTCCCTAAGAATAAACTTGTTTGAATGGATTTTCCGTAAAGTTTTTCATTCTCTCTCCGTTCCTTAGTGAATCTGATCCTTCTCTTTCAATTCTAAATGACTTGTTAAATTATCTTTTTTTTTTTTTGGTAAGTAAAAGTAAATTGATTATGTGTAAAGTTTCTACAAATAGCTTTATCTATACAAGTCATAGACAAAGCTAAGTAACTCATAGAGTGCGAATGCGATAGTTATGACTACACATGCTGTAGACTATAACTACCTGTGGGTACATTATTTGGCATCATTCCCAAGATCTTTAGTTAATAGCAAAATTAAATTTGATAAAAATATCTTTTTCTCTTCGGGTGAAGTGCTCGGTTTTGAGATCATGCTCCATACAGGATCTTGAGTCTCTAATAATCTCTTTCAAGAGCTGAGCATTGTTTGTGTGTTGACATTCAAAGATTCTATTACATCTCTCCTTCCATATCCACCAAATAGCACATCTGAAAGTAACCTTTGCTAGTTGTGTAAGAGGCCCTTTTCTTGAGAAACATTGCATAAGGTCGCTTAGTTCTTGGTGCAAGTTTGGTTGCGGCAGTCTATTGAGTTCAAATCGCTGGAGAATCTCCTTCCATATCCATTTTGTATAATCACAAGCAAAATAGACGTGGTCAATAGTTTCTTCTTGTTGCACACAAAGGGAGCATCGGTTAACATGATAGAAACCTCTTCTTTTCATATTGTTTATTGTAGGTAGTTTAATGAGAAGGGCCTGCCATGTACATAAGGAGTGTCTTTGTGATCCCGGTCGATCCCATGTCCAACTGCTTGGGACCCACTTGTTATTTCTTTGCCTAATTTGATTCCATACGGATGTGGCACTAAATTTACCATTGTCATGAGGCCAAATAAGTATATCTGAAGAGTTGTTCCTGATTCGAATAGCTATGATAGTCGGCCAAAGTGATAACATTTCGGGAGAAATAGGATTAGGGAGACACCAAGTACCGTTAGCAATGAACTCGGAAACCTTCCAATCTTTGGGAGCCCCAAGATCTTTTCGTATTCTATCGCCATATAATTTAAATATACTCTTCCCATTCACCCAAGGATCGTACCACATATTAGTACTAGTTCCAGAAGAGATTGCATTCGAAATGTGTTTGATTAGCCAATTCCTTGCCTTTAAAATTCTTTTCCAAGCTGCAGAGTGGTATGTTCTTGTTGAAATTTCCCAGATTGATTCCTTTGAAAGATACCTAGCAGAAACCCATTGTGACCATAGGGAACATTTGTTTTGCAAAAGATCCTACAATTATTGTACCAGGCATGCTTGATTCCAATCTCTAGTATTTCTCAAGTTTAGCCCCCCTTCATCTTTCGGTTTGTAAATGCTATCCCAATTTACCATATGCATTACCTTATCATTTGTGCCATTCCAGAAGAAGTTCATTAATAACCGTTCAATATCTTGGAGAAGTCCAGCAGGTAGAAGAAATGCATTACACCAATATATAGAGTAGGAGTGCAATACAGAACGGATGAGTTCGAGTCGTCCTGCTTTTGATAGAAGCCTATTTTTCCAAGAAGAAATTCTGTTCTTTATTTTTTGCAGGATAGGCTGACAGTGGGTTTTGTGAATGCCTGTGGATATGACTGGCAGGCTTCCCTCACTAACCCCCAATGTTTGTGCAATAAAGACCTTATCCTCAACGTAAGGGCTCATATATACTTTACTTTTCGCATGATTTAACTGAAGTCCAGAAACCATACCAAAGTCATTCATAATAGTAGCCAGGTTCTTTACTGAAGTTGGATCATTTTGGAGAAAGATAAGTAAATCATCTGCAAATGTTATATGTGATATATGAATAGAGCCAGCATTGGGTACCTTAATGCTGCCATTTAAGACTGCATGTTCCAACATACAGCTACGTTGAGGATAAGGTCCTTCCATCTGATCAAGATTAATGATTTTATGATATTTTGAATCTCGAAATTGATTTTGATGGCTTGATTATGAGTTTCAAGTTGACGAATTGAATTTGAATGGATTTGTATTCGAATTCGAATTATGATCTTGACTTATTGGAGTTACTACTTGAAACTTTTTTCTTATCCCAATCTCTTCTTTGTACATCTACAATTTTTGTTATTTATAAAAAGAAGAGATTTGATAATATGGATGAATGTTGAATTTTCCTTTAAGATGAACTCTGCGTAAATATTTTAGCATACTTAATTTTGAATGATAAAATCTGTGTATGATCAATGATAATATAGATGAATGATGTATGATCAATGATAAAATCTTTGTATGATAAATTATGTGCTTCAAGTCTCATTCCCTTTTTGTTGATGACAAAGGGGGAGAAAAGTGATGACTTGTATCATTTTAATAGCATGAATTATATGAATTACAAAAGCTTGTGTGATATGAATGTCTTATATGCCTTGCAAAACCCTTGAGAATATCGCAAGATCGATTGATCATATTGAAGGCATGCCTTACATTTATATCATGAAATTCATGTTGAAAATCTTTATCTCCTATCATAGTAAAAATCGTCCCATATCATTTGACTTATGATTTTAATCAAAGTTTCGCATTTATTATTGCTTAATGAGAATAACGATAAGTTCTACGGTTAGAACTTATCGGTTTATGCCTGAATTCAATGGATGAAATTCAAGTGTTTTCATCTTCTCATAATATGGCATATAGATAAGGGGAGTTATGTTTAACTCCGTCATCAATTGATTATCATCATCAAAAAGGGAGAGATTGTTGAATCTCGGATTTTGATGATAAAATCAATTGATGGGTTAATTGATCTAATCCATATTATTTAGCTAAGTGTGCCGAAGTCAAGATCGATAGACGTTTAAGAGTCCGAAGAATCGTCGGAGATGCTGTCGGAACCAACCGAGTAGAAATCGGGAACCTATCGGAATTTTTGGAAGTTCGCCGAAGAGATCGTCGGAGGTTCACAGAGATCACCGAGAAGTCTCGGCTACTCATTAAAGTCATCACAAGATTGGGTTTTTGCAGGGAGTCCGTCGGAAGAAGTTCGTCGGAAAGCTTTTTTTTTTGGTAAGTAAAAGTAAATTGATTATGTGTAAAGATTCTACAAATAGCTTTATCTATACAAGCCATAGACAAAGCCAATTAACTCATAGAGTGCGAATGCGATAGTTATGACTACACATGCTGTAGACTATAACTACCTATGGGTACATTATTTGACATCATTCCCAAGATCTTTAGCTAATAGCAAAATTAAATTTGATAAAAATATCTTTTTCTCTTCGGGTGAAGTGCTCGGTTTTGAGATCATGCTCCATACAGGATCTTGAGTCTCTAATAATCTCTTTCAAGAGCTGAGCATTGTTTGTGTGTTGACATTCAAAGATTCTATTACATCTCTCCTTCCACATCCACCAAATAGCGCATCTGAAAGTAACCTTTGCCAGTTGTGTAAGTAGCCCTTTTCTTGAGAAACATTGCATAAGGTCGCCTAGTTCTTGGTGCAAGTTTGGTTGCGGCAGTCTATTGAGTTCAAATCGCTGGAGAATCTCCTTCCATATCCATTTTGTATAATTACAAGCAAAATAAAGGTGATCAACAGTTTCTTCTTGTTGCAAACAAAGGGAGCATCGATTAACATGATAGATACCTCTTCTTTTCATATTGTCTATTGTAGGCAGTTTATTGAGAAGGGCCTGCCATGTACATAAGGAGTGTCTTTGTGATCCCGGTCGATCCCATGTCCAACTGCTTGGGACCCATGTTAGAACCCTTGCGGATTCTAAACTTGGGGTTGATCTCTTTAGGGGATCGGCCTCCTTGGAACTCTATAGGGGTTCCTCCCTCCAAGTTGCTGCTCAAAGGCTGCAGAAAAGATTCATCTATTGCTTAAGAAAAGAGAAGGAATACATGGCTATTTATAGGGCTTTTAAACCCTAACTCCTAATAGGACTCCTACTTAGGACTCTTACTTCTAACCAACTCCTAATAGGACTCCTACTCAAGACTCCTATTCCCTTACAACTCCTAATTCTTCTCTAAGAAAAAACCTCCTACATGAATGCCCCTCACAATTAGGACTCTCCTTGCTAGAGTCCTAACAGAATGTCCCTCTCAATTAGGACTCTCCTAGCTAGAGTCCTAACATTTTTACATGAATGTCCCTCTCAATTAGGACTCTCCAAGCTAGAGTCCTAACAGACCCGCCCTCTTCAAATCAGCCTTGTCCTCGAGGCTGATGATTCATGAATTCTGGGAATTTGATCTTCAAGTCGTTATAGTTCTCCCAAGTGGCATCTTCTTTTGGTAGGTTCGCCTACTGTATTAGCACTTCATTAGTGGGTCATCGTCGTCGAGTCACGATCCATCGATCAATAATGGCACTTGGCTGGGTTTGGAGTTCTCTTTGGGTAGTCATATTTGGTGGGTGGCTTTGGGCTGTCTCCAAGCACTTGTTTAAAACTTTCGGTTGGCTATTGGTTTGTGGGTGATATGTCGTACTCCTTTTCAATTTAGTACCCTGCATATAGAATAACTTTGTCTAAAATCTGCTATTGAAGATGCAAGTAGAATTTGTCACAAGCACAATGCGTCCCTTATAGTGTAATTCTTTTGAGTCCCAATTGTAATGAGCCATGGGGCTTGGTGCTTCCTCCAATTTTTTTATAATCTTACTAGTATCTGAATCTTCCTACCATTCCATCTTAATATCCTCAAGGAAGTCGCTGGTCGGAAGTGAAACGGTCGAAACTTCAACTTGCTCGGGTAGTTGCGAAAGCGCATCTGCAAGAACATTCTCTTTCCCCTTTTTGTAAGTTATTTCAAAATCAAATTCAAGAAGTTTTGTTACCCATTTTTGCTGCTCGGGGGAAGATATCTTCTGTTCCAAGAGATATTTTAGGCTTTTATGGTCGGTCTTGATTTGAAAGTATCGCCTGATCAAGTACAATCTCCACCTCATTGCTGCGCGCACAATGGCGAGCATCTCCTTATCATATGTTGACATATTTTGATCGGAGGGAGATAATGCCTTGCTAGTGTATGCGAGTGGTCGACCATCTTGCATGAGAATGGCTCCAATTCTGACTCCAGATGTGTCGGCCTCAATAATGAAGGGTCGGTTGAAATCTGGTGGTGTTAGCACCGGCGTCGTCGTCATGGCTGCCTTAAGTTTGTCGAAGGCAGCGGAGGCTCTGTCCAACCATTGGAAGACATCTTTTTCTAGTAAGGAAGTAAGTGGTGTACTGATCTTTCCATAGTTTTTCACGAACTTGCGGTAGTAGCTTGTTAAACCCAGAAAGCCATGTAGCAATTTTATGTTTCTCAAGGTCGGCCAGTTTTGCATTGCTCCAATTTTGAAGGGGTCCACTGCCACACCTTCCTCTGATATGATATGCTCAAGATATTCCACCTTTTGTTGAAGAAATCAAAAATTCGTGGTTATTGTGTGTTCAAAAGGTGGTTTTCCGTATGTCTTCTTCGCATACTCGTATTTGATGATACCCGGATCAAAGGTCCAGCTTTGTAAAGATTTGTGCTCCCTTTCATCTAGTAATTCATCTACTATTGGAATAAAGTATTTGTCCTTGATGATTATGCCATTGAGAGCTCGGTAATCAACACATATTCGCCTTGTTCCGTCCTTCTTGCGTACAAGTAGCACCGGCGAAGAGTAGAGGTTGCAACTTGGCCGAATAACTCCTGTTTCGAGCATCTCTTTTATAATCCTTTCTATTTCATCCTTCTGGAGATGTGGATACTGATATGGCTGAGCATTTGCTGAAGATTTGCCTGGAAGAATCATTATACAATGATCATGCCGACAGGTAAGAGGTAGGTTGCGCGGTTCGTCAAATATATTTGAAAATTCAGCAAGCAAAGGAAGTAGATTTGGATCTTCAAATTCTGTTGGCTCTCCCTTAGTTTGCTGCTCAAGTTGTACCAAAAAGCCGCTGCATGCTTTATGCAAAACATTCTCCATTTGTTGTGTGCAAATCGTTGTTATGTCGCCCCCACGTTTCCCGTGCAATGTCACCTGTTTCTCCTTACTGTAAAATTTCATAATTAGTTTCATAAAATTCCAAGAAATATCACCTAATGTCGTCAACCATTTAATTCTGAGCATGGCCTCATGATTGTTAAGAGGGAGAAGGAAGAAATATGCAATTATCTCTTGGTCCTGCAGCAATAGTTTCTCTTGCAAGCGCCTATGATCATAATTCAAAATCCGTCTGTCGGTGATCTTAACATCAAACCTGTAGTGATTCTCGATAGGTAATGATATCCGAACAGCAAGCTTACTATTTAGGAAGTTAGTAGTACTGCCCGTGTCGATGAGAATAGTGATTGGTTGTTGTTTGAGAAGGCCTCCAATTTTCATCATTTGCGGGTTTGAGTAGCTAGCTAGTGTATGTACCGTAACTTCGGTCGGTTGTGGCTCTTCTTCTGCATCTTCTTTTTTATGTTCAAAGCTCTCTTTTGGATGTTCAATGACCTCTTCTTCTATCGGTTCAATCATAAGAAGTCCCCCTTTACTACAGCGATGCTCACGGCTCCACGGCTCGTCACAATGCCAACATAACCCCTTCGCATATCGCTCCCGAAGCTCTTCTCCTATTAACCTCTTTGGTGTAGGGACTTGGTCGACAGTAGGGGGGGCTGAGTGCTTCAATATTACTGGTTGAGGAGCGACCCTAGTCCTCCGAGCTTCATGGTTCAATTGCTCCTCTTGATGTCGTGCGAAAGAGATGGCTGCCATAAGCGTGTACGGTTGTCGCGCTTTAACTTCTCCTCGGATCTCCGACTTCAAGCCCTCAATGAAGGTCCACAATAGCTGTTTTTGAGACCAATCATGAGTTTGATTAGATAACCTTTCAAACCTGGTTTGGTACTCCTGAATGGTGGAGGTTTGTTGGATCTTTGCTAGTTGTTCGTCAATATTCTCGTAATCGGTTGGTCTGAAGCGAATCAGCAGTCCTTCTTTGAATTGTCGCCATGAAAGGACTCCATAAGTATGTTCAAACTAGTCAAACCACTGTATAGCATCCCCTTCAAGATGTATAGCTGCAATTTTCACCATAGATACATCCGCGGTTTTGTGGTACCGAAAATATCGCTCCGCGCGCGAGATCCAACCAATCGGGTCTCCTTCTTCCCATCTAGGGAAGTCCACTCTCATGCATGGATAGTTGGGGTTGGTCATAGAGCCTACCCTCCCTTGGAAGTCATCTCTTCAGGCTTGGTGTGATTGGGCAAAGCTCTCTCCTTGATATGATTTCTTCGGGCTTAGTGGTCGGCCCAATCTGAGTTCGGTAAAGAGCGTCCGAATCTTATCCTCCATTCGCACCTCCAATGCTTCGAATTTAGCATTGATTGCCTCCTTAGATGCCATAGTATATGGCCCCAAATCAATGATGTTAAGATCTCTCTTTTGCTGTTGGGTTAAAGGCATGTATAGGTTGAGAGAAGTGATGGTCGAAAGTGTTGGTGGATTGGTGGATGTAGGCTACGGTTTAGGCTTGTTTTGTGGCTGTTTTGTGTGCAGTTTGAGGGTGTGGTTTAGTAGAGTTTTAGGGCTGTGGATTAAAGTTTTGGATCTGTGGTAGATGGTAGCAAAGGTTTGACAGAAATTTGTGGAAGTTGCAGCAAGTATGTGTTGTCTTGTAAGAGTAGAATTGTCGTCGAAGAAACAACGGTTTCTCGACATAATTTCCACCAAAAACTTGAGAGAATTGAGGAGGGAATTGATAGCAAAATCACAGTTTATATGACAGCAAGGATATCTAATTTAATCAAGAAAATTTCGGCAGTATAGCAGCAAAGAAATTGGTGCAAGTTGCAATTGCAGAATTATCGTCGAAAAATTTCAGCGGGTTACGATGAAAATTTGCAGTAACATAAAATTATTTTTAGAGATGAATTTCTTAATAGATCAATCTTAGATGGAAGACAAGATGATATATGAAGTCTATAAGAAATTTCATTCAAAAAAGATTGCAAATAGATGGGTTAAGGCAACGATATGCAGCTGAAATTTTCTGCAGCATAGATTTTCAAGTGTAGCAGATTGGACATAAAAGATCGGTAGTTTATATTGAGAATTTTTCAATGAAACTAAAGAGAAATCTACTGTTAGGAAGTGTCAAAGATGTCATAAAAATTTCGTAGAAATTTGGATAGAAAAAGCACAGTAGCAAGATCAAACAGATGGTGCTATGCGGCTTGAATTCTGCAATTCAAGTGCAGCAGATTGGACATAAAAGATCAATAGTTTATATTGAGAATTTTTTGATGAAACCAAAGGAAAATCTACCGTTAGGAAGTGTCAAAAATGTCATAAAAATTTCGTAGAAATTTGGATAGAAAAAGCATAGTAGCAAGATCAAACAGATGGTGCTATGCGGCTGGAATTCTGCAATATATCTTTCGTCGTATAGATGAAAACTTTGTGATGAAAAGTTTATGCAGCAATATAAGAACGATTTTTTTTTTTTGATTTTCGAATAAGGATAACTAAATTGCAGCAGCAGTAAGGTAGGAAACCAGAACCTGTTGCAATTCACGGGGAGATCAAAGGATGATCCGCGGTGGTGGAGATGATGGCGGAATTCGGTGACGATCTTTTAAGTAATTGTGGGAATTGCTTTGGATGGTTGTAGAGGGTTGATGGATGGCTGTGGAAGGGCTAGCGAGATGCCAAGAACGCTGCTCTGATACCAGGTGTTAGAACCCTTGCGGATTCTAAACTTGGGGTTGATCTCTTTAGGGGATCGGCCTCCTTGGAACTCTATAGGGGTTCCTCCCTCCAAGTTGCTGCTCAAAGGCTGCAGAAAAGATTCATCTATTGCTTAAGAAAAGAGAAGGAATACATGGCTATTTATAGGGCTTCTAAACCCTAACTCATAATAGGACTCCTACTTAAGACTCTTACTTCTAACCAACTCCTAATAGGACTCCTACTCAAGACTCCTATTCCCTTACAACTCCTAATTCTTCTCTAAGAAAAAACCTCCTACATGAATACCCCTCACAATTAGGACTCTCCTAGCTAGAGTCCTAACAGAATGTCCCTCTCAATTAGGACTCTCCTAGCTAGAGTCCTAACATTTTTACATGAATGTCCCTCTCAATTAGGACTCTCCAAGCTAGAGTCCTAACAACCCACTTGTTATTTCTTTGCCTAATTTGATTCCATACGGATGTGACACTAAATTTGCCATTATCATGAGGCTGTTAGAACCCTTGCAGATTTTAAACTTGGGGTTGATCTCTTTAGGGGATCGGCCTCCTTGGAACTCTATAGGGGTTCCTCCCTCCAAGTTGCTGCAGAAAAGATTCATCTATTACTTAAGAAAATAGAAGGAATATATGGCTATTTATAGGGCTTCTCAACCCTAACTCCTAATAGGACTCCTACTTAAGACTCTTACTTCTAACCAACTCCTAATATGACTCATACTCAAGACTCCTATTCCCTTACAACTCCTAATTCTTCTCTAAGAAAAAATCTCATAACAGAAAGTCCCTTTCAATTAGGACTCTCCTAGCTAGAGTCCTAACAGAATGTCTCTCTCAATTAGGACTCTCCTAGCTAGAATCCTAACAGACCCGCCCTCTTCAAATCAGCCTTGTCCTCAAGGCTGAGATTCCATGAACTCAAGGAACCGGGTCTTCAGCTCCTCATATGGTTCCCATGTGGTGTCTTCAAGTGGTAGATTATTCCAACGCACTAGTACTTCAGTAGAGGGATGTCAGCGACGCATCACGATCCTGCGATCGAGGATGGCCTGTGGTTGGGCTTGAATAACTCCATCCTCAGTTGTGTTGGGCAGTTGGATCTGGGGTGACTCTTGTTCTCCCAACTTGGGCTTTAGGCATGATACGTGGAAGACAGGGTGAATTTTGGCATCTTCAGGTAATTTAAGTCTGTATGCCACGGCTCCAATACGCTCTGTGATCTGATAGGGCCCATAAAAACGTGGGGATAGCTTCATGGAGGCTCGAGTGTTGATAGAGAGTTGCTTGTATGGTTGTAGGCGAAGATAAACCCAATCTCCCACTGAAAATTCTCTTTCACTTCGTCGTGTGTCGGCTTGCTGCTTCATTCTAGCTTCAGCGGTAGAGAGATTATCTTTTAACAGTTGTAAGAGTTTGTCCCTATCAATCAATTCTTGGTCAACCTGATCTACCTTGGCCGAGCCAATTATATACTTTGGAATCACAGGTGCTGGTCGACCATACAATGCTTCATAAGGGGCACATTTTGTAGATAAATGATATGTAGTATTATACCACCATTCGGCCCAAGGAAGCCATTTTGCCCACTTTTTTGGTCGGTCGCTAGCGAAACACCGGAGGTACGTCTCTAAGCACCTATTTACCACCTCTGTTTGGCCGTCAGTTTGTGGATGATATGCTGTGCTCATCTTGAGTTTGGTGCCTTGTAACTGAAATAACTCGGTCCAAAATTTACTAGTGAAGATCCTGTCACGATCACTTACGATGGACCTTGGCATCCCATGCAGTTTAACAATATTTTCTATGAAAATCTGAGCAATACTAGTAGCAGTGTAGGGATTTCTCACAGCACAAAAATGAGCATATTTCGTAAGTCGATCAACCACCACGAAAATCGTGCTTTTACCTTTGGAAGATGGCAGCCCTTCAATGAAGTCCATGGAAATGTCAGTTCACACAGAGTCTGGTATGGGTAGTGGTTGTAGCTTCCCTGGATTTGCCACAGTTTCACTGTTGTGCTGTTGACATACATCACATTGTGCCACATATTCAGCAATAATTTTTTTCATCCCTCTCCAATAAAAATTTTGCTTCACTCTTTTGTAGGTTCTTAGGAATCCAGAGTGCCCTGCTGAAGGTATAGAGTGCATTTCATGCAAGATGATTGCGATGCAAGGGGAGTCAGGTATAAGCACAATGCGACCTTTGTAGCGTAAATCCCTCGAATCCCAAGTGTAGTGGGCTATTGCACTTGGATCCTCCTCCAATTTTTTTATGATCTTGCTGATCTCTGGATCCTTCTTCCATTCTTCCCTAATGTCCTCGAGGAGACCGGTGGTAGGAAGGGAGATGGCTGAAACCTTAGCTTGTTCAGGTAGCCGTGAGAGTGCATCTGCAACAACGTTTTCTTTCCCCTTTTTGTAAATAATTTCATAATCAAATCCAAGAAGTTTGGTTACCCATTTTTGTTGCTCAAAGGATGATATCTTTTGTCCAAAAAGTACTTGAGGCTTTTATGGTCAGTTTTAATTTGAAATCGCCAGCCGATCAGGTAGGGTCTCCACCTCGTTACTACATGTACAACGGTAAGCATCTCCTTATCATATACTGACATATTTTGATGGGAGGGAGATAATGCCTTGCTAGTGTATACGAGTGGTCGACCATTTTGCATGAGAACGGCTCCAATTCCGACTCCAGATGCGTCGGCCTCAATCATGAAGGGTTTATTGAAATCCGGTAGCGCAAGCACCGGCGTTGTTATCATGGCTGCTTTAAGTATGTCGAAGGCAGCAGAGGCTTTGTCCGACGTTTGGAAAGCATCTTTTTTTAGTAAAGAAGTGAGTGGTGTACTGATCTTCCCATAGTCCTTAACAAATTTTCGGTAGTAGCCCGTTAGTCCAAGGAACCCCCGTAGTAATTTCACGTTTGTAGGTTTCGGCCAGCCTTGCATTGCCTCAATTTTTGTTGGGTCTACCGCCACTCCTTCTTCTGATATTATATGCCCAAGGTACTCTACTTTTTGCTGGAGAAAGCTGCACTTTGGTTGCTTAACAGAAAGAGTATTCTCCCGAAGGATCGTCAAAACAATCCGTAAATGCTGAAAGTGAGTCTCAAGAGATGGGCTGTAAACGAGAATATCATCGAAAAATACCAGCACAAATTTACGAAGAAAGCTCCGAAATATATTATTCATGAGACTTTGAAAGGTTGAAGGAGCATTAGTGAGTCCAAAAGGCATAACCAAGAATTCATAATGGCCATCATGTGTGCGAAATATAGTTTTTGGAATGTCATCGTTACATACCCGAATTTGGTGGTAACCGGATCGGAGGTCCAACTTCGTGAAGACTCGAGCTCCTTTCAATTCATCAAGAAGTTCATCCACCACTGGTATTGGGTATTTGTCCTTGACGATGATGCCATTTAAAGCTCGGTAGTCGATGCACATCCGCCAAGTTCTGTCCTTCTTGCGTACAAGTAGCATCGGTGAGGAATAGGGGCTGCAACTTGGTCGAATCACCCCTGTTTCAAGCATCTCTTTTACGATCTTTTCAATTTCATCTTTCTGGAGGTGAGGATATCAGTATGGTCGAGTGTTCGCTGGTGGCTTGCCCGGAAGGATTGGAATTCGATGGTCATGTTGCCAAGAAGGAGGAAGACCGCGCGGTTCAGCAAATATGTCGGCAAATTCAGTAAGCAATTGGGCAAGATTTTGATCTTCAAATTCTATTTTCTTCCCCTCTGATTGCTGCTGGAGGTGCATCAAAAAGGCACCATTTACCTTGTGTAAAACTTTCTCCATTCGTTGGGTCGAAACAGTGGTAACGTTGCTTCCGCGCTTCCCGCGTAGGATGATCTGTTTACCCTTACAGTAGAAGTTCATAATTAATTTTGAAAAGTTCCAAGAGACATCACCTAATGTAGTCAGCCATTCTATACCAAGCACTGCCTCATAGTCATCGATTGGTAGGAGGAAGAAATCGGTGATAATTTCTTGGTCTTGCAGTAATAGTTTCACCTGCGGGCATCTTTGGTCGCACTTTAGGATTCTACCGTCGGCAACCTTTACATCGAACTTGCTGCAACCTTCAATATGCAGTGCCATCCGAGCAGCAACCTTACTATTCAGGAAGTTATTAGTGCTACACGTGTCGATGAGAACAATGATCAGCTGTTGTTTGAGAAGGCCTCCAACTTTCATCGTTTGCGGATTTGAATAGCCGGCTAGTGCGTGTACCGTAATGTCGGTCGGCTGTGGCTCTTCTTCCATATCTTCTTCTTCATGTTCAAGGCTCTCTTCTAGATGTTCAATGACCTCTTCTTCTACTAGTTCAATCATAAGAAGTCTACCTTTTTTACAGCGATATTCGCGGCTCCACGGCTCATCGTAATGCCAACATAACCCCTTCGCAGATCGCTCCCGAAGTTCTTCTCTTGTTAACCTTTTCGGTGCATGGACTCGGTTGATAGTAGGTGGGGCAGAGGGCTTTAGTATTGTAGGTCGTGGAGTGATCCTTGTCCTCCGGGCTTCATGGTTCAATCGCTCCTCTTGAAGTCGTGCGAAAGAGATGGCTGCCATAAGCGTGTATGGTTGTCATGACTTAACTTCTCCCCGGATCTCTGGCTTAAGCCCTAAATAAAAGTCTCTAATAACTGTTTTTTAGACCAATCACGAGTTTGATTAGATAACCTTTCAAACCTGGTTTGGTACTCCTGAATGGTGGAGGTTTGTCGGATCTTTGCTAGTTGTCCGTCAATGTTCTCGTAATAAGTTTGTCCGAAGCGGATCAGTAGTCCTTCTTTGAATTGTCGCCATGAAAGGGCTCCATAAGTGTGTTCAAACCAGTCAAACCATTGTATGGCATCCCTTTCAAAATGTATAGCTGCAATTTCCACCATGGATGCATCCGCATTTTTATGGTACCGAAAATATCGCTTAGCGCGCGAGATCCAACCAATTGGGTCTCCTTCTTCCCATCTAGGGAAGTCCACTCTCATGCGCGAATAGTTGGGGTCGGTCATAGAGCCTCCCCTCTCTTGGAAGTCATCTCTTTGGGCATGATGTGATTGGTTAGAGCTCTCTACTTGATGTGATTTCTTCGGGCTTGGTGGTCGGCCCAAACTGAATTCGGTAAGGAGAGTCCGAATCTTATCTATCCACCATTCGTGCCTCAAAGGCTTCAAATTTAGCATTGATTGTGTTGTCTTGTAAGAGCAGAATTATCGTCGAAGAAACAGCGGTTTCTCGACGAAATCTCCACAAAAATTTGAGAGATTTGAGGAGAGAGTTGACAGCAATATCTCAGTTCTTTTGCCTGCTGGACTTCTCCAAGATATTGAACGGTTATTAATGAACTTCTTCTGGAATGGCACAAATGATAAGGCAATGCATATGGTAAATTGGGATAGCATTTGCAAACCGAAAGATGAAGGGGGGCTAAACTTGAGAAATACTAGAGATTGGAATCAAGCATGCCTGGTACAATAATTGTGGGATCTTTTGCAAAACAAATGTTCCTTATGGTCACAATGGGTTTCTGCTAGGTATCTTTCAAAGGAATCAATCTGGGAAATTTCAACAAGAACATACCACTCTGCAGCTTGGAAAGGAATTTTAAAGGCAAGGAATTGGCTAATCAAACACATTTCGTATGCAATCTCTTCTGGAACTAGTACTAATATGTGGTACGATCCTTGGGTGAATGGGAAGAGTATATTTCAATTATATGGCGACAGAATACGAAAAGATCTTGGGGCTCCCAAAGATTGGAAGGTTTCCGAGTTCATTGCTAACGGTACTTGGTGTCTCCCTAATCCTATTTCTCCCGAAATGTTATCACTTTGGCCGACTATCATAGCTATTCCAATCAGGAACAACTCTTCAGATACACTTATTTGGCCTTATGACAATGGCAAATTTAGTGCCACGTCCGCATGGAATCAAATTAGGCAAAGAAATAACAAGTGGGTCCCAAGCAGTTGGACATGGGATCGACCGGGATCACAAAGACACTCCTTATGTACATGGCAGGCCCTTCTCAATAAACTAACTACAATAGGCAATATGAAAAGAAGAGGTATCTATCATGTTAACCGATGCTCCCTTTGTTTGCAACAAGAAGAAACTGTTGACCACCTCTATTTTGCTTGTGATTATACAAAATGGATATGGAAGGAGATTCTCCAGCGATTTGAACTCAATAGACTGCCACAACCAAACTTGCACCAAGAACTAGGCGACCTTATGCAATGTTTCTCAATAAAAGGGCCTCTTACACAACTGGCAAAGGTTACTTTCAGATGCGCTATTTGGTAGATGTGGAAGGAGAGATGTAATAGAATCTTTGAATGTCAACACACAAACAATGCTCAGCTCTTGAAAGAGATTATTAGAGACTCAAGATCCTGTATAGAGCATGATCTCAAAACCGAGCACTTCACCCGAAGAGAAAAAGATATTTTTATCAAATTTAATTTTACTATTAGTTAAAGATCTTGGGAATGATGCCAAATAATGTACCCACAGGTAGTTATAGTCTACAGCATGTGTAGTCATAACTTACTCATTCGCACTCTATGAGTTACTTGGCTTTGTCTATGACTTGTATAGATAAAGCTATTTGTAGAAACTTTACACATAATCAATTTACTTTTACTTACCAAAAAAAAAAATAATATCTCAGTTTATATGATAGCAAGGATGTCCATCAAGAAAATTTCGAGAGTAACAGCAAGAAAATTGGTGTAAGTTGCGATAGCAGAATTCTCGTCGAAAAATTTCAGCAACTTATGATGAAAATTTGCAGTAATATAGGAACGAATTTTTTTTTTTTTTTTGGACTTTCGGATAGGGATAAATAAATTGCAGTAGCAGTAAGGTATGAAACCAGAACCTGTTGCAATTCACGGGGAGATCAAAGGTTGATATGCGGTGGTGGAGATGATGGTGGAATTCGGCGACGATCTTTTAAGCAATTGTGGGAATTGCTTTGGATGGTTGTGGAGGGTTGATAGATGGCAATGGAAGGGCAGCGAGATGCCAAGAACGCTGCTCTGATACCAGGTGATAGAACCCTTGTAGATTCTAAACTTAGGGTTGATCTCTTTAGGGGATCAGCCTCCTTGGAACTCTATAGGGGTTCCTCCCTCCAAGTTGCTGCTCAGAGGCTGCAGAAAAGTTTCATCTATTGCTTAAGAAAAGAGAAGGCATACATGGCTATTTATAGGGCTTCTAAACCCTAACTCCTAATAGGACTCCTACTTAAGACTCTTACTTCTAACCAACTCCTAATATGACTCATACTCAAGACTCCTATTCCCTTACAACTCCTAATTCTTCTCTAAGAAAAAACCTCCTAACAGAATGTCCCTTTCAATTAGGACTCTCCTAGCTAGAGTCCTAACAGAATGTCCCTCTCAATTAGGACTCTCCTAGCTAGAGTCCTAACAGAGGCCAAATAAGTATATCTGAAGAGTTGTTCCTGATTGGAATAGCTATAATAGTCAGCCAAAGTGATAACATTTCGGGAGAAATAGGATTAGGGAGACACCATGTACCGTTAGCAATGAACTCGGAAACCTTCCAATCTTTGGGAGCCCCAAGATCTTTTCGTATTCTGTCGCCATATAATTAAAATATACTCTTCCCATTCACCCAAGGATCGTACCACATATTAGTACTAGTTCCAGAAGAGATTGCATAAGAAATGTGTTTGATTAGCCAATTCCTTGCCTTTAAAATTCCTTTCCAAGCTGAAGAGTGGTATGTTCTTATTGAAATTTTCCCGATTGATTCCTTTGAAATATACCTAGCAGAAACCCATTGTTGTACCAAGCATGCTTGATTCCAATCTCTAGTATTTCTCATATTTAGCCCCCCTTCATCTTTCGGTTTACAAATGCTATCCCAATTTACCATATGCATTGCCTTATCATTTGTGCCATTCCAGAAGAAGTTCATTAATAACCATTCAATATCTTGGAGAAGTCCAGCAGGCAGAAGAAATGCATTACACCAATATATAGAGTAGGAGTGTAATACATAATGGATGAGTTCGAGTCGTCTTGCTTTTGATAGAAGCCTATTTTTCCAAGAAGAAATTCTATTCTTTATTTTTTGCAGGATAGGCTGACAGTGGGTTTTGTGAATTGCTGTCGGAAAGCTCGCCGGAACAAGACTCAACGTTCGTAGTTGAAAACTTGCTTAGGATGTTTTTTTTGTTATGTAGTTCACTTGTAATTAGGATTAGGATCAAGAGATAATCCTATATCCTGGTTAGGGGCCAATTGGGCCCAAAGTCAGATTTGGTTTGGGCTAAAATTAAGCCAAACCAGTGAATTGGAGAGCCAGGCGGTGGCACCGCCTGGCTGGGCGGTGACACCTCCTGGGCTAGGCGTGATAGAACCCTTGCAGATTCTAAACTTGGGGTTGATCTCTTTAGGGGATTGACCTCCTTGGAACTCTATAGGGGTTCCTCCCTCCAATTTGCTACTCAAAGGCTGCAGAAAAGATTCATCTATTGCTTAAGAAAAGAGAAGGAATACATGGCTATTTATAGGGCTTCTAAACCCTAACTCCTAATAGGACTCCTACTTAAGACTCTTACTTCTAACCAACTCCTAATATAACTAATACTCAAGACTCATATTCCCTTACAACTCCTAATTCTTCTCTAAGAAAAAACCTCCTAACAGAATATCCCTTTCAATTAGGACTCTCCTAGTTAGAGTCCTAATAGAGTGTCCCTCTCAATTAAGACTCTCCTAGCTAGAGTCCTAACAGAATGTCCCTCTCAATTAGGACTCTCCTAGCTAGAGTCCTAACAGACCCACTCTCTTCAAATCAGCCTTGTCCTCAAGGCTGAGATTCCATGAACTCAGGGAACCGGGTCTTCTGCTCCTCATATGGTTCCCATGTGGCATCTTCAAGTGGTAGATTATTCCAATGCACAAGTACTTCAGTAGAGCGATGTCGGCGATGCATCACGATCCTGCGATCGAGGATGGCCTGTGGTTGGGCTTGAGTAACTCTATCCTCAGTTGTGTTGGGCAGTTGGATCTGGGGAGACTCGTGTTCTCCCAACTTGGGCTTTAGGCATGATACGTGGAAGACAGGGTGAATTTTGGCATCTTCAGGTAATTTAAGTCTATATGCCATGGCTCTAATACGCTCTGTGATCTGATAGGGCCCATAAAAACGTGGGGATAACTTCATGGAGGCTCGAGTGTTGATAGAGAATTGCTTGTATGGTTGTATGCGAAGATAAACCCAATCTCCCACTGAAAATTCTCTTTCACTTCGTCGTGTGTCGGCTTGCTGCTTCATTCTGGCTTGAGCGGTAGAGAGATTATCTTTTAATAGTTGTAAGAGTTTGTCCCTATCAATCAATTCTTGGTCAACCTGATCTACCTTGGCCGAGCCAATTACATACTTTGGAATCACAAGTGCTGGTCGACCATACAATGCTTCATAAGGGGCACATTTTGTAGATGAATGATATGTAGTATTATACCACCATTCGGCCCAAGGAAGCCATTTTGCCCACTCTTTTGGTCGATCTCTAGCGAAACACCGGAGGTACGTCTCTAAGCACCTATTTACCATCTCTATTTGGTCGTCAGTTTGTGGATGATATGCTGTGCTCATCTTGAGTTTGGTGCCTTGTAACTGAAATAACTCGGTCCAAAATTTACTAGTGAAGATCCTGTCATGATCACTTACGATGGACCTTGGCATCCCATGCAGTTTAACAATATTTTCTATGAAAATCTGAGCAATACTAGCAGCAGTGTAGGGATTTCTCACAGCACAAAAATGAGCATATTTCGTAAGTCGATCAACCACCATGAGAATCGTGCTTTTACCTTTGGAAGATGGCAGCCCTTCAATGAAGTCCATGGAGATGTCAGTCCACACTGAGTCTGGTATGGGTAGTGGTTGTAGCTTCCCTGGATTTGCCACAGTTTCACCCTTGTGCTGTTAACATACATCACATTGTGCCACATATTCAGCAATAATTTTTTTCATCCCTCTCCAATAAAAATTTTGCTTCACTCTTTTGTAGGTTCTTAGGAATCCAGAGTGGCCTGCTGAAGGTATAGAGTGCGTTTCATGCAAGATGATTACGATGCAAGGGGAGTCAGGTATAAGCACAATGCGACCTTTGTAGCGTAAATCCCTCGAATCCCAAGTGTAGTGGGCTATTGCACTTGGATCCTCCTCCAATTTTTTTATGATTTTGCTGATCTCTAGATCTTTCTTTCATTCTTCCCTAATGTCCTCGAGGAGACCGGTGGTAGGAAGGGAGATGGCTGAAACCTTAGCTTGTTCAGGTAGAGCCGTGAGAGTGCATCTGCAACAAAGTTTTCTTTCCCCTTTTTGTAAATAATTTCATAATCAAATCCAAGAAGTTTGGTTACCCATTTTTGCTGCTCAGGGGATGATATCTTTTGCTCCAAAAAGTACTTGAGGCTTTTATGGTCAGTTTTAATTTGAAATCATCGGTCGATCAGTTAGGGTCTCCACCTTGTTACTGCCTGTACAATGGCAAGCATCTCCTTATCATATACTGACATATTTTGATGGGAGGGAGATAATGCCTTGCTAGTGTATGCGAGTGGTCGACCATTTTGCATGAGAACGGCTCCAATTCCGACTCCAGATGCGTCGGCCTCAATGATGAAGGGTCTATTAAAATCTGGTAGCGCAAGCACCGGCGTCGTTGTCATGGCTGCTTTAAGTTTGTCGAAGGCAGCAAAGGCTTTGTCCGACCATTGGAAAGCATTTTTTTCAGTAAAGAAGTGAGTGGTGCACTGATCTTCCCATAGTCCTTAACAAATTTTCGGTAGTAGCCCGTTAGTCCAAGGAACCCCCGTAGTAATTTCACGTTTGTAGGTTTCGGCCAGCCTTGCATTGCCTCAATTTTTGTTGGGTCTACCGCCACTCCTTCTGATATTATATGCCCAAGGTACTCTACTTTTTGCTGGAGAAAGCTGCACTTTGATTGCTTAACAAAAAGAGTATTCTCTCGAAGGATCGTCAAAACAATCCGTAAATGCTGAAAGTGAGTCTCAAGAGAAGGGCTGTAAACGAGAATATCATCGAAAAATACCAGCACAAATTTACGAAGAAAGCTCCGAAATATATCATTCATGAGACTTTGAAAGGTTGAAGGAGCATTAGTGAGTCCAAAAGGCATTACCAAGAATTCATAATGGCCATCATGTGTGCGAAATGCAGTTTTTGGAATGTCATCGTTACATACCCGAATTTGGTGGTAACCGGATCGGAGGTCCAACTTCGTGAAGACTCGAGCTCCTTTCAATTCATCAAGAAGTTCATCCACCACTGGTATTGGGTATTTGTCCTTGATGGTGATGCCATTTAAAGCTCGGTAGTCGATGCACATCCGCCAAGTTCCGTCCTTCTTGCGTACAAGTAGCATCGGTGAGGAATAGGGGCTGCAACTTGGTCGAATCACCCCTGTTTCCAGCATCTCCTTTACGATCTTTTCAATTTCATCTTTCTGGAGGTGAGGATATCGGTATGGTCGAGTGTTCGCTGGTGGCTTGCCCGGAAGGATTGGAATTCGATGGTCATGTTGCCGAGAAGGAGGAAGACCGCGTGGTTCAGCAAATATGTCGGCAAATTCAGTAAGCAATTGGGCAAGATTTTGATCTTCAAATTCTATTTTCTTCCCCTCTGGTTGCTGCTGGAGGTGCATCAAAAAGGCACCATTTACCTTGTGTAAAACTTTCTCCAATCGTTGGGTCGAAACAGTGGTAACGTTGCTTCCGCGCTTCCCGCGTAGGATAATCTGTTTGCCCTTACAGTAGAATTTCATAATTAATTTAGAAAAGTTCCAAGAAACATCACCTAGTGTAGTCAACCATTCTATACCAAGCACTGCCTCTTAGTCATCGATTGGTAGGAGGAAGAAATCGGTGATAATTTCTTGGTCTTGCAGTAATAGTTTCACCTGCGGGCATCTTTGGTCGCACTTTAGGATTCTACCATCGGCAACCTTTTTTTTTTTTTTGGTAAGTAAAAGTAAATTGATTATATGTAAAGTTTCTACAAATAGCTTTATCTATACAAGTCATAGACAAAGCCAAGTAACTCATAGAGTGCGAATGCGATAGTTATAACTACACATGCTGTAGACTATAACGACTATAACTACCTGTGGGCACATTATTTGGCATCATTCCCAAGATCTTTAGCTAATAGGTAGCCATCGGCAACCTTTACAACGAACTTGCTGCAACCTTCAATATGCAGTGCCATCCGAATAGCAACCTTACTATTCAAGAAGTTATTAGTGCTACCCGTGTCGATGAGAACAGTGATCGGCTGTTGTTTGAGAAGGCCTCCAACTTTCATCGTTTGCGGATTTGAATAGCCGGCTAGTGCGTGTACCGTAATGTCGGTCGGCTGTGGCTCTTCTTCCATATCTTCTTCTTCATGTTCAAGGCTCTCTTCTAGATGTTCAATGACCTCTTCTTCTACTGGTTCAATCATAAGAAGTCTACCTTTTTTACAGCGATATTCGCGGCTCCACGGCTCATCGTAATGCCAACATAACCCCTTCGCAGATCGCTCCCGAAGTTCTTCTCTTGTTAACCTTTTCGGTGCATGGACTCGGTTGATAGTAGGTGGGGCAGAGGGCTTTAGTATTGTAGGTCGTGGAGTGATCCTTGTCCTCCGGGCTTCATGGTTCAATCGCTCCTCTTGAAGTCGTGCGAAAGAGATGGCTGCCATAAGCGTGTATGGTTGTCGTGACTTAACTTCTCCCCGGATCTCTGGCTTAAGCCCTAAATAAAAGTCTCTAATAACTGTTTTTCAGACCAATCACGAGTTTGATTAGATAACCTTTCAAACCTGGTTTGGTACTCCTGAATGGTGGAGGTTTGTCGGATCTTTGCTAGTTGTCCGTCAATGTTCTCGTAATAAGTTGGTCCGAAGCGGATCAGTAGTCCTTCTTTGAATTGTCGCCATGAAAGGGCTCCATAAGTGTGTGTGTTCAAACCAGTCAAACCATTGTATGGCATCCCCTTCAAGATGTATAGCTGCAATTTCCACCATGGATGCATCCGTAGTTTTATGGTACCGAAAATATCGCTCAGCGCACGAGATCCAACCAATTGGGTCTCCTTCTTCCCATCTAGGGAAGTCCACTCTCATGCGCAAATAGTTGGGGTCGGTCATAGAGCCTCCCCTCTCTTGGAAGTCATCTCTTTGGGTATGATGTGATTGGTTAGAGCTCTCTCCTTGATGTGATTTCTTCGAGCTTGGTGGTCGGCCCAAACTGAATTCGGTAAGGAGAGTCCGAATCTTATCCTCCATTCGTGCCTCAAAGGCTTCAAATTTAGCATTGATTGCCTCCTCAGATGCCATAGTATATGACTCCAAATCTATGATGTTAAGATCTCTCTTTTGTTGACGAGTTAAAGGCATGTATAGGTTTGATAGAAATCAGTGAAAGTTTGCTGCAGAATTGTGTTGTCTTGTAAGAGCAGAATTATCGTCGAAGAAACAGCGGTTTCTCGACGAAATCTCCACAAAAAATTTGAGAGATTTGAGAAGAGAGTTGACAGCAATATCTCAGTTTATATGATAGCAAGGATGTCCATCAAGAAATTTTCGACAGTAACAGCAAGAAAATTTGTGTAAGTTGCGATAGCAGAATTCTCGTCGAAAAATTTCAGCAACTTACGATGAAAATTTGCAGCAATATAGGAACGAAATTTTTTTTTTTTTTGGATTTTCGGATAGGGATAAATAAATTGCAGCAGCAGTAAGGTAGGAAACCAGAACCTGTTGCAATTCACGGGGAGATCAAAGGTTGATCTGCGGTGGTGGAGATGATGGTGGAATTCGGCGACGATCTTTTAAGCAATTGTGGGAATTGCTTTGGATGGTTGTTGAGGGTTGATGGATGGCTGTGGAAGGGCAACGAGACGCCAAGAACACTGCTCTGATACCAGGTGATAGAACCCTTGCAGATTCTAAACTTGGGGTTGATCTCTTTAGGGGATCGGCCTCCTTGGAACTCTATAGGGGTTCCTCCCTCCAAGTTGCTACTCAAAGGCTGCAGAAAAGATTCATCTATTGCTTAAGAAAAGAGAAAAAATACATGGCTATTTATAGGGCTTCTAAACCCTAACTCCTAATAGGACTCCTACTTAAGACTCTTACTTCTAACCAACTCCTAATATGACTAATACTCAAGACTCATATTCCCTTACAACTCCTAATTCTTCTCTAAGAAAAAACCTCCTAACAGAATATCCCTTTCAATTAGGACTCTCCTAGTTAGAGTCCTAACAGAGTGTCCCTCTAAATTAGGACTCTCCCAGCTAGAGTCCTAACAGAGTGTCCCTCTCAATTAGGACTCTCCTAGCTAGAGTCCTAACAGGGCGGTTGCACCATCCAGCACCCGAGCGCTGGGCGGTGGCACCGCCAGCATCCTGAACATAAGAGAATTCAAATTTTTGGAGCCCAAATTTAAATCCTCTTGAGGCCTATAAATACCCCTCAAGTCTCAGCTGAGAAAACAACTTTTTGAGCAGCAAGTGATTGAGAGAAAAGTCTTAGAAGAGTCTTTGCCTTTCTTGTTTTCAATTTGCTAGTGTTCACCTCCTTCTTTCTTGCTGAAAATCTGTAAGAGAGTGAACCGCTTGTAAAAGTTGTAAGAGGGGTATTTATCCTTCCCTTTCTAGAGATTTGCTAGTGGAAGGTGAGAGCCTCATCGAAGAGGGGCCTCGCAAGTGGATGTAGGTCACTTGACCGAACCACTTTAAAAATGGCGTAATCTCTGGTTTGCATTTCATTACTACTATTTACATTACTGCAAACCCTCGTACTTGCTTTATTTCCTTTTTTTTTGGTAAGTAAAAGTAAATAGATTATTTGTAAAGTTTCTATAAATAGCTTTGTCTATACAAGTCATAGACAAAGTCAGGTAACTCATTGAGTACACATGTGGTAGTTATGACTACACATGTTGTAGACTTTAACTCCTAACTGTAGCGAGCATGTTAAGATGTGCCAAAACTACCAGTAGTTACAGCATTTAACATCATTGCCAAGATCTTTAGCGAATAGTAAAATTGAATTTGACAAAAATATCTCTTTCTCTTCGTGTAAAGTGCTATATTTTGAGATTATGCTCCATGCATGATCTTGAGTCTCTAATAATCTCTGTCAAGAGCTGAGCATTGTTTGTGTGTTGACACTTAAAGATTCTGCTACATCTCTCCTTCCACATCCACCAAATAGCACATTTGAAAGTAACCTTTGCCAATTATGTAAGAGGTCCTTTTCTTGAGAAACTTTGTATGAGGTCGCCTAATTCTTGATGCAAGTTTGGTTGCGGCAGCCTATTGAGTTCAAATCGCTGGAGAATCTCCTTCCATATCCATTTAGTATATTCACAAGCAAAATAGAGGTGGTCAATAGTTTTTTTTGTTGCAAACAAAGGGAGCATCGGTTAACATGATTGATACCTCTTCTCTTAATATTATCTATTGTAGGTAGTTTATTTAGAAGGGCTTGCCATGTACATAAGGAATGTCTCTGTGATCCCGGTCGATCCCATGTCCAACTACTTGGGAGCCACTTGTTATTTCTTTGCCTAATTTGATTCCATGCAGATGTGGCACTAAATTTACCATTGTCATAAAGCCAAATAAGTACATCTGAAGGGTTGTTTCTGATTGGAATAGCTGTGATAGTCGGCCAAAGTGATAACATTTCAGGAGAAATAGGAGTAGGGAGACACCAGGTACTATATTAGCAATGAACTCGGAAACATTTCTATCGTTGGGAGCCCCAAGATCTTTTCGTATTCTGTCACCATATAATTGAAATATACTTTTCTCATTCACCCAAGGATCGTACCACATATTAGTATTAGTTCCAGTAGAGATTGCATAAGAAATGTGTTTGATTATCCAATTCCTTGCCTTTAAAATTCCTTTCCAAGCCGCAGAGTGATATGTTCTTGTTGAAATTTCCCAAATCGATTCCTTCGAAAGATATCTAGCAGAAACCCATTGTGACCATAAGGAACATTTGTTTCGCAAAAGGTCCCACAATTGTTGTACCAAACATGCTTTATTCCACTCTCTAATATTTCTCAAGTTCAGCCCCCCTTCATCTTTCGGTTTACAGATGTTGTCCCAATTTACCATATGCATTGCCTTATCATTTGTACCATTCCAGAAGAAGTTCATTAATAACCGTTCAATATCTTGGATAAGTCCAACAGGCAGAAGAAAAGCATTAGACCAATATATAGAGTAAGAGTACAACACCGAACGGATGAATTCAAGTCGTCCTGCTTTTGATAGAAGCCTATTTTTCCAGGAAGAAATTCTATTCTTTATTTTTTGCAGGATAGGCTGACAGTGGGTTTTATGAATACCAGTGGATATGAGTGGGAGACCCAGATAAGGAACTGGCAGACTTCCCTCATTAACCCCCAGAGTGTGTGTAATAAAGTCCTTGTCCTCAATGCAAGGACCCATATAGACTTTACTTTTTGCATGATTTAACTGAAGGCCAGAAACCATACCAAAGTCATTTAGAATAATAGCTAGGTTCCTCACTGAAGTTGGATCATTCTGGAGAAATATAAGTAAATCATCTGCAAATGTTATGTGTGATATGTGAATAGAACCAGCATTTGGTACCTTAATACCGCCATTCAAGACTACCTGTTCCAACATACAGCTAAGTCCTTCCATTGCAATAGTAAAGAGATATGGAGAAAGTGGATCACTTTGTCGGATGCCATTCATGTTCCCAAAAAAACCAATAGGTGAGCCATTAAAGAGTATCGAAAACTTTGGAGTTTCCAAGCAACTTTGAATCCAATTTACCCATTTCTATGGGAAGTTCATATCGATGAGCATCTTATAGATAAAATTCCTATTAACTGAATCAAAGGCTTTCCGTAAATCAGCTTTAAAACATATTTCCGTCCCTCTCGCATTTGAGTGCAGGTCCTTTATCAAGTCATTGGCAAGCAGAATATTATGATGTATACTTCTCCCTTTGATGAAAGCTGCCTGATTTTGACTAATGATCTTGTGTATTACCTTTTGCATTCTATCTGCCAACACTTTGGAGATGATCTTATAAATAAAGTTGCATAATGATATGGGTCGATAGTTTTCTAGTGAATCAGCCCCTGCATTCTTGGGAATTAAAGAAATAAAAGTGCTGTTCATCTCTCTAAGAATATGGCCTGAAGAGAAAAAATGTTGGCAAGCCTTAATCACATCATTTCCAATAATAGACCATGCAATTTGGTAAAATTCAGTTGGAAATCCATCTGGGCCAGGGCTTTTATCCTTCGGTGACTTAAAGACAACTCTTGCAATTTCATCATCTGTAACTGGGGCACTGAGGATTGAAATGTCATCCGAATCAAGCTTTCTAGTTGGCTCCACATGAATGTTATTAGGTTGCACCGCTTGATTGAGTAAGGAATAAAAAAATCGCTCAATGTATGTTTAACTTCATCTAAATTTTCAATAAGATTACCAAAAAAAAAAAATTCTCTATAAGATTACCATATTTGTCTTTGCATTTTCTGATGCGATTAATGGCCCTTCGAGTAGCAATGGATGCATAGAAAAACTTAGTATTGGAATCTCCTAGAGTTAGCCAATGTTGTCGAGACTTCTGCTTTGCAAAACTTTCCTCCTGCTTTAAGGCTTGCATGAAGTTACTTCTGGCTTCTGTCTCTTTGTAGATAAGATTCTCATCTTGGGGCTGAAGTTGTAGCTCATATTGTATCGCCATTAGTTCCTTTCTGTAAATTTGAACTCGAGTGGTATTATTTCCAAAGGTGTTTGTATTCCACTCCTTCAGTGCCGCTTTGCAAACTTTGAGCTTTTGGCATAAGATGTAAAGTGGCAAACCATATATATTAATATTCCAAGCCGATCTGATAATATCAAGGAACTGAGGATGAGTACTCCACATGTTAAAGAATCTAAATGGTTTCTTGCCTCTAGGTGTTGCTTTCTCTGCGTATATATATATTAAGGAATGATCAGAAAACAATGGTGCATCATACTCAAGAAGTGAATCAGGGTAAACTGTTAACCATTCTTGGTTAATCAAACACCTGTCTAGTCGAGCCATTATTTTTCTGTTACCATCGCCTTGATTACTCCAGGAGAGCCAATTGCCCACAGATTTCATATCAATCAATGCGGCAGTGTCTATATAATCATTAAATCTTTGAAGCTGACTTTCAGAATGATGTCTACCCCCCACTTTTTCATTTGTGTATCGAACAGTATTAAAGTCACCAAGAACAATCCACGGCATATTAAGACAGTTATTTACAATGTTAGTTAGATCAGTCCAAAGTATATTTCTTTCTTGCATACTATTTGAAGCATATATACCAATAAAATTGAATTGACAGTCATTCTTTTTGTCCTCCACCTTAAGATGAATGAATTGATCGGTAGCAGAAATAAACCAAGCATTAATGGAGTTAGGATGCCATAAGACCCATAAACCAAGCAGCGGCTTAAAATGTTTTACTAGAGTCATTGGTAAACAGTTCTGCGTCCGGCCATATTATCGTACGAAAGATTTGTCGAAACCAATGTTTTAAGCCGCTGCACTAATTCACCCCCCCTCTTAGTGCCGCTCCGATCCTAACAAAAACCTCAATTGGAAGATCTTCGTCGGAAGAAACCAATACACATGCTCATGCAAATGCTAATCTTGTCTGAGCTGTTGTTGCTTTGTCGATGTAGAGTGGCTGTCCTAGAGTGCTGCATAACTTTGCAATAAAACGTCGACTCCAAAGATGTAGAGGAAGACCTTGAAAGGATATCCATAATGGAATAGATTGTAGGCTATCTAACTACAAACAAACATCAGGAAACCAACGTCGTAGAATCATTGGATGGCTGCGAATAGTCTAGAATCCTTCAAGGGCCCGTTGCAAATCTTCTTCAGAGTATAGCTTACAAACAAAGAATCCGTTCTACAGCATATGAAGATCAAATGACGATATTCCCCATCGAGTTTTGATAAATGAGGATAGTGGGAAATAAGATGTTTTGAGACCTACTACATAGCCAACAATCGCCATAGACCATGTCTCTATTAGGATCGAGAGCACTAAGAGGGGGGGGGGGGTGAATTAGTGCAGCGGAAATTTTTCAGCGATTAAAACGAAAGCTGCGTTCGTTCGATAAAAAACGATTTACGTCTAAGTGCAGATTTAGAAAGTTCTGAACTTAGAAACTTGTTCGTAAGATCGCAGAAGGCAGTAAGCAGTTATGATTGAAATCAAAATGTAAACGTAAACTGAAATATGATGATCGTACGAGAAAAGCCGATTTACGTCTAAACGCATATTCGAAAAATTCTGAACTTAGAAACTTATTCGTAAGATCGCAAAAGGCAGTAAACAGTTATGATTGAAATCAAAACGTAAACGTGAACTGAAATATGATAATTGTACGAGGAAAGCCGATTTACGTCTAAACGTAGATTTACGTCTAAACCTTGAAACTCGTTCGTAAAATTGCAGAGGGCAGTAAGCTATTGAGAAGTTTGCAGTGAAGGTAAAATACTCAAAGGAAATGTAAACCGAGATTTAGAGTGGTTCGGTCAAACTTGACCTACTCCACTTTTGGCTTCCTCCACCGACGAGGTCACCGACGTCAACTAGAGGCCTTCCTTCAATAGGCGAATGCCAACCACCCTCTTACAGATTCACTCCTTTTGACAGGCTTAGGAGACAACCCTTACAGAAGTTTTCTCTCCTCTCTTTACAACTCAAACTTGAAGAATAGAAAGAGGAGAACTAGCAGTTTTGAGCTCTAAGAAACATAGAAAGACAGCAAGATTTCGAGTGTGTGTTCTGTGCTTTCAGTGCTGAATTGGTGGGGTATTTATAGGCCCCAACCCAGTTCAAATTTGGAGCTCAATTCTGTCAATTCCTGGAATTCCGGGATCAGGCGGTTGCACCGTCTAGCAGAGCTCGAAGACTGAGCCTCTGGGCGGTGCCACCTCTGTCAGGGGCGGTTGCACCTCTCTGCCAAAGCTCGAAGACTGAAACTTGAGCTCGAAACTTGAGGTCTAGTAGTGCTACCTCTTGGTAGAAGAGGTTGCACCGCCCAGTCTCGCTCGGAGACTGAGCCCGGGGCGGTGCCACCTCTTGGCTGGGGCGGTTGCACCGCCCAGTCTCGCTGGGAGACATAGTCTGGGCGGTGCTACCTCCTGGCTTGGGCGGTTGCACCTCCCACAGCAATCAGGGTCCGAATGGGTTAATCCATTCGGCCCAATTTGATTCTTTCAGGGGCCCAATTGCCCCAAGATTAAGCTAATGGGATCACCTCCCATTTCTAACTTAATCAATATGCTAACTACGATTATTTCCTAAGACATATTCTGCAGCTTGCTCCGGTGCGTCAATTGCTTCTTTCGGCAAGTTTCCGACGAACTTCCGTCGATCATCCGACGAACCCTCGGTGATCCTCCTGCGGACTTCCGGCAAACTCCTGGACATGCGACGATCCACTTGGCAAGTTTCGACGAGCTCCTTTGGCAAGCTTCTGGACTTCTCGGATTTGTTCCTGCAGAACCTCCGACGACTGTCCGAACTTCCGTCGAGCTCTTGAACTCCCAACGTGATCATTGTCATGACTCCGGCGCAACTCCTGCTGCATGTCTTACTTTCATCGTAGTTAATCCTGCACACTTATCTCAACACACAGATTAGACATACAATTGACAATTGATTTCATCATCAAAATCCGAGATTCAACAATCTCCCCCTTTTTGATGATCACAATCAATTGATAATGGAGTTAATCTTAACTCCCCCTGTCTATATGCCATACTTCTTGAATTTAAAAACTTTATAAATTCAAGAGACATATTCCCATCATGATTCCTATCATGATGTATCTCTTTGAAGATGATGTCAAGGCTTGACATTCATTTTCAAATATAACAAGTTTGAATGATGGTAATTGTAGCAATTCATCATATTGTAAGATATCGACATTTTAGCTGTGAAGCAAGATTTTGATATCATTACATGATGTACACATTTCGAATATTTTAGCAGGTGTAGCATTGCATCACATGGTAAGATATCAGTTCGTACGATGTAAATTTTTGTTTGATATTTTGTTGCAGGGCATATAGTAGTGATAGCAATCATATATTTCTTGGTGATGCAAGTATGGCCTAATCATAGCATCAGTAGTGATAGCAACCATATCAACATTAGTGATAGCAAACATATCAGCATCAGTGATAGCAACCATATCATCATTAGTGATAGCAAACATATCAGCATCAGTGATTGCAACCATATCATCATTAGTCATAGCAAACATATCAGCATCAGTGATAGCAACCATATCATCATATCAATTCATATATTTCTCCCCCTTTGTCATCAACAAAAAGCATGGTAGATGTGATTACAGGAGAACAATATAAGCAGGTTATCAAGCACATAAAGGAAGGCATGACACATATAATACTTTGAATACCTCTTCTCCTTGTATGTTATTATTCTTTGTGTATGAAAAAGGAAACTCATTTTTTTAAAAAAGTTACATAAAAGTGTACATGAAAATCCTATTTTTAGTATTCAAATTGTTAAGCAAATCCGAAAATGAGATAAACTTTTCCATGCATTCGGACATGAGTAAGCTACTGATTTTCAAGGACAAAACATAATTTCCAACATGTTATTTGATCAAGTGATACCAAGGCATGTAATAGTAATCAGGTGAATTGATCATTCAATAAAGTCCGAAAAATAATTTTAATTAGTTTAAGTATTCGGACACATCAACATTCCTAATTCTCTTCTTATAAAATCAAATTGTTCTTCACTTAGAGGTTTTGTAAAAATATCAGCTAGTTGATGTTTAGTATCAATGAACTCTATGATTACATCATGATTCGTAACATGATCTCGTATACAGTGATGTCTGATATCAATATGTTTTGTTCTTGAGTGTTGTATAGGGTTCTTTGTTAAGCATATTGCACTTGTGTTATCACATTTAATTGGAATATTTTTAAGATGAACTTTATAATCTTCTAAGGTGTTTTTCATCCATACAACTTGTGCACAGCATGCACTTGCTGCAATATATTCAGCTTCGGTTGTTAATAGTGCAACCGAGTTTTGTTTCTTAGATGACTAGGAAACAAGGGCATGTCCTAAGAATTGACATGTTCTTGATGTGCTTTTTCTATCTAATCTACAGCCAGCAAAGTCCGTATCAGCATAAGCAATTAACTCAAGATTCTCTGATTTTGGATACCATAATCCTAGATTTGTGGTACCATTAAGATATCTGAGTATTCTTTTAACTGATTTGAGATTAGATATCTTAGGGTTTGATTGAAATCTAGCACAAAGTCCTACACTGAACATGATGTCTGGTCTTGTTGCAGTGAGGTAAAGTAAACTTCCTATCATACCCCTATAAGTTTTTTGATAAAAGCTTTCTCCACTTTCATCAATTTCTAACTTAGTGGAGGTGCTCATAGGAGTGTTAATGGCTTTTGAGTTCTTCATATTAAACTTTTTAGTAAATTTATAGCATATTTAGTTTGACTAATAAAGATGTCATTGCTTAGTTGTTTGATTTATAAACCTAAGAAGAATGTTAACTCTCCCATTAAACTCATTTCGAATTCAAGACTCATAGTTTTAGCAAAAGATTCACATAGAGATTCATTCGTAAAACCAAAGATAATATCATCAACATAAATTTGAACAATGAGAAAATTATTTTCAAAATTTTTGATGAATAATGTAGTATCAACCTTGCCTTTTATGAAATTATTTTCAATGAGAAAAGAACTAAGTCTCTCATACCAAGCCCTTGGAGCTAAACCATAGAGAGCTTTAGTTAATCTAAACACATGATTAGGGAGACTATTATTTTCAAATCCTGGAGGTTGTTCAATATAGACTTCTTCGGAAAAAAAGCCTTTAAGAAAAGTGCTTTTAACATCCATTTGAAACAACTTAAAATTATTACTACTAGCGTAGGCAAGGAGCATCCTTATGGCTTCTAATCGAGCCACAGGAGCGAAGGTTTATTCATAATCGATACCTTCTTCTTGGTTGAAACCTTTGGCCACTAATATAGCCTTGTTTCTAACCACGATACCATTTTCATCTTGCTTGTTTCTAAAGACCCATTTAGTACCAATAACTAAATGGTCATTTGGCCTAGGAACAAGCGTCCATACCTCATTTATCTCAAATTGATTCAATTCATCTTGCATTACGATAATCCATGAATCATCTTTCATGGCTTCATCAACACATTTGGGTTCAATTTGGGAGAGAAAGGCGGCGTTGGCACAAAAATTTTTAAAAGAAGATCATGTTTGAACCCCCTTTGATGTGTCCCCTAAGATTAGCTCCTTAGTATGAGCATCTATATACTTCCAATCCTTGGGTAAGGAAATCTGGGAAGTGGATGCATCCAAGTTGCCAGTTGGAGACGGGGTTTCATTTAAATTCAAGGAATCAAACTTAACATCATCATCAAGATCATTTTTCCTAATTTCAAAAATCTCATTGAAAACAACATGAATGGATTCTTCAATAATTAAAGTTCTTTTATTGAAGATACGAAAAGCATTAGAAACCGAAGAATAACCAAGAAAGATTCCTTCATCGGATTTAGCATCAAATTTTCCTAAGTTATCCTTTTCATTCAAGATAAAACACTTACACCCAAAGACTTTAAAATATGAAACATTGGGTTTTTTGTTATTCCATAACTCATAAGGAGTTTTGGTGAGTAGGGGTCTTACTAGAACTCTATTCAAAATATAGCATGCAGTGTTTACGGCTTCGGCCCAAAAATATTTGGGTAGGCTATGTTCATTCAACATGGTTCTTGCCATTTCTTGTAAATTTTGATTTTTTCTTTCTACTACCCCATTTTGTTGAGGATTTCTTGGAGTAGAGAAATTATGATTGTATACATTGAGTTCACAGAATTCTTGGAAATCATGGTTTTGAAATTCTCCACCATGATCACTTCTAATTGACGAAATCATAGAACCCTTCTCATTTTGAACAAGTTTACAAAACTTGATAAAAATATCTAAAGCATTCATTTTTCTGTTTTAAGAAGTAGGTCCATGTATATCTGCTATAGTCATCAACAATGACAAGGGCGTATTTGCTACCTCCTAGACTCGATGTAGAGATTGGTCCGAACAAGTCCATATGGATCAATTGTAAGGGTCTAGAGGTGCTTATTTGATTCTTAGTCTTGAAACTACCCTTAATTTGTTTACCTAATTGGCAAGCATCACATACATTATCTTTGATGAACTTGATATGAGGAATTCCTCTTACAAGTTCTTTCGATGATATTTGAGTGATTAGTTTCATGCTAGCATGACCTAATCTTCTATGTCATAGCCAAGCATCCTCATTTAAAACCGAAAAACATATTTCATTACACAAATCATTTATGTCAATAGTGTATATGTTATTTTGTTTTAATGCAATCATAGACATGTTTTTATGTGATTTTTTTTTTTTTCATAAGTAAAAGTAAATTGATTATGTGTAACGTTTCTACAAATAGTTTTGTCTATACAAGTCATAGACAAAGTCAGGTAACTCATTGAGTACACATGTGGTAGTTATGACTACACATGTTGTAGACTTTAACTCCTAACTATAACGAGCATGTTAAGATGTGCCAAGACTACCATTGGTTACAGCATTTAACATCGTTGCCAAGATCTTTAGCTAATAGTAAAATTGAATTTGATAAAAATATCTCTTTCTCTTCGTGTAAAGTGCTCCATTTTGAGATTATGCTCCATGCATGATCTTGAGTCTCTAATAATCTTTGTCAAGAGCTAAGCATTGTTTGTGTGTTGACATTCAAAGATTCTGCTACATCTCTCATTCCACATCCACCAAATAGCACATCTGAAAGCAACCTTTGCCAATTGTGTAAGAGGTCCTTTTCTCGAGAAACTTTGTATGAGGTTGCCTAATTCTTGATGCAAGTTTGGTTGCGGCAGTCTATTGAGTTCAAATCGCTAGAGAATCTCCTTCCATATCAATTTAGTATATTCACAAGTAAAATAGAGGTGGTCAATAGTTTCTTCTTGTTGCAAACAAAGGGAGCATCGGTTAACAAGATAGATACCTCTTCTCTTAATATTATCTATTGTAGGTAGTTTATTTAGAAGGGCCTGCCATGTACATAAGGAATGTCTCTGTGATCCCGGTCGATCCCATGTCCAACTGCTTGGGAGCCACTTGTTATTTCTTTGCCTAATTTGATTCCATGCGGATGTGGCACTAAATTTACCATTGTCATGAAGCCAAATAAGTACATCTGAAGGGTTGTTCCTGATTGGAATAGCTGTGATAGTCGGCCAAAGTGATAACATTTCAGGAGAAATAGGAGTAGGGAGACACTAGGTACCATTAGCAATGAACTCGGAAACCTTCCAATCTTTGGGAGCCCCAAGATCTTTTCGTATTCTGTCACCATATAATTGAAATATACTTTTCCCATTCACCCAAGGATCATACCACATATTAGTATTAGTTCCAGTAGAGATTGCATAAGAAATGTGTTTGATTATCCAATTCCTTGCCTTTAAAATTCCTTTCCAAGCTGCAGAGTGGTATGTTCTTGTTGAAATTTCCCAAATCGATTCCTTCGAAAGGTACCTAGCAGAAACCCATTGTGACCATAAGGAACATTTGTTTTGCAAAAGGTCCCACAATTGTTGTACCAAACATGCTTTATTCCACTCTCTAATATTTCTCAAGTTCAGCCCCCCTTCATCTTTCGGTTTACAGATGTTGTCCCAATTTACCATATGCATTGCCTTATCATTTGTACCATTCCAGAAGAAGTTCATTAATAGCCGTTCAATATCTTGGATAAGTCCAACAGGCAGAAGAAAAGCATTAGACCAATATATAGAGTAAGAGTACAACACCGAACGGATGAGTTCAAGTCGTCCTGCTTTTGATAGAAGCCTATTTTTCTAGGAAGAAATTATATTCTTTATTTTTTGTAGGATAGGTTGATAGTGGGTTTTATGAATGCTAGTGGATATGAGTGGAAGACCCAGATAAGGAACTGGCAGACTTCCCTCATTAACCCCTAGAGTGTGTGTAATAAAGTCCTTGTCCTCAATGCAAGGACCCATATAGACTTTACTTTTTGCATGATTTAACTGAAGGCCAGAAACCATACCAAAGTCATTTAGAATAGTAGCTAGGTTCCTCACTGAAGTTGGATCATTCTGGAGAACTATAAGTAAATCATCTGCAAATGTTATGTGTGATATGTGAATAGAACCAGCATTTGGTACCTTAATACCGCCATTCAAGACTGCTTGTTCCAACATATAGCTAAGTCCTTCCATTGCAATAGTAAAGAGATATGGAGAAAGTGGATCACCTTGTCGGATGCCATTCGTGCTCCTAAAAAAACCAATAGGTGAGCCATTAAAAAGTATCGAAAACTTTGGAGTTTCCAAGCAACTTTGAATCCAATTTACCCATTTCTCTAGGAAGTTCATATCAATGAGCATCTTATAGATAAAACTCCTATTAACTGAATCAAAGGCTTTCCGTAAATCAGCTTTAAAACATATTTTCGTCCCTCTTGCATTTGAGTGCAGGTCCTTTATCAAGTCATTAGCAAGCAGAATATTATGATGTATACTCCTCCCTTTGATGAAAGCTGCCTGATTTGGACTAATGATCTTGTGTATTACCTTTTGCATTCTATCTGCCAATACTTTGGAGATGATCTTGTAAATAAAGTTGCATAATGATATGGGTCGATAGTTTTCTAGTGAATCAACCCCTGCATTCTTGGGAATTAAAGAAATAAAAGTGCAGTTCATCTCTCTAAGAATATGGCCTGAAGAGAAAAAATGTTGGCAAGCCTTAATCATATCATTTCCAATAATAGACCATGCAGTTTGGTAAAATTCAACTGGAAATCCATCTGGACCAGGGCTTTTATCCTTTGGTGACTTAAAGACAACTCTTACAATTTCATCATCTGTAACTGGGGCACTGAGTATTGAAATGTCATCCGAATCAAGCTTTCTAGTTGGCTCCACATGAATGTTATTAGGTTGCACCGCTTGATTGAGTAAGGAATAAAAAAATCGCTCAGTGTATGCTTTAACTTCATCTAAATTCTTAATAAGATTACCATATTTGTCTTTGCATTTTCTGATGCGATTAACGGCCCTTCGAGTAGCAATGGATGCATAGAAAAACTTAGTATTGGAATCTCCTAGAGTTAGCCAATGTTGTCGAGACTTCTGCTTTGCAAAACTTTCCTCCTGCTTTAAGGCTTGCATGAAGTTACTTATGGCTTCTGTCTCTTTGTAAATAAGATTCTCATCTTGGGGCTGAAGTTGAAGCTCATATTGTATCGCCATTAGTTCCTTTTTGTAAATTTGAACCCGAGTGGTAATATTTCCAAAGGTGTTTGTATTCCACTCCTTCAGTGCCGCTTTGCAAACTTTGAGCTTTTGGCATAAGATGTAAAGTGGCGAACCATGTATATTAATATTCCAAGCTGATCTGATAATATCAAGGAACTGAGGATGAGTATTCCACATGTTAAAGAATCTAAATAGTTTCTTGCCTCTAGGTGTTGCTTTCTCTGTGTGTATATACATTAAGGAATGATCAGAAAACAATGGTGCATCATACTCAAGAAGTGAATCAGGGTAAACTGTTAACCATTCTTGGTTAATCAAACATCTGTCTAGTCGAGCCATTATTTTTCTGTTACCATCGGCTTGATTACTCCAGGAAAGCCAATTGCCCACAGATTTCATATCAATCAATGCGGCAGTGTTTATATAATCATTAAATCTTTGAAGCTAACTTTCAGAATGCTGTCTACCCCCCACTTTTATGTGATTTTTCAATGATGCAAGCATTAGATTCGAATTTGACAGTGTATCCTTTATCACATAATTGACTAATGCTCAAGAGGTTATGTTTTAAACCATCAACTAACAAAACATCTTCAATAAAGAAGTTGGATTTGTTACCTATGGTTCCTTTGCCAATGATTTTACCCTTATTGTTGTCTCCGAAGGTGACATAGCCTTCGTCTATGCTAGTTAGCTTAGAGAATTGAGATGGATCTCCGGTCATATGCCTTGAGCATCCACTATCAAGGTACCATCTCTTGCTCCTAGCTTGCGATGGTGTGGGTTTCTACAAGAAAGGATGATTTTTAGGTACCCATTTGCTTTTGGGTGCCTTAAAAATAGATCTACATTGTTTATCATGTTGCATAGAGTTTATCATGGTTCCTTTAGGAACCCAAGTCAGTTTGTTTGGACTTATTTTCTTGAATGGACAATAATGCGTCTTGTGTCCAAATTTGCAACAAAAGTTGCATTTGGTTTGGTGTTGAACATGTAAGATGGGGCCTTTTATGAAGGTGGTTGGATTTAGGTGAGAACTTCTCACAAATCCAATTCCACTCCTTTTTTGAACGTGACCCTTGTTTGCAAGGATCATGTTCAATGACTTGCTACCAACCTCGAATTTCTTCAAGGTGTCCTTAAGTAGCAGGTTTTCTTTTTGGAGAGTTTCTAGATCATGGCATTTGATACATGAATTTAAACTATCATGATATTCAGTTTTTAACTTATCAAAATCACAAGTAAGACTATCATGCTCCTTTTTTAGCAGTTTGTATTTTCTATTGATAATCTTGCATTCATCAAATAAGTCATGGAAGGCATTTAATAATTCATCGAAAGATAAATCTGCATCTAATAAATTTGTTACCTCCTCTCCGATGGCCATTAAGGCATAATGAGCAACTTGCTCGGTGTTGGACTCCTCTTCTTCGGACGCGCTCGAATCATCCCATGTTGCTTCGAGCGCCTTCTTCTTTGTTGTTCTCTTTTTGGCTTGTGGACAATCACTCTTGTAGTGTCCCGGCTTTTTGCACTCATAGCAAATAACTTGATCCTTCTTGGGTTCAAGTTTATTTTTAGTATCATTCTTAACCTTGTTTCTTTTAATGAACTTTTTAAATTTTCTTGTTAGAAGTGCCAAGTCATCGTCACAGTCCTCATCACTTGAGTTTTCTCTCAAGTGGTCTTCTGAAGTTTTAAGTGCCATATCCTTCCTGTTCTTTGGAAGGATGTCTTCTTGCTCTTCATGAGCTTTACAAGTCATCTCGTAGGTCATTAATGACCTGATTAGTTCTTCAAGAGGGAAGTTGTTTAGATCTTTTGCCTCTTGAATAGCAGTGACTTTAGGATCCCAACTCTTAGGAAGGGATCTTAGAATCTTATTTACGAGCTCAAAATTCGAAAAACTTTTTCCGAGTCCTTTTAAACCGTTGACGACATCCGTGAAACGGGTAAACATGTCGCCAATAATCTCACTTGGTTACATTCGGAAAAGTTCGAAAGAGTGTAACAAAAGATTGATTTTTGACTCTTTCACTCTACTTGTGCCTTCATGAGTCACTTCGAGTGTGTGCCAAATATCAAATGCAGTTTCACAAATCGAAACATGATTAAACTCGTTTTTATCAAGTGCGCAAAATAAGGCATTCATAGCCTTTGCATTAAGAGCGAAAACCTTCTTCTCCAAATCATTCCAATCGATCATTGGAAGAGAAGACTTCGAAAAACCATTTTCGACAAGATTCCAAAGTTCAAAATCCATAGAAATAAGAAAGATCCTCATTCGGGTCTTCCAATAGGTGTAGTCCATCCCATTGAACATGGGTGGACGTGTAATAGAATGGCCCTCTTGGTTTCCGGTGTAAGCCATCTCTCTTGGGTTTTAATCCGTTTGAGAGTTAACCTTGCTCTGATACCAATTGTTAGGATCGAGAGCACTAAGAGGGGGGGGGGTGAATTAGTGCAGCGGAAATTTTTCAGCGATTAAAACGAAAGCTGCGTTCGTTCGATAAAAAATGATTTACGTCTAAGTGTAGATTTAGAAAGTTCTGAACTTAGAAACTTGTTCGTAAGATCGCAGAAGGCAGTAAGCAGTTATGATTGAAATCAAAACATAAACATAAATTGAAATATGATGATCGTACGAGAAAAGCCGATTTACGTCTAAACACAGATTCGAAAAATTCTGAACTTAGAAACTTATTCGTAAGATCACAGAAGGCGGTAAACAGTTATGATTGAAATCAAAACGTAAACGTGAACTGAAATATGATGATTGTACGAGGAAAGCCGATTTACGTCTAAACGCAGATTTACATCTAAACCTTGAAACTCGTTCGTAAAATTGCAGAGGGCAGTAAGCTATTGAGAAGTTTGCAGTGAAGGTAAAATACTCAAAGGAAATGCAAACCGAGATTTAGAGTGGTTCGGTCAAACTTGACCTACTCCACTTTTGGCTTCCTCCACCGACGAGGTCACCGACGTCAACTAGAGGCCTTCCTTCAATAGGCGAATGCCAACCACCCTCTTACAGATTCACTCCTTTTGATGGGCTTAGGAGACAACCCTTACAGAAGTTTTCTCTCCTCTCTTTACAACTCAAACTTGAAGAATAGAAAGAGGAGAACTAGCAGTTTTGAGCTCTAAGAAACACAGAAAGATAGCAAGATTTTGAGTGTGTGTTCTGTGCTTTCAGTGCTGAATGGGTGGGGTATTTATAGGCCCCAACCCAGTTCAAATTTGGAGCTCAATTATGTCAATTCCCGGAATTCCGGGATCAGGCGGTTGCACCTCCTGATTGGGGCGGTTGCACCGCCTGGCAGAGCTCGAAGACTGAGCCTCTGGGCCGTGCCACCTCTATCAGGGGCGGTTGCACCTCTCTGCTAGAGCTCGAAGACCGAGCTCAGGCGGTTGCACCGCCTGGCAGAGCTCGAAACTTGAGCTCTGGCGGTGCTACCTCTTAGCAGAAGAGGTTGCACCGCCCAGTCTCGCTCAGATACTGAGCCCGGGGCGGTGCCACTTCTTGGCTGGGGTGGTTGCACCGCCCAGTCTCGCTGGGAGACATAGTCTGGGCGGTGCTACCTCCTGGCTTGGGCGGTTGCACCTCACACAGCAATCAGGGTCCGAATGGGTTAATCCATTCGGCCTAATTTGATTCTTTCAGGGGCCCAATTGCCCCAAGATTAAGCTAATTGGATCACCTCCCATTTCTAACTTAATCAATGTGCTAACTACGATTATTTCCTAAGACATATTCTGCAGCTTGCTCCGGTGCGTCAATTGCTTCTTCCGGCAAGTTTCCAGCGAACTTCTGTCGATCATCCGACGAACCCTCGGTGATCCTCCTGCGGACTTCCGGCAAACTCCTGGACTTGCGACGATCCACTTGGCAAGTTCCGACGAGCTCCTTTGGCAAGCTTTTGGACTTCTCGGATTTGTTCCTGCAGAACCTCCGACGATTATCCGAACTTCCGTCGAGCTCTTGAACTCCCAACGTGATCATTGTCATGACTCCGGCGCAACTCCTGCTACATGTCTTACTTTAATCGTAGTTAATCCTGCACACTTATCTCAACACACAGATTAGACATACAATTGACAATTGATTTCATCATCAAAATCCAAGATTCAACAGTCTCAATAAGCTCTACTGAATCAGCAATCTCGTATACAGCAATCTTCTTATCAGCTTGAACTTCTGGAGTAAAGAATTCCAAGCTTAGATCCGGACTTCCAATTGGAGCCTTGAAGAGGCTAGTCCAAGGCCGAGGGTCACTGGAAATGAGAGCAGGCTACCGCGATCTAGAGCGCGACCTACTTCGATGCTGCTTCATCGAAGGAGTTTCTCTCTGGAGAGGATATGGTGGAGGAGTAGATTGAGGGGTAACAGTAGGGAGTGTTGCCATCATATCAACCCTCCCGCCACCGTCGCCAGCCCTAGGGGCCATCGCTGCCATGTTTGATCCCTCTTCTGTTCGCCGCTACAGAATCGTCGCCATAGGGAAAAGCCACCACTGCAGTATATTAGATCGCCGCTACAGTACCGTCGCCCTTGGGAGATCTAGTCGCTGCTACAGTATCGTCGCCCTTAGGAAGAAGCCGATGCTACAGGAGATCCGATCACCACTACAATAAGGGAGATCAGATTTCTGCTACAGTACCGTCGCCCGTGGGAGAAAGCCAACGCTGCAGGAATCAGATCACCCTAGGGAGATCTCATCGCCGCTATAGTGTTATCGCCACTACAGTACCATTGTCCTAGATCTAGTCGTTGCTACAGTGTCATCGCCACCGCTATAGTACCATCGCCTTTGGGAGATCTGATCGCCGCTATAGTGACATCGCCGTCGCCTGTGGGAGAAAGCCGACGCTGCAGGAGTTAGATCACCTTAGGGAGATCTGGTCGCCGCTACAGTACCGTCGCCCTAGATCTGGTCGCCGCTATAGTATCGTCGCCCTTGGGGAGAAACCGACGCTGTAGGAGATCAGATCACCACTACAGTAAGGGAGATCAGATTGCTGCTACAGTGCCGTCGCCCGTGGGAGAAAGCCAACACTGCAGGAGTCAAATCGCCCTAGGGAGATCTAGTCGCCGCTACAGTGTTGTCGCCGCTACAGTGTTGTCACCTCGGAGTACTCCAAATCAGGCTACTTTCATCAAAGGGAGAAGTATACATCATAATATTCTGCTTGCTAATGACTTGGTCAAGGATCTGCACTCAAAAGCAAAAGAGACAAAAATCTATTTTAAAGCTGATCTATGAAAAGCCTTTGACTCAGTTAATAGGAACTTTATCTATAAGATGCTCCACGGTATCAACTTCCCTCAGCAATGGGTTAATTGGAATCAATGTTGCTTAGAAACTCCAAAGTTTTCAATACTCTTCAACGGCTCACCTATTGGTTTTTTTAGGAGCAAGAATGACATCCGACAAGGCGATCCACTCTCTCCATATCTCTTTACAATTGCAATGGAAGGACTTAGCTATATGTTGGAATATGCGGTCTCTGATGGTAGTATTAAGGTAACCCATGCTGGCCCTATTCATATATCACATATAATCTTTACAGATGATCTTCTTATCTTTCTTCAGAATGATTTAACTTCAGTAAGAAACCTGGCAACTATTTTGAATGATTTTGGTATAGTTTCTAGCCTTCAGTTAAATCATGCGAAAAGTAAAGTCTACATGAGCCCTTGTATTGAGAACAAAAATGTTATTGCACATACCCTAGGGGTTAGTGAGGGAAATCTGCCAGTTACATATCTTGGTCTCCCACTCATATCTACTAGCATTCACAAAACCCACTGTCAGCCTATTGTTAGAACCCTTGCAGATTCTAAACTTGGGGTTGATCTCTTTAGGGGATCGGCCTCCTTGGAACTCTATAGGGGTTCCTCCCTCCAAGTTGCTGCTCAAAGGCTGCAGAAAAGATTCATCTATTGCTTAAGAAAAGAGAAGGAATACATGACTATTTATAGGGCTTCTAAACCCTAACTCCTAATAGGACTTCTACTTAAGACTCTTACACTCTAACCAACTCCTAATAGGACTCCTACTCAAGACTCCTATTCCCTTACAACTCCTAATTCTTCTCTAAGAAAAATCCTCCTACATGAATGCCCCTCTCAATTAGGACTCTCCTAGCTAGAGTCATAATAGAATGTCCCTCTCAATTAGGACTCTCCTAGCTAGAGTCCTAACATTTTTACATGAATGTCCCTCTCAATTAGGACTCTCCAAGCTAGAGTCCTAACAGACCCGCCCTCTTCAAATCAGCCTTGTCCTCGAGGTTGATGATTCATGAATTCTGGGAATTTGATCTTCAAGTCGTCATAGTTCTCCCAAGTGGCATCTTCTTTTGGTAGGTTCGCCCACTGTATTAGCACTTCATTAGTGGGTCGTCGTCGTCGAGTCACGATCCGTCGATCAATAATGGCACTTGGTTGGGTTTGGAGTTCTCTTTGGGTAGTCATATTTGGTGGGTGGCTTTGGGCTATCTCCAAGCACTTGTTTAAAACTTCCGGTTGGCTGTTGGTTTGTAGGTGATATGTCGTACTCCTTTTCAATTTAGTACCCTGCATATAGAATAACTTTGTCCAAAATTTGCTATTGAAGATGCAAGTAGAATTTGTCACAAGCACAATGCGTCCCTTATAGTGTAATTCTTTTGAGTCCCAATTGTAATGAGCCATGGGGTTTGGTGCTTCCTCCAATTTTTTTATAATCTTATTAGTATCTGAATCTTCCTGCCATTCCATCTTAATATCCTCAAGGAAGTCGCTGGTCGGAAGTGAAACGGTCGAAACTTCAACTTGCTCGGGTAGCTGCGAAAGCGCATCTGCAAGAATATTCTCTTTCCCCTTTTTGTAAGTTATTTCAAAATCAAATCCAAGAAGTTTTGTTACCCATTTTTGCTGCTCGGGGGAAGATATCTTCTGCTCCAAGAGATATTTTAGGCTTTTATGGTCAGTCTTGATTTTAAAGTATCGTCTGATCAAGTACAATCTCCACCTCGTTGCTGCGTGCACAATGACGAGCATCTCCTTATCATATGTTGACATATTTTAATCGGAGGGAGATAATGCCTTGCTAGTGTATGCGAGTGGTCGACCATCTTGCATGAGAATGGCTCCAATTCTGACTCCAGATGTGTCGGCCTCAATAATGAAAGGTCGGTTGAAATCTGGTAGTGTTAGCACCGGCGTCGTCATCATGGCTGCCTTAAGTTTGTTGAAGGCAGCGGAGGCTCTGTCCAACCATTGGAAAACATCTTTTTCTAGTAAGGAAGTAAGTGGTGCACTGATCTTTCCATAGTTTTTCATGAACTTGCGGTAGTAGCCTGTTAAACCCAGAAAGCCATGTAGCAATTTTATGTTTCTCGAGATCGGCCAGTTTTGCATTGCTCCAATTTTGAAGGGGTCCACTGCCACACCTTCTGATATGATATGCCCAAGATATTCCACCTTTTGTTGAAGAAAGCAAAAATTCGTGGTTGTTGTGTGTTCAAAAGGTGGTTTTCCGTATGTCTTCTTCGCATTCTCGTATTTGATGATACCCGGATCAAAGGTCCAGCTTTGTAAAGATTTGTGCCCTCTTTTATCTAGCAATTCATCTACTATTGGAATAAAGTATTTATCCTTGATGATTATGCCATTGAGAGCTCGGTAATCAACACATATTCGCCTTGTTCCGTCCTTCTTGCGTACAAGTAGCACCGGCGAAGAGTAGAGGTTGCAACTTGGCCGAATAACTCCTGTTTCAAGCATTTCTTTTATAATCCTTTCTATTTCATCCTTCTAGAGATGTGGATACTAATATGGCTGAGCATTTGCTGAAGATTTGCCTTGAAGAATCATTATACAATGATCATGCCGACAGGTAAGAGGTAGGTTGCGCGGTTCGTCAAATATATTTGAAAATTCAGCAAGCAAAGGAAGTAGATTTGGATCTTCAAATTCTGTTGGCTCTCCCTTAGTTTGCTGCTCAAGTTGTACCAAAAAGCCATTGCATGCTTTATGCAAAATATTCTCCATTTGTTGTGTGCAAATCGTTGTTATGTCGCCCCCACGTTTCCCGTGCAATGTCACCTGTTTCTCCTTACTGTAAAATTTCATAATTAGTTTCATAAAATTCCAAGAAATATCACCTAATGTCGTCAACCATTTAATTCTGAGCATGGCCTCATGATTGTTAAGAGGGAGAAGGAAGAAATCTGCAATTATCTCTTGGTCCTGCAGTAATAGTTTCTCCTGCAAGCGTCTATGATCACAATTCAAAATCCGTCCGTCGGTGACCTTAACATCAAACCTACAGCGATTCTCGATAGGTAATGATATCCGAACAACAAGCTTACTATTTAGGAAGTTAGTAGTACTGCCCGTGTCGATGAGAACAGTGATTGGTTGTTGTTTGAGAAGGCCTCCAATTTTCATCGTTTGCGGGTTTGAGTAGCCAGCTAGTATATGTATCGTAACTTCGGTCGGTTGTGGCTCTTCTTCTGCATCTTCTTCTTCATGTTCAAGGCTCTCTTTTGGATGTTCAATGACCTCTTCTTCTATCGGTTCAATCATAAGAAGTCCTCCTTTACTACAGCGATGCTCACGGCTCCACGGCTCGTCACAATGCCAACATAACCCATTCGCATATCGCTCCCGAAGCTCTTCTCCTGTTAACCTCTTTGGTGCAGGGACTTGGTCGACAGTAGGGGGGGCTGAGGGCTTCAATATTACTGGTTGAGGAGCGACCCTAGTCCTCCGAGCTTCATGGTTCAATTGCTCCTCTTGATGTCGTGCGAAAGAGATGGCTGCCATAAGCGTGTACGGTTGTCACGCTTTAACTTCTCCTCGGATCTCCGGCTTCAAGCCCTCAATGAAGGTCCTCAATAGCTGTTTTTAAGACCAATCATGATTTTGATTAGATAACCTTTCAAACCTGGTTTGGTACTCCTGAATGGTGGAGGTTTGTCGGATCTTTGCTTGTTGTTCGTCAATATTCTCGTAATCGGTTGGTCTGAAGCGAATCAGCGGTTTTTCTTTGAATTGTCGCCATGAAAGGACTCCATAAGTATGTTCAAACCAGTCAAACCACTGAATAGCATCCCCTTCAAGATGTATAGCTACAATTTTCACCATAGATACATCCGCGGTTTTGTGGTACCGAAAATATCGCTCCGCGCGCGAGATCCAACCAATCGGGTCTCCTTCTTCCCATCTAGGGAAGTCCACTCTCATGCATGGATAGTTGGGGTTGGTCATAGAGCTTCCCCTCTCTTGGAAGTCATATCTTTGGGCTTGGTGTGATTGGGCAAAGCTCTCTCCTTGATATGATTTCTTCGGGCTTAGTGGTCGGCCCAATCTGAGTTCGGTAAAAAGCGTCCGAATCTTATCCTCCATTCGCGCCTCCAAGGCTTCGAATTTAGCATTGATTGCCTCCTTAGATGCCATAGTATATGGCCCCAAATCAATGATGTTAAGATCTCTCTTTTGCTGTTGGGTTAAAGGCATGTATAGGTTGAGAGAAGTGATGGTCGAAAGTGTTGGTGGATTGATGGATGTAGGCTGCGGTTTAGGCTTGTTTTGTGGCTATTTTGGGTGCAGTTTGAGGGTGTGGTTTGGTAGAGTTTTAGGGCTATGGATGAAAGTTTTGGATCTGTGGTAGATGGTAGCAAAGGTTTGACAGAAATCCGTGGAAGTTGCAGCAAGTATGTGCTGTCTTGTAAGAGTAGAATTGTCGTCGAAGAAACAATGGTTTCTCGATGTAATTTCCACCAAAAACTTGAGAGAATTGAGGAGGGAATTGATAGCAAAATCACAGTTTATATGAAAGCAAGGATATCTAATTTAATCAAGAAAATTTCGGCAGTATAACAGCAAAGAAATTGGTGCAAGTTGCAATTGCAGAATTATCGTCGAAAAATTTCAGCAGGTTACGATGAAAATTTGCAGCAACATAAAATCGTTTTTAGAGATGAATTTCTTAATATATCAATCTTAGATGGAAGCCAAGATGATATATGAAGTCTATAAGAAATTTCATTCAAAAAAGATTGCAAATAGATGGGTTAAGGCAACGATATGCAGCTGAAATTTTCTGCAGCATAGATTTTCAAGTGCAGCAGATTGGACATAAAAGATCAGTAGTTTATATTAAGAATTTTTCGATGAAACCAAAGGAAAATCTACTGTTAGGAAGTGTCAAAGATGTCATAAAAATTTCGTAGAAATTTGGATAGAAAAAGCATAGTAGCAAGATCAAACAGATGGTGCTATGCGGCTTGAATTCTGTAATTCAAGTGCAGCAGATTGGACATAAAAGATCAGTAGTTTATATTGAGAATTTTTTTATAAAACCAAAGGGAAATCCACTGTTAAGAAATGTCAAAGATGTCATAAAAATTTCGTAGAAATTTGGATAGAAAAAGCACAGTAGCAAGATCAAACAGATGGTGCTATGCGGTTGGAATTCTGCAATGTATCTTTCGTCGTAGAGATGAAAACTTTGTTACGAAAAGTTTATGCAGCAATATAAGAATGATTTTTTTTTTTTTTTGATTTTTGAATAAGGATAACTAAATTGCAGTAGTAGTAAGGTAGGAAACCAGAACCTGTTGCAATTCACGGGGAGATCGAAGGATGATCCGCGGTGGTGGAGATGATGGCGGAATTCGGTGACGATCTTTTAAGCAATTGTGGGAATTGCTTTGGATGGTTGTGGAGGGTTGATGGATGGCTGTGAAAGGGCAGCGAGACGCCAAGAACGCTGCTCTGATACCAGGTGTTAGAACCCTTGCAGATTCTAAACTTGGGGTTGATCTCTTTAGGGGATCGGCCTCCTTGAAACTCTATAGGGGTTCCTCCCTCCAAGTTGCTGCTCAAAGGCTGCAGAAAAGATTCATCTATTGCTTAAGAAAAGAGAAGGAATACATGACTATTTATAGGGCTTCTAAACCCTAACTCCTAATAGGACTCCTACTTAAGACTCTTACACTCTAACCAACTCCTAATAGGACTCCTACTCAAGACTCCTATTCCCTTACAACTCCTAATTCTTCTCTAAGAAAAAACCTCCTACATGAATGCCCCTCTCAATTAGGACTCTCCTAGCTAGAGTCATAATAGAATGTCCCTCTCAATTTGGACTCTCCTAGCTAGAGTCCTAACATTTTTACATGAATGTCCCTCTCAATTAGGACTCTCCAAGCTAGAGTCCTAATACCTATCCGGCAAAAAATAAAGAATAGAATTTCCTCCTGGAAAAATAGGCTTCTTTCAAATGCAGGACGACTTGAACTTATCCGTTCGGTGTTGTACTCTTACTCTATATATTGGTCTAATGCATTTCTTCTGCCTATTGGACTTCTCCAAGATATTGAACGGTTATTAATAAACTTCTTCTGGAATGGCACAAATGATAAGACAATGTATATGGTAAATTGGGACAGCATTTGTAAACCAAAAAATGAAGGGGGGCTGAACTTGAGAAAATACTAGAGATTGGAATAAAGCATGTTTGGTAAAGCAATTGTGGGACCTTTTGTAAAACAAATGTTCCTTATGGTCACAATGGGTTTCTGCTAGGTAGCTTTCAAAGGAATCGATTTGGGAAATTTCAACAAGAACATACCACTCTGCAGCCTGGAAAGGAATTTTAAAGGCAAGGAATTGGCTAATCAAACACATTTCTTATGCAATCTCTACTGGAACTAATACTAATATGTGGTACGATCCTTGGGTGAATGGGAAAAGTATATTTCAATTATATGGTGACAGAATACGAAAAGACCTTGGGGCTCCCAAAGATTGGAAGGTTTCCGAGTTTATTGCTAATGGTACCTGGTGTCTCCCTACTCCTATTTCTCCTGAAATGTTATCACTTTGGCCGACTATCACAACTATTCTAATCGGGAACAACTACTCAGATATACTTATTTGGCTTCATGACAATGGTAAATTTAGTGACACATCCACATGGAATCAAATTAGGCAAAGAAATAACAAGTGGCTCCCAAGCAGTTGGACATGGGATCGACCTGGATCACAGAGACATTCCTTATGTACATGGAAGGCCCTTCTGAATAAACTACCTACAATAGACAATATGTAAAGAAGAGGTATCCATCATGTTAACCGATGCTCCCTTTGCATGTAGCAGAATCTTTGAGTGTCAACACACAAACAATTCTCAGCTCTTGACATCAATTTTGGTGGATTATTAGAGACTTAAGATCATGTATGGAGAACGATCTCAAAATGGAGCACCTTACACAGAGAGAAAAAGATATTTTTATCAAATTCAATTTTGCTATTAGCTAAAGATCTTGGGCATAATGTCAAAAGCTATATTCACAGGAAATCTTGGCATATCTGGACTTTAAATTTTATTTGTTGGCCACAGTTAAGAGTTATAGTCTACAACATGTGTAGTCATAACTACCGCATGAGTACTCTACGAGTTACCTAGCTTCGTCTATAACTTGTATAGATAAAGCTATTTGTAGAAACTTTACACAAAATCAATTTACTTTTACTTATAAAAAATATATATATTTTTTTTTCAGTTTTGAATGACGATGCTTAGCTTTGGCATAGAAGATTAAGTCATGCTAGTATGAAACTATTCTCTCAAATCTTATCTAAAGAACTTGTAAGAGGTTTTCCTAATATTAAGTTCGTTAAAGATAATGTGTATGATGCATATCAACTAGGAAAATAAATATAAGATAGTTTCAAACCAAATAATCAAATAAGCACCTCTAGACCATTGCAATTGATCCATATAGATTTGTTTGGACCAATTGATACATCAAGCCGGGGAGGTAGCAAATACGCCTTTGTAATTATGTACGATTATAGCATATATACTTGGACGTACTTCTTGGCACACAAAAGTGATTGCTTTAGGTATTTTTTTAAGTTTTATAAACTTATTTAAAATAAAAAAGGCTTTATGATTTCATCAATTCAGAGTGATCATGGTGGTAAATTTCAAAACTGTGATTTCTAAAATTTTTGTGAATCTAATGGACACAACCATAATTTCTCTATTCCAAGAAATCCTCAACAAAATAGAATAGTAGAAAGAAAAATAGAAATTTACAAGAAATGACAAGAACCATGTTGAATGAACATAACCTACCTAAATATTTTTGGGCCGAAGCCATTAATATGGCATGCTATGTCATGAATAGGGTTTTAGTAAGACCATTACTTTCAAAAACTCCTTATGAATTATGGAATAACAAAAAACCTAACGTTTCATATTTTAAAGTTTTCAGTTATAAATGTTTTATCTTGAATGAAAAAGATGCCTTAGGAAAGTTTGATGCAAAATCGAAGGAATGGATTTTTCTTGGCTACTCTTTTATTTTTAAAGCTTTTCATATCTTTAACAAAAGAACTTTGGTTATAGAAGAATCTATTCATGTTGTTTTTACTGAAGTTTTCGAATTTAAAAAAAATGAGTTTGATGATGATCTTAATTGTGATGCTTCGAATTTAAATGGACCCTCTCCTCCAACTAGCAACTTGGATGCATCTTCTTCTAAAATATCCTTACCCAAGAAATGGAAGTATGTAGATGCTTATCCTAAGGAGCTAATCATAGGAGACATATCAAAAGGGGTCCAAACTCGTTCTTCTATTAAAAAATTTTGTGCCAACGCCGCTTTTATTTCTCAAATTGAACCTAAATGTATTGACGAGGCCTTGAAAAATGATTCATGGGTTATCACAATATAAGAAGAGTTGAAACAATTTGAGAGAAATGAGGTGTGGAAGCTTATTCCGATGCCAAATGACCATTTAGTTATTGGCACTAAATGGATATTTACAAACAAGCAAGATGAATTTGGTATCATGGTTAGAAACAAAGTTAAATTAGTGGCCAAAGGTTTTAACCAAGAAGAAGGTATTGATTATAAAGAAACCTTCGCTCTTGTGGCACAATTAAAAGCCATAAGGATGCTCCTTGCTTATGCTAGTAGTAATAATTTTATATTATTTCAAATGGATGTTAAAAGTACTTTTCTTAATGGTTTTATTTCCGAAGAAGTTTATGTTGAACTACCTCCTGGATTTGAGAATGATAATTTTCTGAATCATGTGTTTAAATTGACTAAAGCTCTCTATGGATTAAAACAAGCCCCAAGGGCTTGATATGAGAGACAGCTCATTTCTTATCTAAAATAATTTCTCTAAAGGCAAGGTTGATACGACATTATTTATTAAAAATCTTGAGAATAATTTTACTTGTTCAAATTTATGTTGATGATATTATTTTTGGTTCTACAAATGAATCCTTATGTGAATCATTTGCCAAGAGTATGAGCCAAGAGTTTGAAATGAGTTTAATGGGCGAACTAACTTTTGTTTTAGGCTTACAAATCGAATAACTTAGTAATGGTATTTTTATTAGTCAAACAAAATATACATTAGACTTCCTAAAACGGTTTAATATAGATAGTTCAAAGACTATCAATATTCCTATGAGTACCTCCACTAAGTTAGACATGGATGAAAGTGGAGAAAGCTTTGATAAAAAACTTATAGAGGTATGATAGGTAGTTTACTCTACCTCACCGCAATTAGACCGGACATCATATTTAGTATAGGATTTGTGCTAGATTTCAATCTAATCCTAAGCTATATAATCTTAAAGTAGTTAAAAGAATTCTTAGATATCTAAAAAGGAACCCCTGATTTAGGGTTATGGTATCTAAAATCCAAAAACTTTAAATTAATTGCTTACACTAATGCGGATTTTGCTGGATGTAGAGAAGATAGCACATCCGGAACATACCAATTCTTAGGTTTTGTACTTGTTTCTTGGTCTTCCAAGAAACAAAACTTGGTTGCATTATCAATAACCGAAGTGGAGTATATAGCAGTGGATGCATGTTATGCATAAGTTGTATAGATGAAAAGTACATTAGAAGATTATAAAATTCACCTTAAGAATATTCCCACAAAACGTGATAACACAAGTACAATATGTTTAACAAAAAATCTTATTCAATACTTTATGACTAAACATATTGACATTAGGCATCATTTCATAAGAGATTATGTTAATAACCATGACATATCTTTAGAGTTTATTGATACGAAACATCAATTATCCGATATCTTTACAAAACCTTAAAATGAAGAACAATTTGATTTTATTAGTAGAGAGTTAGGGATGTTAAATTGTCCGAATGCATGAATTTATTGAATATCTTTTCTAGACCTTCTCGAATTTTTAAAGCTTTCATGAAATCTGAAATATCAATTTACTTGGTATCAAATTTATTTCATACCCTTGCTCCATCACTTAATGATTTTTGATATACTTAGTCCTTTCACTCATAGAATTCATTGAAAAATACATCTCTCACTGATTTCACTCTTGTGAATTTTTAATAAGAAATAGATTTGATTTATGAAGTTTCATTCATGGATTTTTTATCCTTCATATTAGTCCCTTCATTTTTTATCCTTCATATGATGCTCCTTTCCCATGAATTCATCAAGTTCATCATATAGATTTGATTTCGTATGAATTTTTATGAGCGAAGAATTTTATGAATTTTTAATATATGATTATCAATTGCAAAAATGGGGATTTGATTTCGTATGAATATCTTGATTCTTTTCATGAATCCCTTATTAAACTAAAAGCTTGATTCAATGAAACTCATTTATTTTCATTTGACTTGGATGAAATCCTTTTATGAATTTGGTTCTTGATAAATTCCTTCCTTACCCTTCCTCCTCTTCTTCTTATTTTTATGACAAAGGAAGAAAGAAACTTTCATATCTCAAGAAGAACCAAAAAGCTTTTGCGCATCCAAAGCAAAAATGTTAGCTTATCAAAACGTAGTTGTCATGTAAAGTTTTTGCTTGACTTCTCTTTTTTTTTTTTTTTTTTTTTGCTAACTTGGATAAATTGGTGTTAAACTTGTTGAATGATTTCCTTTTTGTTGATGACAATGGGGGAGAAATGTGTCAAATTGATAACAATGTGAAAAATAAATCGTAAATGCATCTCTCTAAGAATATGCACTTTTATTTCTTTAATTCCAAAGAATGCAGGGGCTGATTCACTAGAGAACTATCGACCCATATCTTTATGCAACTTTATTTACAAGATCATATCCAAACTGTTAGCAGATAGATTACAAAAGGTAATACACAAGATAATTAGTCCAAAATCAGGCTGCTTTCATCAAAGGGAGAAGTATACATCAAACTGTTTAGGAAGAATATTGACGTCAAAATCGTTGACGCAAAAGCGAGAAAGGGCACCAACAGTTGCTGCCCTCGATCTACGTGCGTGCAGCGCAGGGGCTGCGTCTGCAGTAGCCGGCCGGCGGCCTGCTTGTAGCAGGCTTGCTGCCGGCGGGGCTGGCAACCCACGGGCAGAGGCGCCGCAGGGCAGCGGCGCCTGCCACCGAAAGGAAGCGGCGCTTGCCGCCGCAGGGCAGCGACGCGCGACGCCTGCCGCCGCTGCTCCCGCGGGCGAAACCCCCCCACAAGGGCGGCCGCCCGGCGGTACAGCACCGCCTGTGGAGGCAGCGGCGCCCGAAGGGGGCGCCCACCCGCAGCGGCATCGCCGCCAGCGGGCGTGCCGCCTGCAGGCGAGGGCAGTGCCCTCGCCCCGCCGCACAGGCCGCCGCCGGCAGGGTGGCGGCGGCGGCAGCAGCGAAAAGGGGAAATGGCATTAGGGTTTTCTAGGCAAAAGATAGTTTTGCCCCTCGGAATTTAAGAAATTCCAGTTTTTATCTTTTGTCCAAATTACGAAAATACCCCTATAAATTCAAAAATTCCCTACATGTCCCTGATTTCAGAAAAATATTAATTAATTAAAAGGTTTAGTTGATTATTATTTTTATTATTATCTAGTAGTCCTACATGATGATGATTATTTATACATGTGATGTATGATGTGTGGACAGATGATCTTAGACCGTGTGATGTGTGTATTTGTGATTATTATTATTGAGGTCTGCGAACCTCCATTATATTTCTCGATTATTGTCGGGCCTGCGTGCCTATGATTAAGTTGTAATCACATGAGGAGGCGTAGCGGGAGCGTGGATGCGATAGCGGGACCCACGAAACGGACGATCGTGATGCATGGAGATGCATCAAGATGTCGACGGAACCGACGAGGACGAGATGGATGATCACAGGGTATGGAGATGCACCGTTACACACATAGAACTTGATGTGAGTGATTAGGCCTACTGGCTCGGGCCTAATCATATTAGTTTGTGGTCCATGATCATCTGATGTGATTGCTTATACACATACTAGATATGTATATATATTTGCATACGATGTAGATATATATTAAATATGTATATGTGTGACATGTCATATTAGGAGACCAAATTATAGAAACATCTCTCGATAATATTAAGTCGGTAAACGTGAGGCAATTAGATTGACCCACGTGGCCTTCCATCGTTATGAGTAGGAACCGATTCCCGGTGTAGGTTGAGTTGGTCGAGTCCCTCGAGACTCACCTATATCGCGATTCGCTATCTTGCTTACGACAAAGAGATGTCACCGGTAACCTGAGGGCATGGTATGCTTGGTCGAGTCCCTCGAGGGTATATCATCAAATCAGACTCATCTTGTAACGAAGGTGTTGACTTAACCGAGCATCATGGTTGGTCGAGTCCCTCGAGGCCATGGTGATTCGGAGGCCGAACAGGACGGGAATCACAAGGAGTTGTGATCGGCAAGAGTTGCCTACCTTTTAGGCTTAGTGTGATTGGTCGAGTCCCTCGAGGTTACACTAAGACGTTGATTGGATCCTGATCCCCACTAGAAGTCTGCCGGAGACTTCCGTTTCACGTGCTGAGGGTGTCGCGTGACTCGCTAGTAAAATAGTGGGAGCATATTAAGATAGAAGTTCATATCTTGATAGTTTATTTCTTGCAAAATCTGCATGTTATTCATTTCTGCTGCATCTTTATTTTCAGAAAATGTCGCTTTCAAATCCCTTACGTGACATACTTGATGTCAACTGCCTCACTGGTCCAAATTATACGGATTGGCTCCGTAACTTGAGAATTATTCTCACAGCGGAGAAAATCGTGTACGTCCTTGATATAGTGATGCCTATGCCCGAAGAAGGGGGCAAGCGAGGATGAGATCGCTCGCTACGTGAAGTACATTGATGACTCCACTCTTGCTCAGTGCTATATGTTGGGCTCTATGACTCCTGAGTTATAGAGACAACATGAAAAGATGGATGCCAGATCCATTCTCCTACATGTTCGAAATTGTTTGAGGAACAGGGAAGGACTCAACGATATGAGATATCCAAGAGCCTTTTCCGCGCTAGGATGACTGAGGGGACACCGGTTCAGAACCATGTCCTAAAGATGATTGAGTGGATAGAGAAACTCACAGGTCTAGGAATGGTCCTAGAGGATAACTTGTGTGTGGATATTGTGCTTCAGTCCCTACCAGATTCCTTTTCACAGTTCATAATGAATTTTAATATGAACAAGCTTGAGGTGACTCTCCCAGGGCTCCTCAATATGTTGAGGGAGGCAGAGAGTACTATTAAGAAAGAGAAGCCAATTCTCTACACTGGTGAGACCAGAAAGAAAAGGAAAGCAGAAAGGTCCCTTAAGAAGGGAAAAGGCAAGGGCAAATAAGGTAAAGCAAAGGTTGCTAAGAAAGACCCAACAAAGGACAAAGGCCAGTGCTTCCACTATGGTAAAGATGGGCACTGGAAGAGAAACTGCAAAGAGTACCTTGCAGAAAGGGCGAAACAAAAGCTTGATGAAGCTTCAGGTACATTCATGATCAGTCTCCATTTGTCAAAATCTTATGATAACACATGGGTATTGGATACCGGTAGTGCTTATCATATATGCAATTCGTTGCAGGTTCTGACAAGGCCTAGGAGACTTGAAAGAGGCGAGATGGACCTCAAGATGGGTAATAGTGCAAAAGTTGCTGTAGTAGCTGTTGGCGAGGTCGCCTTACATCTGCCTAGTGGAGCTTTTATTGCATTAGATGCATGTTATTTTGTTCCTTCTATTATCAAAAACATTATCTCCATTTCATGTTTAACAGTTAGTGGATATAAATTTGTTTTTGAGAACAATGGTTGTTCAATATTATTAGATGATAAGATCATCACGAAAGGAACATTGCATAATGGTTTATTTATGTTAGACACTACTCCATATATCATGAATGTAAATGTGTCTAAGAGGAAACGAGATGAAGTGAACAGTGCATACCTGTGGCATTGTAGGCTAGGTCACATCCATGAAAGAAGGATTCAAAAGTTACTAAATGATGGATATCTAGATCCATTCGACTATGTGTCTTATGCAACTTATGAGCCTTACATTCGTGGAAAATTGACCAACTCTCCATTTAGTGGAACTGGAGAGAGAGCCACTGAGTTGTTGGAACTCATACATAGTGATGTATGTGGACCCATGTCAACTCATGCCATTGGAGGTTACTCCTACTTCATTACATTTACTGATTATTTCTCAAGGTATGGATATGTGTACTTAATGAAGTACAAGTCCGAGGCTTTTGGAAATTCAGAGAGTATAAGAATGAGGTGGAGAACCAGACTGGAAAGAGTATCAAAACTCTTCGATCAGATCGAGGAGGTGAGTACTTAAGTACAGAGTTTACCTAGTTCCTCAAGAACCATGAGATATTATCTCAATGGACACCTCCTTACACACCTCAGCTCAATGGTGTCTCTGAAAGGAGAAATCGTATGTTATTAGATATTGTACGGTCCATGATGAGTTTCGATGACCTACCCATCTTATTCTAGGGATATGCCTTAGAGACCATAGCTTACCTTCTGAACAGAGTTCTAACTAAGTCGGTAGTGTCTACACCATATGAGATATGGAAAGGGAAGAAGCCTGATCTTAAGGTTGTTAAGATTTGGGGCTGCCCTGCCCACATTAAAAGACACAACCCCGATAAGTTAGAATCAAGGATAGAGCGATGCAAATTTGTGGGACACCCCAAGGAAACTTGTGGGTATTATTTCTATCATCTCGAGGACCAAAAGGTCTTTGTAGCTAAGAGAGCAGTGTTCCTTGAGAAGGAACACATTCTTGGCGGAGACAGTGGGAGAATGATAGAGTTGAGCGAGGTTGTAGAACCAAGCTCAAGCACCACTCTACAGCCCAAGTCTGTTCAGGTACCTAATACACAATTTTCAACTTTACGCAGGTCTGATAGAGTATCTCATCCTCCTGAGAGATATGTGGGACATATTAGAGGAGAGGATGTTGAGGATATTGATCCTCAGACCTACAAGGAGACTATTATGAGTATAGACTCCGGGAAGTGGCAAGAAGCCATGAATTCTGAGATGGATTCTATGTACTCCAATAAGGTTTGGAACCTAGTTAATGCGCCCGAAGGTATTGTACCCATCGGTTGCAAGTGGATCTTTAAGAAAAAGATCGGAGTAGATGGAAAGGTAGAGACCTATAAAGCAAGGATAGTGGCTAAGGGGTATCGTCAAAGGCAAGGTGTTGACTACGATGAAACCTTCTCACCCGTAGCAATGCTAAAATCCATCAGAATTCTATTGGCTATTGCAGCACACTATGATTATGAGATCTGGCAGATGGATGTGAAAACTGCATTCCTCAATGGGAACCTCGAGGAGGAGGTGTATATGATGCAACCTGAGGGATTCGTGTCCAAGAACTACCCAGATAAGGTGTGTAGGTTGTTTAGATCCATTTATGGACTAAAGCAAGCTTCCCGAAGTTGGAACATAAGATTTGATGAGGCAATCATATCTTATGACTTCGTTAAGAACGAAGATGAGCCTTGTGTATACAGGAAGGTAAGTGGGAGCGCTATCACCTTTTTGGTGTTATATGTGGATGACATCCTCATCATTGGGAATGATGTAGGAATGCTATCCACAGTAAAGACTTGGTTATCTAGACACTTCTCCATAAAGGACTTAGGGGAAGCATCCTATATCTTGGGGATTAGAATCTATAGAGATAGATCCAAGAGGATGCTTGGCTTGTCCCAGTCCAGGTACATAGAAACCATTGTCAAAAGGTTTGACATGGAAAACTACCAGAAGAAAGGGCAAACATGAATATGATACCTTATGCCTCAGCAATAGGGTCTATCATGTATGCCATGCTATGTACTAGGCCTGATATAGTGCATGCTCTGAGTGTCACGAGCAGGTATCAGGCGGATCCAGGCTTGGAGCACTGGAAAGCAGTAAAGTGTATCCTTAAGTACTTGAGAAGGACTAAGGATCTTTTACTAGTATATGGAGGTAATAGCCTTAAGGTTGAAGGCTTCACTGACTCAAGTTTTCAGTCTGATGTCGATGATAGCAAGTCAAATTCAGGGTATGTGTACACCTTGAATGGAGGAGCAATGTGCTGGAAGAGTTCCAAGCAAGATACCACTCGACCGTAGAGGCGGAGTACATTGCTGCATCGGAGGCAGCAAAGGAGGGAGTCTGGGTGAAGAAGTTCATCACAGATTTGGGAGTCGATACAGATAGCGACAAGTCGACTTCCTTATATTGCGACAACTATGGGGTGATTACTGAAATAAGGGAACCCGGGTCTCATCAGAAGTGTTCTGAGGAGGTTCCAGCTTATAAGAGAGATCATAACCCGAGGAGATGTAGTAGTGGAAAGAGTTTCATCCGAAGATAACATTGCAGATCCACTGACAAAGCCGTTGTCTCATATTGTCTTTGAGCGTCATAGGGGTCTGATGGGGATCAGACACATAGGTGATTGGCTTTAGGTCAAGTGGGAGATTGCTAGTCATAGGTGCCCAGCAAGCCAATCACGTGAGTGATAGCACGTGTGACTTGATACAGAATCTTTTTGCTTATTATATTTTGACGTATATCACTTTATAACTATTGCATAAATGCATATATATATTGTGATGTCCTTGGATTTGTGCAATGGGAATCGGATCGTGATGAGATCACGATAATGAGATCAATTCACCTTTAAACACATATCCTAAATAATCCCGGTCATAGGTTACTCGAGAGGGACATCGTGATAACCGGATAGACTGGTGTGCTGTATACCCGTCTATATGATGGATGCAGCTGGTCTCATAGCTGCTCGTGTAGGGACACTAGGGATACAGTACAGGTGCTCATTGGAGAATAAGTTCACTGATTGATCCGCTTACGGAATGCTGGATGGTTGATGATGCCTTATTGTCAGACAGCGATTCCGTAGTCCTAGTGGTGTATCTGGTCCTTAGACTTGAGACACCAAGGATGTCCTGTATGAGTGCTCCACTCTTTGATACCAAACTTATAGGTTTGGCTGTTCCCAGATCTAGTACAGCTGGTCATTGGGAGTGGTAGTCGACCTTACGAGGGCTATTGAGTGTCAATAGAGGATCATCCACTCTCGGCGTCATGAGAGGAATATCCTATGTGTTCTTGCTCAGACAAATCCCTGGCCAGGGTCATTCGGGTTGAGAGAGAAAGAGTTCTCCGGGAGAATCCGATTAGAGCGAGACTCGAGTAGAAACCGTATGGGTCTGACAGCACCATGCTCGATATACTGTCTCTGGGATATTAGATGGATGAGGGACTATAGATACATGGTAATTGAGGACAGACAGGTCCAATGGATTGGATTCCCCTGTATCGTCTGGGGACTACGGCGTAGTGGCCTAGTACGTCCGTAGTCGATGAGTCAAGTGAATTATTACAGAGATAATAATTCACTCAGTTAGAAGGAGTTCTGATAGGTATGACTCACGGCCAGCTCGATATTGGGCCTAGAGGGTCACACACATATGGTAGGCATTGCGATGAGTAGAGGTTCAGATATGAGATATCTGACGGAGCCCTTGTCTTATTGGATGCAGATCCAATACCCATTAGGGAAGGACCCATTAGGGTTTGACACGGGATCTCTATAAATAGGAGGGATTCACAGCCTCATAGGCTAGAGTCTTTGCTTGCCTTTCCTATTCTCCTCTCCCTCTCCACCTCAGAGTAGGCCTGGAGATTTGAGGAGCGTCGTCGCAACCCTGCTGTGTGGATCACCGCTAGAGAGGAGGACGCTTGACCTCCTTCACCCTCTCCTAAGGATTTGCAAGGAAACAGGGATATACGATCTCCCTAGGTAACACAATCTCTATACGCAGTTTTGTGTTTTACGGATTTTTGCGCACCAATCTTCGCACGACGACGAACATCTTTTTGGGAATCGGGGATTTTGTTTTCTTGTTCTTCCGCTGCGCATATGATGTCGCTCCCCAATGATTTCCCAACAATAGGAAGAGATATAATTTTGGATTTGTCCTTCTGTTCGCGGTGCTGTCCTTGCGAGTCGGAATGCTCAATAGTCTTCGCCACCATCGGTGCTACTACCATTAGAGAAGACTCGCTTTGTTGCGGAGGCGCTTGACGTGGTCGATAGACCTTTGTGATTTGTTTTGGAGTTTACTGACAAGCTCCATTTGCATGACCAAAAGATAAGCAATGCTGACATCATTGTGGCTTCCAGGAATATGAGACATGTACCTTCCGAGTGTTCCCGTCAAGATCACGATAGAAAACCTCATTTGGAAGATCTTCGTCAGAAGAAACTAGTACACTTGCTCGTGCAAATGCTAATCTCGTCTGAGCAGCTGTTGCTTTGTCGATGTAGAGTGGCTGTCCCAGAGTGCTGCATAACTTTGCAATAAAACGTCGACTCCAAAGATGTAGAGGAAGACCTTGAAAGAATACCCATAATGGAATAGACTGTAGGCTATCTAACTCCAAACGGACATCAGGAGACCAGCGTCGTAGAATCATTGGATGGCCGCGAATAGTCCAGAATCCTTCGAGGACCCGTTGTAAATCTTCTTCAGAGTATAGCTTGCAAACAAAGAATCCGTTCTCCAGCATATGAAGATCAAATGACGATATTCCCCATCGAGTTTTGATAAATGAGGATAGTGGGAAATAAGATGTTTTGAGACCTACCACATAGCCAACAATCGCCATAGACCATGTCTCAATAAGCTCTGCTGAATCAGCAGTCTCATATACAGCAATCTTCTTATCAGCCTGAACTTCTGGAGTAAAGAATTCCAAGCTTAGATCCGGACTTCCAACCGGAGCCTTGAAGAGGCTAGTCCAAGGCCTAGGGTCACTAGAAATGAGGGCAGGCTGCCGTGATCTAGAGCGCGATCTACTTCGATGCTGTTTCGTCGAAGGAGTTTCTCTCTGGAGAGGATATGGAGGAGGAGCCAATTGAGGGGTAACGATAGGGAGTCTTACCATCGTATCAACTCTCCCGCCACCGTCGCCAGCCCTAGGGGCCGTCGCTGCCATGTTTGATCCCTCTTCTGGTCGCGGCTATAGAATCATCTCCATAGGGAAAAACCACAGTCGCAGTATATCAGATCGCCACTACAGTACCGTCACCCTAGGGAGATCTGGTCACCGCTATAGTATCGTCGCCCTTGGGGAGAAGCCGACGCTGCAGGAGATCCGATCACCACTACAGTAAGGGAGATCAGATCGTTGCTATAGTATCGTCGCCCGTGGGAGAAAGCCAACGCTACAGGAGTCAGATCGCCCTAGGGAGATCTCGTCGCCGCTACAGTGTCATCGCCGCTATAGTACTGTCACTGCTACAGTGTCGTCGCCGTCGCTACAGTACGTCGCCCATGGGAAACAACCGACGCTGCAGGAAATCAGATCGCCGCTACAGTGTCGTCGCCTATCGCCCGTGGGAGAAAGCCGACGCTGCAGGAGTCAGATCGCCCTAGGGAGATCTGGCCGCCGCTACAGTGGTCGCCCTAGATCTGTTCGCCGCTATAGTGTCGTCGCCGCTACAGTGGTCGCCCTAGATCTGGTCGCCGCTACAGTGTCGTCGCCGCTGCAGGAGTCAGATCGCCCAAGGGAGATCTGGCCGCCGCTACAGTGTCGTCGCCGCTACAATGGTCGCCCTAGATCTGACCGCTGCTACAGTGGTCGCCCTAGATCTGGCCGCCCATACACATATATATATATATATATATATATACATATATATATACATACATACATACATACATACATACATACATACATACATACATACATACATACATACATACATACATACATACATACATACATACATACATACATACATATATATATATGTATGTATATATATATATATATATATATATATATATATATATATATATATATATATATATATATATATACATACATACATATACATGTATTTATATATATATATATATATATATATATATATATATATATATATATATGTATGTATATGTATGTATGAATACATACATACATATACATACATATATATATATATATATATGTGTGTGTGTGTGTGTGTGTGTATGCAAATATATAGTTATATGTATATACATATTTATTATATATATATGTATATACATATGTATATATATACATATATGGCCGGACGCCGAACTGTTTACCAATGACTCAAATGAAACTTTTGGTAGAATATGGGTCTTTTGGCATCCTAACTCTATTAATGCTTGGTTTATTTCTACTACTACTGATCAATTCATCTATCTTAAGGTAGAGGACAAAAAGAATGGCTGTTAATTCAATTTCATTGGTATATATGCTTCAAATAGTATGCAAGAAAGAAATACACTGTGGTTTGATCTAATTAACATTGCAGATGGCTGTCTTAATGTACCTTGGATTGTTCTTGGTGACTTTAATAATGTTTGGTACACAAATGAAAAAGTGGGGGGTAGACAGCTTTCAGAAAGTCTGCTTCAGAGTTTTAATGATTACATATATACTGTTGCATTGACTGATATGAAATCAGTGGGTAATTGGCTCTCCTGGAGTAATCAAGGTGCTGCTAACAGAAAAATAATGGCTCGACTCGATAGATGTCTGATTAACCAAGAATGGTTAATAGTTTACCCTGATTCACTTCTTGAGTATGATGCTCCATTGTTTTCTGATCATTCTTTAATGTATATAGACGTAGATAAAGCAACACCAAAAGGCAAGAAACCATTTAGATTCTTCAACATGTGGAGTACTCATCCTCAGTTCCTTGATGTTATCAGATCTGCTTGGAATGTTAATGTGCATGGATCCCCTCCCTTACATCTTATGTCAAAAGCTCAAAGCCTGCAAAGCAGCACTTAAGGAGTGGAATACAAATACCTTTGGCAATATTACCACCCGAGTTCAATTTTACAGAAAGGAACTAATAGCAATGCAACATGAGCTGCAACTTCAGCCCCATGATGAGAATCTTATCGAAAAAGAGATAGAAGCTAGAAATAACTTCATGCAAGCCTTAAAGCAGGAGGAAAGTTTTGCAAAACAAAAGTCTCGACAGCATTGGCTTACTTTAGGGGATTCCAATACTAAGTTTTTGTATGCTTCCATTGCTACTCAAAGAGCCGTTAACCGCATCAGGAAATGCAGAGACAAAGATAACAATGTTATTGAGAATTTAGATGAAGTTAAAGCATACATTGAGTAATTTTTTTATTTCTTACTCAACCAAGCGGGGCAACCTAATAATATTCATGTGGAGCCAACTAGAAAGCTTGATTCGAGTGCCATTTCTATCTTCAATGCCCCAATTACAGATGACGAAATAGTAAGAGTTGTCTTTAAGTCACCAAAGCACAAAAGCCCTGGTCTAGACGAATTTCCTGCTGAATTTTACCAAACTACATGGTCTATTATTGGTAATGATGTGATTAAAGTTTGCCAACATTTTTCTCTTCAGGTCATATTCTTAGAGAGATGAATTGCACTTTTATTTCTTTAATTCCCAAGAATGCAAGGGCTGATTCACTAGAGAACTATCGACCCATATCTTTATGCAACTTTATTTACAAGATCATCTCCAAACTATTAGCAGATAGATTACAAAAGGTAATACACAAGATAATTAGTCCAAATTAGGTTGCTTTCATCAAAGGGAGAAGTATACATCATAATATTCTGCTTGCTAATGACTTGGTCAAGGATCTGCACTCAAAAGCAAAAGGGACAAAAATCTGTTTTAAAGCTGATCTACGAAAAGCCTTTGACTCAGTTAATAGGAACTTTATCTATAAGATGCTCCACGGTATGAACTTCCCTCAGCATTGGGTTAATTGGATTCAATGTTGCTTAGAAACTCCAAAATTTTCAATACTCTTCAACGGCTCACCTTTTGGTTTTTTTGTTGGAATATACGGTCTCTGATGGTATAGTATGCAGTTAATTGGAATATGCGGTCTCTGATTGGGTTAATTGGCATCCGACAAGGCGATCCATTCTCTCCATATCTCTTTACTATTGCAATGGAAGGACTTAACTATATGTTCGAATATGCGGTCTCTGATGGCAGTATTAAGGTATCCCATGCTGGCCCTATTCATATATCACATATAATCTTTATAGATGATCTTCTTATCTTTCTTCGGAATGATAACTTCAGTAAGAAATCTGGCTACTATTCTAAATGATTTTGGTATAGTTTCTGGCCTTCAGTTAAATCATGCAAAAAGTAAAGTCTACATGAGCCCTTGCATAGAGGACAAAAATGTTATTGCACATACCCTATGGGTTAGTGAGGGAAATCTGCCAGTTACATATCTTGGTCTCCCACTCATATCCATTGGCATTCACAAAACCCACTGTTAGCCTATCTTGCAAAAAATAAAGAATGGAATTTTCTCCTGAAAAAATAGGCTTATTTCAAAAAAAAAAAAAAAAAAAAATATATATATATATATATATATATACATATATTTTTTGAATCTCGGATTTTGATGATGAAACCAATCAATATGTGTTTATGTTTTAATCTATGTTTTGAGTAACGTAGGATGCTTCGATTAGGATGAGAAAATTAAAGCAGGAAAATCATGTTGGGCCGGAGGAACATGTCAAAAGATTGGACGTCAGGTCGGTGCATCGGTCGACGTATCGAAAAAAGGCTTCGAGCCATGGATTCGAGCATCGGGCTAAGAAGAGTGGACATTGCGCCAAGGATATACTAAATGAATATGGAAGGAGATTCTCCAGGAATTTGAACTCAATAGAATGCCGCAACCAAACTTGCATCAAGAATTAGGTAACCTCATGCAATGTTTTTCAAGAAAAGGGCCTCTTACACAATTGGCAAAAGTTATATTCAGATGCGTTATTTGGTGGATTTGGAAGGAAAGATATAGCAGAATCTTTGAGTGTCAACACACAAACAATGCTAAGCTCTTAACAGAGATTATTAGAGACTCAAGATCATGTATGGAGAACGATCTCAAAATGGAGCACTTTACACGAAGAAAAAAATATATTTTTATCAAATTTAATTTTGCTATTAGCTAAATATCTTAGGCTTGATGTTAAAAGCTGTACCCACAGGAAATCTTGGCATATCTGGACTTTACATTTTATTTGTTGGCCACAGTTAAGAGTTATAGTTTATAGCATGTGTAGTCATAACTACCGCATGAGTACTCTATGAGTTACTTAGCTTCGTCTATAACTTGTATAGACAAAGCTTTTTTTTTTAATAAGTAAAAGTAAATTGATTTTATGTAAAATTTTTACAAATAGCTTTGTCTATACAAGTTATAGACGAAGCTAGGTAACTCACAGAGTACTCATGCGGTAGTTATGACTACACAAGCTATAGACTATAACTCTTAACTGTGGCCAACAAATAAAATTTAAAGTCCAGATATGCCAAGATTTTCTGTGGGTATAGCCTTTGACATCATGCCCAAGATCTTTAGCTAATAGCAAAATTGAATTTGATAAAAATATCTTTTTCTCTCTGTGTAAGGTGCTCCATTTTGAGATCGTTCTCCATACATGATCTTGAGTCTCTAAAAATCTCTGTCAAGAGCTGAGCATTGTTTGTGTGTTGACACTCAAAGATTCTGCTACATCTTTCCTTCCATATCCACCAAATAGCGCATCTGAATATAACCTTTTTCAATTGTGTAAGAGGCCCTTTTCTTGAAAAACATTGCATGAGGTCAGCTAATTCTTGATGCAAGTTTGGTTGCGGCATTCTATTGAGTTCGAATCGCTAGAGAATCTCCTTCCATATCCATTTGTATAGTCACAAGAAAAATAGAGATGGTCAATAGTTTCTTCTTGTTGCATGATGGATACCTCTTCTTTTCATATTGTCTATTGTAGGTAGTTTATTCAGAATGGCCTGCCATGTACATAAGGAATGTCTCTGTGATCTCGGTCGATCTCATGTCCAACTGCTTGGGAGCCACTTGTTATTTCTTTGCCTAATTTGATTCCATACGGATGTGGCACTTAATTTACCATTGTCATGAAGCCAAATAAGTACATCTGAAGGGTTGTTCTTGATTGGAATAGCTGTGATAGTCGGCCAAAGTGATAACATTTCAGGAGAAATAGGAGTAGGGAGACACCAAGTATCATTAGCAATGAACTCGGAAACCTTCCAATCTTTGGGAGCCCCAAGGTCTTTTCGTATTCTGTCACCATATAATTGAAATATTCTTTTCTCATTCACCCAAGGATCGTACCACATATTAGTATTAGTTCCAGTAGAGAAATGTGTTTGATTAGTCAATTCCTTGCCTTTAAAATTCCTTTCCAAGCTGTAGAGTGGTATATTCTTGTTGAAATTTCCCAAATCGATTCCTTTGAAAGATACCAAGCAGAAACCCATTGTGACCATATGGAACATTTGTTTTGCAAAAGGTCCCACAATTGCTTTACCAAACATGCTTTATTTCAATCTCTAGTATTTCTCAGGTTCAACCCCCCCCTTCATCTTTTGGTTTGCAGATGATGTCTCAATTTACCATATGTATTGTCTTATCATTTGAGCCATTCTAGAAGAAGTTTATTAATAACCGTTCAATATCTTGGAGAAGTCCAATAGGTAGAAGAAATGTATTAGACCAATATATAGAGTAAGAGTACAACACCGAACGGATGAGTTCAAGTCGTCCTGCTTTTGAAAGAAGCCTATTTTTTCAAGAGAAAATTTGAAAGAAGCCAATGTATAGACAAAGCTATTTGTAGAAACTTTACACAAAATCAATTTACTTTTACTAATAAAAAAAACATTTGATAAGTGGACTTCTCCTTTTTGTTGATGACAAAGGGGGAGAAGTATTATCATGTTATGCATGATGACATGTTGTAAATATTCATGATGAAATTTGCAACGACTTGAATTTAGCTTGAATTCAAGGTTTTCTCAATATGGTATATTGATAGAGAGAGTTTGTTTAAACTCTGGGAGTTCAGGTTAACTTCGTCATCAATTGGTTGTCATCATCAAAAAGGGGAAGATTGTTGAATCTCATATTTTGATAATAAAACCAATTGATAAGTGTTTATGATTTAATCTATATTTCGAGTGACGCAGGATCTTTCGATCAGGATGAGACAATTAAAGAAGGAAAAATCAAGTTTGGCCGGAAGAACATGTCAGAATATTGGACGTCGAGCCGGAGGATCGATCGATGTATCGACAAAAGGCTTAGGGCCATGGATTCGGGCATTGGGGCAAGAAGAGTGGATATTGTGCCAAGGATATTGGAGTTGCAGAGTCAACTGGCCGATTAGGCAATAGGCCGCAAGAGAGGACGATGCGCCGAAGAATCGGATGAAGCGTCGATGGACCGACATACCGAAAAATATGATTCAAGCTTAGTAATAATTATCTAGATCGAAGTATGTTTTACATGTGTAGGATTAACTATGATAGCATGGCTTGAAGAAAAATGAAGTCCCAAAGTCAAGAACGTGATTTCGTAGGAAGTTCGAAAGTTCATCGGAAGTCCGACGTTCGTCGGAGTTCTGCAGGAACCAACCGAGAAGTCTCGGAGCTTGCTTGAGAAGCTCATCGGAACTTGCTAAGAAATCCAGGAGCTTGCCGGGAGTCCACCGGAACATCGCTGAGAGATCATCGGAAGTTCGCCGGAAGCTCATCAGAAGAAACCGGACCTATCTTGCTTAGATTATATCTAAGGAATCATAGTTGCCACATAATTAGAGTTGTGATTAGGAGGTAATCCCATCAACTCTGTTAGAGGCCAACTGGGCCCGAAGTTAGACTAGTTTGGGCCGGATTCATGACCCAACCAGGGTGTTGAAACCCTGGCCGACGGTGGCACCACTTGGGGAACAGCACCCCAGGATTCCTGGGTAGTGGTACCGCCCAAGCTGGGCGGTGGTAACGCTAGCAGCATTGTTGCCAGCGGTGGTACCACCCCTGTTCGATGGTGGTACCGCCTAGTACCAGATTCTGCGACGGTAGTATCGCTCAAGAATGGTGGTGGTATCGCCAGTACCCAAGAAATTTGGGATGAGACCTTTTTAGACTCCAAGTTTGAATCAACTTGAAGCCTATAAATACCCCTCTCATCCTTGGTTAACTAACACAAGCACAGAGAATTTAAAAGTGAGAAAACGCTACTGCAATCTTTTGAGAAATTTCCTCCTCCACTCTAAGTTTAGAATTTTATAAGAAACGAGTGAGTGCTTGTAAGGGTTGTCTCCCAAACCTGGTAAAAGGAGAAGAGGGGTGTAAGAAGGAGGTTGATCTTCGCATATTAAAGGAAGATCGATAATGGATGCTAATGACCTCAACGGAAGAGGAATCGGTAAAGTGGATGTAGGTCACGATGATCGAACCACTCTAAAATCTGGTTTGCATTTACTTCTTGCTATTTATCTTTATTACAAACTGAATTCCTCCTTCACTATGTTTCAGTACAATTTCAAGTTACCATCTTTACAAAACCAGTTTTAATCGTACGAAGGTTTTTGAAGTTGTGATTTTATAGCTGCATTAATTTACCCCCCGCTCTTAGTGCTGACTCGTTTCTAATAGGCCTGGGCTGGGCTGTACCACTGGTTAGGAGACTTTGTCTAGGTGGTACCATGTTAGGACTCTAGCTAGGAGAGTGCAAATTGAGAGGGACATTAATGTAAAACCTACCTAAGCCGACTCCTATTAAAGAGGTGAAGTGGCCGGCTAGGGTTAGGAGGTTATTTCTTAGAGAAAAATAAGGAGTTGTAAAGGAATAGGAGTCTTGAGTAGGAGTCCTATTAGGAGTTGGTTAGAAGTATGAGTCTTGAGTAGGAGTCCTATTAGGAGTTGGTTAGAAGTAGGAGTCTTAAGTAAGAGTCCTATTAGGAGTTAGGGTTTAGAAGCCCTATAAATAGTCATGTATTCCATCTCTTTTCATAAGCAATAGATGAATCTTTTCTGCAGTCTTTGAGCAGCAACTTGGAGGGAGGAACCCCTATAGAGTTCCAATGAGGCCGATCCCCTAAAGAGATCAACCCCAAGTTTAGAATCTGCAAGGGTTCTAACACTTGGTATCAGAGCAGCGTTCTTGGCGTCTCGCTCCCTTCCACAGCCATCTATCAACCCTCCACAACCATCCAAAGCAATTCCCACAATTGCTTAAAAGATCGTCGCCGAATTCCACCATTATCTCCACAACCACGGATCATCCTTTGATCTCCCCGTGAATTGCAATAGGTTCTGGTCTACTACCTTACTGCTACTGTAATTTAGTTATCCTTATTCAAAAATCCAAAAAAAATTTAAAAATTGTTCCTATATTGCTGCATAAACTTTTCGTCACAAAATTTTCATCTCTACGACGAAAGATACATTGCAGAATTCTAACTGCATAGCACCATCTGTTTGATCTTGCTACTATGCTTTTTCTATCCAAATTTTTATGAAATTTTTATGACATCTTTGACATTTCCTAATAGTAGATTTCCCGTTGGTTTCATCGAAAAATTCTCAATATAAACTACTGATCTTTTATGTCCAATCTGCTACACTTGAAAATCTATGCTGTAGAAAATTTCAGCCGCATATTGTTGCCTTAACCCGTCTATTTGCAATCTTTTTTGAATGAAATTTCTTATACACTTCATAGATCATTTTGGCTTCCATCTAAGATTGATCTATTGAGAAATTCATCTCTAAAAATGATTTTGAGTTACTGCAAATTTCCGTCGTAAATCGCTGAAATTTTTCGACGAGAATTCTGTAATCGCAACTTGCACCAATTTCCTTGCTATTATACTGCCGAAATTTTCTTGATTAAATTATACATCCTTGCTGTCATATAAACTGTGATTTTGCTATCAATTCCCTATTCAATTCACTCAAGTTTTTGGTGGAAATTACGTCGAGAAACCATTGTTTCTTCGACGATAATTCTACTCTTACAAAACAGCACATACTTGCTGCAACTTCCACTTATTTCTATCAAACCATTGCTACCATCTACCATAGATCCAAAACTTTCATCCACAGCACTAAAACTCTACTAAACCACACCCTCAAACTGCATCCAAAACAGCCATAAAACAAGCCTAAACCGCAGCCTACATCTACCAATCCACCAACCCTTTCGACCATCACCTCTCTTAACCTTTACATGCCTTTAACCTAATAACAAAAGAGAGATCATAACATCACAGATTTGGAGGCATATACTATGGCATTTGAGGAGGCAATCAATGCTAAATTCGAAGCCTTTGAGGCACGAATGGAGGATACGATTCGGACACTCTTTACTGAACTTAGATTGGGCCGACCACTAAGCCCGAAGAAATCACATCAAGGAGAGAGCTCTGCACAATCGCACCAAGCCCGAAGAGATGACTTCCAAAAGAGGGGAGGTTCTATGATCGATCCCAACTATCCACGTATGAGGGTGGACTTCCGTAGATGGGAAGGAGACCCGATTAGTTGGATATCGCGTGCGGAGCGATATTTTTGGTACCACAAAACCGCGGACGTATCTATGGTGAAAATTGCAGCTATACTGTTAGGACTCTAGCTAGGAGAGTCCTAATTGAGAGGGATATTCTGTTAGAACTCTGTTAGGACTCTAGCTAGGAGAGTCCTAATTGAAAGGGACATTCTGTTAGGACCCTAGCTAGGAGAGTCCTAATTGAGAGGGACTTTTATGTATGAGGTTTTTTCTTAAAGAAGAATTAGGAGTTGTAGGGAATAGGAGTCTTGAGTAGGAGTCCTATTAGGAGTTGGTTAGAAGTAAGAGTCTTAAGTAGGAGTCCTATTAGGAGTTAGGGTTTAGAAGTCCTATAAATAGTCATGTATTCCTCCTCTTTTCACAAGCAATAGATGAATCTTTTCTGCAGCCTTTGAGCAGCAACTTGGAGGGAGGAACCCCTATAGAGTTCCAAGGAGGCCGATCTCCTAAAGAGATCAACACCAGGTTTAGAATCTGCAAGGGTTCTATCACCTGGTATTAGAGCAGCATTCTTGGCATCTCGCTGCCCTTCCACTGCCATCCATTAACCCTCCACAACTGTCCAAAGCAATTCCCACAATTGCTTAAAAGATCGTCGCCAAATTCCGTCATCATCTCCACCACCGCGGATCATCCCGTGAATTGCAATAGGTTTCGGTTTCCTACCTTACTGCTACTGCAATTTAGTTATCCCTATCCGAAAATCCAAAAAAAAAAAAAATTTGTTCCTATATTGCTGCATAAACTTTTCGTCACCAAGTTTTCATCTCTACAACGAAAGATACATTGTAGAATTTTAGTCGCATAGCACTGTTTGTTTGATCTTGATACTATATTTTCTCTGTCATATAAACTAAGATATTACTGTCAATTCCCTCCTCAAATCTCTCAAATTTTTGGTGGAGATTTCGTCGAGAAACTGCTGTTTCTTAGACGATAATTCTGCTCTTACAAGACAACACAATTCTGTAGCAAACTTTCACTGATTTCTATCAAACCTATACATGCCTTTAACCCATCAACAAAAGAGAGATCTTAACATCACAGATTTGGAGTCATATACTATGGCATCTGAGGAGGCAATCAATGCTAAATTTGAAGCCTTTGAGGCATGAATGAAGGATAAGATTCGGACTCTCCTTACCGAATTCAATTTGGGCCGACCACCAATGATACTGGGAAGCGTAAAAATGCAGAATAGATTTCGAAAGAACACCAATAGAATAGTTATACAGATAGAAAATATCACAGAAGGCAATGAACGAACTCTTGAAGAAACTTCAGTAAAACGAAATATAGCTCACCACCAAGTTTAAAAATCAAAAGGGATACAGAAGATCACCACCCTAATGATAATAAACAAGGATACAGAATTGAAAGCAAAAGGCTCATCACTCAAGGACGCATCCAAGAGATACAGAGTTCAAAAGAGTACTCCAAGAGAGCTTCTACCAATATCCTCAGTTTTCTAAAGTCCTTTCTAAGCCCTAAACCCCAAAATAAATACTAGTGCATGAAACAACCCTTCATGCATAGGAAATTTCGAAATTAAGTGCTTTACAGCTGCCAACCAACTCCATTAATGTATTCCTTAGCCATGAAGAAAAGCACCATGATACAGCTTTACAGCTGCCAACCAACTCCATTATTGCATTCCTTTGTGTAGGGAATATGCTGATGAGCTGTTTTATCTGAGTAGGCTGAGTTGAAGATTATGTAGCAATATTGTTGGTTGAAAAAAATATCATATTATCAGTATGGTTCATATGAGCAGATTGTAGCAAATTAGACACTCCCATGTCAATCTCCCCTGGTTGAAAAAGACTTGTCCTCAAGTTCTTGTTTGTTTCGTCATCATGATTATAAAAAGGACTTAAATCAGCCACATTAAATGTTGGGGATACTCCGTAATCTTTAGGTAGCTCAATCTCATAAGCATTTTTGCCAATTCTCTTAAGCACCTTGAATGGACCATCAGCCTTAGGTTTCAGTTTTCCAAATTTTCTCGGCGGAAATCTCTTCTTCCTTAGATGAATCCAAACCAAATCACCTACATTAAACTCCACAAGTTTTTTGTGTTTGTTAGCAGCTTGCATGTACCTCTCATTTTGTTTCTCAATGGTTGCTTTCACACCCTCATGTAGCTTCTTTATCTGCTTAGCTCTTTCATTAGCATCTCCACTAAATTGCTTTGTTGTAGAATGAGGGATTAAGTCCAAAGGACCAGCAGGATTAGCACCATAAACAACCTCAAAAGGACTCTTACCAAGACTATGATGCATAGAACGATTGTAGGCAAACTCAATTTGTGGAAGAATGACATCCCATTGCTTAATATTCTTGCCAACATAGCTTCTAAGCAAATTTTCCAAGCTTCGGTTTGTTACCTCAGTTTGCCTATCGGTTTGTGGATGATGCGAGCTGCTAAAATTCAAAGAAGTACCCAGCTTCCTCCAAAGAGTTCTCCAAAAATGACTAACAAATTTTGAATCTCAATCAGACACCATAGTTCTTGGAATACCATGCAATTTAACAATCTCCTTAAAATATAAATCAGCAATATGAGATGCATCATTTGATTTATTGCATGGAACAAAGTGAGATATTTTTGAAAACCTGTCAATAACAACCATGATAGAATCCTTGTTCCTTTGAGTTCTTGGCAGTCCCAAAACGAAATCAAGACTCACATCCTCCCATGGAGCATTTGGCACTGGCAATGGAGTGTACAAACCAGAATTTTGACATCTTGTTTCTGCCAAATGACACAATCGGCATTGCTTCACATATCTATCCACATCTCTGAACATTTTAGGCTAGTAGAAATTTGATTAAACAAGAGCTAGAGTCTTGTCCCTACCGAAATGTCCTCCCAAAACACCACCATGAGCTTCAGCTAGAATTACTTGTCTCAAAGAACAAGATGGAACACACAAAGCATTAGCTCGAAAAAGAAAACCATTAAAGATAAAAAATTGTTGAAAGGAACTTGATTTACAATTCTGCCATATCGAGCCAAAATCCACATCATTCTCATATAGATATTTGAATGTTTCAAATCCAACCACTTTGACTTCCATTGCTGGTAATAAAGAATGCTTTCTGCTCAATGCGTTAGCGACTACATTTTGAACACCAGATTTGTGCTTGATTGTAAAGTTGTAAGATTGTAAAAAGTCCACCCAAGCTGCATGCCTCTTGTTTAGCTTGTGCTGGTGATTAATGAACTTTAATGCCTCATGATTAGAATATAGAACAAATGGCTTGGCAAGAAGATATTAACTCCAATGAGACAAAGCTCGATAAATCGCATAAAACTCCTTATCATAAGTAGAGTATTTCTTTCTTGTATCATTCAGCTTTTCACTAAAAAATGCAAATGGCCTTCTGTCTTGAGTCAAAACAGCACCAATTCCCACATTAGATGCATCACATTCAACTTCAAACACATTATCAAAATTTGGTAGAATTAAGATAGGAGCTTCAGTAACCTTTCTTTTCAAAAGCTCAAAAGCATCGTTAGCCTCACTAGTCCATTTGAATTTGTCACATTTCAGACATTCGGTGATTAGAGCGACAATAGAGCTGAAACCCTTAATAAATCTTCTGTAAAACAAAGTTAAGCCATGGAAACTCCTCACATCATGCAATGAAGCAGGTGTTGGCCAACTGAGAATAGCCTCTACCTTACTTTGATCCATCATGATTCCATCTTTTGAAATAACATACCCCAGAAACACCACACTAGAAGTAAAGAAATCACACTTCTTTAGATTAGCATAAAGCTTTTGATGCCTCAAAATAAGAAAGATCTATTTCAGATGATTCATATGCTCCTCTTCGCTCTTGCTGTACACCTATATATCATCAAATAAACTACACCAAATATTCCAATGCATGGCTTAAGTATGTGATTCATAAATCTCATGAAGGTGCTAGGAGCATTAGATAGCCCAAATGGCATAACCAACCATTCATATAAGCCTTCTCTAGTTTTAAATGCTATTTTCCACTCATCTCCGGGCCTCATTCTTATTTGATGATAGCCACTCCTCAAATCAATTTTTGAGAAAATACAAGCACCACACAATTTGATCAAGTAAATCATCTAACCTTGGAATAGGAAAGCGATAGTCTACTGTGATTTTGTTAATGGTGCGACTGTCCACGTATATTCTCCAAGAACCATCTTTCTTAGGCACTAACAAAGCAGGAACCGCACAAGGACTCATGCTCTCCCGGATTAACCCTTTTTTAACCAATTCATCAACTTGCCTTTGAAGTTCTTCATGCTCCTTGGGACTCATTATATATGCTATCTTATTAGGTAGAACAGCCCCCGGAATAAGATCAATGTGATGCTGGATATCTCTCAAGGGTGGAAGGCCATGTGGAATCTCTTCTAGTATAACATCTTCAAACTCTTCCAAGATTTGTTTCATAATTTATGGTGTCTCCTTGTGTTGTTCATTTTCTTCTACTACTAGTAGAGCCATAACATGACCACCCTTGTTTAATTCATCTTTGCATTCACCATAGGACATAAAAGCGCTAACTTTCTTTTTTGGTGCACTGATTTCGGATGGTTGTAATTGAGCTAAAATAATTTTCTTTTCATTCACCTTGAAAGAATAAGTATGTTTGTAGCCGTCATACAACACTCTTATATCATAATGCCAAGGTCTTCCTAACAGCAAATGACAAGCATCCATAGGAGCAACATCACACCATACTTCTGTTAGAACCCTTGCAGATTCTAAACTTGGGGTTGATCTCTTTAGGGGATCGGCCTCCTTGGAACTCTATAGGGGTTCCTCCCTCCAAGTTGCTGCTCAAAGGCTACAGAAAAGATTCATCTATTGCTTATCAAAAGAGAAGGAATACATGGCTATTTATAGGGCTTCTAAATCCTAACTCCTAATAGGACTCCTACTTAAGACTCTTACTTCTAACCAACTGTTAGGACTCTAGCTAGGAGAGTCCTAATTGAGAGGGACATTCTGTTAGGACTCTAGCTAGGAGAGTCCTAATTGAGAGAGACATTCTGTTAGGAGGTATTGAGAGGGACACTCTGTTAGGACTCTAGCTAGGAGAGTCCTAATTGTGAGGGGCATTCATGTAGGAGGTTTTTTCTTATAGAAGAATTAGGAGTTGTAAGGGAATAGGAGTCTTGAGTAGGAGTCCTATTAGGAGTTGGTTAGAAGTAAGAGTCTTAAGTAGGATTCCTATTAGGAGTTAGGGTTTAGAAGCCCTATAAATAGCCATGTATTCCTTCTTTTTTCTTAGGCAATAGATGAATCTTTTTTGCAGCCTTTAAGCAGCAACTTGGAGGGAGGAACCCCTATAGAGTTCCAAGGAGGCCGATCCCCTAAAGAGATCAACCCCAAGTTTAGAATCTGCAAGGGTTCTAACAGATAGTCTTGTTAGCAATTTTGATAAATTAAAAACTGAATATCATGATAGTTTAGCTCATTGTGAAAAATGCCATGATATAAAAACTTTCCAAAAGGAAAACTTGCTACTTAAGGACACCTTGAAGAAATTCGAGGTTGGTAGCAAGTCTTTGAACATAATCCTTGCAAACAAGGGTCACGTTCCCAAAAGAAGTGGAATAGGATTTGTGAGAAGTCCTCACCAAAATCCAACCACCTTTATAGAAGGCTCCATCTTACATGTTCGACACCAAAGCAAATGCAACTTTTGTTGCAAATATGGACACAAAATGCATCAGTATCTATTCAAGAAAATTAGTCCGAACAAATTAATTTGGGTTCATAAAGGAACCATGATAAACTCTATGCAATATGATAAACAATATAGATCAGTTTTTGAGGCATCCAAAAGCGAATGGGTACCTAAAAATTATCCTTTCTTATAGAGACCATACACCATCACAAGCTAGGAGCAAGAGATGGCACCTTGATAGTGGATGCTCAAGGCATATGACCGGAGATCCATATCAATTCTCTAAGCTCTCTAGTATAGATGAAGGCTATGTCACTTTCGGAGATAACAACAAGGGTAAAATAATTAGCAAAGGAACCATAGGTAACAAATCCAACTTCTTTATTAAAGATGTTTTGTTAGTTGATGGTTTAAAACATAACATCTTGAGCATTAGTCAATTATGTGATAAAGGATATATCGTCAAATTCGAATCTAATGCTTGCATCATTGAAAAACCACACAAAAACACATCTATGATTGCATTAAAACAGAATAACATATACACCATTGACATCAATGATCTTTACAATGAAATGTGTTTCTCGGTTTTGAATGAGGATGCTTGGCTTTGGCATAGGAGATTAGGTCATGTTAGCATGAAACTAATCACTCAAATATCATCCAAAGAACTTGTACGAGGAATTCCTCATATCAAGTTCATCAAAGATAATGTGTGTGATGCTTGTCAATTAGGAAAACAAATTAAGGGTAGTTTCAAATCTAAGAATCAAATAAGCACCTCTAGGCCCTTACAATTGATCCATATGGACTTGTTCGGACCAATCTCTACATCAAGCCTAGGAGGTAGCAAATACGCCTTCATCATTGTAGATGACTATAGTAGATACACATGGACTTATTTCTTGAAACACAAAAATGAATGCTTTAGATATTTCACCAAGTTTTGTAAACTTGTTCAAAATGAAAAGGGTTTTATGTTTTCATCAATTCGAAGTGATCACGGTGGTGAATTTCAAAACTGTGATTTTCAAGAATTTTGTGAATCTAATGGATACAACCACAACTTCTCTACTCAAGAAATCCTCAACAAAATGGAGTAGTAGAAAGAAAGAATAGAAATTTACAAGAAATGGCAAGAACCATGTTGAATGAACATAGCCTACCCAAATATTTATGGGCCGAAGCCATAAACACTGTATGCTATATTTTGAATAGAGTTCTAGTAAGACCCTTACTCACCAAAACTCCCTATGAGTTATGGAATAATAAAAAACCTAATATTTCATATTTTAAAGTTTTTGGGTGTAAGTATTTTATCTTGAATGAAAAAGATGCCTTAGGAAAATTTGATGCTAAATCTGATGAAGGAATTTTTCTTGATTATTCTTCGGTTTCTAAAGCTTTTCGTATTTTCAATAAAAGAACTTTAATTATAGAAGAATTCATTCATGTTGTTTTCAATGAGATTTCCGAAATCAAGAAATATGATTTTGATAATGATGTTAATTTCGATTCTTTGAATTTAAATGAAACCCCTTCTCCAACTAGCAACTTGGATACATCCACTTCTGAAACACCCTTACCCAAGGATTGGAAGTATGTAGATGCTCATCCTAAGGAGTTAATCCTAGGAGACACATCTAAGGGGGTTTAAACACGTTCTTCTCTTAAAAATTTTTGTGCCAACACTGCTTTTCTCTCCCAAATTGAACTTAAATGTATTGACGAAGCCATGAAAGATGATTCATGGATTATCGCAATGCAATATAAGTCAAATCAATTTGAGAGAAATGAGGTGTGAAAACTTGTTCCTAGACTAAATGACCATTTAGTTATTGGTACTAAATGGGTCTTTAGAAACAAGCAAGATGAATCTGGTATCGTGGTTAGAAACAAGGCTAGATTAATGGCCAAAGGTTTCAAACAAGAAGAAGGTATCGATTATGAAGAAACCTTCGCTCCTGTGGCTAGATTAGAAGCCATAAGGATGATCCTTGCCTATGCTAGTAATAATAATTTTAAGTTGTTTCAAATGGATGTTAAAAGCGCTTTTCTTATTGGCTTTATTTCTGAAGAAGTTTATGTTGAACAACCTCCCGGATTTGAAAATAATAGCCTCCCTAATCATGTATTTGAATTAACTAAAGCTCTCTATGGTTTAAAACAAGCCCCAAGGGCTTGGTATGATAGACTTAGTACTTTTTTATTAAAAATAATTTCACAAAAGGCAAGGTCGATACTACATTGTTTATCAAAAAATTTGAAAATAATTTTCTCATTGTTTAGATTTATGTTGATGATATTATCTTCGGTTCTATGAATGAATCTCTTTGTGAATCTTTTGTTGAAATCATGAGTCTCGAATTTGAAATGAGTTTGATAAGAGAATTAACATTTTTCTTAGGCTTACAAATTAAGCAACTAAGCAATGGCAACTTTATTAGTCAAACTAAATATGCTTTAGATCTGCTGAAAAGATTTAATATGGATAGCTCAAAAGCTATTAACACTCCTATGATCACCTCCACTAAGTTAGAAGTTGATGAAAGTAGAGAAAGCTTTGATCAAAAAACTTATAAGGGTATGATAGGAAGTTTACTTTACCTCACTACAACTAGACCAGACATCATGTTTAGTGTAGGACTTTGTGCTAGGTTTCAATCAAACCCTAAGATATCTCATCTCAAAGTGGTTAAAAGAATATTTAGATATCTTAAAGGTACCACAAATCTAGGATTATGGTATCCAAAATCCGAGAATTTTGAGTTAATTGCTTATGCTGATGCGGATTTTGCTGGGTGTAGACTGGATAGAAAAAGCACATCAGGAACATGTCACTTTATACGAGATCATGTCACTAATCATGATGTAATCATAGAGTTCATAGATACTAAGCATCAACTAGCTGATATTTTTACAAAACCACTAAGTGAAGAATAATTTGATTTCATTAGAAGAGAATTAGGAATGTTAATATGTCTGAATGCATGAACTTATTCAGATTATTTTTTAGACTTTTTTGATTTAATGATCAAATCACTTAATTGCCATAATGATTTTACATAATTACATGCCTAAAATTACATGTTGGAAATTATGTGTTTTGGATACAAAAATTTCCATAACAATGAGCATGTTTTGTCTTCATGATTATATTTGAAAATCTATAGTATAGTCTTGTCCGAATGCATGAAAGTGTTAATTTCATTTTCGGATTCTCTTAACTAGTGGTATCTTAACAATCGGATTTTCTCAATACATTATTCTCTTCCGAACTTAATAAGTATATGTCATATCGAGTTTGATTCTCATCATTGATTTTTGACATATGAAATCAACTGGCAAATACATCTCTCATACACTTATCATGTGAAAAATATTTTTTGAGAAATGGATTTGATGAAATGATTCCTGCTTGTAAATTCCTTCTTATATGGATGATAGTGTTTTTACTTGTAAGGATTTGTTTCACATACATATCTTGATCATTGTAAAAATAAAGTATGATTTAATATCTCATCGATTTTAACTTCATTCAAAGTAAACTCACAAATAGCTGGTATCACAAATAGACTTCCTCCTTCATGCAAAAAGATAATAACAAATAAAAAGGAAGAAGTATTAAAAGCTATCTCCATGTCATGGTTTCCTTGAGATATTTGCATAATTAGTATCCTATCACTCACTATTGGAAAATGACATGAACCTATTTATGGCATAATTACCACACTTATGCTTAAAATTTGCTTATATCATTCTCCTTTTTGTTGATGACAAAGGGGAAGAAATATATGAATTAATGCTATGAGTGCCATATTTGAATGAGAAATATATGGATTAATGCTATGAGTGCCATATTTGAATGAGAAATATATGAATTGATGCTATAAGTGTCATATTTGCACTATGTTATTGCCATATCATGATAAAATATCAAGAACTTGCATAGCAACTTTACTTGTTGATATCTTGCCATGTGATGCTACGATTGCTAAACACTTGAAATGTTTGCTTTACGTTAAGATATCAAAAGCTTAAATTATAAATTTATATGTTGATATCTTATGTTGAACTACTACCATCATTCATATTTGAAATGTAAAACTTGAGAATGGATGTCAAGTCTTGACATCATTTTCAGTAAGATACATTATGATAGGAATCATGATGGGAGTAATTGATAAGGTTGTTAGGATCAAGAGTACTAAGAGGGGGGGGGGGGGTGAATTAGTGCAGCGGAAATCTTTCAACGATAAAACACGTTCGAACGATAAAAACGATTTCGGTGTGAAAGCCGATTCTAAGATTACTTTAACTTAAGATCAAGCGAGATGACGTTAAAATCAATCTATGAAGGCAGTTTGCAGTTATGATGAAAACCAGAATATAAGCGCAAATTGAAATACGACGTTCGTACGAAGAAGCTGATTTACGTCTAAATGCTGATTCGTAAATCACTTGATTAGGCGAGATGCAGTTTAAGCAAGGATATAAAGGAAGTTTGCAGTTATGATTGAAATCAAAACATAAACACAAACTGAAATATGATGATCGTACGAAAAAACAGATTTATGTCTAAACGCTGATTCGGAAAGTGTAAAGCTTGAAACCCGATCGTATATGCGCAGAAACCAGTAAGCTTTAGAGGAGGTTTGTAGTAAACATAATATGCTCAAAGTAAATGCAAATTGAGATTTAGAGTGGTTCGGTCAATCTTGACCTACTCCACTTTTGGCTTCCTCCACCAACGAGATCACCGACGTCAACTAGAGGCCTTCCTTCAATAGGCGAAGGCCAACCACCCTTTTACAGTTTCACTCCTTTTGACAGGCTTAGGAGACAACCCTTACAGAATTTTCTCTCCTCTCTTTACAACTCAGAACTTGGAAGAACAGAGGGAGAAGAACTTTTGGCCTTTACAACAATTTTGGGCTCTAAGAATCATAGAAAAAGATCAAGATTTCGGTGTAAGTTCATGCCCTTTCAGTGCTGAATGGGTGGGGTATTTATAGGCCCCAACCCAGTTCAAATTTGGAGCTCAAAACTGTCAATTCCCGAAATTCCAGGATCAAGCGGTTGCACCTCTTGACTAAGGCGGCTGCACCACCTAGCAGAGCTCGAAGACTGAGCCTCTGGGCGGTGCTACCTCTTGTCAAGGGCGGTTGCACCTCCTGACAGAGCTCGAAGACCGAGCTTAGGTGGTTGCACCTCCTGACTGAGGCGGTTGCACCGCCTGGCAAAGCTCGAAGACCGAGCTCAGGCGGTGCCACCTCTTGTCAGGGGAGGTTGCACCGCCCAGTCTTGCTTGGAGACTGAGCCCAGGCGGTGCCACCGCCTAGCTGGAGCGGTTGCACCTCCCAGTCTCGCTCGAAGACTGAGCCCAGGTGGTGCAACCTCCTGCCTTGGGCGGTTCAACCGCCTAGCAAAAATCAGGGTCCGAATGGGTTGATCCATTCGGCCCAATTTGGGTTTTTCAGGGGCCCAATTGCCCCAAGATTAAGTTAATGGGATCACCTCCCATTTCCAACTTAATCATTGTGCTAACTACGATTTTTCCTAAGACATTTACTGCAACTTGCTCCGGTGCATCAATTGCTTCTTCCGGCGAACTTCCGTCGATCATCCGATGAACCCTCGGTGATGCTCCTGCGGACTTCCGGCAAACTCCTGGACTTGTGACGATTCACTTGGCGAGTTCTGACGAGCTTCTTTGGCAAGCTTATAGACTTCTCGGATTTGTTCCCGCAGAACCTCCGACGACTGTCCGAACTTCCGTCGAACTCTCGAACTCCCAACATGATCATTGTCTTGACTCCGGCGCAACTCCTGCTGCATGTCTTACTTTTATCGTAGTTAATCCTGCACACTTATCTCAACATATAGATTAGATAACAAATGACAATTGACTTCATCATCAAAATCCGAGATTCAACAATCTCCCCCTTTTTTATGATGACAATTAATTGATAATGGAGTTAACCTTAACTCCCCCTATCTATATGTCATACTTGAGATAAGTCATTCTTGAATTCAAAACCTAAGAATTCAAGAGACATATTGATAAGTTAAAATCATTTGAACTTATCAATACTCCCATCTTGATTCCCATAATGATGTATCTCTCTGAAGATGATGCCAAGGCTTGACATTCATTTTCAAATATAATAAGTTTGAATGATGGTAATAGTAGCAATTCATCATATTGTAAGATATCAACATGTAAAGCTGCGAAGTAAGATTTTGATATCATTACATGATGTACACATTTCAAATATTTTAGCAAGTATTGCATTTCATCACATGGTAAGATATCAACTCGTAGAATTTCGATGCAAGTTTTTTTGTTTGATATCTTGACACGATACAAACAAGGCATAATGCAAATTAATCATAGCATCTGTTCATATATCTCTTGGTGATGCAAGCATGGCATAAGTGTTTATAGTATCAATTCATATATTTCTCCCCCTTTGTCATCAACAAAAAGCATGGTAGTTGTGATACCAGGAGAACAATATAAGCAAATTATCAAGCATATAAAGGAAGGCATGATACGTAGATTGCTTTGAATACTTCTTCCTTTTTTTGTTATAATCTTTTTGCATGAAGGAGGAAAGTCATTTGTGATACCAGCTATTTGCGAGTTTACTTTGAGTCAAGATATGTGTGTGAAACAGCTTTTTGCAAGTAAAAATACTATCATCCATATTTCAAGATGGAATTCATAAGCAGGAATCATTTCATCAAATCCATATTAGAAAAAATATTTTTCATAAGAGTGTATGAGAAACTCCGATTTTTAGCATTCCAATTGTTAAGCGAATCCGAAAATGAAATGAACTCTTTCATGCATTCGGACAAGACTATGCTACAGATTTTCAAATACAATCATGAAGACAAAACATTTTTGTATTTAACATATAATTTCCAACATGTTATTTAGGCATGTAATGGCAATCAAGTGATTTGATCATTCAATAAAGTCCGAAAAATAATTTTAACTAGTTTATGTATTCAGACACATCAACATTCCTAATTCTCTTTTTATGAAATCAAATTGCTCTTAACTTAGAGGTTTTGTAAAAATATCAGCTAGTTGATGTTTAGTATCAATGAACTCTATGATTACGTCATGATTAGCAACATGATCTCGTATAAAGTGATGTCTAATATCAATATGTTTTGTTCTTGAGTGTTGTATAGGATTCTTTTTTAAGCATATTGCACTTGTGTTATCATATTTAATGGGAATATTTTTAAGATGAACTTTATAATCTTCTAACGTGTTTTTCATCCATACAACTTGTGCACAGCATGCACTTGCTGCAATATATTCAACTTCGGTTGTTGATTGTGCAACCGAGTTTTATTTCTTAGATGACTAGGAAACAAAGGCATGTCCTAAGAATTGACATGTTCCTGATATGCTTTTTCTATCAAGTCTACAGCCAGCAAAGTTCGCATCAGCATAAGCAATTAACTCAAGATTCTCTGATTTTGGGTACCATAATCCTAGATTTGTGGTACCATTAAGATATCTAAGTATTCTTTTAACTGCTTTGTGATGAGATATCTTAGGGTTTGATTGAAATCTAGCACAAAGTCCTACACTGAACATGATGTCTGGTCTAGTTACAGTGAGGTAAAGTAAACTTCCTATCATACCCCTATAAGTTTTTTGATCGAAGCTTTCTCCACTTTCATCAATTTCTAACTTAGTGGAGGTGCTTATAGGAGTGTTAATAGCCTTTGAGTTATTCATATTAAACTTTTTTAGTAAGTTCATAGCATATTTAGTTTCACTAATAAAAATGCCATTGCTTAGTTGTTTGATTTGTAAGCCTAAGAAGAATGTTAATTCTCCCATTAAACTCATTTCGAATTCAAGACTCATAGTTTTAGCAAACGATTCACAAAGAGATTCATTTGTGGAACCAAAGATAATATCATCAACATAAATCTGAACAATGAGAAAATTATTTTCAAAATTCTTGATGAATAATGTAGTATCAACCATGCCTTTTTTTAAGAGAAGATCGTGTTTGAACTCCCTTTGATGTGTCTCCTAAGATTAGCTCCTTAGGATGAGCATCTACATACTTCCAATCCTTGGGTAAGGATGTTTCAGAAGTGGATGCATCCAAGTTGCTAGTTGGAGACGGGGTTTCATTTAAATTCAAGGAATCAAAATTAACATCATCATCAAAATCGTTTTTTCTGATTTCAGAAATCTCATTGAAAACAACATGAATGGATTCTTCAATAATTAAGGTTCTTTTATTGAAGATACGAAAAGCTTTAGAAACCGAAGAATAACCAAGAAAGATTCCTTCATCGGATTTAGCATCAAATTTTCCTAAGTTATCCTTTTCATTCAAGATAAAACACTTACACCCAAAGACTTTAAAATATGAAACATTGGGTTTTTTGTTGTTCCATAACTCATAAGGAGTTTTGGTGAGTAACGGTCTTACTAGAACTCTATTCAAAATATAGCATGCGGTGTTTACGGCTTCGGCCCAAAAATATTTGGGTAGGCTATGTTCATTCAACATGGTTCTTGCCATTTCTTATAAATTTTGATTTTTTCTTTCTACTACTCAATTTTGTTGAGGATTTCTTAGAGTAGAGAAATTATGGTAGTATCCATTGAGTTCACAAAATTCTTGGAAATCATGGTTTTGAAATTCTCCACCGTGATCACTCCTAATTGACGAAATCATAGACCCCTTCTCATTTTGAACAAGTTTACAAAACTTGGTAAAATATCTAAAGCATTCATTTTTCTGTTTTAAGAAGTAAGTCCATGTATATCTGCTATAGTCATCCACAATGACGAAGACGTATTTGCTACCTCCTAGACTTGATGTAGAGATTGGTCCGAACAAGTCCATATGGATCAATTGTAAGGGCCTAGAGGTGCTTATTTGATTCTTAGATTTGAAACTACCCTTAATTTGTTTACCTAATTGGCAAGCATCACATACATTATCTTTGATGAACTTGATATGAGGAATTCTTCTTACAAGTTCTTTAGATGATATTTGATTTATTAGTTTCATGCTAGCATGACCTAATCTTCTATGCCATAGCCAAGCATCCTCATTCAAAACCGAAAAACACATTTCATTACACAAATCATTGATGTCAATAGTGTATACGTTGTTTTGTTTTAGTGCAATCATAGACATATTTTTGTGTGGTTTTTCAATGATGCAAGCATTAGATTCGAATCTGACAATGTATCCTTTATCACATAATTGACTGATGCTCAAGAGATTATGTTTTAAACCATTAAGTAACAAAACATCTTCAATAAAGTTGGATTTGTTACCTATGGTTCCTTTGCCAATGATTTTACCCTTGTTGTTCTCCGAAGGTGACATAGCCTTCGTCTATGCTAATGAGCTTAGAGAATTGAGATGGATCTTCGGTCATATGCCTTGAGCATCCACTATCAAGGTACCATCTCTTGCTCCTAGCTTGCGATGGTATAGGTTTCTACAAGAAAGGATGATTTTTAGGAACCCATTTGCTTTTGGGTGCCTAAAAAATAGATCTACATTGTTTATCATGTTGCATAGAATTTATTATGGTTCCTTTAGGAACCCAAATTAATTTGTTTGGACTAATTTTCTTGAATGGACAATAGTGCGTTTTGTGTCCAAGTTTGCAACAAAAGTTGCATTTGCTTTGGTGTCGAACATGTAAGATGGGGCCTTTTATGAAGGTGGTTGGATTTTGGTGAGGACTTCTCACAAATCCAATTCCACTTCTTTTGGGGACGTGACCCTTATTTGCAAGGATCATGTTTAATGACTTGCTACCAACCTCGAATTTCTTCAAGGTGTCCTTAAGTAGTAAGTTTTCCTTTTGGAGAGTTTTTAGATCATGGCATTTCATGCATGAACTTAAACTATCGTGATATTCAGTTTTTAAATTATCAAAATTACAAGTAAGACTATCATGCTCCTTTTTTAGCAATTTATATTTTCTACTAATAATCTTGCATTCATCAAATAAGTCATGAAAGGCATTTAATAATTCATCAAATGATAAATCTACATCTATTAAATTTGTTACCTCCTCTCCGATGGCCATCAAGGCGTAATGAGCAACTTGCTCGGTGTTGGACTCCTCTTCTTCGGACGCGCTCGAGTCATCCCACGTTGCTTTGAGCGCTTTCTTCTTTGATATTCTCTTTTTGGCTTGGGGACAATCAATCTTGTAGTGTCCCGGCTTTTTGCACTCATAGCAAATAACTTGGTCCTTCTTGGGTTCAAGTTTATTTTTTGCGTCATTCTTAAACTTGTTTCTTTTAATGAATTTTTTAAATTTTCTTGTTAGAAGTGCTAAGTCATCGTCACAGTCCTCATCACTTGAGTTTTCTCTCAAGTGGTCTTCTGAAGTTTTAAGTGTCATATCCTTCCTGTTCTTTGGAAGGATGTCTTCTTGCTCTTTATGAGCTTTGTAAGTCATCTCGTAGGTTATTAATGACCCGATTAGTTCTTCAAGAGGGAAGTTGCTTAGATCTTTCACCTCTTGAATAGCAGTGACTTTAGGATCCCAACTCTTAGGAAGGGATCTTAGAATCTTATTTACGAGCTTAAAATCTGAAAAACTTTTTCTGAGTCCTTTTAGACCGTTGACGACATCCATGAAACGGGTAAACATGTCGCCAATGGTTTCACTCGGTTTCATCCGGAAAATTTCGAAAGAATGTAATAGAAGATTGATTTTTGACTCTTTCACTCTACTTGTGCCTTCGTGAGTCACTTCGAGTGTGTGCCAAATATCAAATAAGGTTTCACAAGTCGAAACACGGCTAAACTCATTTTTATCAAGTGCACAAAATAAGGCATTCATAGCCTTTGCATTAAGAGCGAAAGCCTTCTTCTCCAATTCATTCCAATCGATCATTGGAAGAGAAGGCTTTGAAAATCCGTTTTCGACAAGATTTCAAAGTTCAAAATCCATAGAAATAAGAAAGATCCTCATTCGGGTCTTCCAATAGGTGTAGTCCATCCTATTGAACATGGGTGGACGTGTAATAGAATAGCCCTCTTGGTTTCCGACGTATGCCATCTCTCTTGGGTTTTAATCCGTTAGAGAGTTAACCCCGCTCTGATACCAATTGTTAGGATCAAGAGCACTAAGAAGGGGGGGGGGGGGTGAATTAGTGCAGCGAAAATCTTTCAACGATAAAACACGTTCGAACGATAAAAACGATTTCGGTGTGAAAGCCGATTCTAAGATTACTTTAACTTAAGATCAAGCTAGATGACGTTAAAATCAATCTATGAAGGTAGTTTGCAGTTATGATGAAAACCAGAATATAAGCGCAAACTGAAATACGTCGTTCATAGAAGAAGCTGATTTACGTCTAAATGCATATTCGTAAATCACTTGATTAGGCAAGATGCAGTTTAAGCAAGGATATAAAGGCAGTTTGCAGTTATGATTGAAATCAAAACGTAAACGTAAATTGAAATATGATGATCGTACAAAAAAATAGATTTACGTCTAAACGCTGATTCGGAAAGTGCAAAGCTTGAAACCCAATCGTATATGCGCAGAAAGCAGTAAGCTTTAAAGGAGGTTTGCAGTAAAGATAATATGCTCAAAGTAAATGCAAACCGAGATTTAGAGTGGTTCGGTCAATCTTGACCTACTCCACTTTTGGCTTCCTCCACCGACGAGGTCACCGACGTCAACTAGAGGCCTTCCTTCAATAGGTGAAGGCCAACCACCCTTTTACAGTTTCACTCCTTTTGACGGACTTAGGAGACATCCCTTACAGAATTTTCTCTCCTCTCTTTACAACTCAGAACTTGGAAGAACAGAGGGAGAAGAACTTTTGGCCTTTACAATAATTTTGAGCTCTAAGAATCACAGAAAAAGATCAAGATTTCGGTGTAAGTTCATGCCCTTTCAGTGCTGAATGGGTGGGGTATTTATAGGCCCCAACCCAGTTCAAATTTGGAGCTCAAAACTGTCAATTCCCGAAATTCCGGGATCAGGCGGTTGCACCTCCTGACTGAGGCGGTTACACCGCCTGGCAGAGCTCGAAGACTGAGCCTCTAGGCGGTTGCACCTCCTGTCAGGGGCGGTTGCACCTCCTAACAGAGCTCAAAGACCAAGCTTAGGTGGTTGCACCTCCTAACTGAGGCGGTTGCACCGCCTGGCAGAGCTCGAAGATCGAGCTCAGGCGGTGCCACCTCCTATCAGGGGAGGTTGCACTGCCCAGTCTCGCTCGGAGACTGAGCCCAGGCGGTGCCACCGCTTGGCTGGAGCGGTTGCACCTCCCAGTCTCGCTCGGAGACTGAGCCCAGGCGGTGCAACCTCCTGCCTTGGGCGGTTCAACCGCATGGCAGAAATCAGGGTCCGAATGGGTTGATCCATTCGGCCCAATTTGGGTTTTTCAGGGGACCAATTGCCCCAAGATTAAGTTAATGGGATCACCTCCCATTTCCAACTTAATCATTGTGCTAACTACGATTTTTCCTAAGACATTTACTGCAACTTGCTCCGGTGCGTCAATCGCTTCTTCCGGCGAGCTTCCGACGAACTTCCGTCGATCATCCGATGCACCCTCAGTGATGCTCCTGCGGACTTCCGGCAAACTCCTGGACTTGCGACGATTCACTTGGCGAGTTCCGACGAGCTTCTTTGTCAAGCTTATGACCTCTCGGATTTGTTCTCGTAGAACCTCCGACGACTGTCCGAACTTCCGTCGAACTCTCGAACTCCCAACGTGATCATTGTCTTGACTCCGGCGCAACTCCTACTACATGTCTTACTTTCATCGTAGTTAATCCTGCACACTTATCTCAACATATAGATTAGATAACAAATGACAATTGACTTCATCATCAAAATCCGAGATTCAACAAATGTTAAGAGTTCTTAACTTATCAATAAGTCTATTGAATTCAAAGGCCTTGAATTCAAGTATGGCATATAGATAGGGGGAGTTAAGGTTAACTCCGTTATCAATTGATTGTCATCATCAAAAAGGGGGAGATTGTTGAATCTCAGATTTTGATGATGAAGTCAATTGTCATTTGTTATCTAATCCATATGTTGAGATAAGTATGCAGGATTAACTACGATGAAAGTAAGATATGCAGTAGGAGTTGCGCCGGAGTCAAGACTATGATCACGTTGGGAGTTCGAGAGTTCGACGGAAGTCCGGACGGTCGTCGAAGGTTCTGCGGGAACAAATCCGAGAAGTCCAGGAGCTTGCCAAAAGAAGCTCGTCGGAACTCGCCAAGTGGATCGTCGCAAGTCCAGGAGTTTGCCGGAAGTCCACAAGAGCATTACCGAGGGTTTATCGGATGATCGACGGAAGTTCGCCGGAAGCTCACCGGAAGAAGCGATTGATGCACCAGAGCAAGTTGTAGTAAATGTCTTAAGAAATATTATAGTTAGCACGATGATTAAGTTAGAAATGGGAGGTGATCCCATTAACTTAATCTTGGGGCAATTGGGCCCTTGATAGACCCAAATAAGGCCGAATGGATCAGCCCATTCGGACCCAGATTTCTTGGCCAACAATGGCACCGCCTAGGTCGGCGGTGGCACCGACCAGGGTGTTAGGATCGAGAGCACTAAGAGGGGGGGGGTGAATTAGTGCAGCAGAAATCTTTCAGCGATTAAAAAATGAAAGCTGCGTTCGTTCGATAAAAACGATTTCGATGTAAAAGTCGATTTTAAGATTACTTAAGATTCAATGTAGTTTACGTCTAAACACAATTTACGTTTAAATGCAGTTTGCGTCTAAACGCAGTTTTACGTCTAAACGCAGATTTACGTCTAAACGCAGATTTACGTCTAAACGTAGATTTACGTCTAAACTCAGTTTACGTCTAAAATGCAGTTTTACGTTTTAAACGTAGTTTGCGTCTAAACGTAGTTTTACGTCTAAACGTAGATTTACGTCTAAACGCAGATTTACGTCTAAACGCAGATTTACGTCTAAACTTAGTTTGGGCAGTTTTACGTCTAAACGCAATTTTACGTCTAGACGCAGTTTTAAAGGGATCTGAACTTAGAAACTCGTTCGTAAAAGCGCAGAAGACAGTTTTGCAGAATCAAGGCGTAAACGTAAACTGCAATGTAAATATCGTACGAAAACACCGATTTACATTTGAATGCAGATTCGGAAAGAACAGCAGTTAGAACTTGTTCGTAAAAGCGCAGAGAGCAGTAGTTATGAAGGAGGTTTGCAGTAATGATAAAGTGCTCAAAATAAACGCAAACCAGAGATTTAGAGTGGTTCGGTCAGTCTTGACCTACTCCACTTTTGGCTTCCTCCACCGACGAGGTCACCGACGTCAACTAGAGGCCTTCCTTCAATAGGCGAAGGCCAACTGCCCTTTTACAGTTTTTCTCCTTTTGACAGGCTCAGGAGACAACCTTTACAGACCTTTCTCTCCTCACTTTACAACTCAAAACTTGAAGAACAGAAGGAGGAGACTTAAAGGCTTTACAACACTTTTGAGCTCTTAGAATCACAGTAAAGATCAAGATTTCGGTGTAGGTCTGTGTCTCTTCAGTGCTGAATGGGTGGGGTATTTATAGGCCCCAACCCAATTCAAATTTGGAGCTCAAAACGATCAAATCCCGGAATTCCGGTATCAGGCGGTTGCACCTCTTGACTGGAGAGGTTGCACCACCTGGCAGAGCTCGAAGACTGAGCCCAGGCGGTGCCACCTCTTGACTGAGGCGGTTGCACCTCACTGCCAGAGCTCGAAGACCGAGCTCAGGCGGTGCCACCTCTCTGTCAGGGAGGTTGCACCGCCCAGTCTTGCTCGAAGACTGAGCTCAAGCGGTGCTACCTCTCTGTCAGGGAGGTTGCACCGCCCAGTCTTGCTCGAAGACTGAGCTCAGGCAGTGCTACCTCCTGGCTGGGGAGGTTGCACCACCCAATCTCGCTGGGAGGCTTAGCCCAGGCGGTGCCACCTCCTGGCCTGGGCGGTTGCACCTCTTGGTACAATCAGGGTCCGAATGGTTAGCTCCATTCGGCCCAATTTCAATCTTTCAGGGGCCCAATTGCCCCAAGATTAAGCCAATGGGATCACCTCCCATTTTCCAACTTAATCAACGTGCTAACTACGATTAAATCTAAGACAATTTCTGCAGCTTTGCTTCGGTGCGTCAATCGCTTCTTCCGGCAAGTTTCCGGCGAACTTCCGTCGATCATCCGATGAATCCTCGGTGATGCTCCTGCGGACTTCCAGCAAACTCCTGGACTTTGCGACGATCCACTTGGCGAGTTTCGACGAGCTTCGCTTGGCAAGCTTCTGGACTTCTCGGATCTGTTCTCGCAGAACCTCCGACGACCGTCCGAACTTCCGTCGAACTCTCGAACTCCCAACGTGATCATGAACTTGACTCAGGCGCAACTCCTGCTGCTTGTCTAACTTTCATCGTAGTTAATCCTGCACACTTATCTCAACACATAGATTAGACAACAAATGACAATTGACTTCATCATCAAAATCCAAGATTCAACAATCTCCCCCTTTTTGATGATGACAATCAATTGATAATGGAGTTATCCTTAACTCCCCCTGTCTATATGCCATAGTTGAGATAAGTCAACCTTGAATTCAAGACCCAAGAATTCAAGTGACGTATTGATAAGTTAGATCAGTTAAACTTATCAATACTCCCATCATGATACTTATGATGTATCTCTTCAAAGATGATGTCAAGGCTTGACATACATCATCAAGTTTGTATGATTGTGTTTGTAACTATTCATCATGTAGTTTGGACATTATTATATAAAGCTGTAAAGCACTATTACATGATGCACACATTTGAAATATTCTAGCAAGTTTTGCATTTTCTTCACATGATAAGATATCAACTCAGGGCATAATGCAAACTTTAGCACATGTTCATATATTTCTTGGTGATGCAAGGATGGCATAATCATAGCAGTGTTTATAGCATCACTCATAGTATTTCTAATCATAGCAGTGTTTATCAATTCATGTATTTCTCCCCCTTTGTCATCAACAAAAAGCATAGTAATTATGATACCAGGAAAATAATATTGGCAAGCTTATAGAGTAATTTTACATAGATTGCTTTAAATACTTATTCCCCTTTTTTGTAAAGATTTTGCAGGATGGAATACATACACATCACTTCATCAAATTTATTCATGAAAGTGTACGAGAAAATCTGTTTTATAGCATTCGAATAAATAAGATGCATTCGGACAAGATTTTGTTGCAGATTTTCACATAGAAACATGGCAATCAAGTGATTTGATAATTCAATATAGTCCGAAAAATAATTTTAGCAAGTTTATCTATTCGGACACATCAACATCCCTAATTCTCTTCGAATGAAATCAAATTGTTCTTCACTTAGAGGTTTTGTAAAAATGTCAGCTAGTTGATGTTTAGTATCAATGAACTCTATGGTTACATCATGATTAGTGACATGATCTCGTATAAAGTGATGTCTAATATCAATATGTTTTTTTCTTGAGTGTTGTATAGGATTCTTGGTTAAGCAAATTGCACTCGTGTTATCATATTTAATGGGAATATCTTTAAGATTAACTTTGTAATCTTCTAAAGTGTTTTTCATCCATACAACTTGTGCACAGCATGCACTTGCTGCAATATATTCAGCTTCGGTTGTTGATAGTGCAACCGAGTTTTGTTTCTTTGATGACCAGGAAACAAGGGCATGTCCTAAGAATTGACATGATCCCGATGTGCTTTTTCTATCTAATCTACAGCCAGCAAAGTCTGCATCAGCATAAGCAATTAACTCAAAATTCTCTGATTTTGGGTACCATAATCCTAGATTTGTGGTACCATTAAGATATCTAAATATTCTTTTAACTGCTTTGAGATGAGATATCTTAGGGTTTGATTGAAATCTAGCACAAAGTCCTACACTGAACATGATATCTGGTCTGGTTGTAGTGAGGTAAAGTAAACTTCCTATCATACCCCTATAAGTTTTTTGATCAAAGCTTTCTCCACTTTCATCAATTTCTAACTTAGTGGAGGTGCTCATAGGAGTATTACTAGCCTTTGAGTTGTTCATACTAAACATTTTTAATAAATTCATGGCATATTTAGTTTGACTAATAAAGATGCCATTGCTTAGTTGTTTGATTTGTAAACCTAAGAAGAATGTTAATTCTCCCATTAAGCTCATTTCGAATTCAAGACTCATAGTTTTAGCAAAAGATTCACAAAGAGATTCATTTGTAGAGCCAAAGATAATATCATCAACATAAATCTGAACAATGAGAAAATTATTTTCAAAATTCTTGATAAATAATGTAGTATCAACCTTGCCTTTTGTAAAGTTATTTTTGATAAGAAAAGAACTAAGTCTCTCATACCAAGCCCTTGGGGCTTGTTTTAAACCATAGAGAGCTTTAGTTAATCTAAACACATGATTAGGGAGGCTATTATTTTCAAATCCAGGAGGTTGTTCAACATAAACTTTTTCGGAAATAAAGCCATTTAAAAAAGCGCTTTTAACATCCATTTGAAATAACTTAAGATTATTACTACTAGCGTAGGCAAGGAGCATCCTTATGGCTTCCAATCGAGCCACAGGTGCGAAGGTTTCTTCGTAATCGATACCTTCTTCTTGGTTGAAACCTTTGGCCACTAATCTAGCCTTGTTTCTAACCACAATACCATTTTCATCTTGCTTGTTTCTGAAAACCCATTTAGTACCAATTACTAAATGGTTATTTGGCCTAGGAACAAGCGTCCACACCTCATTTCTCTCAAATTGATTTAATTCATCTTGCATTGCGATAATCCATGAATCATCTTTTATGGCTTCATCAACACATTTGAGTTCAATTTGGGAGAGAAAGGCGGCGTTGGCACAAAAATTTTTAAAAGAAGATCGTGTTTGAACCCCCTTTGATGTGTCTCCTAATATTAGCTCCTTAGGATGAGCATCTACATACTTCCAATCCTTGGGTAAGGATGTTTCGGAAGTGGATGCATCCAAGTTGCTAGTTGGAGAAGGGGTTTCATTTAAATTTAAGGAATCAAAATTAACATCATCATCAAGATCATTTTTCTTAATTTCGGAAATCTCATTAAAAACAACATGAATGGATTCTTCAATAATTAAAGTTCTTTTATTGAAGATACGAAAAGCTTTAGAAACCAAAGAATAACCAAGAAAGATTCCTTCATCGGATTTAGCATCAAATTTTCCTAAGTTATCCTTTTCATTTAAGATAAAACACTTACACCCGAAGACTTTAAAATATGAAACATTGGGTTTTTTGTTATTCCATAACTCATAGGGAGTTTTGGTCAGTAAGGGTCTTACTAGTACTCTATTCAAAATATAACATACAGTGTTTACGGCTTCGGCCCAAAAGTATTTGGGTAGGCTGTGTTCATTCAACATGGTTCTTGTCATTTCTTGTAGATTTCGATTTTTTCTTTCTACTACCCCATTTTGTTGAGGATTTCTTGGAGTAGAGAAATTATGGTTATATCCGTTAAGTTCACAGAATTCTTGGAAATCGTGGTTTTGAAATTCTCCACCATGATCGCTTCTTATTAACGAAATCATAGAACCCTTCTCATTTTGAACAAGTTTACAGAACTTGGTAAAATATCTAAAGCATTTATTTTTTTATTTTAAGAAGTAGGTCCATGTATATCTGCTATAGTCATCAACCATGACAAAGGCATATTTGCTACCTCCTAGACTTGATGAAGAGATTGGTCCGAACAAATCCATATGGATCAATTGTAAGGGCCTAGAGGTACTTATTTGATTTTTAGTCTTAAAACTACTCTTAATCTGTTTACCTAAGTGGCAAGCATCACATACATTATCTTTGATGAACTTGATATGAGGAATTCCTCTTACAAGTTCTTTAGATGATATTTGAGTGATTAGTTTCATGCTAGCATGACCTAATCTTCTATGCCATAGCCAAGCATCCTCATTTAAAACTGAAAAACACATTTCATTACACAAATCATTGATGTCAATAGTGTATATGTTATTTTATTTTAATGCAATCATAGACATGTTTTTATGGGGTTTTTCAATGATACAAGCATTGGATTCGAATTTGATAATGTATCCTTTATCACATAATTGACTAATGCTCAAGAGGTTATGTTTTAAACCATCAACTAACAAAACATCTTCAATAAAGAAGTTGGATTTGTTACCTATGGTTCCTTTGCCAATGATTTTACCCTTGTTGTTGTCTCCGAAGGTAACATAGCCTTCATCTATGCTAGTGAGCTTAGAGAATTGAGATGGATCTCCGGTCATATGCCTTGAGCATCCACTATCAAGGTACCATCTCTTGCTCCTAGCTTGGGATGGTGTGGGTTTCTACAAGAAAGGATAATTTTTAGGTACCCATTTGCTTTTGGGTGCCTCACAAATAGATCTACACTTCTTATCATGTTGCATAGAATTTGTCATGGTTCCTTTAGGAACCCAAATCAATTTGTTTGGACTTATTTTCTTGAATGGACAACAATGTGTCTTGTGTCCAAATTTACAACAGAAGTTACATTTTGCTTGGTGTTGAACATGTAAGATGGAGCCTTTTATAAAAGTGGTTGGATTTAGGTGAGGACTTTTCACAAATCCAATTCCACCTCTTTTTGGAACGTGACCCTTGTTTGCAAGGATCATGTTCAATGACTTGCTACCAACCTCGAATTTCTTCAAGGTGTTCTTGAGTAGCATGTTTTCTTTTTGGAAAGTTTCTAAGTCATGACATTTGATACATGAATTTAAACTATCATGATGTTCAACTTTTAACTTGTCAAACTCACAAGTAAGACTATCATGCACCTTTTTCAGCAATTTATATTTTTTACTGATACTCTTGCATTCGTCAAGTAACTCATTGAAAGCATTTAATAATTCATCGAAAGATAAATCGGCATTTAATAAATTTGTTACCTCCTCTCCAATAGCCATTAAGGCGTAATGAGCAACTTGCTCGGTGTTGGACTCCTCTTCCTCAGATGCGCTCGAATCATCCCATGTTACTTTGAGCGCCTTCTTCTTTGTTGTTCTCTTTTTGGCTTGGGGACAATCACTCTTGTAGTGTCCCGGCTTTTTGCACTCATAGCAAATAACTTGATCCTTCTTGGGTTCAAGTTTATTTTTAGTATCATTCTTAAATTTGTTTCTTTTAATGAATTTTTTAAATTTTTTAGTTAGAAGTGCCAAGTCATCGTCACAATCCTCATCACTTGAGTTTTCTCTCAAGTGATCTTCAGAGGTTTTGAGTGTCATATCCTTCCTGTTCTTTGGAAGGATGTCTTCTTGCTCTTCATGAGCCTTACAAGTCATTTCGTAGGTCATTAATGACCCGATTAATTCTTCAAGAGGGAAATTTCGCAAATCTTTTGCCTCTTGAATAGCAGTGACTTTGGGATCCCAACTCTTAGGAAGGGATCTTAGTATCTTATTAACAAGTTCAAAATCCGAAAAGCTCTTTCCGAGTCCTTTTAGACCATTGACGACTTCCGTGAAACGGGTAAACATGTCGCCAATGGTTTCACTCGGTTTCATCCGAGAAGTTCGAAATAATGTAACAACAAATTAATTTTTGACTCTTTTACTCTACTTGTGCCCTCATGGGTCACTTCGAGTGTGTGCCAAATATTAAATGCAGTTTCACAAGTTGAAACACGGTTAAACTCGTTTTTATCAAGTGCACAAAATAAGGCATTCATAGCCTTTGCATTAAGAGCGAAAGCCTTCTTCTCCAAATCATTCCAATCGATCATTGGAAGAGAAGACTTCGAAAATCCGTTTTCGACAAGATTCCACAGTTCAAAATCCATAGAAATAAGAAAGATCCTCATTCGGGTCTTCCAGTAGGTGTAGTCCGTCCCACTGAACATGGGTGGATGCGTAATAGAATGCCCCTCTTGGTTTCCGGCGTATGCCATTTCTCTTTGGGTTTTAATCCGTTAGAGAGTTAACCTTGCTCTGATACCAATTGTTAGGATCGAGAGCACTAAGAGGGGGGGGGGGTGAATTAGTGCAGCGGAAATCTTTTAGCGATTAAAAAATGAAAGCTGCGTTCGTTCGATAAAAACGATTTCGATGTAAAAGTCAATTTTAAGATTACTTAAGATTCAATGTAGTTTACGTCTAAACACAATTTACGTTTAAATGCAGTTTGCGTCTAAACGTAGATTTACGTCTAAACGCAGATTTACGTCTAAACGCAGATTTACGTCTAAACTCAGTTTACGTCTAAAACGCAATTTTATGTTTTTAACGTAGTTTGCTTCTAAACGCAGTTTTACATCTAAACGTAGATTTACGTCTAAACGCAGATTTACGTCTAAACGCAGATTTACGTCTAAACTTAGTTTGGGCAGTTTTACGTCTAAACGCAATTTTACGTCTAGACGCAGTTTTAAAGGGATCTGAACTTAGAAACTCGTTCATAAAAGCGCAGAAGACAGTTTTGCAGAATCAAGGCGTAAACGTAAACTGCAATGTAAATATCGTACGAAAACACCGATTTACGTCTGAATGCAGATTCGGAAAGAACAGCAGTTAGAACTTGTTCGTAAAAGCGCAGAGAGCAGTAGTTATGAAGGAGGTTTGCAGTAATGATAAAGTGCTCAAAATAAATGCAAACCAGAGATTTAGAGTGGTTCGGTCAGTCTTGACCTACTCCACTTTTGGCTTCCTCCACCGACGAGGTCACCGACGTCAACTAGAGGCCTTCCTTCAATAGGCGAAGGCCAACTGCCCTTTTACAGTTTCTCTCCTTTTGACAGGCTCAGGAGACAACCTTTATAGACCTTTCTCTCCTCACTTTACAACTCAAAACTTGAAGAACAGAAGGAGGAGACTTAAAGGCTTTACAACACTTTTGAGCTCTTAGAATCACAGAAAAGATCAAGATTTCGGTGTAGGTCTGTGTCTCTTCAGTGCTGAATGGGTGGGGTATTTATAGGCCCCAACCCAATTCAAATTTGGAGCTCAAAACGATCAAATCCCAGAATTTCGGGATCAGGCGGTTGCACCTCTTGACTGGAGAGGTTGCACCGCCTGGCAGAGCTCGAAGACTGAGCCCAGGCGGTGCCACCTCTTGACTGAGGCGGTTGCACCTCTCTACTAGAGCTTGAAGACCGAGCTCAGGCGTTGCCACCTCTCTATCAGGGAGGTTGCACCGCCCAGTCTTGCTCGAAGACTGAGCTCAGGCGGTGTTACCTCTCTGTCAGGGAGGTTGCACCGCCCAGTCTTGCTCGAAGACTGAGCTCAGGCGGTGCTACCTCCTGGCTAGGGAGGTTGCACCGCCCAATCTCGCTGGGAGGCTTAGCCCAGGCGGTGCCACCTCCTGGCCTGGGTGGTTGCACCTCTTAGTGCAATCAGGGTCCGAATGGTTAGCTCCATTCGGCCCAATTTCAATCTTTCAGGGGCCCAATTGCCCCAAGATTAAGCCAATGGGATCACCTCCCATTTTCCAACTTAATCAACGTGCTAACTACGATTAAATCTAAGACAATTTATGCAGCTTTGCTTCGGTGCGTCAATCGCTTCTTCCGGCAAGTTTCCAGCGAACTTCCGTCGATCATCCGATGAATCCTCGGTGATGCTCCTACGGACTTCCGGCAAACTCCTGGACTTTGCGACGATCCACTTGGCGAGTTCCGACGAGCTTCGCTTGGCAAGCTTCTGGACTTCTCGGATCTGTTCTCGCAGAACCTCCGACGACCGTCCGAACTTCCGTCGAACTCTCGAACTCCCAACGTGATCATGAACTTGACTCCGGCGCAACTCCTGCTGCTTGTCTAACTTTCATCGTAGTTAATCCTGCACACTTATCTCAACACATAGATTAGACAATAAATGACAATTGACTTCATCATCAAAATCCGAGATTCAACACAGGGCTCCATATCCGAGCTAGGCTGGGCGGTGCAACCACCCCTGACAAGCGGTGGAACCGCCTGAGCTCGGTCACCGAGCTCTGCCAAGCAGTGCAACCACCCTAGTCAAGCGGTGGCACCGCCTGGGCTCAGTGTCCGAGCGAGACTGGGCGGTGCAACCACCCCTGTCGGGCGATGGCATCGCCTAGAGGCTTAGTCTCCGAGCTCTGCCAAGCGGTGCAACTGCCCCTGACAGGAGGTGGCACCGCCCAGAGGCTCAGTCTTCGAGCTCTACCAGGTGGTGCAACCGCCAGACCCCGGAATTTCGGGAGATGACAGTTTTGAGCTCATAATTTAAACTGGTTTAGGGCCTATAAATACCCCACCCTTTCCTGCATGAAAGGCACCGAAAGCTTGATCTTACTCTATGATTTTAGAGCTCAAAATTGTTGTAAAATCTAGAAGTTCTCCTCCCTCTTTTCTTCCAAGTTTTGATCTTTCAAGAGAGGAGAGAAAACTCTGTAAGGTTTGTCTCCTAAGCCCGTTAAAAGGAGTGAAATTGTAAAAGGGTGGTTGGCCTTTGCCTATTGAAGAAAGGCCTCTAGTGGACGTCGGTGACCTCATCGGAGGAGGAAGCCAAAAGTGGATATAGGTCAAGATTGACCAAACCACTCTGAATCTCGGTTTGCATTTACTTTGAGCATCTTATCTTTACTGCAAACCTCCTCGGTAGATTACTGCCTTCTGCTCATTTACGAACGTCTTTCATAGTTAAGTATTTTCCGAATCGGCGTTAAGACGGAAATCAATTTTATCGTACGAACATCATATTTCAGTTTGCGCTTACATTCTTGTCACGCCCCCCGAATTTAATTCTCATTTAGGAGGTATGAACCTAACTCAAGATTGATAATATTATAATTCAACAAACAATCCAGGATCCAATCACACATTTGAGGTCACTAAGAAAAACATTCAAGTCATTCATCTCTACAATCCACAATTCACAAAACCTGTGCAGTTTATAATCATACATCATGTCATTAGAAGATTCTTAAAATCCAAAAGTAACTTAATTAAACCATAACTATATCATAAATCCATAAGCGCGGTAATTAATGCAATCACAAAACCAACATGTACTACATGTTTATATCAGTACATAGTTTAGACTTAACATTTCCAAAATCCTGACATAAGAGGTACTTTTCAAATATTTACAAGATACATCAATCTAGATTTGTCATTAATATTTCATTACTCCCAAAAAGACTTAACATAGGAGACTCTCCCTCTCCCTCTCTCTCTCGTGCATCTGTTCTTCTGCATCATCTTCTTTGATCTCTTTCAAGAAAGATACATTGCAGAAGGGGGGAAGCAGATCGCGGTCGGCGCTCTTCACCGCTAGACGACGGTGGCGGCGAGCTTCAGGTAAAGGGGCGACTGTTGGAGACCTGCGAGATCGACCAGAGGAGGGAGGTTGCACTCTCTGCTCTCCTCCTTCCTCTTACGCGAACAAGAAGAGGGGTTGTCTCTTCGTTCTTCTGCAAGAAGGGAAGAGATCTACAAGAAGAACGGACAGAAGAGGAGAAAGCTTGCTGTTGGGAGAATTCTGTTCCTCTTGCGCGAAATCGAAGGAGGGAGATCCCTCATTCCTCTCCATAGGCGAAGGGAGGAAGTGGACGGTCATCAATTCCGCTATCTGGTCTCCTTCTTCTTCTTCTTTGCATAAGGGAACGGAACCCTATCGTCTCTGCGGTCGGCGTTCTTCTTGCATTGTGAAAACAGAGGAGGGCGAAGACGAGGAAAGGGGCTGAGGTTTCTGCTCCAAAGGAGCGATTGACCAGCTGTGCTGTCAAGGAAAGAAAGCGGCGCCTTGGTTCTTCCTCGCAGAAGGGAACGGAAGAAAGAGGGGGAAACGGAACCTGTTCTGCTCTCTTCTTTCAGCGAGATCGAAGAAGGTGGGAGATCTACTCTGTTTCTCTTGAATAGAGGAGGGGTCTCCTTCTTCCTCTTCTAATCGGGAAAAAAGGAGCCCGAACAGAGGAGATCTGCTCTTCTAGCGAGATCTGAGAAGGAAGAAGAGAGGTTCTCTGCACCGCCCCCTTTCACCTGCTTCTCATCAGGGAAAAGGGGCTCGGAGGCTGATTCCTTCCAGCGGAGGTGAGGGACGCTCTGCTCTTTCAAGATCGAGATCGGTTCTTGAAACTGAAATGGGAACAGAGTGGGAGAATTCTGTTCTTCGCAGAAAGGAATGGAACAGAGGAAAATTTTCAGTTCTTCTTTCCTCTCTGATTGGTAGCAACGGGAATGCTGAAATCGAACCTTTCTCTCCTGCTCTGCTCGGTGAAACAGAGTTCCTTACAGGGGTGGCAGTTGCATAAAGGAGAGTTCCTTCTTAAAAAAAAAAAAAAAAGAAAGCGCCGAGACATGGCAGCAATGGTCCCTAGGTCTGGTGACGGTGGCGAGAGGGTAGATTCGACGGCGAGGCTCCCTTCTCAAGTTGCTCGTCCAATACCTTCTTTTCGGCGAGATGTTCCTTTGACGAAGCAGCATCAAAGTAGGTCGCGCTCTAGATCGCGACCTCCTGCTCTTATTTCCAATGAACCTCGGCCATGGACTAGCCTCTTCAAGGCTCCAATTGGAAGCCCGGACCTCAGTTTGGAATTCTTTGCTCCAGAAGTTCAGGCCGAAAAGAAGATTGCTGTGTATGAGATAGATGATTCCGCAGAGTTAATTGAGACATGGTCTATGGCGATTGTTGGTTATGTGGTAGGTCTCAAAACATCCTATTTCCCACTATCGTCATTTATAAAAACTAGATGGGGAACATCGGCATTTGACCTTCATATGCTGGAGAATGGTTTCTTTGTTTGTAAGCTATACTCTGAAGAAAATTTGCAACGGGTCCTTGAAGGGTTCTGGACTATTCGTGGCCATCCAATGATTCTACGACGCTGGTCCCTTGATGTCCGTTTGGAGTTAGACAGTCTACAGTCTATTCCCTTATGGGTATCGTTTCAAGGTCTCCCTCTACATCTTTGGAGTCGATGTTTTATTGCAAAGTTATGTAGTACTTTGGGACAGCCACTCTATATTGATAAAGCAACAGCTGCGCAGACGAGATTAACATTTGCCCGAGCATGTGTACTGGTTTCCTCTGACGAAGATCTCCCTAATGAGGTTTTTTATCGTGATCTTGAAGGGAACACTCATAAGGTACATGTCTCATATTCTTGGAAGCCACAACGATGCAAGAGTTGCTTATCTTTTGGTCATGCAAATGGAGCCTGTCAACAAACCCCGAAACCAATTAATAAGATCTACAAGCCATGTCAGATGCCTCAGCAACAAGGCGAACCTCCTCTAATGGTAGTAGAACCGGTGGTGACGCAGACGTGTGAGCATTTCGACTCGCAGGGACAGCGCCATAGACAAGACAAATCAGGAACTTTATCTCTCCCTATTATGTCGGAGCTTTCCACAACAGCCCATGGTACTCATGGACAGGAGAAGCAGAAGTTGGAAACTTCATCTCTTACTATATTACCAGATCCATCCACAACAGGAATTCCAATATCCACTCAACATGCCAACCAAGACATTGTGACTCAACAAACTCAAGCACCAACAAACATCGCCAGCAAGGATATTCTGCCACAACAAACACAGGCCCCAACAAACCTTGTTAGTAAGGATATTCTGCCTCAACTATCTCAAGCATCAATAAATCATACTAACCAGGATATTGCGCCTCAACAATCAGACTACTTGACTCAAGGTATAAAGTTTAAAAATTTGATAGCTGTGGATGAAGTGGATAAATATAGAAATAAGGCCTTAAAAGGTAAAGATATTATGCGGGAGGAAAATGCAAAACCTAAGGATAAGAAAAAGGATGGTACTATCCATTCAAAGTCGTAGAATGAATACCTTACTTTCTCTTTCTGATGAAGATAATTTGCTGGAATGTTCGTGGACTTAATAAGCCTGAAAAATGTCGGGAGCTCAACAGAATAATCAAGTCTGCCGCATGTGATATTGCTATTCTCGTAGAAACAAAAATTAAAAAATTGCTCGTTCTTGCTCAAAAGAATTTAATATGGCCGGACGCAGAACTGTTTACTAATGACTCTAGTAAAACATTTGGTAGAATATGGGTCTTATGGCATCCTAACTCCATTAATGCTTGGTTTATTTCTGCTACCAATCAATTCATTCATCTTAAGGTGGAGGACAAAAAGAATGGCTGTCAATTCAATTTTATTGGTATATATGCTTCAAATAGTATGCAAGAAAGAAATACACTTTGGACCGATCTGACTAACATTGCAAATAACTGTCTTAATATGCCGTGGATGGTTCTTGGTGACTTTAATACTGTTCGATACACAAATGAAAAAGTGGGGGGTAGACAGCATTCTGAAAGTCAGCTTCAAAGATTTAATGATTATATAAACACTACCGCATTGATTGATATGAAATCTGTGGGCAATTGGCTCTCTTGGAGTAATCAAGGCGATGGTAACAGAAAAATAATGGCTCGACTAGACAGATATTTGATTAACCAAGAATGGTTAACAGTTTACCCTGATTCACTTCTTGAGTATGATGCACCATTGTTTTCTAATCATTCCTTAATGTATACACACGCAGAGAAAGCAACACCTAGAGGCAATAAACCATTTAGATTCTTTAACATGTGGAGTACTCATCCTCAGTTCCTTGATATTATCAAATCGGCTTGGAATATTAATATACATGGTTCGCCACTTTACATCTTATGCCAAAAGCTCAAAGTTTGCAAAGCGGCACTGAAGGAGTGGAATACAAACACCTTTGGAAATATTACCACTCGAGTTCAAATTTACAGAAAGGAACTAATGGCGATACAATATGAGCTTCAACTTCAGCCCTAAGATGAGAATCTTATCTACAAAGAGACAGAAGCCAGAAGTAACTTCATGCAAGCCTTAAAGCAGGAGGAAAGTTTTGCAAAGCAGAAGTCTCGACAACATTGGCTAACTCTAGGAGATTCCAATACTAAGTTTTTCTTTGCATCCATTGCTACTCGAAGGGCCGTTAATCGTATCAGAAAATGCAAAGACAAATATGGTAATCTTATTGAGAATTTAGATGAAGTTAAAGCATACACTGAGCGATTTTTTTATTCCTTACTCAATCAAGCGGTGCAACCTAATAACATTCATGTGGAGCCAACTAGAAAGCTTGATTCGGATGACATTTCAATCCTCAGTGCCCCAATTACAGATGATGAAATTGTAAGAGTTGTCTTTAAGTCACCGAAGGATAAAAGCCTTGGTCCAGATGGATTTCCAACTGAATTTTACCAAACTGCATGGTCTATTATTGGAAATGATGTGATTAAGGCTTGCCAACATTTTTTCTCTTCAGGCCGTATTCTTAGAGAGATGAACTGCACTTTTATTTCTTTAATTCCCAAGAATGCAGGGGCTGATTCACTAGAAAACTATCGACCCATATCATTATGCAACTTTATTTACAAGATCATCTCCAAAGTGTTGGTAGATAGAATGCAAAAGGTAATACACAAGATCATTAGTCCAAATCAGGCAGCTTTCATCAAAGGGAGAAGTATACATCATAATATTCTGCTTGCTAATGACTTGATAAAGGACCTACACTCAAATGCAAGAGGGACGAAAATATGTTTTAAAGCTGATTTACGGAAAGCCTTTGATTCAGTTAATAGGAGTTTTATCTATAAGATGCTCATCGATATGAACTTCCCACAGAAATGGGTAAATTGGATTCAAAGTTGCTTGGAAACTCCAAAGTTTTCGATACTTTTTAATGGCTCACCTATTGGTTTTTTTGGGAGCACGAATGGCATCCGACAAGGTGATCCACTTTCTCCATACCTCTTTACTATTGCAATGGAAGGACTTAGCTGTATGTTGGAACAAGCAGTCTTGAATGACGGTATTAAGGTACCAAATGCTGGTTCTATTCACATATCACACATAACATTTGCAGATGATTTACTTATATTTCTCCAGAATGATCCAACTTCAGTGAGGAACCTAGCTACTATTTTAAATGACTTTGGTATGGTTTCTGGCCTTCAGTTAAATCATGCAAAAGGTAAAGTCTATATGGGTCCTTGCATTGAGGACAAGGACTTTATTACACACACTCTGGGGGTTAATGAAGGAAGTCTGCCAGTTTCTTATCTGGGTCTCCCACTCATATCCACTGGCATTCATAAAACCCACTGTCAACCTGTCCTGCAAAAAATAAAGAATAGAATTTCTTCCTGGAAAAATAGGCTTCTATCAAAAGTAGGACGACTTGAACTCATCCGTTCGGTGTTGTAATCTTACTCTATATATTGGTCTAATGCTTTTCTTCTGCCTGTTGGACTTATCCAAGATATTGAACGGCTATTAATGAACTTCTTCTGGAATGGTACAAATGATAAGGCAATGCATATGGTAAATTGGGACAACATCTGTAAACCGAAAGATGAAGGGGGGCTGAACTTGAGAAATATTAGAGAGTGGAATAAAGCATGTTTGGTACAACAATTGTGGGACCTTTTGCAAAACAAATGTTCCTTATGGTCACAATGGGTTTCTGCTAGGTACCTTTTGAAGGAATCGATTTGGGAAATTTCAACAAGAACATACCACTCTGCAGCTTGGAAAGGAATTTTAAAGGCAAGGAATTGGATAATCAAACACATTTCTTATGCAATCTCTACTAGAACTAATGCTAATATGTGGTACGATCCTTGGGTGAATGGGAAAAGTATATTTCAATTATATGGTGACAGAATACGAAAAGATCTTGGGGCTCCCAAAGATTGGAAGGTTTCCGAGTTCATTGCTAATGGTACCTGGTGTCTCCCTACTCCTATTTCTCCTGAAATGTTATCACTTTGGCCGACTATCACAGCTATTCCAATCAGGAACAACCCTTCAGATGTACTTATTTGGCTTCATGACAATGGTAAATTTAGTGCCACATCTGCATGGAATCAAATTAGGCAAAGAAATAACAAGTGGCTCCCAAGCAGTTGGACATGGGATCGACCGGGATCACAGAGACATTCCTTATGTACATGGCAGGCCCTTCTGAATAAACTACCTACAATAGATAATATTAAGAGAAGAGGTATCTATCATGTTAACCGATGCTCCCTTTGTTTGCAACAAGAAGAAACTATTGACCACCTCTATTTTGCTTGTGAATATACTAAATGGATATGGAAGGAGATTCTCCAGCGATTTGAGCTCAATAGGCTGCCGCAACCAAACTTGCATCAAGAATTAGACGACCTCATACAAAGTTTCTCAAGAAAAGGACCTCTTACACAATTGGCAAAGGTTACTTTCAGATGTGCTATTTAGTGGATGTGGAAGGAGAGATGTAGCAGAATCTTTGAATGTCAACACACAAACAATGCTCAGCTCTTGACAGAGATTATTAGAGACTCAAGATTATGCATGGAGCATAATCTCAAAATGGAGCACTTTACACGAAGAGAAAGAGATATTTTTATCAAATTTAATTTTACTATTAGCTAAAGATCTTGGCAACGATGTTAAATGCTGTAACCAATGGTAGTCTTGGCACATCTTAACATGCTCGTTACAGTTAGGAGTTAAAGTCTACTATATGTGTAGTCATAACTACCACATGTGTACTCAATGAGTTACCTGACTTTGTCTATGACTTGTATAAACAAAGCTATTTGTAGAAACATTACGCATAATCAATTTACTTTTACTTACAAAAAAAAAACACACAAACAATGCTCAGCTCTTGAAAGAGATTATTAGAGACTCAAGATCCTGTATGGAGCATGATCTCAAAACCGAGCACTTCACCCGAAGAGAAAAAGATATTTTTATCAAATTTAATTTTGCTATTAGCTAAAGATCTTGAGAATGATGCCAAATAATGTACCCACAGGTAGTTATAGTCTACAGCATGTGTAGTCATAACTATCGCATTCGCACTCTATGATTTACTTGGCTTTGTCTATGACTTGTATAGATAAAGCTATTTGTAGAAACTTTACACATAATCAATTTACTTTAAATTACCAAAAAAATTCAATTGCATACTGCCTTCTGCGAGTCTACAAACGAGTTTCAAAGTTCAGACGTAAATCTGTGTTTAGACGTAAATCTGCTTTTTGCAGATTACTTTTTGAGCTGTATAATAGCAGCACACTATCTTTATACTTCTGCTTAAACTGCTTTTGATCTAAACAAGTGATTTACGCAATCTGAGCTTAAACGTAAACTGCGCTTAGACGCAAACTGTGTTTAGACGCAAACTGCGCTTAGACGCAATCTGCGCTTAGACGCAAACTGCGCTTATACATAATCTGAGCTTAGACGCAATCTGCATTTAGACGCAAACTGCGTTTAGATGCACACTTTGTTTAGACGTAAACTGCACTTAATCATAAGTAATCTTAGAATCGGCTTTTGCATCAAAATAGTTTTTATCGAACGAACGCAGCTTTCGTTTTTAATCGCTGAAAGATTTCCGCTGCACTAATTTACCCCCCCCTCTTAGTGCTCTCGATCCTAACAATTGGTATCAGAGCAAGGTTAACTCTCTAACGGATTAAAACCCAAGAGAAATGGCATACGCCGGAAACCAAGAGGGGCATTCTATTACGCGTCCACCCATGTTCAATGGGACGGACTACACCTACTGGAAGACCCGAATGAGGATCTTTCTTATTTCTATGGATTTTGAACTGTGGAATCTTTTCGAAAACGGATTTTCAAAGTCTTCTCTTCCAAAGATCGATTGGAATGATTTGGAGAAGAAGGCTTTCACTCTTAATGCAAAGGCTATGAATGCCTTATTTTGTGCACTTGATAAAAACGAGTTTAACCGTGTTTCAACTTGTGAAACTGCATTTGATATTTGGCACACACTCGAAGTGACCCATGAATGCACAAGTAGAGTAAAAGAGTCAAAAATCAATTTGCTATTACATTCTTTCGAACTTTTCCGGATGAAACCGAGTGAAACCATTGGCGACATGTTTACCCGTTTCACGGATTTCGTCAACGGTCTAAAAGGACTCGGAAAGAGTTTTTCGGATTTTGAGCTTGTTAATAAGATACTAAGATCCCTTCCTAAGAGTTGGGATCCTAAAGTCACGGCTATTCAAGAGGCAAAAGATCTGCGAAATTTCCCTTTTGAAGAACTAATCGGGTCATTAATGACCTACGAAATGACTTGTAAAGCTCATGAAGAGCAAGAAGACATCCTTCCAAAGAACAAGAAGGATATGACACTCAAAACTTCTGAATGCCACTTGAGAGAAAACTCAAGTGATGAGGACTGTGATGATGACTTGGCACTTCTAACAAGAAAGTTTAAAAAGTTCTTTAAAAGAAACAAGTTTAAGAATGATGCAAAAAATAAACTTGAACCCAAGAAGGACCAAGTAATCTGTTATGAATGCAAAAAGCCGGGACACTACAAGAGTGATTGTCCCCAAGTCAAAAGGAGAACATCAAAGAAGAAGACGCTTCAAGCAACATGGGATGACTCGAGCGCATCCGAAGAAGAGGAGTCCAACACCGAGCAAGTTGCTCATTACGCCTTAATGGCCATCAAAGATGATGTAACAAATTCAATAGATGCAGATTTATCATTCGATGAATTATTAAATGCTTTCCATGAATTGTTTGATGAGTGTAAGACTATCAGTAGTAAATACAAATTACTAAAAAAGGAGCATGATAGTCTTATTTGTAATTTCGATAAGTTAAATGCTGAACATCATGATAGTTTAAGCCCATGCATAAAATGCCATGATCTAGAAGTTCTCCAAAAAGAAAACTTGCTACTTAAGGACACCTTGAAGAAATTCGAGGTTGGTAGCAAGTCATTGAACATGATCCTTACAAACAAGGGTCACGTTCCCAAAAGAAGTGGAATTGGATTCGTGAGAAGTCCTCACCAAAATCCAACCACCTTCATAAAAGGCTTCATCTTACATATTCAACATCAAGACAAATGTAACTTATGTTGTAAATTTGGACACAAGACACATTGTTGTCCATTCAAGAAAATAAGTCCAAACAAATTGATTTGGGTTCCTAAAGGAACCATGACAAATTCTATGCAACATGATAAGAAATGTAGATCTATTTGTGAGGCACCCAAAAGCAAATGGGTACCTAAAAATCATCCCTTCCTATAAAAACATTAAAATTTTAGGCTGGAGCAAGAAATAATATTCTGCTCCTTGATTCTCGATAGTCATAAACCAAGAGTCAAAAAGGAACTCTCAACGCTTAAGTAACAAGTGAAAGTTATGAAATCACAAATGCGACTTGGATACAACCTTATTAGAAACATATGATTCCCAAATTCACATATCCCCTTGATCTTCGAACCCGTCAACTCTATCATCTACGAATTAATTCTTGTATCATGAAGAAACTAAATATGTCATGATCTTAAAAGGGATACCAAACAAACTATCAACATACGTACGAAATACGCACGTTAAAAGATCTATCTTGATCGTACAAGAGCTTCTTCCTTAAATAAAAACTCATACGAAATCATGTAAGAAACGTTAATTGCTCTGAAATGAAAAACTCTCCTCAAGGCAAAGGCTCCCTGATCAAATCACATTAGGTGCTCACTGGCTGCAGGCGGTGGCACCTCTCCAGCTAGCGGTGGCACCTCCAGCTACCACGGGTTGCCAGCGGTTGCACCGCTCCAGCCAGAGGTGCAACCGCCCGCAACTCTACCTTTTTAAACCCACGCTAGGGTCGGCGGTGGAACCGACCCCAACTCACTCCCATTTCCTCCTCTACTCTTTCAAGTCTCCTCCATTCTCATTTCACTTTTCTAAGCTTTCCAAATACCTCCCATTTCGGAGCAAAACATCAAGAATCTGTTAGAACCCTTGCAGATTCTAAACTTGGGGTTGATCTCTTTAGGGGATCGGCCTCCTTGGAACTCTATAGGGGTTCCTCCCTCCAAGTTACTGCTCAAAAGCTGCATAAAAGATTCATCTATTGCTTATCAAAAGAGAAGGAATACATGGCTATTTATAGGGCTTCTAAACCCTAACTCCTAATAGGACTCCTACTTAAGACTCTTACTTTTAACCAACTCCTAATAGGACTCCTAGTCAAGACTCCTATTCCCTTACATCTCCTAATTCTTCTCTAAGAAAACACCTCCTACATGAATGCCCCTCTCAATTAGGACTCTCCTAGCTAGAGTCTTAACAGAATGTCCCTCTCAATTAGGACTCTCCTAGCTAGAGTCCTAACAGTTTTACATGAATGTCCCTCTCAATTAGGACTCTCCAAGCTAGAGTCCTAACAAACCCGCCCTCTTCAAATCAGCCTTGTCCTCGAGGCTGATGATTCGTGTATTCTGGGAATTTGATCTTCAAGTCGTCATAGTTCTCCCAAGTGGCATCTTCTATTGGTAGGTTCGCCCACTGTATTAGCACTTCATTAGTGGGTCGTCGTCGTCGAGTCACGATCCGTCGATCAATAATGACACTTGGCTGGGTCTGGAGTTCTCTTTGGGTAGTCATATTTGGTGGGTGGCTTTGGGCTGTCTCTAAGCACCTATTTAAAACTTCCGTCTGGCTGTTGGTTTGTGAGTGATATGTCGTACTCCTTTTTAATTTAGTACCCTGCATATGGAATAACTTTGTCCAAAATCTGCTCTTGAAGATGCAAGTAGAATTTGTCACAAGCATAATGTGTCCCTTATAGCATAATTCTTTTGAGTCCCGATTGTAATGAGCCACGGAGCTTGGTGCTTCCTCTAATTTTTTTTGTATCTTACTGGTCTCCGAATCTTCCTGCCATTTCATCTTAATATCCTCAAGGAAGTCGCTGGTTGGAAGTAAAACGATTGAAAATTCAGCTTGCTCGGGTAGCTGCGAAAGCGCATCTGCAAGAACATTCTCTTTCCCCTTTTTGTAAGTTATTTCAAAATCAAATCTAAGAAGTTTTGTTACCCATTTTTGCTGCTCAGGGGATGGTATCTTTCGCTCTAAAAAGTACTTGAGGCTTTTATGGTCAGTTTTATTTTGAAATCGTTGACCAATCAAGTAGGGTCTCCACCTCGTTGCTGTGCGCACAATGGCGAGCATCTCCTTATCATATGTTGACTTATTTTGATGGGAGGGAGATAATACCTTGCTAGTGTATGCGAGTGGTCGACTATCTTACATGAGAATGGCTCCAATTCTGACTCCAGATGTGTCAGCCTCAATAATAAAGGGTCGGTTGAAATCTAGTAGTGTTAGCACCGGCGTTGTCGTCATGGCTGCCTTAAGTTTGTCGAAGGCCGTGGAGGCTCTGTCCAACCATTGGAGGACATCTTTTTTCAGTAAGGAAGTAAGTGGTGCACTGATCTTTCCATAGTTTTTCACGAACTTGCGGTAGTAGCTTGTTAAACCCAGAAAGCCATATAGCAATTTTATTTTTCTCGGGGTCAGCCAATTTTGCATTGCTCCAATTTTGAAGGGGTCCACCGTTACACCTTCCTCTGATATGATATGCCCAAGATATCCCAACTTTTGTTGAAGAAAGTAAAAATTTCTAGTGGCCGTTGTGTGTTCGAAATGCGGTTTTCTGTATGACTTCTTCGTACACTCGTATTTGATAATACCTGGATCAAAGGTCCATCTTTGTGAAGATTTATGCTCCCTTTCATATAGCAATTCATCTAGTACTGGAATAGGGTATTTATCCTTGATGGTTATGCCATTGAGAGCTCGGTAATCAACGCATATTCGCCATGTTCCGTCCTTCTTGTGTACAAGTAGCACCGGTGAAGAGTAGAGGTTGCAACTCGGCCGAATAACTCCTGTTTCGAGCATCTCTTTTATAATCCTTTCTATTTCATCCTTCTGGAGATGTAGATACTGATATGGCCAAGTATTTACTAAAGATTTGTTTGGAAGAATCGTTATACAATGATCATGCCGATGGGTAAGAGGTAGGTTGCACGGTTCGTCAAATATATTTGAAAATTCAGCAAGCAAAGGAAGTAGATTTAGATCTTCAAATTCTATTGGCTCTCCCTTAGTTTGCTGCTCAAGTTGTACCAAAAAGCCACTGCATGCTTTATGCAAAATATTCTCCATTTGTTGTGTGCAAATCGTTGTTATGTCGCCCCCACGTTTCCCGTGCAATGTCACCTGTTTCTCCTTACTGTAAAATTTCATAATTAGTTTCATAAAATTCCAGAAAATATCACCTAATGTCGTCAACCATTTAATTTTGAGCATGGCCTCATGATTGTTAAGTGGGAGAAGGAAGAAATCTGCAATTATCTCTTGGTCCTTCAGTAATAGTTTCTCCTGCGGGCGCCTACGATCACAATTCAAAATTCGTCCGTTGATGACCTTAACATCAAACCTGTAGCGATTCTCGATAGGTAATGCGATCCGAACAACAAGCTTACTATATAGGAAGTTAGTAGTACTGCCCGTGTCGATGAGAATAGTGATCGGTTGTTGTTTGAGAAGACCTCCAACTTTCATCGTTTGCGGGTTTGAGTAGCTGGCTAGTGTGTGTACTGTAACGTCAGTCGGTTGTGGCTCTTCTTCCGCATCTTCTTCTTCATGTTCAAGGCTCTCTTTTGGATGTTCAATGACCTCTTCTTCTATCAATTCAATCATAAGAAGTCCTCCTTTACTACAGCGATGCTTATGGCTCCACGGCTCGTCACAATGCCAACATAACCCCTTCGCATATCGCTCCCAAAGCTCTTCTCCTGTTAACCTCTTTGGTGCAGGGACTTGGTCGACAGTAGGGGGGCTGAGGGCTTCAATATTACTGGTTGAGGAGCGACCCTAGTCCTTCGAGCTTCATGGTTCAATTGCTCCTCTTGATGTCGTGCGAAAGAGATGGCTACCATAAGCGTATACGGTTGTCGCGCTTTAACTTCACCTCGGATCTCCGGCTTCAAGCCCTCAATGAAGGTCCTCAATAACTGTTTTTGAGACCAATCATGAGTTTGATTAGATAACCTTTCAAACCTGGTTTGGTACTCCTGAATGGTGGAGGTTTGTTGGATCTTTGCTAGTTGTTTGTCAATATTCTCGTAATCGATTGGTCTAAAGCGAATCAACAGTCCTTCTTTGAATTGACGCCATGAAAGGACTCCATAAGTATGTTCAAACCAGTCAAACCACTGTATAGCATCCCCTTCAAGATGTATAGCTGTAATTTTCACCATAGATACATCCGCAGTTTTGTGGTACCGAAAATATCGCTCCGCGCGCGAGATCCAACCAATCGGGTCTCCTTCTTCCCATCTAGGGAAGTCCACTCTCATGCATGGATAGTTGGGGTTGGTCATAGAGCCTACCCTCCCTTGGAAGTCATCTCTTCGGGCTTGGTGTGATTGGGCAAAGCTCTCTCCTTGATATGATTTATTCGGGCTTAGTGGTCGGCCCAATCTGAGTTCGGTAAAGAGCGTCCGAATCTTATCCTCCATTTGCACCTCCAAGGCTTCGAATTTAGCATTGATTGCCTCCTTAGATGCCATAGTATATGGCCCCAAATCAATGATGTTAAGATCTCTCTTTTGCTATTGGGTTAAAGGCATGTATAGGTTGAGAGAAGTGATGGTCGAAAGTGTTGGTGGATTGGTGGATGTAGGCTGCGGTTTAGGCTTGTTTTGTGGCTGTTTTGGGTGCAGTTTGAGGGTGTGGTTTGGTAGAGTTTTAGGGCTGTGGATGAAATTTTTGGATCTGTGGTAGATGGTAGCAAAGGTTTGACAGAAATCCGTGGAAGTTGCAGCAAGTATGTGCTGTCTTGTAAGAGTAGAATTGTCGTCGAAGAAACAACGGTTTCTCGACGTAATTTCCACCAAAAACTTGAGAGAATTAAGGAGGGAATTGATAGCAAAATCACAGTTTATATGACAGCAAGGATATCTAATTTAATCAAGAAAATTTCAGTAGTATAACAGCAAAGAAATTGGTGCAAGTTGCAATTGCAGAATTATCGTCGAAAAATTTCATCGGGTTACGATGAAAATTTGTAGCAACATAAAATCGTTTTTAGAGATGAATTTCTTAATAGATCAATCTTAGATGGAAGCCAAGATGATATTTGAAGTCTATAAGAAATTTCATTCAAAAAAGATTGCAAATAGATGGGTTAAGGCAACAGCTGAAATTTTCTATAGCATAGATTTTTAAGTGCAGCAGATTGGACATAAAAGATCAGTAGTTTATATTGAGAATTTTTCGATGAAACTAAAGGGAAATCTACTGTTAGGAAGTGTCAAAGATGTCATAAAATTTTCGTAGAAATTTGGATAGAAAAAGCACAGTAGCAAGATCAAACAGATGGTGCTATGCGGCTTGAATTCTGCAATTCAAGTGCAGCAGATTGGACATAAAAGATCAGTAGTTTATATTGAGAATTTTTTGATGAAACCAAAGGGAAATCCACTGTTAGGAAGTGTCAAAGATGTCATAAAAATTTTGTAGAAATTTGGATAGAAAAAACACAGTAGCAAGATCAAACAGATGGTGCTATGCGGCTGGAATTCTGCAATGTATCTTTCGTCGTAGAGATGAAAACTTTGTGACGAAAAGTTTATGCAGCAATATAAGAACGAATTTTTTTTTTTTTTTTCGAATAAGGATAACTAAATTGCAGCAGTAGTAAGGTAGGAAACCAGAACCTGTTGCAATTCACGGGGAGATCGAAGGATGATCCGCCGTGGTGGAGATGATGGCGGAATTCGGTGACGATCTTTTAAGCAATTGTGGGAATTGCTTTGGATGGTTGTGGAGGGTTGATGGATGGCTGTGAAAGGGCAGCGAGATGCCAAGAACGCTGCTCTGATACCAGGTGATAGAACCCTTGCAGATTCTAAACTTGGGGTTGATCTCTTTAGGGGATCGGCCTCCTTGGAACTCTATAGGGGTTCCTCCCTCCAAGTTGCTGCTCAAAGGCTGCATAAAAGATTCATCTATTGCTTATCAAAAGAGAAGGAATACATGGCTATTTATAGGGCTTCTAAACCCTAACTCCTAATAGGACTCCTACTTAAGACTCTTACTTCTAACCAACTCCTAATAGGACTCCTGGTCAAGACTCCTATTCTCTTATATCTCCTAATTCTTCTCTAAGAAAACACCTCCTACATGAATGCCCCTCTCAATTAGGACTCTCCTAGCTAGAGTCTTAACAGAATGTCCCTCTCAATTAGGACTCTCCTAGCTAGAGTCCTAACAGTTTTACATGAATGCCCCTCTCAATTAGGACTCTCCAAGCTAAAGTCCTAATAGAATCCTTCCTTCTCTTGAAGATTTCACAAAGGTACTCTCTAAGAAGCCCTTAAATTCTGTTTTGTTCTTCAGTTACTCTTGCTCATCATCATCCCTCTAAACAGCAGTAGTTATGGGATCTAGAAGATCCTCAAAGGACAAGGGAAAGAGGAGATTAGTAGAATAGTTTGATTCCACCCTTTTCGATTCAAAAAACCATGCTGAAAAATTTCCCTCTTTCGAACTTAGAAGTATCAATAAGGGAAAATACATAGATCTAAATGAACTAAGAGACTTAGAGACTATCCAATGGTTTGCAAACCTAGATCTACTTCCAATCTTGCAGATTAACGAACCCATCTATCCTAGGCTAGTTAGATTATTTTACAATAACATACAAATAGATGATGAAGAAAGGATGTCCACCTATCTTTTAGGACAACACATCTCAATCACTGATAGGTTCATTTGTGATATGATAGGCATTCCCATAAAAAGCATAGGACTTTACTTTAGAGGATCATGGGATGATGAAAGTATTGGAACAACCTATGTTGAAGCCTTAGGAACAATCTTTGCCAATCCTAACATAGCATTGGTTCCTAAAAGTTGTGAACATCTACTGCCTTTTGACACTAAGATACTTCATCATATCATGACTAGTATAATTCTTCCTAAACAATACCATCATGATGAAGTAAGTCAATTAGAATTTGGAACTATGTACTTAATCATGAAGGGACATGACATCTGTCTTGGTTATCTTATCCAACAAAACATGTTAGAATTATCTAAGAAAGATATGATGCTCCCATATGATGGTATAATCACAAGAATAATGAAAGCTTACGACATTCTAATACCACCAGAAGAAGAAGTAATGAAAGTAGATAGATTCAGCATAATAAACAAAAATCTACTTCACCAACTAAGATGTTACTATAGAAACGGTAACTGAGTTAGAATCCCTAGAAGGACTGATCACCCTCAACCTGAACCAGAACCGGAAACACCAGTATTTAGGGGTACCCAATCTCCTTCGACCCTTCCCTTTGAGGAAACACATCCAGTTGAGCAAACTCATACATCCATCGAAGAAATTGGGATTCGAATGGATCGATTCGAACAGAGACAAGAACGGATTGAACAACGACAAGATCAAATCCTATCTGAGCTGCAGCAAATTCATAGTCAATTTGACTCCTTGTTTAGGCACTTTAATTTTCCACCTCATCAATGAACTTGTTGAACACCTGTTGTTGTTGTAAACTTCTTATGTTACTCACTTCTGATGTGCTGGCTGTAAACATCTATATTGCGCCTTGTGGTAAAAGTTATCTCAGATTTTTATGGTATCATTACTGTTTAGTATGTGATGTGTCCAAATTAAGAATGTTGTGCTTTGAAACTAAAAGTTTTGAAAACCTTGTGCTTTGGTTTCATTCAGAATTAGGAATGTTGATGTGTCCGAATAGATAAATTAGTTAAAATTATTTTTCGGACTATATTGAATGATCAAATCACTTGATTGCCATGTTTCTATGATTATATGTGAAAATATGCAAAAAAATCTTGTCCGAATGCATCTTATTTATTCGAATGCTATAAAACAGATTTTCTTGTACACTTTCATGAAAAATAAGTTTCTGAATTAGATTTGATTCATGTGTATGTATTCCATCCTGCAAAATCTTTACATAGACAATGGATTATAACAAAAAGGAGAAGAAGTATTTAAAGCAATCTATGTAAAATTCCTCTATAAGCTTGCTATTATTATTTTCCTGGTATCATAATTACTATGCTTTTTGTTGATGACAAAGGGGGAGATATATGAATTGATAAACACTGCCATGATTAGAAATACTATGAGTGATGCTATAAACACTGCTATGATTATGCCCTCCTTGCATCACCAAGAGATATATGAACATGTGCTAAAGTTTGCATTATGCCCTGAGTTGATATCTTATCATGTGAAGAAAATGCAAAACTTGCTAGAATATTTCAAATGTATGCATCATGTAATAGTGCTTCACAGCTTTATATGATAATGTTCAAACTACATGATGAATAGTTACAAACACAATCATACAAACTTGATGATGTATGTCAAGCCTTGACATTATCTTTGAAGAGATACATCATGATGAGTATCATGATGGGAGTATTGATAAGTTTAACTGATCTAACTTATCAATACGTCACTTGAATTCTTAGGCTTTGAATTCAAGGTTGACTTATCTCAACTATGGCATATAGATAGGGGGAGTTAAGGATAACTCCATTATCAATTGATTGTCATCATCAAAAATGGGGAGATTGTTGAATCTCGGATTTTGACGATGAAGTCAATTGTCATTTGTTGTCTAATCTATGTGTTGAGATAAGTGTGCAGGATTAACTACGATGAAAGTTAGACAAACAGCAGGAGTTGCGCCGGAGTCAAGTTCATGATCACGTTGGGAGTTCGAGAGTTCGACGGAAGTTCGGACGGTCGTCGGAGGTTCTGCGAGAACAGATCCGAGAAGTCCAGAAGCTTACCAAGCGAAGCTCATCGGAACTCGCCAAGTGGATCGTCGCAAAGTCCAGGAGGTTGCCGGAAGTCTGCAGGAGCATCACCGAGGGTTCATCGGATGATCGACGGAAGTTCGCCGGAAACTCGCCGGAAGAAGCGATTGACGCACCGAAGCAAAGCTGCAGAAATTGTCTTAGATCTAATCATAGTTAGCACGTTGATTAAGTTGGAAAATGGGAGGTGATCCCATTAGCTTAATCTTGGGTAAATTGGGCCCCTGAAAGGCTGAAATTGGGCCGAATGGAGCTAATCATTCGGACCCTGATTGCACTAGGAGGTGCAACCGCCTAGGCCAGGAGGTGACACAGCCTGGGCTAAGCCTCCCAGCGAGACTAGGCGGTGCAATCGCCCCAGCCAGGAGGTGGCACCGCTTGAGCTCAGTCTTCAAGCTAGACTGGGCGGTGCAACCTCCCTGACAGAGAGGTGGCACCGCCTGAGCTCAATCTTCGAGCTCTGGCAGAGAGGTGCAACCACCTCAGTCAAGAGGTGGCACCGCTTGGGGCTCAATCTCCGAGCCAGACTCAGGAGGTGCAACCGCCCCTGACACAGAGGTGCAACCGCCTGGGCTCAGTCTTCGAGCTCTGCCAGGCAGTGCAACCTCTCCAGTCAGGAGGTGCAACCGCCTGATCCCGGAATTCCGGGATTTGATCGTTTTGAGCTCCAAATTTGAATTGGGTTGGGGCCTATAAATACCCCACCCATTCAGCACTGAAAAGATACAGACCTACACCGAATTCTTGATCTTTTCTGTGATTCTAAGAGCTCAAATTTGTGTAAAGTCCTAAAGTTCTCCTCTTTCTGTTCTTCAAGTCTTGAGTTGTAAAGAGAGGAGAGAAAGGTCCTGTAAGGGTTGTCTCCTGAGCCCATCAAAAGGAGTGAATCTGTAAAAGGGCAGTTGGCCTTCGCCTATTGAAGGAAGGCCTCTAGTTGACGTTGGTGACCTCGTCGGTGGAGGAAGCCAAAAGTGGAGTAGGTCAAGACTGACCGAACCACTCTAAATCTCTGGTTTGCGTTTACTTTGAGCACTTTATAATTACTGCAAACCTCCTACATAGCTACTGCTCTTTGCACCTTTACGAACAAGTTTCTAAGTGCTGATCTTTCCGAATCTGCATTCAGACGTAAATCGGTGTTTTCATACATTACAGTTTACGATTACGTTTTGTAACAACAAACTGTCTTCTGCGCTTTTACGAACGAGTTTCTTTGCAGTTTACATTTACGTTTTGATTCTATTTATAACTGCAAATTGTCTTCTGCAATTTTACGAACGAGTTTCAAGGTTTAGACGAAAATATGCATTTGGACGTAAAACTGCATTTAGACGTAAATCGGCTTTCCTCGTACAATCATCAGATTTCAGTTTACGTTTACATCTGAGCTTAAACATAAACTGCGCTTAGACGCAAACTGTGTTTAGACGCAAACTGTGCTTAGACACAATCTGAGCTTAGACGCAATCTGCATTTAGACGCAAACTGCGTTTAGACGCAAACTGTGTTTAAACATAAACTGCACTTAATCATAAGTAATCTTAGAATCGGCTTTTGCATCAAAATAGTTTTTATCGAACGAACGCAGCTTTCGTTTTTAATCGCTGAAAGATTTCCGCTGCACTAATTCACCCCCCCTCTTAGTGCTCTCGATCCTAACAGATAGCAAGTCGAATTCAGGGTATGTGTACACCTTGAATGGAAGAGGTAGTGTGCTGGAAGAGTTCCAAGCAAGATACCATTGTTGACTTGACCACAGAGGCAGAGTACAGTGATACATCAGATGCAGCAAAGGAGGGAGTCTGGGTGAAGAAGTTCATCATAGATTTGGGAGTCGTGCCGAGTAGCGTGGAGCCGACTTCCTTATATTACGACAATTATGGGGTGATTACTCAAATAAGGGAACCCGGGTCTCATCAGAAGTGTTCTGAGGAGGTTCTAGCTTATCAAAGAGATCGTAACCCGAGGAGATGAAGCAGTGGAAAGAGTTCCATCCGAAGATAACATTGCAGATCCATTGACAAAGCCGTTGTCTCATTTTGTCTTTGAGCGTCATAGGGGTCTCATTGGGATCAGACACATAGGTGATTGGCTTTAGGTCATGTGGGTGATTACTAGTCATAGGTGCCCAGCAAGCCAATCACATGAGTGATGGCACCTGTGACTTGATACAGAATCTTTTTGCTTATTATATTTTGGCGTATATCACTTTATAACTATTGCATAAATGCATATATATATTGTGATGTCCTTGGATTTGTGCAATGGGAATCGGATCGTGATAGGTTACTCGAGAGGGACATCGTGATAACTGGATAGACTGGTGTGCTGTATACCTGTCCATATGATGGATGCAGCTAGTCTCATAGCTGCTCATGTAGGGACACTAGGGATATATGTTAGAACCCTTGCAGATTCTAAACTTGGGGTTGATCTCTTTAGGGGATCGACCTCCTTGGAACTCTATAGGGGTTCCTCCCTCCAAGTTGCTACTCAAAGGCTGCAGAAAAGATTCATCTATTGCTTATGAAAAGAGGAGGAATACATGACTATTTATAGGGCTTCTAAACCCTAACTCCTTATAGGACTCCTACTCAAGACTCCTACTTCTAACCAACTCCTAATAGGACTCCTACTTAAGACTCATATTTCTTTACAACTCCTAATTCTTAAGACTCCTATTCCTTTACAACTCCTAATTCTTCTCTAAGAAACAACCTCCTACATGAATGCCCCTTTCAATTAAGACTCTCCTAGCTAGAGTCTTAACAGAATGTCCCTCTCAATTAGGAGTCTCCTAGCTAGTCCTAACAGTTTTACATGAATGTCCCTCTCAATTAGGACTCTCCAAGCTATTTTTTTTTTGTAAGTAAAAGTAAATTGATTATGTGTAAAGTTTCTACAAATAGCTTTATCTATACAAGTCATAGACAAAGCCAAGTAACTCATAGAGTGCGAATGCGATAGTTATGACTACACATGCTGTAGACTATAACTACCTGTGGGTACATTATTTGGCATCATTCCCAAGATCTTTAGCTAATAGCAAAATTAAATTTGATAAAAATATTTTTTTATCACAATTAGGACTCTCCAAGCTAGAGTCCTAACAGACCAGCCCCTCTTCAAATCAGCCTTGTCCTCGAGGCTGATGATTCGTGAATTCTGGGAATTTAATCTTCAAGTCGTCATAGTTCTCCCAAGTGGCATCTTCTATTGGTAGGTTCGCCCACTGTATTAGCACATCATTCGTGGGTCGTCGTCGTCGAGTCACGATCCGTCGATCAATAATGGCACTTGGCTGGGTCTGGAGTTCTCTTTGGGTAGTCATATTTGGTGGGTGGCTTTGGGCTGTCTCCAAGCACCTATTTACAACTTCTATCTGGCCGTCGATTTATGAGCGATATGTCGCACTCCTTTTCAATTTAGTACCTTGCATATGGAATAACTTTATCCAAAATCTGCTTTTGAATATGCAAGTAGAATTTGTCACAAGCACAATGTGTCCCTTATAGCATAATTCTTTTGAGTCCCGATTGTAATGAGCCACGGACCTTGGTGCTTCCTCTAATTTTTTTTTTTTAATCTTACTAGTCTCCGAATCTTCCTGCCATTCAATCTTAATATCCTCAAGGAAGTCGCTGGTTGGAAGTAAAACAACCGAAAATTCAGCTTGCTCAGGTAGCTGCGAAAGCACATCTGCAAGAACATTCTCTTTCCCCTTTTTGTATGTTATTTCATAATCAAATCCAAGAAGTTTTGTTACCCATTTTTTCTGCTCAAGGGATGATATCTTTCACTCCAAAAAGTACTTGAGGCTTTTATGGTCGGTTTTAATTTGAAATCGTCGACCAATCAAGTAGGGTCTCCACCTCGTTGCTGCGCGTACAATGGCAAGCATCTCCTTATCATATGTTGACTTATTTTGATGGGAGGGAGATAATGCCTTGCTAGTGTATGTGAGTGGTTGACCATCTTGCAAAAGAATGGCTCCAATTCCGACTCCAGATGTGTCGGCCTCAATAATGAAGGGTCGGTTGAAATCTGGTAGTGTTAGGACCGACGTCGTCGTCATGGCTGCCTTACGTTTGTCGAAGGTAGCGGAGGCTCTGTCCGACCATTGGAAGACATCTTTTTTCAATAAGGAAGTAAGTGGTGCACTGATCTCTCCATAGTTTTTCACGAACTTGTAGTAGAAGCCTGTTAAACCCAGAAAGCCATGTAGCAATTTTATATTCCACGGGGTCAGCCAGTTTTGCATTGCTCCAATTTTGAAGGGGTCTACTGCCACACCTTCCTCTGATATGATATGCCCAAGATATTCCACCTTCTTATGAAGAAAGCAAAAATTTATAGTGGTTGTTGTGTATTCAAAAGGTGGTTTTCGGTATGTCTTCTTCGCATACTCGTATTTGATGATACCCGGATCGAAGGTCCAACTTTGTGAAGATTTGTGCTCCCTTAGCAACTCATCTACTACTGGAATAGGGTATTTATCCTTGATGGTTATGCCATTGAGAGCTCGGTAATCAACACATAATCGCCATATTCTATCCTTCTTTCGTATGAGGAGCACCGGTGAAGAGTAGGGGCTGTAACATAGCCGAATAACTCCTGTTTTGAGTATCTCTTTTACAATCCTTTCTATTTCATCCTTCTAGAGATGTGGATATTGATATGGCTGAGCATTTGCTAGAGATTTGCCTAGAAGAATCATTATACAATAATGATCATGCCGACGGGTAAGAGGTAGGTTACGCGGTTCGTCAAATATATCTGAAAATTTAGCAAACAAAGGAAGTAGATTTGGATCTTCAAATTTTGTTGGCTCTCCCTTAGTTTGTTGCTCAAGTTGTACCAAAAAGCCATTGCATATTTTATGCAAAACCTTCTCCATTTGTTGTGTGCAAATCGTCGTTACGTCGCCCTCACGTTTCCCGTGCAGTATCACCTGTTTCTCCTTACTGTAAAATTTCATAATTAGTTGCATAAAATTTCAAGAAATATCACCTAATGTCGTCAACCATTTAATTATGAACATGGCCTTATGATCATTAGGAGGGAGAAGGAAGAAATCTGCAATTATCTCTTGGTCCTGCAGCAATAGTTTCTCCTGCGGGAGCCTACGATCATAATTCAAAATCCGTCCGTCGACGACCTTAACGTCAAACCTGCTTCAATTCTCAATAGGTAAGGCCATCTGGATAGTAACCTTACTATTTATAAAGTTATTAGAACTGCCCGTGTCAATTAGAATAGTGATCGGTTGTTGTTTGAGAAGGCCTCCAACTTTCATCGTTTCCGGGTTTGAGTAGCCGGCTAGTGCATGTACCGTAACTTCAGTCGGGTGTGGCTCTTCTTCTGTATCTTCTTCTTCATGTTCAAGGCTCTCTTCTGGATGTTCAATGACCTCTTCTTCTATTGGTTCAATCATAAGAAGTCTCCCTTTACTATAGCGATGCTCACGGCTCCACGGCTTGTCACAATGCCAACATAACCCCTTCGCATATTGCTCCCGAAGCTCTTCTCTTGTTAACCTCTTTGGTGTAGGGACTTGGTCAATAGTAGGGGGGGCTGAGGGCTTCAATATTACTGGTTGAGGAGCGACCCTAGTCCTCCGAGCTTTATGGTTCAATTGCTCCTCTTGATGTCGTGCGAAAGAGATGGCTGCCATAAGCGTATAAGGTTATCGCGCTTTAACTTCTCTTCGGATCTTCGGCTTCAAGCCCTCAATGAAGGTCCTCAATAGCTGTTTTTTAGACCAATCATGAGTTTGATTAGATAACCTTTCAAACCTGGTTTGGTACTCCTGAATGGTGGAAGTTTGTCAGATCTTTGCTAGTTTTCCATCAATATTCTCGTAATCGGTTGGTCTGAAGCGGATCAGCAGTCCTTCTTTGAATTGTTGCCATGAAAGGACTCCATAAGTATGTTCAAACTAGTTAAACCACTGTATAGCATCCCTTTCAAGATGTATAGCTGCAATTTTCACCATAGATGCATCCGCGGTTTTGTGGTACTGAAAATATCGCTCCGCACGCGCGATCCAACCAATCGAGTCTCCTTCTTCCCATCTAGGGAAGTCCACTCTTACGCATGGTTAGTTGGGGTCAGTCATAGAGCTTCCCCTCTCTTGGAAGTCATATCTTTGGGAATGGTGCGATTGGGCATAGCTCTCTCCTTGATGTGATTTCTTCGTGCTTAGTGGTCGGCCCAATCTGAGTTCGATAAAGAGCGTCCGAATCTTATCCTCCATTCGTGCCTCGAAGGCTTCGAATTTAGCATTGATTACCTCCTCAGATGCCATAGTATATGCCGCCAAATCTGTGATGTTAAGATCTCTCTTTTGTTGTCGGGTTAAAGGCATGTATTGGTTGAGAGAGGTAATGGCCGAAAGGGTTGGTAGATCGGTGGATGTAGGCTACGGTTTAGGCGTGTTTTGTAGCTATTTTGGGTGCAGTTTGAGGGTGTGGTTTGGTGAAGTTTTAGGGCTGTAGATGAAAGTTTTGGATTTGTGGTAGATGGTAGCAAAGGTTTGATAGAAATCAGTGGAAGTTGCAGCAAGTATGTGCTGTCTTGTAAGAGTAGAATTGTCGTCGAAGAAACAACGGTTTCTCGACATAATTTCCACCAAAAACTTGAGAGAATTGAGAAGGGAATTGATAGCAAAATCACAGTTTATATGACAGCAAGGATATCTAATTTAATCAAGAAAATTTTGGCAGTATAACAACAAGGAAATTGGTGCAAGTTGCGATTGCAGAATTCTCGTCGAAAAATTTCAGTAGGTTACAATGAAAATTTGCAGCAACATAAAATCATTTTTAGAGATGAATTTCTTAATATATCAATCTTAGATGGAAGCCAAGACGATCTATGAAGTGTATAAGAAATTTTATTCAAAAAAGATTACAAATAGATGGGTTAAGGCAACAATATGCGGCTGAAATTTTCTGCAGCATAGATTTTTAGGTATAGCAGATTGGACGTAAAAGATTAGTGGTTTATATTGAGAATTTTTTGATGAAACCAAAGGGAAATCCACTATAAGGAAGTGTCAAAACTGTCATAAAAATTTCGTTGAGATTTGGATAGAAACAATATAGTATCAAGATCAAACAAACAGTGCTATGCGGCTGAAATTTTACAGTGCAGATTTTCAAGTATAGCAGATTAGACGTAAAAGATCAATGGTTTATATTGAGAATTTTTTGAAAAAACCAAAGGGAAATCTGCTGTTAGGAAGTGTCAAAGATGTCATAAAAATTTCATAGAAATTTAGATAGAAAAAGCACAGTAGCAAGATCAAACAGATGGTACTATGCGACTGGAATTCTGCAATGTATCTTTCGTCGTAAAGATGAAAACTTTGTGACGAAAGGTTTATGCAGCAATATAGGAACAGTTTTTTTTTTTTTGGATTTTCAAATAAGGATAACTAAATTGCAGCAGCAGCAGCAGTAAGGTAGGAAACCAGAACCTGTTGCAATTCATGGGGAGATCAAAGGGTGATCCGCGGTGGTGGAGATGGTGGCGGAATTCGGCGACGATCTTTTAAGCAATTGTGGGAATTGCTTTGGGCGGTTGTGGAGGGCTGATGGGTGGTAGTGGAAGGGCAGCAAGATGCCAAGAACACTGCTCTGGTACTAGGTGATAGAACCCTTGCAGATTCTAAACTTAGGGTTGATCTCTTTAGGGGATCGGCCTCCTTGGAACTCTATAGGGGTTCCTCCCTCCAAGTTGCTACTCAAAGGCTGCATAAAAGATTCATCTATTGCTTATGAAAAGAGAAGGAATACATGGCTATTTATAGGGCTTCTAAACCCTAACTCCTAATAGGACTCCTACTTAAGACTCTTACTTCTAACCAACTCCTAATAGGACTCCTACTCAAGACTCCTATTCCCTTACAACTCCTAATTCTTCTCTAAGAAAAAACCTCCTACATGAATGTCCCTCTCAATTAGGACTCTCCTAGCTAAAGTCCTAACAGAGTCCTAACAGAACGTCCCTCTAAATTAGGACTCTCCTAGCTAGAGTCCTAACAGGTCCGTCCCACATGATTCTCCCTCTAGAGAATCAAGACTTATCTCTTCTGGATAACTGTCCCATTGGAGCAACATCTCTCTTCGTTTCGGAGACCACCATCCCCTTGGACTACTCCGATCTGCTGAACACACTGTGTATTGTTCTGCCTCCTGCAAACGCACTTGCTAGATTGCGACTCCATGTCAATACAGCCCCCGCTGCACCACTCAAGGTCTAGCAACATGCTAAACTCGTTGCACACTTCAGCCTCCTCCGGACGTATCCTTCACATGCCGAAGAGAAAGTTTCAGTGCTCCATGGCACTGAGTTTCGATCGCCTTAGGATGGCCATGAACATTCCATTGTCCGCATACAAGCCCATGCATGAGTACAAAATTCTTCGAGCTAGCAATTCCCCTCACCTCTGTGAGCTTTGTATAACTCTTTTGGTCGTTGAGCAACTCATTCCACTTTGCATTGTCTCATCCTTTACCAAGCGCCTCACTTGCCTTGAGCACCATCAAGTATAGTTGTCAACATTGAGCCATAGCTCAAACTCAGCCATCCCAACCTTTGTGCACTCTGCATTCTTCCAAGCTTGCCTATTCTCGTGGTGGCTCTTGCACGAAGGGTTGGCCATTTCTGCCAATGCCAGATGCCCGCTCCTCCGAGCGACTCCTTTTCCCTACATCTCCATGCCCGTTTTCCTCCCAAACGGTCGCACGTGTGCTGACTACCCTCAACGCAGCCCCGCTAGGTCCCCCACATTTGCATACTAAGTGTTTCTATGAGTGCTTGTCCCGCTCTGATACCATTTGTCACGGACTTAGCTGGTTTTGCCTAAGTCGTGCGGCAACCTTGCGTGTCCGTCCGCAAAGGTCAGCCTCCCCGAAGCCTCCCATTGTCCCTTAGGACCAACAAAAGAGAGAACGGGTTAGAGAGAATGCCTCACTCGGGATCCACAAGCATACATCTCCGAAAACACTTCATAAATAATGCAAATTACAAACAGACTTTATAAGCTCTGAACAGTTGCACAACAACGGGTAAAATGATCCATTACAGATCGAGAATCTCTCACACATGTCCACATGATACAACCTTTATTTATAAGCCTAAAGCGGTCACCAACCTAACTAAAATGGGACTATTAAGCCTTCGGTCGTCCCTCTACGTGCTATATAAAGCATGTACATACCAAATGACACGGACATACATAAGTATTACATCAAACATCCTGTTTAGAAGTTTGTCCGTGACAGTTCGTTGGAAGTTATGGCAGAACCAGCCGAGAAGCCTCGGAGCTTGCTAGAGAAGCTCATCGAAACTCACCAAGAAGATCATCGTAAAGTTCAGGAGATTGCCGAGGGTCCATCGAAACATTGCTAAGAGATCATCAGAAGTTTTTTTCTTTTGTAAGTAAAAGTAAATTGATTATGTGTAAAGTTTCTACAAATAGCTTTATCTATACAAGTCATAGACAAAGCCAAGTAACTCATAGAGTGCGAATGCGATAGTTATGACTACACATGCTATAGACTATAACTACCTGTGGGTACATTATTTGGCATCATTCCCAAGATCTTTAGCTAATAGCAAAATTAAATTTGATAAAAATCATTAGAAGTTCACCGGAAGCTCGCCGAAAGAATAGACATAGAGACTTGTTTAGCTTAGTAAATGTCTTAGGATTTTGTAGTTAGTACGTAATTGGGCTTGGATTTGGGCCAACCCAATTAGGGTCCAGCTAGGCCCATATAAGAACTGAGATGGGCCTAATAAGAGGCCCAAATAGTGCCCCAAGAAGTCTTACCATCATGGCATAGTCTTCGAGACTGTGTCGGGCGGTGGTACCGCCAGTCTGGTCGGTTCTACTACCCCTAGCAGGGTACCAGGCAGTGGTACCACTAGTTTGGGTGGTGGTACCGCCAGCACTGCACCCCAGGTGGTGGTACCACCCAGGGCAATGTCAGCGTCAGACTGACACTAGGCGGTGGTACCGCCCGTGCCCGGGGAACCTGGGATGAAAAAGTTTTAGGCACCAAGTTTAATCAACTTGAAGCCTATAAATACTTTTTTTTTATAAGTAAAAGTAAATTAATTTTGTGTAAAGTTTCTACAAATAGCTTTGTCTATACAAGTTATAGACGAAGCTGGGTAACTCGTAGAGTACTCATGCGGTAGTTATGACTACACATGCTGTAGACTATAACTCTTAATTGTGGCCAACAAATAAAATGTAAAGTCCAGATATGCCAAGATTTTCTGTGGGTACAGCTTTTAACATCATGCCCAAGATCTTTAGCTAATAGCAAAATTAGATTTGATAAAAATATCTTTTTCTCTTCGTGTAAAGTGCTCCATTTTGAGATCATTCTCCATACATGATCTTGAGTCTCTAATAATCTCTGTCAAGAGCTGAGCATTGTTTGTGTGTTGACACTCAAAGATTCTGCTACATCTTTCCTTCCATGAGGTCACCTAATTCTTGATGCAAGTTTGGTTGCGGCATTCTATTGAGTTCAAATCGCTAGAGAATCTTCTTCCATATCCATTTAGTATAGTCACAAGCAAAGTAGAGATGGTCAACAGTTTCTTCTTGTTGCATGCAATGGGAGCATCGGTTAACATGATAGATACCTCTTCTATTCATATTGTCTATTGTAGGTAGTTTATTCAGAAGGGCCTGCCATGTACATAATGAATGTCTCTATGATCCCGGTCGATCTCATGTCCAACTGCTTGGGAGCCACTTGCCATTGTCATGAAGCCAAATAAGTATATCTGAAGAGTTGTTCCTGATTGGAATAGCTGTGATAGTCGACCAAAGTGATAACATTTCAGGCGAAATAGGAGTAGGGAGACACCAGGTACCATTAGCAATGAACTTGGAAACTTTTCAATCTTTAGGAGCCCCAAGGTCTTTTCGTATTCTGTCACCATATAATTGAAATATACTTTTCCCGTTCACCCAAGGATCGTACCACATATTAGTATTATTTCCAGTTGAGATTGCGTAAGAAATGTGTTTGATTAGCCAATTCTTTGTCTTTAAAATTCCTTTCCAAGCTGTAGAGTGGTATGTTCTTGTTGAAATTTCCCAAATTGATTCTTTTGAAAGATACCTAGTAGAAACCTATTATGACCATAAGGAACATTTGTTTTGCAAAAGGTCCCACAATTGCTTTACCAAACATGCTTTATTCCAATCTCTAGTATTTCTCAGGTTCAGCCCCCCTTCATCTTTCGGTTTGCAGATGCTATCCCAATTTACCATATGCATTGTCTTATCATGACACTGTAGCGACGACCAGATCTAGGGCGATGGTACTGTAGCGGCGACCAGATCTCCCTAGGGCGATCTGACTCTTGTAGCGTCGGCTTTCTCCCACGGGCGACGACACTATAGCGGCGACCAGATCTAGGGCAACGGTACTGTAGCAGCGACGACACTGTAGCGGCGACCAGATCTCCCTAGGGCGATCTGACTCCTACAACGTCGGCTTTCTCCCACGGGCAACGACACTGTAGCAGCGATCAGATCTCCCAAGGGCAACGGTACTATAGCGGCGGCGCCGACACTGTAGCAGCGGCCAGATCTAGGGTGACGGTACTGTAGCGGCGACAACACTGTAGCGGCGACGAGATCTCCCTAGGGCGATCTGACTCCTGCAGCGTTGGCTTTCTCCTACGAGTGATGGTACTGTAGCAGCGATCTGATCTCCCTTATTGTAGTGGTGATCGGATCTCCTACAGCGTCGGTTTCTCTGTTAGGACTCTAGCTTGGAGAGTCCTAATTGAGATGGATATTCATGTAAAACTGTTTGGACTCTAACTAGGAGAGTCCTAATTGAGAGGGACATTCTGTTAGGACTCTAGCTATGAGAGTCCTAATTGAGAGGGGCATTCAAGTAGGATGTGTTTTCTTAGAGAAGAATTAAGAGTTGTAAGGGAATAGGAGTCTTGACTATAAGTCCTACTAGGAGTTGGTTAGAAGTAAGAGTCTTAAGTAGGAGTCCTATTAGGAGTTAGGGTTTAGAAGCCCTATAAATATCCATGTATTCCTTCTCTTTTCATAAGCAATAGATGAATCTTTTCTCCCGAAATGTTATCACTTTGGCCGACTATCATAGCTATTCCAATCAGGAATAACTCTTCAGATATACTTATTTGGCCTCATGACAATGGCAAATTTAGTGCCACATCCGCATGGAATCAAATTAGGCAAAGAAATAACAAGTGGGTCCCAAGCAGTTGGACATGGGATCGACCGAGATCACAAAGACACTCCTTATGTACATGGCAGGCCCTTCTCAATAAACTACCTACAATAGACAATATGAAAAGAAGAGGTATCTATCATGTTAACCGATGCTCCCTTTGTTTGTAATAAGAAGAAACTGTTGACCACCTCTATTTTGCTTGTGATTATACAAAATGGATATGGAAGGAGATTCTCTAGCGAATTGAACTCAATAGACTGCCGCAACCAAACTTGAACCAAGAACTATGCGACCTTATGCAATGTTTCTCAAGAAAAGGGCCTCTTACACAATTGGCAAAGGTTACTTTCAGATGCGCTATTTGGTGGATGTGGAAGGAGAGATATAATAGAATCTTTGAATGTCAACACATAAACAATGCTCTGCTCTTGAAAGAATTATTAAAGACTCAAGATCTTGTATGGAGCATGATTTCAAAACCGAGCACTTCACCCGAAGAGAAAAAGATATTTTTATCAAATTTAATTTTGCTATTAGCTAAAGATCTTGGGAATGATGCCAAATAATGTACCCACAGGTAGTTATAGTCTACAGCATGTGTAGTCATAACTATCGCATTCGCACTCTATGAGTTACTTGGCTTTGTCTATGACTTGTATAGATAAAGCTATTTGTAACGGCGACGACACTATAGCGGTGACTAGATCTCCCTAGGGCGACCACTGTAGCGGCGACCAGATCTAGGGTGACCACTGTAGCGGCGGCCAGATCTCCCTAGGGCGATCTGACTCCTGCAGCGTTGGCTTTCTCCCACGGGCGACGGGCGACGACACTATAGCGGCGAATTTCCTGCAGCGTCGGCTGTTTCCCAAGGGCGACGGTACTGTAGCGGCGGCGACGACACTGTAGCCATGACGGTACTGTAGCAGCGATGACACTGTAGCGGCGACGAGATCTCCCTAGGGCGATCTGACTCCTGCAGCGTTGGCTTTCTCCCACGGGCGACGATACTATAGCAACGATCTGATCTCCCTTACTGTAGTGGTGATCGGATCTTCTACAGCGTCGGCTTCTCCCCAAGGGCGACGATACTATAGCGGCGACAAGATCTCCCTAGGGCGACGGTACTGTATCGGCGATCTGATATACTGCGACGGTGGCTTTTCCCTATGGAGACGATTCTATAGCCGCGACCAGAAGAGGGATCAAACATGGCAGCGACGGCCCCTAGGGCTGGCGACGATGGCGGGAGGGTTGATACAATGGTAAGACTCCCTACCGTTACCCCTCAATTGGCTCCTCCTCCATATCCTCTCCAGAGAGAAACTCCTTCGACGAAACAGCATCGAAGTAGGTCGCGCTCTAGATCGCGGCAGCCTGCCCTCATTTCCAATGACCCTAGGCCTTGGACTAGCCTCTTCAAGGCTCCGGTTGGAAGTCCGGATCTAAGCTTGGAATTCTTTACTCCAGAAGTTCAGGCTGATAAGAAGATTGCTGTATACGAGACTGCTGATTCAGCAGAGCTTATTGAGACATGGTCTATGGCGATTGTTGGCTATGTGGTAGGTCTCAAAACATCTTATTTCCCACTATCCTCATTTATCAAAACTCGATGGGGAATATCGTCATTTGATCTTCATATGCTGGAGAACGGATTCTTTGTTTGCAAGCTATACTCTGAAGAAGATTTACAATGGGTCCTCGAAGGATTCTGGACTATTCGCGGCCATCCAATGATTCTACGACGCTGGTCTCCTTATGTCTGTTTGGAGTTAGATAGCCTACAGTCTATTCCATTATGGGTATCCTTTCAAGGTCTTCCTCTACATCTTTGGAGTCGACGTTTTATTGCAAAGTTATGCAGCACTCTGGGACAGCCACTCTACATCGACAAAGCAACAGCTGCTCAGACGAGATTAGCATTTGCACGAGCATGTGTACTGGTTTCTTCCGACGAAGATCTTCCAAATGAGGTTTTCTATCGTGATCTTGACGGGAACACTCGGAATGTACATGTCTCATATTCCTGGAAGCCACAACGATGTCAGCATTGCTTATCTTTTAGTCATGCAAATGGAGCGTGTCAGCAAACTCCAAAACAAATCACAAAGGTCTATCGACCACGTCAAGCACCTCAGCAACAAAGCGAGTCTTCTCTAATGGTAGTAGCACCGATGGTGGCGAAGACTATTGAGCATTCCGACTCGTAAGGACAGCACCGCGGACAGAAGGACAAATCCAAAACTATATCTCTTCCTATAATGTCGGAGCCTTCCACAACAGAGGTTTCCCTTGGTACTAGTGGACAGGAGAAACATAAGTCAGGAACTTCATCTCTTCCAATATCATCTATTTTGCTTGTGAATATACTAAATGGATATGGAAGGAGATTCTCCAGCGATTTGAGCTCAATAGGCTGCCGCAACCAAACTTGCATCAAGAATTAGGCGACCTCATACAAAGTTTCTCAAGAAAAGGACCTCTTACACAATTGGCAAAGGTTACTTTCAGATGTGCTATTTGGTGGATGTGGAAGGAGAGATGTAGCATAATCTTTGAATGTCAACACACAAACAATGCTCAGCTCTTGACAGAGATTATTAGAGACTCAAGATCATGCATGGAGCATAATCTCAAAATGGAGCACTTTACACGAAGAGAAAGAGATATTTTTATCAAATTCAATTTTACTATTAGCTAAAGATCTTGGCAACGATGTTAAATGCTGTAACCAATGGTAGTCTTGGCACATCTTAACATGCTCGTTACAGTTAGGAGTTAAAGTCTACTACATGTGTAGTCATAACTACCACATGTGTACTCAATGAGTTACTTGACTTTGTCTATGACTTGTATAGACAAAGCTATTTGTAGAAACGTTATGCATAATCAATTTACTTTTACTTACCAAAAAAAAAAAACTCAACAAACTCAGGCCCAAACAAATCTCGCAAGCAAGGATATTCTTCCTCAACAAACTCAGGCCACAACAAACATCGCCAACAAGGATATTCTGTCTCAACAAACTCATGCCCCAACAAACCTCTCTAGCCAGGCTACTCCAACAAGTACTATCCAGGATATTGTGCTGCAACAATCTTATCGTGCTTCAACAAACCCTGCCAATCAAGACCAATGATTCAAGGTAATTTAAAGTTTAAAAATCTGCAAGCTGTAGATGAAGTGGATAAATAGAGGAATAAAGCCATAAAAGGTAAGGATATTGTGTGGGAGGAAAATACAAAACCGAAGGATAAGAAAAAAGATGGTACAGTCCATCCAAAGTCATAGGATGAATACCTTACCACCTTTTCATTTCTTTATTACTGATGAAGATAACATGTTGGAATGTTCGCGGACTTCATAAGCCGGAGAAATGTCGGGAGCTCAACAGAATAATCAAGTCTGCCGCATGTGATATTGTTATTCTAGTAGAAACGAAAATTAAACAATCGCGCGTTCAAGCTCAAAAGAATTTAATATGGCCGGACGCAGAACTGTTTACCAATGACTCAAATGAAACTTGAGAAATACTAGAGATTGGAATCAAGCATGCCTGGTACAACAATTGTGGGATCTTTTGCAAAACAAATGTTCCTTATGGTCACAATGGGTTTCTTCTAGGTATCTTTCAAAGGAATCAATCTGGGAAATTTCAACAAGAACATACCACTCTGCAGCTTGGAAAGGAATTTTAAAGGCAAGGAATTGGCTAATCAAACATATTTCGTATGCAATCTCTTCTGGAACTAGTACTAATATGTGGTATGATCCTTGGGTGAATGGGAAGAGTATATTTCAATTATATGGCGACAGAATACGAAAAGATCTTGGGGCTCCCAAAGATTGGAAGGTTTCCGAGTTCATTGCTAACGGTACCTGGTGTCTCCCTAATCCTATTTCTCCCGAAATGTTATCACTTTGGTCGACTATCATAGCTATTCCAATCAGGAACAACTCTTCAGATATACTTATTTGGCATCATGACAATGGCAAATTTAGTGCCACATCCGCATGGAATCAAATTAGGCAAAGAAATAACAAGTGGGTCCCAAGCAGTTGGACATGGGATCGACCGGGATCACAAAGACACTCCTTATATACATGACAGGCCCTTCTCAATAAACTACCGACAATAGACAATATGAAAAGAAGAGGTATCTATCATGTTAACCGATTCTCCCTTTGTTTGCAACACGAAGAAACTGTTGACCACCTCTATTTTGCTTGTAATTATACAAAATGGATATGGAAGGAGATTCTCCAGCGATTTGAACTCAATAGACTGTCGCAACCAAACTTGCACCAAGAACTAGGCGACCTTATGCAATGTTTCTCAAGAAAAGGGCCTCTTACACAACTGGCAAAGGTTACTTTCAGATGCGCTATTTGGTGGATGTGGAAGGAGAGATGTAATAGAATCTTTGAATATCAAGACACAAACAATGCTCAGCTCTTGAAAGAGATTATTAGAGACTCAAGATCCTGTATGGAGCATGATTTCAAAACCGAGCACTTCACCCGAAGAGAAAAAGATATTTTTATCAAATTTAATTTTGCTATTAGCTAAAGATCTTAGGAATGATGCCAAATAATGTACCCACAGGTAGTTATAGTCTACAGCATGTGTAGTCATAACTATCGCATTCGCACTCTATGAGTTATTTGGCTTTGTCTATGACTTGTATAGATAAAGCTATTTGTAGAAACTTAACACATAATCAACTTACTTTTACTTACCAAAAAAAAAAAAAAATCTTTTCTGCAGCCTTTGAGCAGCAACTTGGAGGGAGGAACCCCTATAGAATTCTAAGGAGGCCGATCCCCTAAAGAGATCAACCCCAAGTTTAGAATCTGCAAGGGTTCTACCACCTGGTATCAGAGCAGCGTTCTTTGCATCTCGCTGCCCTTCCACTGCCATCCATCAGCCCTCCACATTCGCCCAAAGCAATTCCCACAATTGCTTAAAAGATCGTCGCCGAATTCCGCCATCATCTCCACCACCGTAGATCATCCTTTGATCTCCCCGTGAATTGCAACAGGTTCTGGTTTCCTACCTTACTGCTGCTGCAATTTAGTTATCCTTATTCGAAAATCCAAAAAAAAAAACTGTTCCTATATTGCTGCATAAACCTTTTTTCACAAAGTTTTCATCTCTACGACGAAAGATACATTGCAGAATTTCAACCGCATAGCACCATCTGTTTGATCTTGCTACTATGCTTTTTCTATCCAAATTTCTATGAAATTTTTATGACATCTTTGACGCTTTCTAACAGTAGATTTCCCTTTGGTTTTTTCAAAAAATTCTCAATATAAACCATTGATCTTTTACGTCAAATCTGCTATACCTGAAAATCTGCACTGTAAAATTCCAACCGCATAGCACCATCTATTTGATCTTGGTACTATACTTTTTTTATCCAAATTTCTACGAAATTTTTATAACATCTTTGACACTTCCTAACAGTGGATTTCCCTTTGGTTTCATTGAAAAATTCTTAATATAAACTACTGATCTTTTATGTCCAATCTACTACACTTGAAAATCTAGGCTGCAGAAAATTTCAGCCGCATATTATTGCCTTAACCCATCTATTTGCAATCTTTTTTGAATGAAATTTCTTATACACTTTATAGATCATCTTGGCTTCCATCGAAGATTGATCTATTGAGAAATTCATCTCTAAAAATGATTGTGTTGCTGCAAATTTTCGTCATAGATAGCTGAAATTTTTCGACGAGAATTCTGCAATCGCAACTTGCACCAATTTCCTTACTATTATACTGCCGAAATTTTCTTGATTAAATTAGACATCCTTGCTGTCATATAAACTGTGATTTTTCTATTAATTTCCTCCTCAATTCTCTCAAGTTTTTGGTGAAAATTACGTCGAGAAATCGTTGTTTCTTCGACGATAATTCTACTCTTACAAGACAGCACATACTTGCTCCAAAATCCACGGATTTCTGTCAAACCTTTGCTACCAGCTACAAAACAAGCCTAAACCGTAGCCGACATCCACCGATCTACCAACCCTTTCGACCATCACCTCTCTCAACCAATACATGCCTTTAACCCGACAACAAAAGAGAGATCTTAACATCACAGATTTGGCGGCATATACTATGACATCTGAGGAGGTAATCAATCCTAAATTCGAAGCCTTCGAGGTGTGAATGGAGGATAAGATTCGGACGCTCTTTACTGAACTCAGATTGGGCCGACCACTAAGCACGAAGAAATCACATCAAGGAGAGAGCTATGCCCAATCGCACCAAACCCAAAGATATGACTTCCAAGAGAGGGGAAGCTCTATGACTGACCCCAACTATCCATGCATGAGAGTGGACTTCCCTAGATGGGAAGAAGGAGACCCGATTAGTTGGATCTCACGCACGGAGCGATATTTTCAGTACCACAAAACCGCGGATGCATCTATGGTGAAAATTACAGCTATACATCTTGAAGGGGATACTATACAGTGGTTTGACTGGTTTGAACATACTTATGGAGTTCTTTCATGGCGACAATTCAAAGAAGGACTGCTAATCCGCTTCAGACCAACCGATTACGAGAATATTGACGGACAACTAGCAAAGATCCTGACGGGAACACTCGGAAGGTACATGTCTCATATTCCTGGTAGCCATAACGATGTCAGCATTGCTTATCTTTTGGTCATGCAAATGGAGCTTGTCAACAAACTCCAAAACAAATCACAAAGGTCTATCAACCATGTCAAGCGCCTCCGCAACAAAGCGAGTCTTCTCTAATGGAAGTAGCACCGATGGTGGCGAAGACTATTGAGCATTCCGACTCGCAAGGACAGCACCGCGGACAGAAGGACAAATCTAAAATTATATCTCTTCCTATAATGTCGGAGCCTTCCACAACAGAGGTTTCCCTTGGTACTAGTGGACAGGAGAAACATAAGTCAGGAACTTCATCTCTTCCAATATCATTGGATCCGTCCACAATAACTCAACAAACTCAGGCCCAAACAAATCTCGCCAGCAAGGATATTCTTCCTCAACAAACTCAGGCCACAACAAACATCGCCAACAAGGATATTCTGTCTCAACAAACTCATGCCCCAACAAACCTCTCTAGCCAAGCTACTCCAACAAGTACTATCCAGGAAATTGTGCTGCAACAATCTTATCGCGCTTCAACAAACCCTGCCAATCAAGACCACATGATTCAAGGTATTTTAAAGTTTAAAAATCTGCAAGCTGTAGATGAAGTGGATAAATATAGAAATAAAACCATAAAAGGTAAGGATATTGTGCGGGAGGAAAATACAAAACCGAAGGATAAGAAAAAGGATGGTACAGTCCATCCAAAGTCGTAGGATGAATACCTTACCACCTTTTCATTTCTTTATTACTGATGAAGATAACATGTTGGAATGTTCGCGGACTTAATAAGTCGGAGAAATGTCGGGAGCTCAACAGAATAATCAAGTCTGCCGCATGTGATATTGTTATTCTAGTAGAAACGAAAATTAAACAATCGCGCGTTCAAGCTCAAAAGAATTTAATATGGCCGGACGCAGAACTGTTTACCAATGACTCAAATGAAACTTTTGGTAGAATATGGGTCTTATGGCAGCCTAACTCTATTAATGCTTGGTTTATTTCTGCTACTGATCAATTCATTCAACTTAAGGTAGAGGACAAAAAGAATGGCTGTCAATTCAATTTCATTGGTATATATGCTTCAAATAGTATGCAAGAAAGAAATACTCTTTGGTCTGACCTGACTAATATTGCAAATGGCTGTCTCAATGTACCTTGGATTGTTCTTGGAGAATTTAATACTGTTCGGTACACAAATGAAAAAGAGGAGGGTAGACAACTTTCAGAAAGCCAGCTTCAAAGTTTTAATGATTACATTGACACTGCAGCTTTGTTTGATATGAAATCTGTGGGTAATTGGCTCTCCTAGAGTAATCAAGGTGCTGCTAACAGAAAAATAATGGCTCGACTTGATAGGTGTTTGATTAATCATGAATGGTTAACAGTTTACCCAGATTCACTTCTTGAGTATGGTGCTCCTTTGTTTTCTGACCATTCTTTAATGTATATACACGCAGACAAAGCGACACCAAGAGGCAAGAAACCGTTTAGATTCTTTAACATGTGGAGTACTCATCCTCAATTTCTTGATGTTATCAGATTTGCTTGGAATGTTAATGTGCATGGATCCCCCCCTTACATCTTATGTCAAAAGCTCAAAGCTTGTAAAGCAGCACTAAAGGAGTGGAATACAAATACCTTTGGCAATATTACCACCACAGTTCAATTTTGCAGGAAGGAACTAATGTCATTGCAACATGAGCTGCAACTTCAGCCAAATGATGAGAATATTATCTACAAAGAGATAGAAGCCAGAAATAACTTCATGCAAGCCTTAAAACAGGAGGAAAGTTTTGTAAAGCAGAAGTCTCGACAGCATTGGCTTACACTAGGAGATTCGAATACTAAATTTTTCTATGCTTCAATTGCTACTCGAAGGGCTGTTAACCGTATTAGCAAATGCAGAGACAAAGATGATAATCTTATTGAGAATTTAGATGAGGTTAAAGCACACACAGAGCAATTTTTTTATTCCTTACTCAATCAAGCTGGGAAAACTAATAACATTCATGTGGAGCCGACTAGAAAACTTGATTCGGAAGCTATTTCAATCCTTAATGCCCCAATTACTGACGACGAAATTGTATATGTTGTCTTTAAGTCACCAAAGCACAAAAGCCCAGGTCCAGATGGATTTTCAGCTGAATTTTACCAAACTGCTTGGTCTATTATTGGAAATGATGTAGTTGTATTTACAAATTTCCGACCTGCCGAATTCGAACCAGTGACCTAAGGATTTATCTAAACGATTACAGTCCTCCGCTCTACCAACTGAGCTAAGGTCGGTGGTCACTTGCATCAAGAACTAGGCGACCTTATGCAATGTTTCTCAAGAAAAGGGCCACTTACACAACTGGCAAAGGTTACTTTCAGATGCGCTATTTGGTGGATGTGGAAGGAGAGATGTAATAGAATCTTTGAATGTCAACACATAAATAATGCTCAGCTCTTGAAAGAGATTATTAGAGACTCAAGATCCTGTATGGAGCATGATCTCAAAACCGAGCACTTCACCTGAAGAGAAAAAGATATTTTTATCAAATTTAATTTTGCTATTAGCTAAAGATCTTGGGAATGATGCCAAATAATGTACCCACAGGTAGTTATAGTCTACAGCATGTGTAGTCATAACTATCGCATTCGCACTCTATGAGTTACTTGGCTTTGTCTATGACTTGTATAGATAAAGCTATTTGTAGAAACTTTACACATAATCAATTTACTTTTACTTACCAAAAAAAAATATTATTGGAAATGATGTGATCAAGGCTTGCCAACATTTTTTCTCTTCAGGTCATATTCTTAGAGAGATGAATTGCACCTTTATTTCTTTAATTCCGAAGAATGCAGGGGCTGATTCACTAGAGAACTATCGACCCATATTATTATGCAACTTTATTTACAAGATCATCTCCAAAGTATTAGCAAATAGAATGCAAAAGGTAATACACAAGATCATTAGCCCAAATCAAGCTACTTTCATCAAAGGGAGAAGTATAAATCATAACATTTTGCTTGCTAATGACTTGGTCAAAGATTTGCATTCAAAAGCAAGAGGGACAAAAATATTTTTTAAAGCTGATTTACGGAAAGCCTTTGATTCAGTTAATAGGAAATTTATCTATAAGATGCTCCTCGATATGAACTTCCCACAGCAATGGGTTAATTGGATTCAATCTTGCCTGGAAACTCCAAAGTTTTTGATACTCTTTAATGGCTCACCTATTGGTTTTTTTGGGAGCACGAATGGCATCCGACAAGGTGATCCACTCTCTCCGTATCTCTTTACTATTGCGATGGAAGGACGTAGCTGTATGTTGGAACATGCAGTCTTAAATGGCAGCATTAAGGTACCCAATGCTGGCTCTATTCATATATCACATATAACATTTGCAAATGATTTACTTATCTTTCTCCAAAATGATCCAACTTCAGTAAAGAACCTGGCTACTATTATGAATGACTTTGGTATGGTTTCTGGACTTCAGCTAAATCATGCGAAAAGTAAAGTATATATGAGCCCTTACGTTGAGGATAAGGTCTTTATTGCACAAACTTTGGGGGTTAGTGAGGGAAGCCTGCCAGTTTCTTATTTGGGTCTCCCGCTCATATCCACAGGCATTCACAAAACCCACTGTCAGCCTATCCTGCAAAAAATAAAGAATAAAATTTCTTCTTGGAAAAATAGGCTTCTATCAAAAGCAGGACGACTCGAACTCATCCGTTCTGTATTGCACTCCTACTCTATATATTGGTATAATGCATTTCTTCTGCCTGCTGGACTTCTCCAAGATATTGAACGATTATTAATGAACTTCTTCTGGAATTGCACAAATGATAAGGCAATGCATATGGTAAATTGGGATAGCATTTGCAAACCGAAAGATGAAGGGGGGCTAAACTTGAGAAATACTAGAGATTGGAATCAAGCATGCCTGGTACAACAATTGTGGAATCTTTTACAAAACAAATGTTCCGTATGGTCACAATGGGTTTCTGCTAGGTATCTTTCAAAGGAATCAATCTGGGAAATTTCAACAAGAACATACCACTCTGCAGCTTGGAAAGGAATTTTAAAGGCAAGGAATTGGCTAATCGAACACATTTCTTATGCAATCTCTTCTGGAACTTGTACTAATATGTGGTACGATCCTTGGGTGAATGGGAAGAGTATATTTCAATTATATGACGACAGAATACGAAAAGATCTTGGGGTTCCCAAAGATTGGAAGGTTTCCGAGTTCATTGCTAACGGTACCTAGTGTCTCCCTAATCCTATTTCTCCCAAAATGTTATCACTTTGGCCGACTATCATAGCTATTCCAATCAAGAACAACTCTTCAGGTATACTTATTTGGCCTCATGACAATGGCAAATTTAGTGCCACATCCGTATGGAATCAAATTAGGCAAAGAAATAACAAGTGGGTCCCAAGCAGTTGGACATGGGATCGACCGGGATCACAAAGACACTCCTTATGTACATGGCAGGCCCTTCTCAATAAACTACCTACAATAGACAATATGAAAAGAAGAGGTATCTCTCATGTTAACCGATGCTCCCTTTGTTTGCAACAAGAAGAAACTGTTGACCACCTTTATTTTGCTTGTAATTATACAAAATGGATATGGAAGGAGATTCTCCAGCGATTTGAACTCAATAGACTGCCGCAACCAAACTTGCATCAAGAACTAGGCGACCTTATGCAATGTTTCTCAAGAAAAGGGCCACTTACACAATTGGCAAAGGTTACTTTCAGATGCGCTATTTGGTGGATGTGGAAGGAGAGATGTAATAGAATCTTTGAATGTCAACACATAACAATGCTGAAAGAGATTATTAGAGACTCAAGATCCTGTATGGAGCATGATCTCAAAACCGAGCACTTCACCCGAAGAGAAAAAGATATTTTTATCAAATTCAATTTTGTTATTAGCTAAAGATCTTGGGAATGATGCCAAATAATGTACCCACAGGTAGTTATAGTCTACAGCATGTGTAGTCATAACTATCGCATTCGCACTCTATGAGTTACTTGGCTTTGTCTATGACTTGTATAGATAAAGCTATTTGTAGAAACTTTACACATAATCAATTTACTTTTACTTACAAAAAAAAAACTAGCAAAGATCCGACAAACCTCCACCATTCAGGAGTACCAAACTAGGTTTCAAAGGTTATCTAATCAAACTCGTGATTGGTCTCAAAAACAGCTATTGAGGACCTTCATTGAGGGCTTGAAGCCGGAGATCCGAGGAGAAGTTAAAGCGCGACAATCGTATATGCTGATGGCAGGCATCTCTTTCGCACGACATCAAGAGGAGCAATTGAACTATGAAGCTCGGAGGACTAGGGTCGCTCCTCAACCAGTAATATTGAAGCCCTCAACCTCCCCTACTATCGACCAAGTCCCTACACCAAAGAGGTTAACAAGAGAAGAGCTTCGGGAGCAATATGCAAAGGGGTTATGTTGGCATTGTGACGAGCCGTGGAGCCGTGAGCATCGCTGTAGTAAAGGGAGACTTCTTATGATTGAACCAATAGAAGAAGAGGTCATTGAACATGCAGAAGAGAGCCTTGAACATAAAGAAGAAGATGCAGAAGAAGAGCCACAACCGACTGAAGTTACGGTACATGCGCTAGCCGGCTACTCAAACCCGCAAACAATGAAAGTTGGAGGCCTTCTCAAACAACAACTGATCACTGTTCTCATCGACACGGGCAGTTCTAATAACTTTCTAAATAGTAAGGTTACTATCCAGATGGCCTTACCTATTAAGAATTGCAGCAGGTTTGACGTTAAGGTTGTCGACGGATGGATTTTGAATTGTGATCGTAGGCGCCCGCAGGAGAAACTATTACTGCAGGACCAAGAGATAATTGCAGATTTCTTCCTTCTCCCTCTTGATGATAATGAGGCCATACTCAGAATTAAATGGTTGATGACATTAGGTGATATTTTTTGAAATTTTATGCAACTAATTATAAAATTTTACAATAAGGAGAAACAGGTGATACTGCACGGGAAACGTGAGGGCGACGTAACGACGATTTGCACACAACAAATGGAGAAGGTTTTGCATAAAGCATGCAGCGACTTTTTGGTACAACTTGAGCAACAAACTAAGGGAGAGTCAACAGAATTTGAAGATCCAAATCTACTTCCTTTGCTTGCTGAATTTTTAGATATATTTGAAGAACCGTGCAACCTACCTCTTACCCGCCGGCATGATTATTATATAATGATTCTTCCAGGCAAACCTCCAGCAAATGCTCAGCCATATCAGTATCCACATCTCTAGAAGGATGAAATAGAATGGATTGTAAAAGAGATGCTCAAAACAGGAGTTATTCGGCCATGTTGCAGCCCCTACTCTTCACCGGTGCTCCCCTTACGAAAGAAGGATGGAACATGGCGATTATGTGTTGACTACCGAGCTCTCAATGGCATAACCATCAAGGATAAATACCCTATTCTAGTAGTAGATGAATTGCTTGGTGAAAGGGAGCACAAATCTTCACAAAGCTGGACCTTCGATCCGGGTATCATCAAATACAAGTATGCGAAGAAGACATACCGAAAACCACCTTTTGAACACATAACAACCACTATGAATTTTTGCTTTCTTCAAAAGAAGGTGGAATATCTTGGGCATATCATATCAGAGGAAGGTGTGGCAGAAGACCCCTTCAAAATTGAAGTAATGCAAAATTGGCCTACCCCGAGGAACGTAAAATTGCTACATGGCTTTCTGGGTTTTTAACAGGCTACTACTGCAAGTTCGTGAAAAACTATGGCGACATCAGTGCACCACTTACTTCCTTACTGAAAAAAGATGTCTTCCAATAGTCGGATAGAGCCTCCGTTACCTTCGACAAACTTAAGGCAGCCATGACGACGACGCCGGTGCTAACACTACCATATTTTAACCGACCCTTCATTATTGAAGCCGACGCATCTGGAGTCAGAATTGGAGCCATTCTCATGCAAGATGGCTGACCACTCGCATACACTAGCAAGGTATTATCTCCCTCCCATCAAAATAAGTCAACATATGATAAGGAGATGCTCGCCATTGTGCGTGCAGCAACGAGGTGGAGACCCTACTTGATTGGTCGACGATTTCAAAATAAAACCGACCATAAAAGCCTCAAGTACTTTTTGGAGCGAAAGATACCATCCCATGAGCAGCAAAAATGGGTAACAAAACTTCTTAGATTTGATTTTGAAATAACTTACGAAAAGGGGAAAGAGAATGTTCTTGCAAATGCGCTTCACTTCCGACCAGCGACTTCCTTGAGGATATTAAGATGGAATGGCAGGAAGATTCAGATACTAGTAAGATTATAAAAAAATTGGAGGAAGCACCAAGCCCCATGGCTCATTACAATCGGGACTCAAAAGAATTATGCTATAAGGGACGCATTGTGCTTGTGACAAATTCTATTTTCATCTTCAAGAGCAGATTTTGGACAAAGTTATTCCATATGCAGGGTACTAAATTAAAAAGGAGTATGACATATCACCCACAAACCAACAGTCAGACGGAAGTTTTAAATAGGTGCTTAGAGACAGCCCAAAGCCACCCACCAAATATGACTACCCAAAGAGAACTCCAGACCCAGCCAAGTGCCATTATTGATCGACGGATCGTGACTCGACGACGACGACCCACTAATGAAGTGCTAATAAAGTGGGCGAATCTACCAATAGAAGTTTGGTTGCGGCAGTCTATTTAGTTCAAATCGCTGGAGAATCTCCTTCCATATCCATTTTGTATAATCACAAGCAAAATAGAGGTGGTTAATAGTTTCTTCGGGCTTAGTGGTTGGCCCAATCTGAGTTCGGTAAAGAGCGTCCGAATCTTATCCTCCATTCGTGCCTCCAAGGCTTCGAATTTAGCATTGATTGCCTCCTTAGATTCCATAGTATATGGCCTCAAATCAATGATGTTAAGATCTCTCTTTTGCTGTTGGGTTAAAGGCATGTATAGGTTGAGAGAAGTGATGGTCAAAAGTGTTGGTGGATTAGTTGATGTAGGCTGCGGTTTAGGCTTGTTTTGTGGCTGTTTTGGGTGCAGTTTGAGGGTGTGGTTTAGTAGAGTTTTAGGGCTATGGATGAAAGTTTTGGATCTGTGGTAGATGGTAGCAAAGGTTTGACAGAAATCCGTGGAAGTTGCAGCAAGTATGTGCTATCTTGTAAGAGTAGAATTGTCGTCGAAGAAACAACGGTTTCTCGACGTAATTTCCACCAAAAACTTGAGAGAATTAAGGGAATTAATAGCAAAATCACAGTTTATATGACAGCAAGGATATCTAATTTAATCAAGAAAATTTCGGCAGTATAACAGCAAAGAAATTGGTGCAAGTTGCAATTATAGAATTATCGTCGAAAAATTTCAGCGGGTTACGATGAAAATTTGCAGCAACATAAAATCGTTTTTAGAGATGAATTTCTTAATAGATCAATCTTAGATGAAAGCCAAGATGATATATGAAGTCTATAAGAAATTTCATTCAAAAAAGATTGCAAATAGATCGGTTAAGGCAACGATATGCAGCTGAAATTTTCTACAGCAAAGATTTTCAAGTGCAGCAGATTGGACAAAAAAGATCAGTAGTTTGGATCAAACATAAAAAGATCAGAAAAAGCACAGTAGCAAGATCAAACAGATGGTGCTATGCGGCTTGAATTCTGTAATTCAAGTGCAGCAGATTGGACATAAAAGATCAGTATTTTATACTGAGAATTTTTTGATGAAACCAAAGGGAAATCTACTGTTAGGAAGTGTCAAAGATGTCATAAAAATTTTGTAGAAATTTGGATAGAAAAAGCATAGTAGCAAGATCAAACAGATGGTGCTATGCGGCTTGAATTCTGCAATTCAAGTGCAGCAGATTGGACATAAAAGATCAGTATTTTATACTGAGAATTTTTTGATGAAACCAAAGGGAAATCCACTGTTAGGAAGTTTCAAAGATGTCATAAAAATTTCGTAGAAATTTGGATAGAAAAAGCATTGTAGCAAGATCAAACAGATGGTGCTATGCGGCTGGAATTCTGCAATGTATCTTTCGTCGTAGAGATGAAAACTTTATGACGAAAAGTTTATGCAGCAATATAAGAACGATTTTTTTTTTTTTTTTTTCGAATAAGGATAACTAAATTGCAGCAGCAGTAAGGTAGGAAACCAGAACCTATTGCAATTCACGGGGAGATCAAAAGATGATCCGCGGTGGTGGAGATGATGGCGGAATTCGGTGACGATCTTTTAAGCAATTGTGGGAATTGCTTTGGATGGTTGTGGAGGGTTGATGGATGGCTATGGAAGGGCAGCAAGATGCCAAGAACGCTGCTCTGATACCAGGTGTTAGAACCCTTGCATATTCTAAACTTGGGGTTGATCTCTTTAGGGGATCGGCCTCCTTGGAACTCTATAGGGGTTCCTCCCTCCAAGTTGCTGCTCAAAGGCTGCAGAAAAGATTCATCTATTGCTTATCAAAAGAGAAGGAATACATGGCTATTTATAGGGCTTCTAAACCCTAACTCCTAATAGGACTCCTACTTAAGACTCTTACTTCTAACCAACTCCTAATAGGACTCCTAGTCAAGACTCCTATTCCCTTACAACTCCTAATTCTTCTCTAAGAAAACACCTCCTACATGAATGCCCCTCTCAATTAGGACTCTACTAGCTAGAGTCCTAACATAATGTCCCTCTCAATTAGGACTCTCCTAGCTAGAGTCCTAACAGTTTTACATGAATGTCCCTCTCAATTAGGACTCTCCAAGCTAGAGTCCTAACATTAATGAACTTTAATGCCTCATGATAAGAATATAGAACAAATGGCTTGGCGAGAAGATATTGACTCCAATGAGACAAAGCTCGATAAATCGCATAAAACTCCTTATCATAAGTAGAGTATTTTTTTCTTGTATCATTCAGCTTTTCACTAAAAAATGTAATGGGCCTTCCGTCTTGACTCAAAACAGCACCAATTCCCACATTAGATGCATCACATTCAACTTCAAACACATTATCAAAATTTGGTAGAACTAAGATAGGAGCCTCAGTAACCTTTCTTTTCAAAAGCTCAAAAGCATCGTTAGCCTCACTAGTCCATTTGAATTTGTCATATTTCAGACATTCGGTGATTGGAACGACAATAGAGCTGAAACTCTTGATGAATCTTCTATAAAAAGATGTTAAGCCATGGAAACTCCTCACATCATGTAATGAAGCAGGTGTTGGCCAATTGAGAATAGTTTCAACCTTACTTTGATCCATCATGATTCCATCTTTTGAAACAACATACCCCAAAAACACCACACTAGAAGTAAAGAAATCACATTTCTTTATATTAGCATAAAGTTTTTGCTCCCTCAAAATAAGAAAGATCTCTTTCAGATGATTCATATGCTCCTCTTCACTCTTGCTGTACACCAATATATCGTCAAAATAAACTACAACAAATATTCCAATGCATGGCTTAAGTATGTGATTTATAAATCTCATGAATATGCTAGGAGCATTAGATAGTCCAAATTGCATAACCAACCATTCATATAAGCCTTCTCTAGTTTTAAACGCTGTTTTCCACTCATCTCCGGGCCTCATTCTTATTTGGTGATAGCCACTCCTCAAATCAATTTTAGAGAAAATATAAGCACCACACAATTGATCAAGTAAATCATCTAACCTTGGAATAGGAAAGCGATAGTCTATTGTGATTTTGTTGATGGTTCGACTGTCCACGCACATTCTCCAAGAACCATCTTTCTTAGGCACCAACAAGGCTGGAACTGCACAAGGGCTCATGCTCTCCCGAATTAACCCCTTTTTCACTAATTCATCAACTTGCCTTTAAAGTTCTTCATGTTCTTTAGGACTCATTCTGTACGCAGCCTTATTAGGTAGAATAGCCCCCGGAATAAGATCAATGTGATGTTGAATGTCTCTCAAAGGTGGAAGGCCATGTGGAATCTCTTCCGATATAACATCTTGAAATTCTTCTAGGATTGGTTGCATGATTTTCGGTGTCTCCTTATGTTGTTCGTTCTCCTCTACTACCATTAGGGCCAAAACATGACCGCCCTTGTCCAATTCATATCTGCATTCTCTATAAGAAATAAAAGCACTAACTTCCTTCTTTGGCGCACTGATTTCGGAAGGTTGTAACGGAGCTAAGATAATCTTCTTTTCATTCACTTTAAAAGAATAAGTATGTTTATAACCATCATACAACACTCTTCTATCATAACGCCAAGGTCTTCCCAATAGTAAATGACAAGCATCCATAGGGGCAACATCACACCACACTTTATCTTTATAATACTTGCCAATAGAAAATGAAACTAAACATCTTTCAGTTACCTTGATGTCATTTCCTTTTTGCAACCAACATAATTGGTATGGATGTGGATGAGGGATCGTATCCAACTTCAGCTTCTGCACCATCTCCAAAGAAACCACGTTCTCAAAACTACCACTGTCGATGATCACCAAGCACACCTTGCCAAGAGAAGTGCATTTAGTGTGAAACACATTTTTTCTCACCCAACTTTCATCGTTGGCCACATATGACACTTGTAAACTACGTTGCAATACAATAGACAAACCATGATCAGCATAAGTAATCTCTTCCTCATCATCATCGTATTTTGGTTCGTCGTCAGCTTCATCTTCGCCTCCATCACTATGATCTTCAACCAAAGTTACAATCCTCCTATTTGGACAATCCGAAGCAATATGCCCAAAACCATGACATTTGAAGCATTTTCGGCCACTTGGGGTAGAAGAATTAGGTGTTTTTTGTTGCCAGCAGACTCTTCACCCTTTTCTTGCACCTTCGATATCACCTTGCTTTAGACAGTAGGCTTGGAACTTCCTCCTTTTGTGTAGCCTTCTTTTGAGCCATACCGAAAACTCTTTTCAAACTTCTGTTGCTTTTCAACTTTTAATGCTAGCTTGCTCACATCATTTAAAGACCAATATGGCTGTAGCTAAACAACTTTAGCAATCTCATACTTCAGACCCCCTAAGTATCTTGCAATTGTTTGCTCTTTCGGTTCCACAAGCTCTCCTTTTAACATCAAATTATCAAATTCTGCAGTGTACTCCTCCACACTAAGATCTTTTTGCTTGAAATCATGTATTTTGAGAAAGATCTCTCGTCTATAATTATCAGGTAAATATTTTCTCTTTAGCTCCCTTTTCATTTTCTCCCATGTAACGATCTTACTCTTCCCCTCACGTTCTCTTTGTTTCTTCAGATTTTCCCACCAAAAAGATGCATTCCGCCTGAGTTTGAGTGCCACAAGTTTGACCTTCTTTTGTTCTGGTGGTTCATGAAAATCGAAGATTCTTTCTACTGTATTAAGCCAATCGATAAAGTCATCAACATTTATTTTTCCTTCAAATTCTGGAATATCAAATCTGGGATTATATTTATTCTGCCACTCGTCTTGGACTTCATTTCTTCTCCGACATCTTCTTGACTCCCTTGGAAGATGAGGTGTTTCATCATCAGAAGTAAACTCTCGAGTGTCATTTTCATGCTGGTTGTGTCTACTTTGAAGTTCGTCGATTATTTCATTTTTTTCTTGTAGGCTACGCAGCAATTTTTGTAGCTGCAGCCTCAACGACTCAACGTCATCTCCATGGTCGCTAACTTCACCAACTACATCTTTTCCATTCCGCCTTGCCATGATCTCTAGCCTTTAACTCTGATACCAAACTGATACCGGGGAGGGTAAAAATGCAGAATGGATTTCGAAAGAACACCAATAGAACAGTTGTACAGATAGAAAATATCACAGAAGGCAATGAACGAACTTTTGAAGAAACTTCGGTAAAACGAAATATAGCTCACCACCAAGTTTAAAATCGCAATGGGATACAGAAAGTTCACCACCCAACAAAAATTAAACGAGGATACAAAACTAGAAAATAAAAGACTCACCACTCAAGGATGCATCCAAGAGATACAGAGTTTAAGGGGTTCTCTAAGAGCTTCTGCCCAGATATCATCAGTTTCTAAAATCCTTTCTAAGTCCTAAACACCAAAATAAATACTAGTGCATGAAACAACCCTTCATGCATAGGGAATTTTGAAATTAAGTGTTTACAGCTTCTAACCAACTATTTTAATGCACTCATTGGTAATGAAGAAATGTTCACAGCTGCCAACCAACTCCTTTAATGCATTCCTTTGTCTTGAAGAAAAGCACCTTGAAACAGCTTTAACTTTGTGCAGAGAATATGCTGATGAGCTGTCATTTTTTAGTGTGCTGAGATAAAGATTATGAGGCATCATTATTGACTGAAAAAGATACTAGATCATAATCAAGGCTCATATAATCAGATTGTAGTAAATTAGACACTCCCGTGTCACTGGTGTCTCCCTACTCCTATTTCTCCTGAAATGTTATCACTTTGGCTGACTATCATAGCTATTCCAATCAGGAACAACCCTTCAGATGTACTTATTTGGCTTCATGACAATGGTAAATTTAGTGTCACATCCGCATGGAATCAAATTAGGCAAAGAAATAACAAGTGGCTCCCAAGCAGTTGGACATGGGATCGATCGGGATCACAGAGATATTTCTTATGTACATGGCAGGCCCTTCTGAATAAACTACTTAAAATAGACAATATGAAAAGAAGAGGTATCCATTATGTTAACCGATGCTCCCTTTGCATGCAACAAGAAGAAACTGTTGACCATCTCTATTTTGCTTGTGACTATACTAAATGGATATGGAAGGAGATTCTTCAGCGATTCAAACTCAATAGAATGCCGCAACCAAACTTGCATCAAGAATTAGCTGACCTCATGCAATATTTTTCAAGAAAAGGGCCTCTTACACAATTGACAAAGGTTATATTCAGATGCACTATTTGGTGGATGTAGAAGGAAAGATGTAGTAGAATCTTTGAGTGTCAAAACACAAACAATGCTCAGCTCTTGACAGAGATTATTAGAGACTTAAGATCATGTATGGAGAACGATCTCAAAATAGAGCACCTTACATAGAGAGAAAAAGATATTTTTATTAAATTCAATTTTGATATTAGCTAAAGATCTTAGGCATGATGTCAAAAGCTATACCCACAGGAAATCATGGCATATCTGGACTTTAAATTTTCTCTGTTGGCCACAGTTAAGAGTTATAGTCTACAGCATGTGTAGTCATAACTACCGCATGAGTACTCTATGAGTTACCTAGCTTCATCTATAACTTGTATAGACAAAGCTATTTGTAGAAACTTTACACAAAATCAATTTACTTTTACTTATCAAAAAAATATCATTTGTGTCATTCCAGAAAAAGTTAATTAATAACCGTTCAATATCTTGGAGAAGTCCAATAGGCAGAAGAAATGTATTAGACTAATATATAGAGTAAGAGTATAACACCAAACAGATGAGTTTAAGTCGTCTTGCTTTTGAAAGAAGCCTATTTTTCCAAGAGGAAATTTTGTTCTTTATTTTTTGCAGGATAGGCTGATAGTGGGTTTTTGTTAGAACCCTTGCAGATTCTAAACTTGGGGTTGATCTCTTTAGGGGATCGGCCTCCTTGGAACTCTATAGGGGTTCCTCCCTCCAAGTTGCTGCTCAAAGGCTGCAGAAAAGATTCATCTATTGCCTATGAAAAGAGGAGGAATACATGACTATTTATAGGGCTTCTAAACCCTAACTCCTTATAGGACTCCTACTCAAGACTCCTACTTCTAACCAACTCCTAATAGAACTCCTACTTAAGACTCATATTTCTTTACAACTCCTAATTCTTAAGACTCCTATTCCTTTACAACTCCTAATTCTTCTCTAAGAAACAACTTCCTACATGAATACCCCTTTCAATTAGGACTCTCCTAGCTAGAGTCCTAACAGAATGTCCCTCTCAATTAGGACTCTCCTAGCTAGTCCTAACAATTTTATATGAATGTCCCTCTCAATTAGGACTCTCCAAGCTAGAGTCCTAACAGACCCGCCCTCTTCAAATCAGCCTTGTCCTCGAGGCTGATGATTCGTGAATTATGGGAATTTGATCTTCAAGTCATTATAGTTCTCCCAAGTGGCATCTTCTATTGGTAGGTTCACCCACTGTATTAGCACTTTATTAGTGGGTCGTCGTCGTCGAGTCATGATCCGTCGATCAATAATGGCACTTGGCTGGGTCTGGAGTTCTCTTTGGGTAGTCATATTTGGTGGGTGGCTTTGGGCTGTCTCCAAGCACCTATTTACAACTTCTATCTGGCCGTCGATTTGTGGGTGATATGTCGCACTCCTTTTCAATTTAGTACCCTGCATATGGAATAACTTTGTCCAAAATCTGCTCTTGAAGATGCAAGTAGAATTTGTCACAAGCACAATGCGTCCCTTATAGTATAATTCTTTTGAGTCCCGATTGTAATGAGCCACGGAGCTTGGTGCTTCCTCTAATTTTTTTTTTTTTTTATCTTACTAGTCTCCGAATCTTCTTGCCATTCCATCTTAATATCCTCAAGGAAGTCGCTGGTTGGAAGTAAAACAACTGAAAATTCAGCTTGCTCAGGTAGCTGCGAAAGCACATCTGCAAGAACATTCTCTTTCCCCTTTTTGTATGTTATTTCATAATCAAATCCAAGAAGTTTTGTTACCCATTTTTGCTGCTCAAGGGATGATATCTTTTGCTCCAAAAAGTACTTAAGGCTTTTATGGTCGGTTTTAATTTGAAATCGTCGACCAATCAAGTAGGGTCTCTACCTCGTTGCTGCGCGCACAATGGCAAGCATCTCCTTATCATATGTTGACTTATTTTGATGGGAGGGAGATAATGCCTTGCTAGTGTATATGAGTGATTGACCATCTTGCATAAGAATGGCTCCAATTCCGACTCCAGATGCGTCGGCCTCAATAATGAAGGGTCGGTTGAAATCTGGTAGTGTTAGCACCGGCGTCGTCGTCATTGCTGCCTTAAGTTTGTCGAAGGCAGCGGAGGCTCTGTCCGACCATTGGAAGACATCTTTTTTCAGTAAGGAAGTAAGTGGTGCACTGATCTCTCCATAGTTTTTCACAAACTTGCAGTAGTAGCCTGTTAAACCCAGAAAGCCATATAGCAATTTTATATTCCACGGGGTCAGCCAGTTTTGCATTGCTCCAATTTTGAAGGGGTCTACTGCCACACTTTCTTCTGATATGATATGCCCAAGAAATTCCACCTTCTTATGAAGAAAGCAAAAATTCATAGTGGTTGTTGTGTATTCAAAAGGTGGTTTTCGGTATGTCTTATTCGCATACTCGTATTTGATGATACCCGGATCGAAGGTCCAGCTTTGTGAAGATTTGTGCTCCCTTAGCAACTCATCTACTACTGGAATAGGGTATTTATCCTTGATGTTTATACCATTGAGAGCTCGGTAATCAACACATAATCGCCATATTCCATCCTTCTTTCGTATGAGGAGCACCGGTGAAGAGTAGGGGCTGCAACTTGGCCGAATAACTCCTGTTTTGAGCATCACTTTTATAATGCTTTCTATTTCATCCTTCTGGAGATGTGGATATTAATATGGCTGAGCATTTGCAGGAGATTTGCCTGGAAGAATCATTATACAATGATCATGCCGACGGGTAAGAGGTAGGTTGCGCGGTTCGTCAAATATATCCAAAAATTCAACAAGCAAAGGAAGTAGATTTGGATCTTCAAATTTTGTTGGCTCTCCCTTAGTTTGTTGCTCAAGTTGTACCAAAAAGCTGCTGCATGCTTTATGCAAAACCTTCTCTATTTGTTGTGTGCAAATCGTCGTCACGTCGCCCTCACGTTTCCCGTGCAGTATCACCTGTTTCTCCTTACTGTAAAATTTTATAATTAGTTGCATAAAATTCCAAGAAATATCACCTAATGTCATCAACAATTTAATTCTGAGTATGGCCTCATGATCATCAAGAGGGAGGAGGAAGAAATCTGCAATTATCTCTTGGTCCTACAACAACAATTTCACTTGCGGGCACCTATGATCACACTTCAAAATCCGTCCGTTGGCGAACTTAACGACAAACCTGCTGCAATTCTCAATAGGTAAGTTCATATAGACAGCAACCTTACTGTTTAGGAAGTTATTAGTGCTGCCATGTCGATGAGAACAGTGATCGGTTGTTGTTTGAGAAGGCCTCCAACTTTCATCGTTTGTGGGATTGAGTAGCCAACTAGTGTATGTACCGTAACTTTGGTCGGTTGTGGCTCTTCTTCTGCATCTTCTTCTTCATGTTCAAGGCTCTCTTTTGGATGTTCAATGACCTCTTCTTCTATCGGTTCAATCATAAGAAGTCCCCCTTTACTACAGCAATGCTCACGGCTCCACGGCTCATCACAATGCCAACATAACCCCTTCGCATATCGCTCCCGAAGCTCTTCTCTTGTTAACCTCTTTGGTATAGGGACTTGGTCGACAGTAGGGGGGGCTGAGGGCTTCAATATTACTGGTTGAGGAGCGACCCTAGTCCTCCGAGCTTCATGGTTCAATTGCTCCTCTTGATGTCGTGCGAAAGAGATGGCTGCCATAAGCGTATACGGTTGTCGCGCTTTAACTTCTCCTCGAATCTCCGGCTTCAAGCCCTCAATGAAGGTCCTCAATAGCTGTTTTTGAGACCAATCACGAGTTTGATTAGATAACCTTTCAAACCTGGTTTGGTACTCCTAAATGGTGGAGGTTTATCGGATCTTTGCTAGTTGTTTGTCAATATTCTCGTAATCGGTTGGTCTGAAGCGAATCAGCAGTCCTTCTTTGAATTGTCGCCATGAAAGGACTCCATAAGTATGTTCAAACCAGTCAAACCACTGTATAGCATCCCCTTCAAGATGTATAGTTGCAATTTTCACCATAGATACATCCGCGGTTTTGTGGTACCGAAAATATTGCTCCGCGCGCGAGATCCAACCAATCGGGTCTCCTTCTTCCCATCTAGGGAAGTCCACTCTCATTCATGGATAGTTGGGGTCAGTCATATAGCCTCCCCTCCCTTGGAAGTCATCTATTTGGGCTTGGTGTGATTGGGCAAAGCTCTCTCCTTGATATGATTTCTTTGGGCTTAGTGGTCGGCCCAATTTGAGTTCGGTAAAGAGCATCCGAATCTTATCCTCCATTTGCGCCTCCAAGGCTTCGATTTTAGCATTGATTACCTCCTTAGATGCCATAGTATATGCCCCCAAATCTATGATGTTAAGATCTTTCTTTTGTTGTTGGGTTAAAGGCATGTATAGGTTGAGAGAAGTGATGGTTGAAAGGGTTGGTGGATTGGTGGATGTAGGCTGCGGTTTAGGCTTGTTTTGTCGCTGTTTTGGGTGCAGTTTGAGGGTGTGGTTTGGCAGAGTTTTAGGGTTGTGGATGAAAGTTTTGGATCTGTGGTAGATGGTAGCAAAGGTTTGACAGAAATCCGTGGAAGTTGCAGCAAGTATGTGCTGTCTTGTAAGAGTAGAATTGTCGTCGAAGAAACAACGGTTTCTCGACGTAATTTCCACCAAAAACTTGAGAAAATTGATAACAAAATCACAATTTATATGACAGCAAAGATATCTAATTTAATCAAGAAAATTTTAGCAGTATAATAGCAAGGAAATTGGTGCAAGTTGCAATTGCAGAATTATTGTCGAAAAATTTCAACGGGTTACGATGAAAATTTACAGCAACATAAAATCATTTTTAGAGTTGAATTTCTTAATAGATCAATCTTAGATGGAAGCCAAGATGATCTATGAAGTGTATAAGAAATTTCATTCAAAAATGATTGCAAATAGATGGGTTAAGGCAACGATATGCAGCTGAAATTTTCTGCAGCATAGATTTTCAAGTGCAGCAGATTGGACATAAAAGATCAGTAGTTTATATTGAGAATTTTTCGATGAAACTAAAGAGAAATCTACTGTTAGGAAGTGTCAAAGATGTCATAAAAATTTCGTAGAAATTTGGATAGAAAAAGTATAGTAGCAAGATCAAACAGATGGTGCTATGCGGCTTGAATTCTGCTATTCAAGTGCAGCAGATTGGACATAAAAGATCAGTAGTTTATATTGAGAATTTTTTGATGAAATGAAAAGGAAATCCACTGTTAGGAAGTGTCAAATATGTCATAAAAATTTTGTAGAAATTTGGATAGAAAAAGCAGAGTAGCAAGATCAAACAGATGGTACTATGCGGTTGGAATTCTGCAATGTATCTTTCATCGTAGAGATGAAAACTTTGTGACGAAAAGTTTATGCAGCAATATAGGAACAATTTTTTTTTTTTTTGGATTTTCGAATAAGGATAACTAAATTGCAGCAGCAGTAAGGTAGGAAACCAGAACCTGTTGCAATTCACGGGTAGATCGAAGGATGATCCGCGGTGGTGGAGATGATGGCGGAATTCGGTGACGATCTTTTAAGCAATTGTGGGAATTGCTTTGGATGGTTGTAGAGGGTTGATAGATGGCTATGGAAGGGCAGCGAGATGCCAAGAACGCTACTCTGATACCAGGTGTTAGAACCCTTGCAGATTCTAAACTTGGGGTTGATCTCTTTAGGGGATCGACCTCCTTGGAAAGATTCATCTATTGCCTATGAAAAGAGGAGGAATACATGACTATTTATAGGGCTTCTAAACCCTAACTCCTTATAGGACTCTTACTCAAGACTCCTACTTCTAACCAACTCCTAATAGGACTCCTACTTAAGACTCCTATTCCTTTACAACTCCTAATTCTTAAGACTCCTATTCCTTTACAACTCCTAATTCTTCTCTAAGAAACAACCTCCTACATGAATGCCCCTTTTAATTAGGACTCTCCTAGCTAGAGTCCTAACAGAATGTCCCTCTCAATTAGGACTCTCCTAGCTAGTCCTAACAGTTTTATATTAATGTCCCTCTCAATTAGGACTCTCCAAGCTAGAGTCCTAACAGTTTTGTGAATGCTAGTAGATATGAGTGGGAGACCCAGATATGTAACTGGCAGATTTCCCTCACTAATCCCTAGAGTATGTGCAATATCGTCTTTGTCCTTAATGCAATGGCTCATGTAGACTTTACTTTTCGCATGATTTAACTGAAGGCCAGAAACTATACCAAAATCATTCAGAATAGTAGCCAGGTTTCTTATTGAAGTTGAATCATTCTGAAGAAAGATAAGAAGATTATCTACAAAGATTATATGTGATATATGAATAGGGCCAGCATGGGGTACCTTAATACTACCTTCAGAGACCGCATATTCCAACATACAGCTGAGTCCTTCCATTGCAATAGTAAAGAGATATAGAGAGAGTGGATCGCCTTGTCGGATGTCATTCTTGCTCCCAAAAAAACCAATAGGTGAGCCGTTGAGGAGTATTGAAAACTTTGGAGTTTCTAAGCAACATTGAATCCAATTAACCCATTGCCGAGGGAAGTTCATACTGAGGAGCATCTTATAGATAAAGTTTCTATTAACTAAGTCAAAGGCTTTTCGTAGATCAGCTTTAAAACAAATTTTTGTCCCTCTTGCTTTTGAGTGTAGATCCTTGACCAAGTCATTAGCAAGCAGAATATTATGATAAAAGCAGTTTGTTCTCTTACGAAGCCTATAAATACTCCTCTCATCCCTGGTTAAAAAACACAAGCACAGAGAGTTTAAAAGAACAGAAATGCTGTAGAAATCACTTGAGAGATCCCTCCTCTAGCCTTAAACTTAGAATTCTATTTAGAGAGGAGAGGGAGTACTTGTAAGGGTTATCTCCTAAACCCAATAAAAGGAGAAGAGAGGTGTAAAAGATGATTGGCCTTTGCCTATTGAAGGAAGGCCTCTAGTGGACGCCGGTGACCTCGTCGGAGGAGGAAGCCGAAAGTGGATGTAGGTCACATTGACCGAACCACTCTAAAACTGCTGTGTTCTCTAATTTGTATTTTATTCTTGCTATTACCTTATTGCAAACCTCTTTAAGTACTTACTACCTTTAATTCATTTACGTATGCTTTCAAGTTAAGATATTTCTGAGATCGGTTTTCAAACGGTTTTATCGCAATAAGACTATTGAAGACGTAATTTTTACCGATGCACTAATTAACCCCCCAAAACCCCCCCCCCCCCCCCCCCCCTCTCTCTCTTAGTGCCGACCCCGATCCCAATAATTGGTATCAGAGTCTCATTTTCTAATTTGGTTTAACACCCAAATAGAAATGACTCTTTTTGGCTTTCAAGAAGGTCACTCTCTCATTCGTCTGCCCTTTTTCAATGGGATGGACTACACATATTGGAAAACTCAAATGGGAGTTTTCTTGCTTTTTTTGGATTTGAACTTATGGAACATTGTCAAATCCGGTTTTAAAAGGCCTTCTCTTCCAATGAAAGATTGGGATGATTTGGAGAAGAAGATGTTTTCTTTAAATGCTAGAGCTATGAATGCTCTATTTTGTGCTTTAGACAAAAACGAGTTTAATCAAGTTTCTATGTGCGAAACGGCTTTCGACATTTGGTATGTTCTTAAAACCACTCAGGAAGGCATAAGTAGATTAAAAGATTCGAAAATCAACTTTTTAATGCATAATTTTGAACTATTTTACATGAAACCAAGAGAAATTATTGGAGACATGTACACCCGTTTTACGGATGTCGTCAATGGTTTAAAAGCTCTTGATAAAAGCTTTTCAAATTTTGAACTCGTTAATAAGATTTTGTGCTCACTTTCTAAAACTTGGGATTCAAAAGTAATCACTATTCAAGAATCAAAAATTTTAAATACTTTTTTGATCGAAGAACTAATAAGGTCTTTGATAACATATGAAATGACATGCAATGCATGTGAAGAACTCGAGAACCGCCTTCCAAAGTATAGGAAAGATTTCGAACTTAGAACATTTGAAGACCACTCGAGCATAAGCTCAAGTGATGGTGAACTTGAACTCACTAAGAAATTTAAAAGTTCATAAAACAAAAATTAAAGAACAAAAAGAATACAACTACTTTTTTTTTGGTAAGTAAAAGTAAATTGATTATGCGTAACGTTTCTACAAATAGCTTTGTCTATACAAGTCATAGACAAAGTCAGGTAACTCATTGAGTACACATGTGGTAGTTATGACTACACATGTAGTAGACTTTAACTCCTAACTGTAACGAGCATGTTAAGATGTGCCAAGACTACCATTGGTTACAGCATTTAACATCGTTGCCAAGATCTTTAGCTAATAGTAAAATTGAATTTGATAAAAATATCTCTTTTTCTTCGTGTAAAGTGCTCCATTTTGAGATTATGCTCCATGCATGATCTTGAGTCTCTAATAATCTCTGTCAAGAGCTGAGCATTGTTTGTGTGTTGACATTCAAAGATTCTGCTACATCTCTCCTTCCACATCCACCAAATAGCATATCTGAAAGTAACCTTTGCCAATTGTGTAAGAGGTCCTTTTCTTGAGAAACTTTGTATGAGGTCGCTTAATTCTTGATGCAAGTTTGGTTACGGCAGCCTATTGAGCTCAAATCGCTGGAGAATCTCCTTCCATATCCATTTAGTATATTCACAAGCAAAATAGAGGCGGTCAATAGTTTCTTCTTGTTGCAAACAAAGGGAGCATCGGTTAACATGATAGATACCTCTTCTCTTAATATTATCTATTGTAGGTAGTTTATTCAGAAGGGCCTGCCATGTACATAAGGAATGTCTCTGTGATCCCAGTCGATCCCATGTCCAACTGCTTGGGAGCCACTTGTTATTTCTTTGCCTAATTTGATTCCATGCGGATGTGGCACTAAATTTACCATTATCATGAAGCCAAATAAGTACATCTGAAGGGTTGTTCCTGATTGGAATAGCTGTGATAGTCGGCCAAAGTGATAACATTTCAGGAGAAATAGGAGTAGGGAGACACCAGGTACCATTAGCAATGAACTCGGAAACCTTCCAATCTTTGGGAGCCCCAAGATCTTTTCGTATTCTGTCACCATATAATTGAAATATACTTTTCCCATTCACCCAAGGATCGTACCACATATTAGCATTAGTTCCAGTAGAGATTGCATAAGAAATGTGTTTGATTATCCAATTCCTTGTCTTTAAAATTTCTTTCCAAGCTACAGAGTGGTATGTTCTTGTTGAAATTTCCCAAATCGATTCCTTCGAAAGGTACCTAGCAGAAACCCATTGTGACCATAAGGAACATTTGTTTTGCAAAAGGTCCCACAATTGTTGTACTAAACATGCTTTATTCCACTTTCTAATATTTCTCAAGTTCAGCCCCCCTTCATCTTTCGGTTTACAGATGTTGTCCCAATTTACCATATGCATTGCCTTATCATTTGTACCATTCCAGAAGAAGTTCATTAATAGCCGTTCAATATCTTGCTTTGAACGCAAGAAGAAGAACAAAAATTAGGATGAATCGAGCTCCTCCGAAGACGAGGAGAAAATCAATAAAGGCGAAGTGGCAAGCTATGTCTTAACGGCTTTCAACGATGAGGTAATCAAAATACCCCTAATTTATTTTGAAATTACATGTTTTTCGTGATGTATTTCATTTTTTATTTAGTTTAGAAAAATTATTTTTTAAAAATTACATAATGTAATGAAAATGCAAAAAAAATTAGGAATCATACTTATCATTCTAGTAATTTTAAAAATAATTATGAAAATTACATGTTTATGATAAACAAAATGATTTTGATTAAAAATGTCCAATGAAACCATGATTGATGAATATGCTTTATTCTTAATGATTTCTTTGGCTTGTAATGCCTTATCATGATGAATGTTTTGAAAATAAATATTTGTATCATGCTTGATGATTTTTATACATGAGGACTTGAAGTAATGATTTGAAATCATATGTTTTGGAATTATGTGTTACACTTTTTTATCTTGATGATTTTTTCTCTTTCCGTTTTAAACGTTGATGCATAGTTTTAACATAAGAACAAATATTTGAGCATGCTAATATAAAATCTATCACACAAATTGAAACTAAAGAAGTTTAGATATCTTTAAGAATCATTTAACATTATGTTCAACGAAACCATGCTTGATGTCTTAATGAAAATATTAAGAAGTTTGATAACATGCTTAATGATGATGCATGACTTTTGTATGAAAAACTAAGCATAAAAAGTTAGATTCACCTAAAAAGAAAAATGCATGACTACAACAAACAAAATGATCTTGATGGAAAATGCTTTATGTTTGACAAAATCAATTTTGATGATGCATAATGATGTAATTATGTAATGAAAATATTAAATACTTTGAAACCATGTTTTGATACCATGCATAATGATCATGCTTAATAAATTTTGAAATTATGCATGATGATTATTGAGATTTATGGATTATCGATTTTTACGTTAATGAAAGTGGCTTTTTCAGTTTTTTAAATGTTGATGCATATTTTATTTGGCACAAATGAAAAAAGGAATGTTTCTATGAAATAAATCACATGAATTTAAACAACTAAAAAGAGAAAAGCATTGTTCTTGAAAATTATTTTTCTCTATCTTATTGATTTTTATGAATCTCTTGAAAATGATCTTGATTTGACGATTTGAATTTAAATGAGCTTTATCTTGATTTTTCAAGATTTATAACTTGAGATTTCTTATGCATGAATCAAGATATCATATCATTTGATCTCCTATGTTTCTTTTATACATTTATAAAAGAAGAGATTTGTTGAAATAAATCATGTCTTGTAGCATTCATGAAAAATTGAGAAATTATGCATGAATTATGTGAATCTATTTACATTGCCTTCATTAAATTTTTTGAAAAATGATTTTGATGATTTTGATTTGAATGAAAATGTTTCAACCAAATCATGAACTTTCTTTTTGGTTTCTCTACTTTAGCTATCTTTTATGAGAATCAAAATATTTACTATCTTTGATGATCTTGAAAATGGTTTGAAATTATGTATGTTATATGTTAAACATTTGAAAACATTTTTTGGTATCATGCATATCTAAGAAATATTGATTTGACAAATTGAATGAGTTAAAAATGAATGATGATTTTTCTCTTGAATATAAATTGTGATATTTTTTATGAATCATCATTTTGATTTCTCGACATTTGATACATGAGATTTTTCTATTAATCAAGATTTTTCATACTATGATTCTTCTTGGTATTCACTAAAAGGGATGTATTCAAATTAACGTTGATATGCATGAATTGATATCTATTTGCTATTCACTAAAGAGAAGACTTATTCTAATAAATCATGATATGATTTTTATGTACAATTCCTTGTATTCATGAAATATTTATCTCATCACTCAATTAATTCTTCTTGATATTCTTTATGTGATGATATGAATGCATGAAATACTCATGAATTTATTTTGATGTATGCAAATGAGAAGTTTTGATCATGCATAGTAGGATGTAATTTGACAAAATTGGCACCATCATGATATGAAATATTTATGATTTGAAATGATGCATGCAATACTTATGCATCTTATTATGATGATGTTGTTAGGATCGGAGCGGCACTAAGAGGGGGGGGTGAATTAGTGCAGTGGATTAAAACTTTCGTTTCGATAAATCTTTTGATACGATAATAATCGAACTTGAAAAGCTTAACTCGAACGCGTGTTCGTAAAGGTATGCAGCAAAGGTAATGAGGAAATAAAGCATGTAAGAAGGTTTGCAGTAATGTAAATAGCAATAATGAAATGCAAACCAGAGATCACACCGATTTTAAAGTGGTTCGGTCAAATGACCTACATCCACTTGCGAGGCCCTCTTCGATGAGGCTCGTACCTTCCACTAGCAAATCTCTTGAAGGGGAAGGGCAAATACCCCTCTTACAACTTTTTACAAGCGGTTCACACTCTTACAAATTTTCAGCAAGAAAAAAGGAGGTGAACACTCTAGCAAATTGAAAACAAGACTTGCTAAGACTTTTCTAAGACCTTTCTCTCAATCAATTGCTTCTCAAAAAGTTATTTTCTCAGCTGAGAATTGAGGGGTATTTATAGGCCTCAAGAGGATTCAAATTTGGGCTCCAAAATTTGAATCTCTTTGGTTCTCGATGCTGGCGGTGCCACCGCCTGTCAGTATCTGACACTGACAGTGGACTAACGGTGCCATCGCCCAGCCAAGCGGTGCCACCACCTGGCTCTCGGGTGCTGGGCGGTGCCACCGCCAAACCCTTCGGTTCACTGGTTAGGCTTTAAATTTAGCCCAAACCAAGTCTAATTTTGGGCCCAATTGGCCGCTAACCAGGATATAGGATTAACTTTTAATCCTAATCCTAATTACATGTGAACTACATAACTAAAAACATCCTAAGCAAGTTTTCAACGTCGATTCTTGTTCCGACGAGCTTTCCGATGAACTTCCGACGGACTTCCGATATGCTCTCGGGTTTCTTCCGACAGACTCACAGCAGCCTCCCGATCTTGTGACGACTTCAACGACTAGCTAAGCCTTCTCGATGATCTCCGCGAACCTCCGACGATCTCTTCAGTGAACTTCCAAAAATTTCGACAAGTTCCTGATTTCTTCTCGGTTGGTTCCGGCAGCATCTCCGACGATTCTTCGGACTCTTAAACGTCCATCGAACTTGACTCCGGTATTCTTGCTTTATGTTTTCTGGTTATCGTAATTAATCTTGCACACTTAACTCAATAATATGGATTAGATCAATTAACCCATCAACTGATTTTATCATCAAAATCCGAGATTCAATAGTCTCCCCTTTTTTGATGATGACAATCAATTGATGATGGAGTTAAACATAACTCCCCCTATCTATATGCCATATTATGAGAAGATAAAAAACACTTGAATTCCATCCCATTGAATTCAAGCATAAACCGATAAGTTTTAACCGTAGAACTTATCGTTATTCTCATTAAGCAATAGTAAATACGAAACTTCGATGAAAATCATTTTCAAGTCAAATGATAAGGGACGATTTTTACTACAATAGGAGATAAAGATTTTCAACATGAATTTCATGATATAGATGCAAGGCATGCTTTCATATGATCAACCAATCTAAAAACTTACGATATACTCAAGGATTTTGCAAGGCATATAAGATATTTGTATTATACAAGCTCTTGTAATTCATATAAGTCATGTTATTAATGCGCATAAGACATTTTCATTAAGTCATGCTATCGAAATGGTATAAGTCATCACTTAGTCATCACTTCTCCCCCTTTGTCATCAACAAAAAGGGAATGAGACTTGAAGCACATAATTTGTGATTATAACATCAGGAATTCAGCATTGATCATATAAAAATTCATCATTCAAAATTAAGTATGCTAAAATATTTACGTAGAGTTCATCTTAAAGGAAAATTTAGCATTCATCCATTTTATCAAATCTCTTTTTCTATAAATAACAAAAATTGTAGGTGTACAAAGAAGAGATTGTGATTAAAAAAATTCAAGTAGTAACTCCAATAAGTCAAGATCATAATTCGAATACAAACTCATTCAAATTCAAATCGTCAACTTGAAACTCATAGTCAAGCCATCAAAATTAATTTCGAGATTCATAAAATATCATAAAATTATTAATCTTGATCAGATGGGAGCGGTGTTTGACTCAAGATAGGATAAGGTAATTTAACATGTTATTTAGAATCGAAAAAGAAGGATCAAATCCACCGAGGAACGAAGATAGGATGAAAAACTTTACGGAAACTCCATTCAAACAAGTTTATTCTTAGGGACAATTTAACATACCTAATTCCCTTCTAATGAATTCAAATTGGTCTTCATTCAAAGCTTTTGTAAATATATCTGCTAATTGATGCTTTGTGTCAATAAATTCTAAAACAACATTATTGTTAAGGACATGATCGCGTATGAAATGATGCCTAATATCGATATGCTTAATTCTAGAGTGCTGAATTGGATTTTTGATAAGACATATGGCACTAGTATTATCACATTTTATGGGAATGTTTTTGAAGTGAATTCCATAGTCTTCTAATGTATTTTTCATCCAAACTACTTGTGCACAGCATGCACTTGCAGCAATGTATTCAGCTTCCGCCGTAGGTAGTGCAACTGAATTTTGTTTCTTAGAAGTCTAAGAAATAAGTACATGTCCTAAAAATTGGCATGTTCCGGATGTACTTTTTCTATCTATCCTGCATCCACCAAAATCGGCATCTGCATAAGCTATTAAATCAAAATTTTCAGATTTTGGATACCATAATCCTAAATTTGGAGTTCCTTTAAGATACCTAAATATTCTTTTAACACTCTTAAGATGAGATAATTTAGGATTAAATTGAAACCTAGCGCAAAGTCCTACACTAAACATAATATCCGGTCTAGTCGCGGTGAGGTAGAGTAGACTACCTATCATTCCCTTATATGTTTTTTGATCGAAATTTTCACTATTTTTATCCATATCTAACTTAGTCGAAGTACTTATAGGGGTGCTTATTGCTTTTGAATTATCCATGTTAAATCGTTTTAAAAATTTTAATGTATATTTAGATTGGTTAAGAAATATATCATCACTAAGTTGTTTGATTTGTAATCCTAAAAAGAAAGTTAATTCACCAATTAAACTCATTTCAAATTCATGACTCATACATTTGGCAAATGATTCACATAGTGATTCACCCGAAAAGCCAAAAATAATATCGTCAACATAAATTTGCACAATAAGAAAATTATTTTTAAAATGTTTGATAAACATTGTAGTATCAACCTTGCCTTTGGTAAATTTATTTAAAATAAGAAAGGAACTAAGCCTTTCATACCAAGCTCTAGGAGCTTGTTTCAAGCCATAGAGAGCCTTAGTTAATTTGAATACATGATTAGGAAGAAGAAAATTTTCAAATCCAGGAGGTTGTTCGACATATACTTCTTTGGAAATAAAACCATTCAAGAAGGCACTTTTGACATCCATTTGAAACAGTTTAAAATTATTACTACTAGCATAGGTAAGGAGAATCATAATGGCTTCTAATCTTGCCACAGGAGTGAAGGTTTCTTCTAGTCGATACTGTTAGAACCCTTGCAGATTCTAAACTTGGGGTTGATCTCTTTAGGGGATCGGCCTCCTTGGAACTCTATAGGGGTTCCTCCCTCCAAGTGCTGCTCAAAGGCTGTAGAAAAGTTTCATCTATTGCTTAAGAAAAAAGAAGGAATACATGGCTATTTATAGGGCTTCTAAACCCTAACTCCTAATAGGACTCCTACTTAAGAGTCTTACTTCTAACCAACTCCTAATAGGACTCCTACTCAAGACTCCTATTCCCTTACAACTCCTAATTCTTCTCTAAGAAAAAACCTCCTACATGAATGCCCCTCACAATTAGGACTCTCCTAGCTAGAGTCCTAACAGAATGTCCCTCTCAATTAGGACTCTCCTAACTAGAGTCCTAACATTTTTACATGAATGTCCCTCTCAATTAGGACTCTCCAAGCTAGAGTCCTAACAGACCCGCCCTCTTCAAATCAGCCTTGTCCTCGAGGCTGATGATTCATGAATTATGGGAATTTGATCTTCAAGTCGTCATAGTTCTCCCAAGTGGCATCTTCTTTTGGTAGGTTCGCCCACTGTATTAGCACTTCATTAGTGGGTCGTCGTCGTCGAGTCATGATCCGTCGATCAATAATGGCACTTGGCTGGGTTTGGAGTTCTCTTTGGGTAGTCATATTTGGTGGGTGGCTTTGGGCTGTCTCCATGCACTTGTTTAAAACTTCCAGTTGGTTGTTGGTTTGTGGGTGATATGTCGTACTCCTTTTCAATTTAGTACCCTGCATATAGAATAATTTTGTCCAAAATCTGCTATTGAAGATGCAAGTAGAATTTATCACAAGCACAATGCGTCCCTTATAGTGTAATTCTTTTGAGTCCCAATTGTAATGAGCCATGGGGCTTGGTGCTTCCTCCAATTTTTTTATAATCTTACTAGTATCTGAATCTTCCTACCATTCCATCTTAATATCCTCAAGGAAGTCATTGGTTGGAAGTAAAACGACCAAAAATTCAGCTTGCTCAGGTAGCTGCGAAAGCGCATCTGCAACAACATTCTCTTTCCACATTTTATAAGTTATTTCATAATCAAATCCAAGAAGTTTTGTTACCTATTTTTGCTGCTCGGGGGAAGATATCTTCTGCTCCAAGAGATATTTTAGGCTTTTATGGTCGGTCTTGATTTGAAAGTATCGCCTGATCAAGTACAATCTCCACCTCGTTGCTGCGCGCACAATGGCGAGCATCTCCTTATCATATGTTGACATATTTTGATAGGAGGGAGATAATGTCTTGCTAGTGTATGCGAGTGGTCGACTATCTTGCATAAGAATGGCTCCAATTCTGACTCCAGATGTGTCGGCCTCAATAATGAAGGGTCGGTTGAAATCTGGTAGTGTTAGCACCGGCATCGTCGTCATGGCTGCCTTAAGTTTGTCGAAGGCAGCGGAGACTCTGTCCAACCATTGGAAGACATCTTTTTCTAGTAAGGAAGTAAGTGGTGCACTGATCTTTCCATAGTTTTTCACGAACATGCGGTAGTAGCCTGTTAAACCCAGAAAGCCATGTAGCAATTTTATGTTTCTCGAGGTCGGCCAGTTTTGCATTGCTCCAATTTTGATGGGGTCCACTACCACACCTTCCTCTGATATGATATGCCCAAGATATTCCACCTTTTGTTGAAGAAAGCAAAAATTCGTGGTTGTTGTGTGTTCAAAAGGTGGTTTTCCGTATGTCTTCTTCGCATGCTCGTATTTGATGATTCCCGGATCAAAGGTCCAGCTTTGTAAAGATTTGTGCTCCCTTTCATCTAGCAATTCATCTACTATTGGAATAAAGTATTTGTCCTTAATGATTATGCCATTGAGAGCTCGGTAATCAACACATATTCGCCTTGTTCCGTCCTTCTTGTGTACAAGTAGCACCGGCGAAGAGTAGAGGTTGCAACTTGGCCGAATAACTCCTGTTTCGAGCATCTCTTTTATAATCCTTTCTATTTCATCCTTCTGGAGATGTGGATACTGATATAGCTGAGCATTTGCTGAAGATTTGCTTGGAAGAATCATTATACAATGATCATGCCGACAGGTAAGAGGTAGGTTGCGCGGTTCGTCAAATATATTTGAAAATTCAGCAAGCAAAGGAAGTAGATTTGGATCTTCAAATTCTGTTGGCTCTCCCTTAGTTTGCTGCTCAAGTTGTACCAAAAAGCCGCTGCATGCTTTATGCAAAACATTCTCCATTTGTTGTGTGCAAATCGTTGTTATGTCGCCCCCACGTTTCCAGTGCAATGTCACCTGTTTCTCCTTACTATAAAATTTCATAATTAGTTTCATAAAATTTCAAGAAATATCACCTAATGTCGTTAACCATTTAATTCTGAGCATGGCCTCATGATTGTTAAGAGGGAGAAGGAAGAAATCTGCAATTATCTCTTGGTCCTGCAGCAATAGTTTCTCCTGCAAGCACCTATGATCATAATTCAAAATCCGTCCGTCGGTGACCTTAACATCAAACCTGCAGCGATTCTCGATAGGTAATGATATCCGAACAGCAAGCTTACTATTTAGGAAGTTAGTAGTACTGCCCGTGTCGATGAGAACAGTGATTGGATGTTGTTTGAGAAGGCCTCCAATTTTCATCGTTTGCGGGTTTGAGTAGCCAGCTAGTGTATGTACTGTAACTTCGGTCGGTTGTGGCTCTTCTTCTGCATCTTCTTCTTCATGTTCAAGGCTCTCTTTTGGATGTTCAATGACCTCTTCTTCTATCGGTTCAATCATAAGAAGTCCCCCTTTACTACAACGATGCTCACGGCTCCACGGCTCGTCACAATGCCAACATAACCCCTTCGCATATCGCTCCCGAAGCTCTTCTCTTGTTAACCTCTTTAGTGTAGGGACTTGGTCGACAGTAGGGGGGGCTAAGGGCTTCAATATTACTGGTTGAGGAGAGACCCTAGTCCTCCGAGCTTCAAGGTTCAATTGCTCCTCTTGATGTCGTGCGAAAGAGATGGCTGCCATAAGCGTATACGGTTGTCGCGCTTTAACTTCTCCTCGGATCTCCGGCTTGAAGCCCTCAATGAAGGTCCTCAATAGCTATTTTTGAGACCAATCATGAGTTTGATTAGATAACCTTTCAAATCTGGCTTGGTACTCCTGAATGGTGGAGGTTTGTTGGATCTTTGCTAGTTGTTCGTCAATATTCTCATAATCGGTTGGTCTGAAGCGAATCAGCAGTCCTTCTTTGAATTGTCGCCATGAAAGGACTCCATAAGTATGTTCAAACCAGTCAAACCACTGTATAGCATCCCTTTCAAGATGTATAGCTGCAATTTTCACCATAGATACATCCGCGGTTTTGTGGTACCGAAAATATCGCTCCGCGCGCGAGATCCAACCAATCGGGTCTCCTTCTTCCCATCTAGGGAAGTCCACTCTCATGCATGGATAGTTGGGGTTGGTCATAGAGCCTACACTCCCTTGGAAGTCATCTCTTCGGGCTTGGTGTGATTGGGCAAAGCTCTCTCCTTGATATGATTTCTTCGGGCTTAGTGGTCGGCCCAATTTGAGTTCGGCAAAGAGCGTCCGAATCTTATCCTCCATTCGCGCCTCCAAGGCTTCGAATTTAGCATTGATTGCCTCCTTAGATGCCATAGTATATGGCCCCAAATCAATGATGTTAAGATCTCTCTTTTGCTGTTGGGTTAAAGGCATGTATAGGTTGAGAGAAGTGATGGTCGAAAGTGTTGGTGGATTGGTGGATGTAGGCTACGGTTTAGGCTTATTTTGTGGCTGTTTTGGGTGCAGTTTGAGGGTGTGGTTTAGTAGAGTTTTAGGGCTATGGATGAAAGTTTTGGATCTGTGGTAAATGGTAGCAAAGGTTTGACAGAAATCCGTGGAAGTTGTAGCAAGTATGTGCTGTCTTGTAAGAGTAGAATTATCGTCGAAGAAACAACGGTTTCTCGATGTAATTTCCACCAAAAACTTGAGAGAATTGAGGAGGGAATTGATAGAAAAAGTACAGTTTATATGACAGCAAAGATATCCAATTTAATCAAGAAAATTTCGGCAGTATAACAGCAAGGAAATTGGTGCAAGTTGCAATTGCAGAATTATCGTCGAAAAATTTCAGCGGGTTACGATGAAAATTTGTAGCAACTTAAAATCGTTTTTCGAGATGAATTTCTTAATAGATCAATCTTAGATGGAAACCAAGATGATCTATGAAGTGTATAAGAAATTTCATTCAAAAAAGATTGCAAATAGATGGGTTAAGGCAACGATATGCAGCTGAAATTTTCTACAGCATAGATTTTCAAGTGCAGCAGATTGGACATAAAAGATCAGTAGATTATATTGAGAATTTTTCGATGAAACCAAAGGGAAATCTACAGTTAGGAAGTGTCAAAGATGTCATAAAAATTTCATAGAAATTTGGATAGAAAAAGCACAGTAGCAAGATCAAACAGATGGTGCTATGCGGCTTGAATTCTGCAATTCAAGTGCAGCAGATTGGACATAAAAGATCAGTAGTTTATATTGAGAATTTTTTGATGAAACCAAAGGTAAATCCACTGTTAGGAAGTGTCAAAGATGTCATAAAAATTTTGTAGAAATTTGGATAGAAAAAGCACAGTAACAAGATCAAACAGATGGTGCTATGCGGCTGGAATTCTGCAATGTATCTTTCGTCGTAGAGATGAAAACTTTGTGACGAAAAGTTTATGCAGCAATATAGGAACGATTTTTTTTTTTTTTTGGATTTTCGAATAAGGATAACTAAATTACAGCAGCAGTAAGGTAGGAAACCAGAACCTGTTGCAATTCACGGGGAGATCAAAGGATGATCCGTGGTGGTGGAGATGATGACGGAATTCGGTGACGATCTTTTAAGCAATTGTGGGAATTGCTTTGGATGGTTGTAGAGGGTTGATGGATGGCTATGGAAGGGCAGCGAGACGCCAAGAACGCTGCTCTGATACCAGGTGTTAGAACCCTTGCAGATTCTAAACTTGGGGTTGATCTCTTTAGGGGATCGGCCTCCTTGTAACTCTATAGGGGTTCCTCCCTCCAAGTGCTGCTCAAAGGCTGCAGAAAAGTTTTATCTATTGCTTAAGAAAAGAGAAGGAATACATGGCTATTTATAGGGCTTCTAAACCCTAACTCCTAATAGGACTCCTACTTAAGACTCTTACTTCTAACCAACTCCTAATAGGACTCCTACTCAAGACTCCTATTCCCTTACAACTCCTAATTCTTCTCTAAGAAAAAACCTCCTACATGAATGCCCCTCACAATTAGGACTCTCCTAGCTAGAGTCCTAACAGAATGTCCCTCTCAATTAGGACTCTCCTAGCTAGAGTCCTAACATTTTTACATGAATGTCCCTCTCAATTAGGACTCTCCAAGCTAGAGTCCTAACAGATACCTTCTTCTTAGTTGAAACCTTTGGCCACTAATCTAGCCTTGTTTCTAACCATGATACCATTTTCGTCTTGCTTGTTTTTAAAGACCCATTTAGTACTAATGACTAAATGGTCACTCGGTCTAGGAATAAGCTTCCATACCTTATTCCTCTCAAATTGATTTAATTCCTCTTTTTTTTTTGGTAAGTAAAAGTAAATTGATTATGTGTAAAGTTTCTACAAATAGCTTTATCTATACAAGTCATAGACAACGCCAAGTAACTCATAGAGTGCGAATGCGATAGTTATGACTACACATGCTGTAGACTATAACTACCTGTGTGTACATTATTTGGCATCATTCCCAAGATCTTTAGCTAATAGCAAAATTAAATTTGATAAAAATATCTTTTTCTCTTCGGGTGAAGTGCTCGGTTTTGAAATCATGCTCCATACAGGATCTTGAGTCTCTAATAATCTCTTTCAAGAGCTGAGCATTGTTTGTGTGTTGACATTCAAAGATTCTATTACATCTCTCCTTCCACATCCACCAAATAGCGCATCTGAAAGTAACCTTTGCTAGTTGTGTAAGAGGCCCTTTTCTTGAGAAACATTGCATAAGGTCGCCTAGTTCTTGGTGCAAGTTTGGTTGCGGCAGTCTATTGAGTTCAAATCGCTGGAGAATCTCCTTCCATATCCATTTTGTATAATCACAAGCAAAATAGAGGTGGTCAACAGTTTCTTCTTGTTCCAAACAAAGGGAGCATCGGTTAACATGATAGATACCTCTTCTTTTCATATTGTCTATTGTAGGTAGTTTATTAAGAAGGGCCTGCCATGTACATAAGGAGTGTCTTTGTGATCCCGATCGATCCCATGTCCAACTGCTTGGGACCCACTTGTTATTTCTTTGCCTAATTTGATTCCATGCGGATGTGGCACTAAATTTGCCATTGTCATGAGGCCAAATAAGTATATCTGAAGAGTTGTTCCTGATTGGAATAGTTATGATAGTCGGCCAAAGTAATAACATTTTGGAAGAAATAGGATTAGGGAGACACCAGGCACCGTTAGCAATGAACTCGGAAACCTTCCAATCTTTGGGAGCCCCAAGATCTGTTCGTATTCTGTCGCCATATAATTGAAATATACTCTTCCCATTCACCCAAGGATCGTACCACATATTAGTACTAGTTCCAGAAGAGATTGCATACGAAATGTGTTTGATTAGCCAATTCCTTGCCTTTAAAATTTCTTTCCAAGCTGTAGAGTGGTATGTTCTTGTTGAAATTTCCCAGATTGATTCCTTTGAAAGATACCTAGCAGAAACCCATTGTGACCATAAGGAACATTTGTTTTGCAAAAGATCCCACAATTGTTGTACCAGGCATGCTTGATTCCAATCTCTAGTATTTCTCAAGTTTAGCCCCCCTTTATCTTTCGGTTTGCAAATGCTATCCCAATTTACCATATGCATTGCCTTATCATTTGTGCCATTCCAGAAGAAGTTCATTAATAACCGTTCAATATCTTGGAGAAGTCCAGTAGGCAAAAGAAATGCATTACACCAATATATAGAGTAGGAGTGCAATACAGAACGGATGAGTTCGAGTCGTCCTGCTTTTGATAGAAGCCTATTTTTCCAAGAAGAAATTCTATTCTTTATTTTTTGCAGGATAGGCTAACAGTGGATTTTGTGAATGCCTGTGGATATGAGCGGGAGACCCAAATAAGGAATTGGCAGGCTTCCCTCACTAACCCCCAAAGTTTGTGCAATAAAGACCTTATCCTCAACGTAAGGGCTCATATATACTTTACTTTTCGCATGATTTAATTGAAGTCCAGAAATCATACCAAAGTCATTCATAATAGTAGCCAGGTTCTTTATTGAAGTTGGATCATTTTGGAGAAAGATAAGTAAATCATCTGCAAATGTTATATGTGATATATAAATAGAGCCAGCATTGGGTACCTTAATGCTGCCATTTAAGACTGCATGTTCTAACATACAGCTAAGTCCTTCCATCGCAATAGTAAAGAGATACGGAGAGAGTGGATCACCTTGTCGGATGCCATTCGTGCCCCAAAAAAACCAATAGGTGAGCCATTAAAAAGTATCGAAAACTTTGGAGTTTCCAAGCAAGATTGAATCCAATTAACCCATTGCTATGGGAAGTTCATATCGAGGAGCATCTTATAGATAAATTTCCTATTAACTGAATCAAAGGCTTTCCGTAAATCAGCTTTAAAACATATTTTTGTCCCTCTTGCTTTTGAATGCAAATCTTTGACCAAGTCATTAGCAAGCAAAATGTTATAATGTATACTTCTCCCTTTGATGAAAGCAGCTTGATTTGGGCTAATGATCTTGTGTATTACCTTTTGCATTCTATTTGCCAATACTTTGGAGATGATCTTGTAAATAAAGTTGCATAATGATATGGGTCGATAGTTCTCTAGTGAATCAGCCCCTGCATTCTTCGGAATTAAAGAAATAAAAGTACAATTCATCTCTCTAAGAATATGACCTGAAAAGAAAAAATGTTGGCAAGCCTTGATCACATCATTTCCAATAATAGACCAAGCAGTTTGGTAAAATTCAGTTAGAAATCCATCTGGACCTAGGCTTTTGTGCTTTGGTGACTTAAAGACAACACATACAATTTCGTCGTCTGTAATTGGGGCATTGAGGATTGAAATAGCTTTCGAATCAAGTTTTCTAGTCGGCACCACATGAATGTTATTGGTTTTCCTAGCTTGATTGAGTAAGGAATAAAAAAATTGCTCTGTGTGTGCTTTAACCTCATCTAAATTCTCAATAAGATTGTCATCTTTGTCTCTACATTTGCTGATACGGTTAACAGCCCTTCGAGTAGCAATTGAAGCATAGAAAAATTTAGTATTGGAATCTCCTAGTGTAAGCCAATGCTGTCGAGACTTCTGTTTTGCAAAACTTTCCTCCTGTTTTAAGGCTTGCATGAAGTTATTTCTAGCTTCTGTCTCTTTGTAGATAATATTCTCATCATTTGGCTGAAGTTGCAGCTCATGTTGCAATGACATTAGTTCCTTCCTACAAAATTGAACTGTGGTGGTAATATTGCCAAAGGTATTTGTATTCCACTCCTTTAGTGCTGCTTTACAGGCTTTGAGCTTTTGACATAAGATGTAAGGGGGGGATCCATGCACATTAACATTCCAAGCAGATCTGATAACATCAAGAAATTGAGGATGAGTACTCCACATGTTAAAGAATCTAAACGGTTTCTTGCCTCTTGGTGTCGCTTTGTCTGCGTGTATAGACATTAAAGAATGGTCAGAAAACAAAGGAGCACCATACTCAAGAAGTGAATCTGGGTAAACTGTTAACCATTCATGATTAATCAAACACCTATCCAGTCGAGCCATTATTTTTCTGTTAGCTGCACCTTGATTACTCTAGGAGAGCCAATTACCCACAGATTTCATATCAAACAAAGCTGCAGTGTCAATGTAATCATTAAAACTTTGAAGCTGGCTTTCTGAAAGTTGTCTACCCCCCTCTTTTTCATTTGTGTACCGAACAGTATTAAAGTCTCCAAGAACAATCCAAGGTACATTGAGACAGCCATTTGCAATATTAGTCAGGTCAAACCAAAGAGTATTTCTTTCTTGCATACTATTTGAAGCATATATACCAGTGAAATTGAATTGACAGCCATTCTTGTTGTCCTCTACCTTAAGATGAATGAATTGATCAGTAGCAGAAATAAACCAAGCATTAATAGAGTTAGGATGCGATAAGACCCATATTCTACCAGAAGTTTCATTTGAGTCATTGGTAAACAATTCTGCGTCCGGCCATATTAAATTCTTTTGAGCTTGAACACGCGATTGTTTAATTTTCGTTTCTACTAGAATAACAATATCACATCCGGCAGACTTGATTATTCTGTTGAGCTCCCGACATTTCTCCGGCTTATTAAGTCCGCGAACATTCCAACATGTTATCTTCATCAGTAATAAAGAAATGAAAAGGTGGTAAGGTATTCATCCTACGACTTTGGATGGACTGTACCATCCTTTTTCTTATCCTTCGGTTTTGTATTTTCCTCCCGCATAATATCCTTACCTTTTATGGCTTTATTCCTATATTTATCCACTTCATCTACAGCTTGCAGATTTCTAAACTTTAAAATACCTTGAATCATGTGGTCTTGATTGGTAGGGTTTGTTGAAGCACGATAAGATTGTTGCAGCACAATATCCTGGATAGTACTTGTTGGAGTAGCCTGGCTAGAGAGGTTTGTTGGGGCATGAGTTTGTTGAGACAGAATATCCTTGTTGGCGATGTTTGTTGTGGCCTGAGTTTGTTGAGGAAGAATATCCTTGCTGGCGAGATTTGTTTGGGCCAGAGTTTGTTGAGTTATTGTGGACGGATCCAATGATATTGGAAGAGATGAAATTCCTGACTTATGTTTCTCCTGTCCACTAGTACCAAGGGAAACCTCTGTTGTGGAAGGCTCTGACATTATAGGAAGAGATATAGTTTTGGATTTGTCCTTCTGTCCGCAGTGCTGTCCTTGCGAGTCGGAATGCTCAATAGTCTTCGCCACCATCGGTGCTACTGCCATTAGAGAAGACTCGCTTTGTTGCTGAGGTGCTTTACGTGGTCGATAGACCTTGGTGATTTGTTTTGGAGTTTACTGACAAGCTCCATTTGCATGACCAAAAGATAAGCAATGCTGACATCGTTGTGGCTTCCAGGAATATGAGACATGTACCTTCCGAGTGTTCCCATCAAGATCACGATAGAAAACCTCATTTGGAAGATCTTCGTCGGAAGAAACCAGTACACATGCTCGTGCAAATGCTAATCTCGTCTGAGCAGCTATTGCTTTGTCGATGTAGAGTGGCTGTCCCAGAGTGCTGCATAACTTTGCAATAAAACGTCGACTTCAAAGATGTAGAGGAAGACCTTGAAAGGATACCCATAATGGAATAGACTGTAGGCTATCTAACTCCAAATGGACATCAGGAGACCAGCGTCGTAGAATCATTGGATGGCCGCGAATAGTCCAGAATTCTTTGAGGACCAGTTGTAAATCTTTTTCAGAGTATAGCTTGCAAACAAAGAATCTGTTCTCCAGCATATGAAGATCAAATGACAATATTCCCCATCGAGTTTTGATAAATGAGGATAGTGGGAAATAAGATGTTTTGAGACCTACCACATAGCCAACAATCGCCATAGACCATGTCTCAATAAGCTCTGCTGAATCAGTAGTCTCGTATACAACAATCTTCTTATCAACCTGAACTTCTGGAGTAAAGAATTCTAAGCTTAGATCCGGACTTCCAACCGGAGCCTTGAAGAGGCTAGTCCAAGGCCTAGGGTCACTGGAAATGAGGGTAGGCTGCCGCGATCTAGAGCGCGACCTACTTCCATGCTGTTTCGTCGAAGGAGTTTCTCTCTAGAGAGGATATGGAGGAGGAGCCAATCTAAATCTAAATCACGATACTATAGATTTAATTCCTCTTGCATTGCAATAACCAAAAAACCATCTTTTAAGGCCTCGTTAATGCATTTAGGTTCGATTTGAGAAAGGAAGGCGGTGTTAGCACAAAAATTCTTGAAAGAGGAACGAGTTTGAACCCCTTTTGATGTATCTCCTTTAATTAGCTCCTTTGGATGAGCATCTATATACTTCCATTCCTTGGGTAAGGAAATTTCGGAAGAAGGTGCATCCAAGTTGCTATTTTGAGGAGGGGGTTCATTTAAATTCAAATTATCAAAACCAAGATTATCAACATCATTTTTCTTTAAATTAGAAATTTTATTAGAAACTACATGAATAGATTATTCTATTACTAAGGTTCGTTTGTTAAAAACTCGAAAAGCCTTAGAAACGGAAGAGTAACCAAGAAAGATGCCTTCATCGGATTTTGCATCAAATTTTCCTAAGGCATCCCTTTCATTCAAAATAAAGCATTCACAACTGAAAACTTTAAAATAGGAGATATTTGGTTTTTTGTTATTCCATAATTCATAGGGAGTTTTTGATAGGGATATTCTTATTAGAACCCTATTCATGATGTAGCAAGCCGTATTCATGGCTTCGGCCCAAAAATACTTGGGTAGACTATGTTCATTTAACATCATTCTAGCCATTTCTTGTAGATTTCTATTTTTTCTTTCAACTACTCCATTTTGTTGGGGATTCCTCGGAGTGGAGAAGTTGTGATTGTATCCATTAACTTCACAAAAATTTTGAAAGTCATGATTTTGAAATTCGCCACCGTGATCACTCCGAATTGATGAAATCATGAAGCCTTTTTCATTTTGAGTGAGTTTATAAAATTTAAAGAAACACTTGAAACAATCACTTTTGTGAGCTAAGAAATAGGTCCAAATGTATCTAGTATAGTTATCCACAATTACAAATGCATATTTGCTTCCTCCTAGACTTGTCGTGTCAATTGGTCCAAATAAGTCCAAATGAATCAATTGTAATGGTCTAATGGTGCTAATTTGAATTTTTGGTTTAAAACTAGTTTTTATTTGTTTACCTAGTTGACATGCATCGCATACTTTGTCCTTAATAAACTTTATATTTGAAATTCCTCGCACTAATTCTCTAGATGAGATCTTAGATATTAGTTTCATGCTTGCATGACCTAGTCTCCTATGCCAAAGCCAAGTATCATCATTTAAAGCGGAGAAGCATATTTCATTACTTAGTTCATCAAGGTTGATGGTGTAGACATTATTTTATTTTAATGCAATCATAGTTATGTTATGGTTTGGTTTTTCAATAATACACACATTTGATTCAAATCTAACGATATAACCTTTATCGCATAATTGACTAACACTCAAGAGATTATGTTTCAATCCATCAACTAGTAAGACATCATCAATAGAAAATTTTAATTTGTTACCTATGGTTCCCTTGCCAATGATTTTGCCTTGGTTGTTGTCTCCGAAGGTGACGTACCCTTCTTCTTTGCTAGTGAGCATAGAGAAATGAGATGGATCTCCAGTCATATGTCTTGAGCATCCACTATCTAGATACCATCTCTTGCTCCTAGCTTGTGATGGTGTATGTTTCTACAAGAAGGAATTATTTTTAGGTACTCATTTTCTTTTGGGTGCCTTAAAAACTGATTTAACTTGTTCATCATATTGCATAGAATTGATTTTTTTTTTTTTGGAAAGTAAAAGTAAATTGATTATGTGTAAAGTTTCTACAAATAGCTTTGTCTATACAAGTCATAAACAAAGTCATGTAACTCATTGAGTACACATGCTTAGACTTTAACTCCTAACTGTAGCGAACATGTTAAGATGTGCCAAGACTACTAGTGGTTACAGCATTTAACATCATTGCCAAGATCTTTAGCTAATAGTAAAATTAAATTTGACAAAAATATCTCTTTCTCTTCGTGTAAAGTGCTCCATGCATGATCTTGAGTCTCTAATAATCTCTATCAAGAGCTGAGCATTGTTTGTGTGTTGACACTCAAAGATTCTGCTACATCTCTCCTTCCATATCCACCAAATTGCACATCTGAAAGTAACCTTTGCCAATTGTGTAAGAGATCCTTTTCTTGAGAAACTATGCTCCATGCATGATCTTGAGTCTCTAATAATCTCTGTCAAGAGCTGAGCATTGTTTGTGTGTTGACACTCAAAGATTCTGCTACATCTCTCCTTCCATATCCACCAAATTGCACATCTGAAAGTAACATTTGCCAATTGTGTAAGAGGTCCTTTTCTTGAGAAACTTTGTATGAAGTCGCCTAATTCTTGATGCAAGTTTGGTTGCAACAGCCTATTGAGTTCAAATCACTGGAGAATCTCCTTCCATATCCATTTAGTATATTCAAACAAAATAGAGGTGGTCAATAGTTTCTTCTTGTTGCAAATAAAGGGAGCATCGGTTAACATGACAGATACCTCTTCTCTTAATATTTTCTATTGTTGGTAGTTTATTAAGAAGGGCCTGCCATGTACATAGGGAATGTCTCAGTGATCCCGGTTTATCCCATGTCCAGCTGCTTGGGATCCACTTATTATTTTTTTTGCCTGATTTGATTCCAAACGGATGTGGCACTAAATTTACCATTGTCATGAGGCCAAATAAGTGTATCTGAAGAGTTGTTCCTGATTGGAATAGCTTTGATAGTCGGCCAAAGTGATATCATTTCAGGAGAAATAGGATTAGGAAGACACCAGGTACCTTTAGCAATGAACTCGGAAACCTTCCAATCTTTGGGAGCCCCAAGGTCTTTTCGTATTCTGTCACCATATAATTGAAATATACTCTTCCCATTTATCCAAGGATCGTACAATATATTAGTACTAATTCCAGAAGTGAATGCATAAGAAATGTGTTTGATTAGCCAATTCCTTGCCTTTAAAATTTCTTTCCAAGCTGTAGAGTGATATGTTCTTATTGAAATTTCTCAAATTGATTCCTTTGAAAGATATCTAGCAGAAACCCATTGTAACCATAAGGAACATTTATTTTGCAAAAGATCCCACAATTATTGTACCAAACATGCTTTATTCCAATCTCTAATATTTCTCAAGTTCAGCCCCCCTTCATCTTTCGGTTTACAGATGTTGTCCCAATTTACCATATGCATTGCCTTATCATTTGTACCATTCCAGAAGAAGTTCATTAATAGCCGTTCAATATCTTGGATAAGTCCAACAGGTAGAAGAAAAGCATTAGACTAATATATAGAGTAAGAGTATAACACCAAACGGATGAGTTCAAGTCGTCCTGCTTTTGATAGAAGCCTATTTTTCCAGGAAGAAATTCTATTCTTTATTTTTTGTAGGATAGGCTGACAGTGGGTTTTATGAATGCCAGTGCATAGAATTGATCATGGTTCCTTTAGGAACCCAAATTAGTTTGTTCGGACTAATTTTCTTGAATTGACATTTATAAGTTTTATGTCCATATTTGTAACAAAAGTTACAATTACTTTGGTGCCGAACATGTAAGACGAGGCCATTAATGAAGGTGGTTGGATTTTGGTGAGGACTTCTCACAAATCCGATTCCACTTCTTTTAGGAATGTGACCCTTATTTGTAAGGATCATATTCAAAGATTTACTACCAACCTCGAATTTCTTCAAGGTGTTCTTAAGTAGCAAGTTCTCCTTTTGGAGAGATTCTAGATCATGGCATTTTATACATGGAGCTAAACTATCATGATATTCAGTCTTTAATTTATCGATATCACAAGTAAGACTATCATGCTCATTTTTTAGCAATTTGTGTTTTCTACTAATTGTCTTACATTTATCAAATAACTCATGGAAGGCATTTAATAATTCATGATATGGTAAATCTAGATCAATTAAATTTGTTACCTCTTCTCCGATGGCCATTAGGGCAAAATGAGCAACTTGCTCGGTGTTGGACTCCTCTTTTTCGGACGCGCTTGAATCATCCCACGTTGTCTTGAGCGCCTTCTTCTTTGATGTTCTCTTTTTGGCTTGAGGACAATCGTTCTTGTAGTGTCCCGGTTTTTTACACTCATAGCAAATCACTTGGTCCTTCTTGTGTTCAAATTTATTTTTTGTATTATTTTTAAATTTGTTCTTTCTTAAATATTTTTTAAATTTTTGAGTCAAAAGTGCAATGTCATTGTCACTGTCCTCATCACTTGATGTTCCTTTCAAGTGATCTTCTTGTGATGTGAGTGTCATATCCTTCCTATTCTTTGGAAGGGGGTTCTCGACATCGTCATGAGCTTGACATGTCATTTCGTAGGTCATTAGAGACCCAATAAGTTCTTCAAGAGGGAATGTTTTAAGGTCTTTGGCCGCTTGAATGGCCGTAACTTTTGAATCCCAACTTTTAGGGAGGGATCTTAAGATTTTAGTTACTAGTTCAAAGTTAGTAAAATCTTTACCAAGAGCTTTGAGTCCATTGATGACATCCGTGAACCGGGTGTACATGTCTCCGATGGACTCACTTGGTTTCATTCGGAAAAGTTCGTAAGAGTGCACAAGGATGTTGATTTTGGACTCTTTCACTCGGCTAGTGCCTTTATGAGTGACCTCAAGAGTTATCCAAATATCAAAAGCCGAATCACAAATTGAAACATGATTAAATTCATTTTTGTCTAGTGCACAAAACAAGGCATTCATAGCCTTTGCGTTTAAAGCAAAAACCTTCTTCTCCGATTCATTCCATTCGCTCATCGGAAGAGAAGATTTTTGAAATCCGCTTTCGACAATAGTTCAAAGCTCGAAATCCTTGGAAATGAGGAAGATCCTCATATGAGTCTTCCAATAAGTATAATCCGACCCATTAAACATGGGTGGACGTGTGATAGAATGATCCTCATGTATGCCGGAGTAAGCCATCTCTCTTCGGTATCAAACCAAATATGAGAGTAAGCCTAGCTCTGATACCAATTGTTAGGATCGGAGCGGCACTAAGAGGGGGGGGTGAATTAGTGCAGCGGATTAAAACTTTCGTTTCGACAAATCTTTTGATACGATAATAACCGAACTTGAAAAGCTTAACTCGAACGCATGTTCGTAAAGGTATGCAGTAAAGGTAATGAGGAAATAAAGCACATAAGAAGGTTTGCAGTAATGTAAATAGCAATAATGAAATAGAAACCAAAGATCACGCCGATTTTAAAGTGGTTCGGTCAAATGACCTACATCCACTTGTGAGGCCCTCTTCGATGAGGCTCCCACCTTCCACTAGCAAATCTCTTGAAGGGGAAGGGCAAATACCCCTCTTACAACTTTTTATAAGCGGTTCACACTCTTACAAATTTTCAGCAAGAAAAAAGGAGGTGAACACTCTAGCAAATTGAAAACAAGACTTGTTAAGACTTTTCTAAGACCTTTCTCTCAATCTATTCCTTCTCAAAAAGTTGTTTTCTCAACTGAGAATTGAGGGGTATTTATAGGCCTCAAGAGGATTAAAATTTGGGCTCCAAAATTTAAATTATCTTTGGTTCCGGATGCTGGCAGTGCCACCGCTTGTCAGTGTCTGACCGCCACCGCTTGTCAATGTCTGACACTGACAGTGGACTGGCGGTGCCACTGCCCAGCCAAGCGGTGCCACCGCCTGGCTCTCGGGTGCTGGGCGGTGCCACCGTAGGCATCGCCTGGCTCTCGGGTGTTGGGCGGTGCCAATGCCAGACCCTTCGGTTCACTAGTTGGGCTTTAAATTTAGCCTAAACCAAGTCTAATTTTGGGCCTAGTTGGCCCCTAACCAAGATATAGGATTACCTTTTAATCCTAATCCTAATTACATGTGAACTATATAACTAAAAACATCCTAAGCAAGTTTTCAATGTCGAGTCTTGTTCCGGTGAGCTTTCCGACGAACTTTCGGTGGACTTCCGATATGCTCTTAGGTTTCTTCTGACGGACTCCCAATAGCCTCCCGATCTTGTGACGACTTCAATGAGTAGCCGAGCCTTCTCGGTGATCTCCGCGAACCTCCAACGATCTCTTCAGCGAACTTCCGAAAATTCCGACAAGTTCCTGATTTCTTCTCGGTTGGTTCCGGCAGCATCTCCGACGATTCTTCGGACTCTTAAACGTCCATTGAACTTGACTCTGGTATTCTTACTTTATGTTTTCCGGTTATCATAGTTAATCTTGGGACTCTAGCTAGGAGAGTCCTAATTGAGAGGGACATTCATGTAAAACTGTTAGGACTTTAGCTAGGAGAGTCCTAATTGAGAGGGATATTCTGTTAGGACTCTAGTTAGGAGAGTCATAATTGAGAGGGACATTCATGTTGGAGGTTTTTTCTTAGAGAAGAATTAGGAGTTGTAAGGGAATAGGAGTCTTGAGTAGGAGTCCTATTAGGAGTTGGTTAGAAGTAAGAGTCTTAAGTAGGAGTCCTATTAGGAGTTAGGGTTTAGAAGCCCTATAAATAGCCATGTATTTGTCCTCTTTTCTAAAGCAATAGATGAATCTTTTCTGCAGCCTTTGAGCAGCAACTTGGAGGGAGGAACCCCTATAGAGTTCCAAGGAGGTCGATCCCCTAAAGAGATCAACCCCGAGTTTAGAATCTGCAAGGGTTCTAACACCTGGTATCAGAGCAGCGTTCTTGGCATCTCACTGCCCTTCCACAGCCATCCATCAACCCTCCACAACCGTCCAAAGCAATTCCCACAATTGCTTAAAAGATCATCGCCGAATTCGGCCATCATCTACACCACCACGGATCATCCTTTGATCTCCCCGTGAATTGCAACAGGTTCTGGTTTTCTACCTTACTGCTGCTGCAATTTAGTTATCTTTATTTGAAAATCCCAAAAAAATTATTCCTATATTGCTGCATAAACTTTTCGTCATAAAGTTTTTATCTCTACGACGAAAGATACATTGCAGAATTCCAACCGTCTAGCACTGTCTGTTTGATCTTGCTACTATGTTTTTTCTATCCAAATCTCCACGAAATTTTATGATATCTTTGACACTTCCTAACAGCAGATTTCCCTTTGGTTTTGTCAAAAAATTCTCAAATTAACCATTGATATTTTACATCTAATCTGCTATACTTGAAAATCTGCACCGTAAAATTTCAGCCGCATAGCACTGATTGTTTGATCTTGATACTATGTTGTTTCTATCCAAATCTCTACGAAATTTTTATGATAGCTTTGACACTTCCTAATAGTGGATTTCCTTTGGTTTCATAAAAAATTCTCAATATAAGCTTCTGATCTTTTACGTCCAATCTGCTATACTTAAAAATCTATGCTGCAGAAAATTTCAGCCGCATATTGTTTACTTAATTCATCTATTTGCAATCTTTTTTGAATGAAATTTCTTATACACTTTATATAGATCATCTTGGCTTCCATCTAAGATTGATCTACTGAGGAATTCATCTCTAAAACCGATTTTTGTGTTGCTATAAATTTTCATCGTAAACTGCTGAAATTTTTCGACTAGAATTCTGCTATCGCAACTTGCACCAATTTCCTTGCTATTACACTACTGAAATTTTCTTGATTAAATTAGTCATCCTTGCTGTCATATAAACTGTGATTTTGCTATCAATTCCCTCCTCAATTCTCTCAAGTTTTTGATGGAAATTACGTTGAGAAACCGCTGTTTCTTCGACGACAATTCTGCTCTTACAAGACAGCACATACTTGCTGCAACTTCCATTGATTTCTCTCAAACCTTTGCTGCCATCTATCACAGATCCAAAACTTTCATCCACAGCCCTAAAACTCCACCAAACCACACCCTCAAACTGCACCCAAAACAGCCACAAAACAAGCCTAAATCGTAGCCTACATCCACCGATCCACCAACCCTTTCAACCATCACTTCTCTCAACCTATACATGCCTTTAACCTGACAACAAAAGAGAGATCTTAACATCATAGATTTGGAGGCATATACTATGTCATCTAAGGATGCAATCGATTCTAAATTCGAAGCCTTGGAGGCGCGAATGGAGGATAAGATTCGGACGCTCTTTACCGAACTCAGATTGGGCCGACTACTAAGCCCGAAAAAATCATATCACGGAGAGAGCTTTGCCCAATCGCACCAGGCCCGAAGAGATGAGTTCCAAGGGAGGGGAGGCTCTATGATCGATCCCAACTATCCATACATAAGGGTAGACTTCCCTAGATGGGAAGAAGGAGACCCGATTGGTTGGATCTTGCACGCGGAGCGATATTTTTGGTACCACAAAACCGTGGATGCATCTATGGTGAAAATTATAGCTATACATCTTGAAGGGGATGCTAGACAGTGGTTTGACTGGTTTGAACATACTTATGGAGTCCTTTTATGACAACAATTCAAAGAAGGACTACTGATCCGCTTCAGACCAACCGATTACGAGAATATTGACGGACAACTAGCAAAGATTCGACAAACCTCCACCATTCAGGAGTACCAAACCAAGTTTGAAAGGTTATCTAATCAAACTCTTGATTGGTCTCAAAAATAGCTATTGAGGACCTTTATCATGCAAGATGGTCGACCACTCGCATACACTAGCAAGGCATTATCTCCCTCCCATCAAAATAAGTCAACATATGATAAGGAGATGCTCGCCATTGTGCGCGCAGTAACGAGGTGGAGACCCTACTTGATTGGTCGACGATTTCAAATTAAAACCGACCATAAAAGCCTCAAGTGCTTTTTGGAGCAAAAGATATCATCCCCTGAGCAGCAAAACTGGGTAACAAAACTTCTTGGATTTGATTATGAAATAACTTACAAAAAGGGGAAAGAGAATGTTCTTGCAGATGCGCTTTCGTAGCTACCCGAGCAAGCTGAAGTTTTGGCCATTTCACTTCCGACCAGCGACTTCCTTGAGGATATTAAGATGGAATGGCAGGAAGATTCAGAGACTAGTAAGATTATAAAAAAATTAGAGGAAGCACCAAGCTCCGTAGCTCATTACAATTGGGACTCAAAAGAATTACACTATAAGAGTACTAAATTGAAAAGGAGTATGGCATATCACTCACAAACCGACGGCCGGACAAAAGTTATAAATAGGTGCTTGGAGATAGCCCAAAGTCACTCACCAAATATGACTACCCAAGGAGGACTTCGGACTCAGCCAAGTGCCATTATTAATCGATGGATTATGACTCGACGACGACGATCCACTACTGAATTGCTAATACAGTGGGCAAACCTACTAACAGAAGATGCCACTTTGGAGAACTATGATGACTTGAAGATCAAATTCCCAAAATTCATGAATCGTCAGCCTCGAGGACAAGGCTGATTTGAAGAGGGCGGGCTTGTTAGGACTCTAGCTAGGAGAGTCCTAATTGAGAGGGACATTCATGTAAAACTGTTAGGACTTTAGCTAGGAGAGTCCTAATTGAGAGGGACATTCTGTTAGGACTCTAGCTAGGAGAGTCCTAATTGAGAGGGACATTCTGTTAGGACTCTAGTTAGGAGAGTCATAATTGAGAGGGACATTCATGTAGGAGGTTTTTTCTTAGAGAATAATTAGGAGTTGTAAGGGAATAGGAGTCCTATTAGGAGTTGGTTAGAAGTAAGAGTCTTAAGAAGGAGTCCTATTAGGAGTTAGGGTTTAGAAGCCCTATAAATAGCCATGTATTCCTCCTCTTTTCTAAAGCAATAGATGAATCTTTTCTGTAGCCTTTGAGCAGCAACTTGGAGGGAGGAACCCCTATAGAGTTCCAAGGAGGCCGATCCCCTAAAGAGATCAACCCCAAGTTTAGAATCTGCAAGGGTTCTAACATTAACTCAATAATATGGATTAGATTAATTAACCCATCAATTGATTTTATCATCAAAATCTGAGATTCAACAGATGTATGTGATGTATTACATATGATATGAATCATGATTAAAATTTCTTTGATTTGAATTCAAGGTTTATCTCAATCATGGCATTCTGAAATAAGAATGATTACTTATCTTTATCATGTTTTAAGAATTATTATAAAGGGAAAAAGAGATATAAAATTATATTCTTCCCTTCTTTTTGACAATGACAAAGGGGGAGATAAAACATGCTATTTTTTTTATAAGTAAAAGTAAATTGATTTTGTGTAAAGTTTTTACAAATAGCTTTGTTTATACAAGTTATAGACGAAGCTAGGTAACTCGTAGAGTACTCATGCGGTAGTTATGACTACACATGCTGTAGACTATAACTCTTAACTGTGACCAACAAATAAAATTTAAAGTCCAGATATGCCAAGATTTCCTATGGGTATAGCTTTTGACATCATGCCCAAGATCTTTAGCTAATAACAAAATTGAATTTGATAAAAATATCTTTTTCTCTCTGTGTAAGGTGCTCCATTTTGAGATCATTCTTTATACATGATATTGAGTCTCTAATAATCTCTGTCAAGAGATAAAACATGCCAACTTGTGCATTGCAAAGAAAGCAGAAATTGCACTTCTCAAAAGAGAAGAAAGAACTTGCTTCTTGAATATCTCAAATTGTTAGCTTCCATGTTGTAAAATAAAGTAACATTTTGTTAGCTTGCATTTTTGCAAAGGAAGCAAAAATAATCGCACTTCTCAAAAGAGAAGAAATTGCTATCTTGAACATCACCAAGAATTGCTAGCTTGAAATCTCAAGAAGATGCAAAAATATGCTATCTTACACATCGCAAAGAACAGCAAATATGCCAACTTGCACATCTTTAAATTTGCTAGCTTGTATGTTGTAAAACTTACAAATCTAAAACTTGATAGCTTTAATGTTCTAAGAATGATGTAACACTTGCTAACTTTTCTAGCTTCAAATTGCATGATGATAAAACTTGATATTATGTTTTTCATGCAATGAGTGGAACTTATATTTCCAAACACATGAATAGCTAGACTTCTCCTTTTTGTTTACGACAAAGGAGGAGAAGTATGATGTTATGCATAAGTTTATGCTAATATGTTGCTTGGATTTTTGAATCCAAGAGTTTCTATCAATATGGCATATTGATAGGGGAGTTTGTTTAAACTCCGGGAGTTAAGGTTAACTCTGTCGTCAATTGGTTATCATAATCAAAAAGAGGGAGATTGTTGAATCTCAAATTTTGATGATGAAACCAATCGATGTGTTCATATTTTAATATATATTTTGAGTGATGCAAGATGCTTCAATCAGGATGAGACAATTAAAGTCGGAAAAATCATGTTGTGCCGAAGGAAAATATGTCAGAAGATTGGACGTCGGGCCGAAGGAACAATCGACGTATCGACAGAAGGCTTCGGGTCATGGATTTGGGCATCGGGCCAAGAAGAGCAAATATTGCGCTAAGGATATCGGAGTTGCGGAGTCAACTGGCCGATTAGGCAATAGGCCCCAAGAGAGGACGATGCACCGAAGAATCGGATAAAGCGTCGAGGGACCAATGACATGCCGGACAACTTGATTAATGCTTAGTATTAATTGTCTAGATCGAAGTATGTTTTATATGTGCAGAATTAACTATGATAGAAAGGCATGTAGCAAAATAAAGTTCCAGAGTCAAGATCAAGATCAGGTTGGGAGTTCGAGAGTTCGTCGGAAGTCCGGACATTCGTCGGAAGTTCTAGCGGAACTAGCCGAGAAGTCTTGGAGCTTGCTAGAGAAGCTCATTGAAACTCACCAAGAAGATCATCATGAAGTCTAGGAGCTTGCCAAGAGTCCGTCGGAACATTACCGAGAGATCGTCGGAAGTTCATCGGAAGTTCGCCGGAAGCTCACAGGAAGAATAGACATAGGGACTTGTTTAGCTTAGCAAATGTCTTAGGATTTCATAGTTAGCACGTAATTGGGCTTGGATTTGGGCCAACCCAATTAGGGGCTAGCTAGGCCCATGTAAAAACTATGTTGGGCCCAATAAGAGGCCCAAACAGTGCCCCAAGAAGTCTCACCATCGTGACACAGTCTTCGAGACTATGTCAGGCGATGGTACCACTAGTCTGGTCGATTGTACCGCCCCTGGCAGGGTGCCAAGCGGTGGTATCGCCAGTCTAGGTGATGGTATCCCTAGCATTGCACCCCAGGCTGTAATATCCCCATTTTTGAAAATTTAGTAAATACTTATTTGTAAATATGAGGATTATTTAATAATTTTTTATATTAAATAATATTATATTAAAGTTTATGGCTAAGGACCTAAGAGTAAATATTAAATGTTTGAGATGATTTATAGAATATTTAGAATTGAGTAAATAAAAATAAAATAAAATAAAATGGAGGACATGTGTCATTAACAAGGATGAGCCACTTAGCATTTATTCTAAAGTTGACACCTAAACCCCCATGCATGCTTGCCACCTCACTATTTTAGCATGAGCCAAACCTAAGTAATTTAAGGCACCATTAAAAAGAAAGTTTTCAGCCAACGTTAGTTTGAGGAGAAGAAGAAGAGAAGAAGAAGAGAAGAAGAAGAAGAAGAAGAAGAAGAAGAAGAAGAAGAAGAAGAGGAAACTTTGTTTGAGGTTTTGCATCAACTCCCTATATTTGGGAATCAAACTCATCTAAGGCAAGTGTTCTAACCTCTTCCTACAGAATTCCTAATCTTTATTTTCCCTTTTAATTCTTCATAATGCAAAAGATTTCAGCTTAGTACTAAACCGTTCTTTCCTTTTGATACAAATCCATGAATCTGAAATTTTTCGGTAATCTGACCTCTATTCAATGTTTCGGTCATAACATTTTGTAATAAACTCTGATTTAGACAAACCTATTCCATTTGAAAGTAGACTCAAATATCTTTATTTTGACACTAAGATTGAATGATTCGGAGTTTAAATGCCTACTAAGACTTCTATTTCAATTAACCCTATAGATTCTGCAAAATAGGGACTGAAATTTCTGACCTTCTGTTACTAAATTGCTCATAACTCTCTAGAGAAAATTCTGAACTAAGCAAAACTTAGTTCTTCGAAAACTAGATTCGTATATCTTTCTTTTGACACCTAGTTGGAAATTTTGAAGTATGTTTGCCTTCTGAAACTTCTGTTTAAATCGATCCTATCAAGTCTGCAAAACAGGGATGATCATTTCTGACCTTCCTTTACTCTATTTGTTGTAACATCCTGTTGAGAACTCAAAAAAATTATAAATCTGAGTTCATCGGAAAATAGATTGATACGGATTTCTAATGACACCTATTTTGTATAAATTGGAGCATAATTGGTCATCCAAATCGTTCATATAATGTTCCTATCAAATTTTGCCAGAATCGAGCTTTGGTCGATTTCAGCTTTCTTTGTTTCTTCTCTTTGGAAATCGATTTCGGCAAAAACTCTTACTTCAGTTAAGCTTTACATTATTACCTTTAATTCCTGTATACTTTTGTCCTTTATTTATTTGTACATCTGCAGCTATCATCTAAAGATCATGTTTGCATCGTAATGATTCGGCACATGCATCCCATTGTTCCGCATTTGCTTTCGATATGTGCCTCTTCCAGTTTAATTTCATTGGACATTGAATTCACCTAACCTTCTTATTTCAATTGAGCTATATGTGATTTCTTGAAATCCTTGTATGCTCTTGCTTTTGTTTTCTTTCAAATCTGAATACATTTATGAAAGATTATGTTTGTGTCGTATTGACTCGAAAGGCATATGTATATTTTGTTGTTCCGCATGTGCTTCTGATATGTGCCAATGTTATTGTTCATACTACCCTTTTTGTACTCTGGTGTCTTGTGGGATATTGTGAACCTTTGCCAGAAATGGTAAAGGGAGTTATGCTTAGAGCCCGCGATTGCTCTACCGGCCCCATTGACTTCACTCAGACGTGGGTGGATGGAGCTCCCAGACGTGGGAGACTTATGCTTGGTGGTCATCCAGAAATGGATGAATCACATTATGTATTGGTCCCACAGCGCCATCTATGTTTATTGATATGATATCCAAAGCTTTGTTTATGAGTTCATATTATGCTTTGGATAAAAAATGGAATGCATGCTACATCAAAAATGACATACAAGCTTGTGTTTATTACTCGGTTCACTTGTTATACCTTGAAGTGTTTCGTATGTCATTGTTATGCTCTCAAACACTCTTATGCCTTTGATATGTACCTAAATGCCTCATGTGCCATTTGATACATGCCTAAATGTTTCTTTTGCCAATGAAATGCTCCAATTTCCTTTCTCCTATTGTTATGTCTAATGCCTGTTTTTGAACGAGGTAAACCTTTGTGATTTTATATCAAATGAGATGACTTCAAATGAACATTTGTATTTCTACTTTGTATCTTGGTACTGAACCTGCTTGAACTTCTCCTATCGCCATGGATATGTTAGACACTTGCTGAGCTCTTTATGCTCACCCTGTTGCTATATAAAATTTTCAGGGTAGCTTGCCACGCACTGAAAGCTAGAATTGGGTTAAAGCAGTGAAAGGCTAGAAGATTTTTGAGCTAATCTTTGTTGGATGATGGTTTTTGTTGTATAGTAAACTTTACCTCTGATGTAATGTTAAGGATCTATTGATACTTATGTGTTGTAAAATGTTAAAGGACCGCTCATGTGTATGGAATGATGAGTTTAAGATATGTAAGGATAAGAACTCATGGTAAATAATTATCTTTTTATGATTGTATATACTTCTATGATTATGGATTTGTGTTGTGGTTGATGTTTAGTTGAGTTGCCTTTAGATTTCTCGAATCTTTGAGTGAAGTGGATAATGATTTATGTAACGTTCAGGTTTATGAATTGTGAATATTGATTTTGAATGATTCTTAGTATCCTCAAATTGTTAGTTTGGATCCTGGATTGAATTGATGATGAATTATAATATAATTGATTTTAGACAGGGTCACACCTCCTGAATGTGATAATTCGGGGGGGGCGTGACAGAGTGGTATCAGAGCATGGTTTGAGGCTTTCTAAGAATTTTGACAAGCTAGATGTGTAATAAATTTTGAGGTTTAGTGATTTCTATTTAGAGACTGATCAAAAGTTTTCTTTTGTTATTTTTAGGAAGCAAGGATGACGAGGTCATCTGGTTCTCCTATTGCATCTACTTCTGATCAATTGAGTGGAATTATGAAAACTCTAGAGTCGATGACACAAGAAATGCAACAACAAGTCCGACAAGGAAGAAATGATGAAGTTGGGAATTCAAACCAGACCGGGTTGGGAATTGAACAGTTTAAAAAGCTTAGTCCTCCCAGTTTTAGTGGTGAGCCTAATCCAATGGTAGCAGAACAATGGATGATGCGGATGGAGAAAATATTTGATGTTTTAAATTGCCCAGATGATAAGAAGGTTTCTCTTGCTACCTTCATACTAGAAGGAGAGGCTGAGCACTGGTGGCGAACCATGAAGAGGATTTCTGAAGCTCGACAGGAGCCAATCACTTGGAAGGTATTTACAGAAAAGTTCAATGATAAATATTTTCCAGATTGTATCAGAGAGCAGAAAGAATTGGAATTCCTGAATCTCATCCAGGGAAATTTGACAGTAGTCAAATATGAATCTAAATTCACCGAGCTCTCTAGATTTGCCACACATATGATTGATGATGAATATAGGAAAACAAGAAGATTTGAAAGAGGATTAAGGCCAGCAATAAGAAGCCGGATATCAGTTTTAAAACTCCAAGTATACACTGATGTAGTAGAAAGAGCTTTCATACTTGAAAAAGACTTGGAGGAGATCCAAGAAATCAGGGACAAGAATAGCAAGGATAAGTTTGTTGGTAAAAGTAAGAGAGGAAATGAAGCAGAAAGAAGTAACAAGAAGGTAAAGATACCTAGATTTGAGGAAGGAACTCCATCGCAAAGAACTCTATCGTGTACAAAATGTGGACGTAATCATGAAATAAGTGAGTGTTTTTGGGTGACCGGAGCCTGTTTTGCTTGTGGAAAGTTAGATCATAAAGTTAGAGACTGCCCACTAAACAAGAAGAAATGAAGAAAGTTTATCCTCACCTTTTCGCTGAATGAGGTATGATAAATTTAGAGGACTAAATTTTCTTTTAAGGAGGGGAGAGTGTAATATCCCCATTTTTGAAAATTTAGTAAATGCTTATTTGTAAATATGAGGATTATTTAATAATTTTTTATATTAAATAATATTATATTAAAGTTTATGGCTAAGGACCTAAGAGTAAATATTAAATGTTTGAGATGATTTATAGAATATTCAGAATTGAGTAAATAAAAAAAAAATAAAATAAAATGGAGGACATGTGTCATTAACAAGGATGAGCCACTTAGCATTTATTTTAAAGTTGACACCTAAACCCCCATGCATGCTTGCCACCTCACTATTTTAGCATGAGCCAAACCTAAGTAATTTAAGGCACCATTAAAAAGAAAGTTTTCAGCCAACGTTAGTTTGAGGAGAAGAAGAAGAGAAGAAGAAGAGAAGAAGAAGAAGAAGAAGAAGAAGAGGAAACTTTGTTTAAGGTTTTGCATCAACTCCCAATATTTGGGAATCAAACTCATCTAAGGCAAGTGTTCTAACCTCTTCCTACAGAATTCCTAATCTTTATTTTCCCTTTTAATTCTTCATAATGCAAAAGATTTCAGCTTAGTACTAAACCGTTCTTTCCTTTTGATACAAATCCATGAATCTGAAATTTTTCGGTAATCTGACCTCTATTCAATGTTTCGGTCATAACATTTTGTAATAAAATCTGATTTAGACAAACCTATTCCATTTGAAAGTAGACTCAAATATCTTTATTTTGACACTAAGATTGAATGATTCGGAGTTTAAATGCCTACTAAGACTTCTATTTCAATTAACCCTATAGATTCTGCAAAATAGGGACTGAAATTTCTGACCTTCTGTTACTAAATTGCTCATAACTCTCTAGAGAAAATTCTGAACTAAGCAAAACTTAGTTCTTCGAAAACTAGATTCGTATATCTTTCTTTTGACACCTAATTGGAAATTTTGAAGTATGTTTGCCTTCTGAAACTTCTGTTTAAATCGATCCTATCAAGTCTGCAAAACAGGGATGATCATTTCTGACCTTCCTTTACTCTATTTGTTGTAACATCCTGTTGAGAACTCAAAAAAATTATAAATCTGAGTTCATCGGAAAATAGATTGATACGGATTTCTAATGACACCTATTTTGTATAAATTGGAGCATAATTGGTCATCCAAATCGTTCATATAATGTTCCTATCAAATTTTGCCAGAATCGAGCTTTGGTCGATTTCAGCTTTCTTTGTTTCTTCTCTTTGGAAATCGATTTCGGCAAAAACTCTTACTTCAGTTAAGCTTTACATTATTACCTTTAATTCCTGTATACTTTTGTCCTTTATTTATTTGTACATCTGCAGCTATCATCTAAAGATCATGTTTGCATCGTAATGATTCGGCACATGCATCCCATTGTTCCACATTTGCTTTCGATATGTGCCTCTTCCAGTTTAATTTCATTAGACATTGAATTCACCTAACCTTCTTATTTCAATTGAGCTATATGTGATTTCTTGAAATCCTTGTATGCTCTTGCTTTTGTTTTCTTTCAAATCTGAATACATTTATAAAAGATTATGTTTGTGTCGTATTGACTCGAAAGGCATATGTATATTTTGTTGTTCCGCATGTGCTTCTGATATGTGCCAATGTTATTGTTCATACTACCCTTTTTGTACTCTGGTGTCTTGTGGGATATTGTGAACCTTTGCCAGAAATGGTAAAGGGAGTTATGCTTAGAGCCCGCGATTGCTCTGCCGGCCCCATTGACTTCACTCAGACGTGGGTGGATGGAGCTCCCAGACGTGGGAGACTTATGCTTGGTGGTCATCCAGAAATGGATGAATCACATTATGTATTGGTCCCACAGCGCCATCTATGTTTATTGATATGATATCCAAAGCTTTGTTTATGAGTTCATATTATGCTTTGGATAAAAAATGGAATGCATGCTACATCAAAAATGACATACAAGCTTGTGTTTATTACTCGGTTCACTTGTTATACCTTGAAGTGTTTCGTATGTCATTATTATGCTCTCAAACACTCTTATGCCTTTGATATGTACCTAAATGCCTCATGTGCCATTTGATACATGCCTAAATGTTTCTTTTGCCAATGAAATGCTCCAATTTCCTTTCTCCTATTGTTATGTCTAATGCCTGTTTTTGAACGAGGTAAACCTTTGTGATTTTATATCAAATGAGATGACTTCAAATGAACATTTGTATTTCTACTTTGTATCTTGGTACTGAACCTGCTTGAACTTCTCCTATCGCCATGGATATGTTAGACACTTGCTGAGCTCTTTATGCTCACCCCGTTGCTATATAAAATTTTCAAGGTAGCTTGCCACGCACTGAAAGCTAGAATTGGGTTAAAGCAGTGAAAGGCTAGAAGATTTTTGAGCTAATCTTTGTTGGATGATGGTTTTTGTTGTATAGTAAACTTTACCTCTGATGTAATGTTAAGGATCTATTGATACTTATGTGTTGTAAAATGTTAAAGGACCGCTCATGTGTATGGAATGATGAGTTTAAGATATGTAAGGATAAGAACTCATGGTAAATAATTATCTTTTTGTGATTGTATATACTTCTATGATTATGGATTTGTGTTGTGGTTGATGTTTAGTTGAGTTGCCTTTAGATTTCATCTTTGAGTGAAGTGGATAATGATTTATGTAACGTTCAGGTTTATGAATTGTGAATATTGATTTTGAATGATTCTTAGTATCCTCAAATTGTTAGTTTGGATCCTGGATTGAATTGATGATGAATTATAATATAATTGATTTTAGACAGGGTCACACCTCCTGAATGTGATAATTCGGGGGGGGCGTGACACAGGCGGTGGACTTTGTGTAGGACTTTGTGCTACATTTGAATCTAATCTTAAGATATCTCATCTCAAAGTAGTTAAAAGAATACTTAGATTTTTTTGATAAGTAAAAGTAAATTGATTTTGTGTAAAGTTTCTACAAATTGCTTTGTCTATACAAGTTATAGACGAAGCTAGGTAACTCATAGAGTACTCATGCGGTAGTTATGACTAGACATACTGTAGACTATAACTCTTAACTGTGGCCAACAAATAAAATTTAAAGTCCAGATATGCCTTTTGACATCATGCCCAAGATATTTAACTTATCCGTTCTATATTGCACTCCTACTCTATATATTGGTGTAATGCATTTCTTCTACCTGTTGGAATTCTCCAAGATATTGAACGGTTATTAATGAACTTCTTCTGGAATGTCACAAATGATAAGGCAATGCATATGGTAAATTGGGATAGCATTTGCAAACCGAAAGATGAAGGGGGGCTAAACTTGAGAAATACTAGAGATTGGAATCAAGCATGCCTGGTACAACAATTGTGGGATCTTTTGCAAAACAAATGTTCCTTATGGTCACAATGGGTTTCTGCTAGGTATCTTTCAAAGGAATCAATCTGGGAAATTTCAACAAGAACATACCACTCTGCAGCTTGGAAAGGAATTTTAAAGGCAAGGAATTGGCTAATCAAACACATTTCGTATGCAATCTCTTCTGGAACTAGTACTAATATGTGGTACGATCCTTGGGTGAATGGGAAGAGTATATTTTAATTATATGGCGATAGAATATGAAAAGATCTTGGGGCTCCCAAAGATTGGAAGGTTTCCGAGTTCATTGCTAACGGTACCTGGTGTCTCCCTAATCCTATTTCTCCCGAAATGTTATCACTTTGGCCGACTATCATAGCTATTCCAATCAGGAACAACTCTTCAGATATACTTATTTGGCCTCATGATAATGGCAAATTTAGTGCCACATCCGCATGGAATCAAATTAGGCAAAGAAATAACAAGTGGGTCCCAAGCAGTTGGACATGGGATCGACCGGGATCACAAAGACACTCCTTATGTACATGGCAGGCCCTTCTCAATAAACTACCTACAATAGACAATATGAAAAGAAGAGGTATCTATCATGTTAACCGATGCTCCCTTTGTTTGCAACAAGAAGAAACTGTTGACCACCTCTATTTTGCTTGTGATTATACAAAATGGTTATGGAAGGAGATTCTCCAGCGATTTGAACTTAATAGACTGCCGCAACCAAACTTGCACCAAGAACTAGGCGACCTTATGCAATGTTTCTCAAGAAAAGGGCCTCTTACACAACTGGCAAAGGTTACTTTCAGATGCGCTATTTGGTGGATGTGGAAGGAGAGATGTAATAGAATCTTTGAATGTCAACATACAAACAATGCTCAACTCTTGAAAGAGATTATTAGAGACTCAAGATCCTGTATGGAGCATGATCTCAAAACCGAGCACTTCACCCGAAGAGAAAAAGATATTTTTATCAAATTTAATTTTGCTATTAGCTAAAGATCTTGGGAATAATGCCAAATAATGTGCCCACAGGTAGTTATAGTCTACAGCATGTGTAGTCATAACTATCGCATTCGCACTCTATGAGTTACTTGGCTTTGTCTATGACTTGTATAGATAAAGCTATTTGTAGAAACTTTACATATAATCAATTTACTTTTACTTACCAAAAAAAAAAAATTAAATTTGATACAAATATCCTTTTCTCTCTGTGTGAGGTGCTCCATTTTGAGATCGTTCTCAATACATGATCTTGAGTCTCTAAGAATCTCTGTCAAGAGTTGAGCATTGTTTGTGTGTTGACACTTAAAGATTCTGCTACATCTTTCCTTCCACATCCACCAAATAGCGCATCTGAATATAACTTTTGTCAATTGTGTAAGAGGTCCTTTTCTTAAAAAACATTGCAAGAGGTGTTAGAACCCTTGCAGATTCTAAACTTGGGGTTGATCTCTTTAGGGGATCGGCCTCCTTGGAACTCTATACGGGTTCCGCCCTCCAAGTTGCTGCTCAAAGGCTGCAAAAAAGATTCATTTATTACTTATGAAAAGAGGTGAAATACATGACTATTTATAGGGCTTCTAAACCCTAACTCCTAATAGGACTCTTACTTAAGACTCCTACTTCTAACCAACTCCTAATAGGACTCTTACTCAAGACTACTTCTTCTAACCAACTCCTAATAGAACTCCTACTCAAGACTCCTATTCCTTTACAACTCCTTATTCTTCTCTAAGGAATAACCTCCTAACCCTAGCCGGCCACTTCACCTCTTTAATAGGGGTCGGCTTAGGTAGGTTTTACATGAATTTCCCTCTCAATTAGGACTCTCCTTGCTAGAGTCCTAACAGACCCACCCTCTTCAAATCAGCCTTGTCCTCGAGGCTGACGATTCATGAATTTTGAGAATTTGATCTTTAAGTCATCATAGTTCTCCCAAGTGGCATCTTCTGTTAGTAGGTTTGCCCACTGTATTTGTCACGCCCCTCAAATAATATATCAATAATATTAAAAAAATTTCAACACAAATCCATCGAGGATCCAATCACACATTTGAGGTCACTAAGAAAATATTTAGATCAAAATTTCACCTCTATAATCTACAAATTTATAAACCCTGTGCAGTTCATAAACATACAGCACATCGCTCGATGATTAATAAAATCTGAACCCAACTCACCAAAATAATAACAACATAAATTCACAAGTATGGGAGTCTATACAGTCACAAAACCAACATTTACCATAAGTTCATATCATTACACGAATTAAACTTAACATTCCAGAATCCTAGACACGAGAGGTCCTTTAACTTATACAAAATCCATAAGTTTAGATTCATCGTCAACATTTCATTAGATGCAGAGTGTGCTTATACAACAAAAACATATATACTAATAAAGATCTGCCCAAAATCTTTTAGCTTTCCACTGCCTCAGCCCAATCTTAACCTTTAAGCAAGCGACAAGCTATCCTGAAAAATTTATACAACAACGGGGTGAGCATATAAAGCTCAGCAAGTGACTAACATATCCATGTCAAAAGAGGACAATTTCCAAAGAGATAAAGTTTCAAAATGCAAGACAGAATATAAGAATTCATAGACGTAATATCATTAGGTGCAGAATCACAATTGTCATTTCAATCATACATATTTGGTTCATAACAGATGGGGCATAGAGTAATTGGAGCATATCAACCACGAATGAAACGTTTTAGAGCATATCAATAACAAATTAAACATTTTGGAGCTTATCAATGACGTATGAAATGTTCCGGAGCATATCACGGCGTATGGAACATTTCGAAGCATATCAACAATAAATGAAACATTTTGGAGCTTATCAATGGCGTATGAAATGTACCGGAGCATATGAACGACATATGGAACATTTCGAAGCATATCAACAATGAATGAAACATTTCGGAGCTTATCAATGGCGTATGAAATGTTTCGGAGCATATCAACGGCATATGAAAAATTTCGAAGCATATCAACAATGAATGAAACATTTCGGAGATTATTAATGGTGTATGAAATGTTTCGGAGCATATCAACGGCATATAGAACATTTCGAAGCATATCAACAATGAATAAAACATTTCGGAGCATATAAATAACAAATAAAATGTTTCGGAGCTTATTAGTGGCGTATGAAATGTTCCGAAGCATATCAACGGCGTATGGAACATTTCGGAGCATATCAATAACAAATACCAAACAGAAGCTCAAACGTCGTCTTTGACGTTGCATTCATATCATTCTTATCCAAAGCATGTACAGAAACACATAACCAAAGCTCTAGATATCATATCAAACATACAGAGGGTGAAGTAGGACCATAACATAATATGGTACATCCATTTCTGAATGACCACCAAACATAAGTCTCCTACGTCTAGGAGGTCTCCCATGTCTGGGAGCTCCATCCTGTTAGGACTCTAGCTTGGAGAGTCCTAATTGAGAGGGACATTCATGTAAAACTGTTAGGACTAGCTAGGAGAGTCCTAATTGAGAGGGACATTCTGTAGGACTCTAGCTTGGAGAGTCCTCATTGAAAGGGGCATTCATGTAGGAGGTTGTTTCTTAGAGAAGAATTAGGAGTTGTAAAGGAATAGGAGTCTTAAGAATTAGGAGTTGTAAAGAAATATGAGTCTTATGTAGGAGTCCAATTAGGAGTTGGTTAGAAGTAGGAGTCTTGAGTAGGAGTCCTATAAGGAGTTAGGGTTTAGAAGCCCTATAAATAGTCATGTATTCCTCCTCTTTTGATAAGCAATAGATGAATCTTTTCTGCAGCCTTTGAGCAGCAACTTGGAGGGAGGAACCCCTATAGAGTTCCAAGGAGGCCGATCCCCTAAAGAGATCAACCCAAAGTTTAGAATCTGCAAGGGTTCTAACACCTGGTATCAGAGCAGCATTCTTGGCGTCTCGCTGCCCTTCCACAGCCATCCATCAACCCTCTACAACCATCCAAAGCAAATCCCACAATTGCTTAAAAGATCGTCACCGAATTCCGTCATCATCTCCACCACCACGGATCATCCTTTGATCTCCCCGTGAATTGCAACAGGTTCTGGTTTCCTACCTTACTGTTGCTGCAATTTAGTTATCCTTATTCAAAAATCCAAAAAAAAAAAAAATCGTTCCTATATTGCTGCATAAACTTTTCGTCACAAAGTTTTCATCTCTACGACGAAAGATACATTGCAGAATTCCAACCGCATAGCACCATCTATTTGATCTTGCTACTACGCTTTTTCTATCCAAATTTCTACGAAATTTTTATGACATCTTTGACACTTCTTAACAGTGGATTTCCCTTTGGTTTCATCAAAAAATTCTCAATATAAACTACTGATCTTTTATGTCCAATCTGCTGCACTTGAATTGCAGAATTCAAGCCGCATAGCACCATCTGTTTGATCTTGCTACTGTGCTTTTTCTATCCAAATTTCTACGAAATTTTTATGACATCTTTGACACTTCCTAACAGTATATTTCCCTTTGGTTTCATCGAAAAATTCTTAATATAAACTACTGATCTTTTATGTCCAATCTGCTGCACTTGAAAATCTATGCTGTAGAAAATTTCAGCTGCATATCGTTGCCTTAACCCATCTATATGCAATCTTTTTTGAATGAAATTTCTTATACACTTCATAGATCATCTTGGCTTCCATCTACGATTGATCTATTAAGAAATTTATCTCTAAAAACGATTTTATGTTGCTGCAAATTTTCATCGTAACCCGCTGAAATTTTTCGACGATAATTCTGCAATTGCAACTTGCACCAATTTCCTTGCTATTATACTGCCGAAATTTTCTTGATTAAATTAGATATCCTTACTGTCATATAAACTGTGATTTTGCTATCAATGCCCTCCTCAATTCTCTCAAGTTTTTGGTGGAAATTACGTCGAGAAACCGTTGTTTCTTCGACGACAATTCTACTCTTACAAGACAGCACATACTTGCTACAACTTCCACGGATTTCTGTCAAACCTTTGCTACCATCTACCACAGATCCAAAACTTTCAACCACAGCCCTAAAACTCTACTAAACTACACCCTTAAACTACACCCAAAACTGCCACAAAACAAGCCTAAATCGTAGCCTACATCCACCAATCCACCAACCCTTTTGACCACCTAACAACAAAAGAGAGATCTTAACATCATAGATTTGGAGGCATATATTATGGCATCTAAGGAGGTAATCAATGCTAAATTCGAAGCCTTGGAGGCGCGAATGGAGGATAAGATTCGGATGCTCTTTACCGAACTCAGATTGGGCCGACCACTAAGCCCGAAGAAATCACATCAAAGAGAGAGCTTTGCCCAATCACACCAACCCCAAAGATATGAATTCCAAGAGAGGGGAAGCTCTATGACCAACCCCAACTATCCATGCATGAGAGTGGACTTCCCTAGATGGGAAGAAGGAGACCCGATTGGTTGGATCTCGCGCGCGGAGAGATATTTTCGGTACCACAAAACCGCGGATGTATCTATGGTGAAAATTACAGCTATACATCTTGAAGGGGATGCTATACAGTGGTTTGACTGGTTTGAACATACTTATGGAGTCCTTTCATGGTGACAATTCAAAGAAGGACTGCAGATTCGCTTCAGACCAACCGATTACGAGAATATTGACGAACAACTAGCAAAGATCCAACAAACCTCCACCATTCAGGAGTACCAAACTAGGTTTGAAAGGTTATCTAATCAAACTCATGATTGGTCTCAAAAACAGCTATTGTGGACCTTCATTGAGGGCTTGAAGCCGGAGATCCGAGGAGAAGTTAAAGCGCGACAACCGTATACGCTTATGGCAGCCATCTCTTTCGCACGACATCAAGAGGAGCAATTGAACCATGAAGCTCGGAGGACTAGGGTCTCTCCTCAACCAGTAATATTGAAGCCCTTACCCCCCCCTACTGTCGACCAAGTCCCTACACTAAAGAGGTTAACAAGAGAAGAGCTTCGGGAGCGATATGCGAAGGGGTTATGTTGGCATTGTGACGAGCCGTGGAGCCGTGAGCATCGCTGTAGTAAAGGGGGACTTCTTATGATTGAACCGATAGAAGAAGAGGTCATTAAACATCCAAAAGAGAGCCTTGAACATGAAGAAGAAGATGCAGAAGAAGAGCCACAACCGACCGAAGTTACGGTACATACACTAGCTAGCTACTCAAACCCGCAAACGATGAAAATTGGAGGCCTTCTCAAACAACAACCAATCACTGTTCTCATTGACACGGGCAGTACTACTAACTTCCTAAATAGTAAGTTTGCTATTCGGATATCATTACCTATCAAGAATCGCTGCAGGTTTGATGTTAAGGTCACTGACGGACGGATTTTGAATTGTTATCATAGGCGCTTGCAGGAGAAACTATTACTGCAGAACCAAGAGATAATTGCAGATTTCTTCCTTCTCTCTCTTGATGATCATGAGGCCATACTCATAATTAAATGGTTGATGACATTAGGTGATATTTCTTGGAATTTTATGCAACTAATTATAAAATTTTACAGTAAAGAGAAACAGGTGATACTGCACGGGAAACGTGAGGGCGACGTAACGACGATTTGCACACAACAAATAGAGAAGGTTTTGCATAAAGCATGCAGCGGCTTTTTGGTACAACTAGAGCAACAAACTAAGGGAGAGCCAACAAAATTTGAAGATCCAAATCTACTTCCTTTGCTTGTTGAATTTTCGGATATATTTGACGAGCCGCGCAACCTACCTCTTACCCGTCGGCATGATCATTGTATAATGATTCTTCCAGGCAAATCTCCAGCAAATGCTCAGCCATATCAATATCCACATCTCCAGAAGGATGAAATAGAAAGGATTGTAAAAGAGATGCTCAAAACAGGAGTTATTCGGCCAAGTTGCAGCCCCGACTCTTCACCGGTGCTCCTCATACGAAAGAAGGATGGAATATGGCGATTATGTGTTGATTACCGAGTTCTCAATGGCATAACCATCAAGGATAAATACCCTATTCCAGTAGTAGATGAGTTGCTAAGGGAGCACAAATCTTCACAAAGCTGGACCTTCGATCCGAGTATCATCGAATACGAGTATGCGAAGAAGACATACCGAAAACCACCTTTTGAATACACAACAACCACTATGAATTTTTGCTTTCTTCATAAGAAGGTGGAATATCTTGGGCATATCATATCAGAGGAAGGTGTGGCAGTAGACTCCTTCAAAATTGGAGCAATGCAAAACTGGCTGACCCCGTGGAATATAAAATTGCTACATGGCTTTCTGGGTTTAACAGGCTACTACTGCAAGTTTGTGAAAAACTATGGAGAGATCAGTGCACCACTTACCTACTTACTGAAAAAAGATGTCTTCCAATGGTCCGACAGAGCCTCCGCTGCCTTCGACAAACTTAAGGCAGCCATGACGACGACGTTGGTGCTAACACTACCAGATTTCAACCGACCCTTCATTATTGAGGCCGACGCATCTGGAGTCAGAATTGGAGCCATTCTTATGCAAGATGGTCAACCACTCACATACACTAGCAAGGCATTATCTCCCTCCCATCAAAATAAGTCAACATATGATAAGGAGATGCTTGCCATTGTGCGCGCAGCAACGAGGTGGAGACCCTACTTGATTGGTTGACGATTTCAAATTAAAACCGACCATAAAAGCCTCAAGTACTTTTTGGAGCGAAAGATATCATCCCTTGAGCAGCAAAAATGGGTAACAAAACTTCTTGGATTTGATTATGAAATAACATACAAAAAGGGGAAAGAGAATGTTCTTGCAGATGTGCTTTCGCAGCTACCTGAGCAAGCTGAATTTTCGGTTGTTTTACTTCCAACCAGCGACTTCCTTGAGGATATTAAGATGGAATGGCAGGAAGATTCGGAGACTAGTAAGATCAAAAGAAAAAAATTAGAGGAAGCACCAAGCTCCGTGGCTCATTACAATCGGGACTCAAAAGAATTATGCTATAAGGGACGCATTGTGCTTGTGATAAATTCTACTTGCATCTTCAAGAGCAGATTTTGGACAAAGTTATTCCAAATGTAGGGTACTAAATTGAAAAGGAGTGCGACATATCACCCACAAATTGACGGCCAGATAGAAGTTGTAAATAGGTGCTTGGAGACAACCCAAAGCCACCCACCAAATATGACTACCCAAAGAGAACTCCAGACCCAGCCAAGCGCCATTATTGATCGACGGATCGTGACTCGACGACGATGACCCACTAATGAAGTGCTAATACAGTGGGCGAACCTACCAATAGAAGATGCCACTTGGGAGAACTATGACGACTTGAAGATCAAATTCCCAGAATTCACGAATCATCAGCCTCGAGGACAAGGCTGATTTGAAGAGGGCGGGTCTGTTAGGACTCTAGCTTGGAGAGTCCTAATTGAGAGGGACATTCATGTAAAACTGTTAGGACTAGCTAGGAGAGTCCTAATTGAGAGGGACATTCTGTTAGGACTCTAGCTAGGAGAGTCCTAATTGAAAGGGGCATTCATGTAGGAGGTTGTTTCTTAGAGAAGAATTAGGAGTTGTAAAGGAATAGAAGTCTTAAGAATTAGGAGTTGTAAAGAAATATGAGTCTTAAGTAGGAGTCCTATTAGGAGTTGGTTAGAAGTAGGAGTCTTGAGTAGGAGTCCCATAAGGAGTTAGGGTTTAGAAGCCCTATAAATAGTCATGTATTCCTCCTCTTTTGATAAGCAATAGATGAATCTTTTCTGTAGCCTTTGAGCAGCAACTTGGAGGGAGGAACCCCTATAGAGTTCCAAGGAGGCCGATCCCCTAAAGAGATCAACCCAAAGTTTAGAATCTACAAGGGTTCTAACACATCCACCCACGTCTGAGTGAAGTCATAGGGGCCGACAGAGCATCTCAGGCTCTATGCATAACTCCTTTCACCATTTTTGGCGAAGGTTCACAATATCCCACAAACACCAGAGTACAAAAGGATAGTATGAACAATGAATAGCACATATCGGAAGCACACGCGGAACAACAAAACGTACATGTGCCTTTACGAGTCAATCCGAAGTAAGCAATAATCTTTCACAATTATATTCAGATTTGAAAGGAATTGAAAGCAAGGGCACATATGGAATCCAAGCAATCGCATACAACTCAATTCAAATAAGAAGGTTAGATGAATTCGATATCCAAAGGAATGAAACTAGAATAGGCACACATCGAAAGCAAATGCGGAACAATGGGTTATACATGTGCCTATATAAGTCAATGTGATATAGCATAAACGTTACACAATATGTTCAAGAATGGTAATAATTTATAGACAAGAGCAAACGAGAATTCAAACATTAATATAAGCCATAATTGAGTGAAGGGAACTGAACAAAATCTATTTCCAAACGAACGAAAACAGAAGATACGAAATCGATCAAAGCTCGATTTCTGACAGAATTCGAGAGGCTCATTGGATAAATACTTCAGATTGTCAATTATGCTCCAATACCCTCAAGAAGGCTATTGTCGAAAGATATATCAATCTATTTTCTGTTGAAATAAGTTTCGTACAAATCATGGTTTCCAACAAGGAGTTACCTTTGATTTGGTAACACAAGGTCAAAAACAAAATCATTGTTTTACAGAATTCATAGGGTCGGATTCAACAGATAATAGGGTAGGCATTTGAATTCCAAATTTTTCACTTTATATGTCAAAAGAAAGGTCTACAAGTCTTGTTTCGAACGAAATTAGTTTGGTACAAATCAGAATTTCCAACAGGGACTTATAGGTATTTTAGTATCAAAAGGTCAGAAATTTTAATCCCTGTTCTGCAGCATCTATAGGCTCATTTGAAACAGACGTTTGGGTAAGTATTCGGTGTCCAAAAACTACAAAATCAGTGTCAAAAAAAGATATAAGAGTCTAATTTCATACGAGCTAGGTCCTGCCTGAATTCACATTTAGTGCTAAAAATTATAGCTGAAACAGTGTATATGGGTCAGTTTACCGAAAAAATTTCAGATCATTGGTTTTATGTCCAAAGAGAGAAATATTAGGTTCTAATCATAAATCTTTCAGAATCAATATAGGAACATAGACTAATACTTCTGTAGGATGGGGTTAGAACACTTGCCTTTGAGAATTTTGACCCTAAATGAGAAGATTTGAGCAAGAATCCTCAAAGCCCCAAATTTTTTTCTTCTTCTTCTTCCCCCTTTTTCTTCTCTTTTTCTTTCTTTCTTTCTCCTGTGCTTCCACGCAGCTGCCTTCTCTGGTTCCTTATGAACAAAGGCAGAGAGGCTTAAATGGTGGGATTTGTAATTTTGTGCATTTTGCAGTTTAGTCCTTATATTATTATATTTACGATTAGGTCCTTAGGGTTTACATATAGGTCCTCAAAACTTTTTATTTTTTTTAAACAAATCCCCCAAATCTTATGAATAAGTTCTCAGATTCATACTTTGGCTCTTTTATCAAATTTAAAATAGATACTTACATTATAACTAGAGGGATGTTACACTCTCCCCCCCTTAAAAGAAAATTTTAGTCCTCTAAATTTATCATACCTCTATCGATGAAAAGATGGGGATAAACCTTTTTCATTTCCTCCTCTAGCTCCCAGGTTATTTCCCCTCTAGAATGATGATTCCAAATTACTTGAACCAGAGGGATAACCCTATTCCTTAAGATATTTTCCTTCTTATCAACAATTGAGTGGCCTCTTCCACATAAGATAAATCTGTATCGATCTCCATCAGCTTATACTTAATGATATGGAAGGATCAGGCATATACTTTTTAATCATCGAAACATGAAATATATTATGGATATGACACAATGATGGTGGCAAAGCAATCTTGTAAGCGACAGAACCAACCCAATCTTGGGCTTAACTTTCCTTTAGGATTTGGTTCTTGATATTTGGTTCATTAGGTACACATACTCTATCCCCAAATCTCAATAGGCCATCCTTTGAAACTTGAAATTTTGGCTTCAATTCCTTTTCTACTTCATTCCTCAAGTAGATTAAACGTGGATCTCATAATTGTACTTTCTTAATTTGTTGAATAAGATCAGATTGTACTTGAATGGAGGCCATCAATATCATTGAGTCTTGCTCTTTCCTCATAGCATTCAAATCAAAATTTTTTTCTAATAACTTTCATTGCTTCAAAACCAGACTAGCCATAAAATATATGTAGATTTTCTACTAAGAGCATCAGCTACCACATTGGCTTTGCCCGGGTGATAACGGATGGCACATTCATAATCCTTAGAAGTTCTATCCATCTTCGTTGCCTCATGTTTAAGTCTTTCTGAGTGAAAATATATTTCAAACTCTTGTGATCAGTAAAGATTTCAAATTGTTAACTATACAAATAATGTCTCCAAATCTTTAGAGCAAAAATAATTGCTGCCAATTCCAAATCATGAGTTGGATAATTCAATTCATAACCTTTTAGTTGCCTAGAAGCATAAGCAATCACTCTCCCTTACTGCATCAAAACACATCCAAGGCCCTTTCTTGAAGCATCAGTATAAACTACAAATCTCTTACTATCAATTGGAATAGTGAGAATAGGAGCACTAGTCAATCTTCTTTTTAACTCTTGAAAACTTTGCTCACAATCATCACCCCATACAAATTTCACATTCTTTTTAGTGAGTTTGGTGAGAGGTTGAGCGATTCAAGAAAATCCCTCCATAAATCTCCTGTAATAACCTGCCATGCCCAAGAAGCTTCTAATTTCTATTACATTTGTTGGTACTTCCCATCTAACTACAGCTTCTATTTTCTTTGGATCAACAGATATACCCTTCCCTGAAATTGTTGAATCTCGGATTTTGATGATGAAGTCAATTGTCATTTGTTGTCTAACCTATATGTTGAGATAAGTGTGCAGGATTAACTACGATGAAAGTAAGACATGTAGCAGGAGTTGCGCCGGAGTCATGACAATGATCACGTTGGGAGTTCGAGAGCTCGACGGAAGTTCGGACAATGGTCGAAGGTTCTGCAGGAACAAATCCGAGAAGTCCATAAGCTTGCTAACGAAGCTCGTCGGAACTCGCCAAGTGGATCGTCGCAAGTCCAGGAGTTTGCCAGAAGTCCACAGGAGAATCACCGAGGGTTCATCGGATAATCAACGGAGGTTCGTCGGAAACTTGCCGGAAGAAGCGATTGACGCACCGGAGCAAGCTATAGAAATTGTCTTAGGATTTATCGTAGTTAGCACAATGATTAAGTTGGTAATGGGAGGTGATCCCATTAGCTTAATCTTGGGGCAATTGGGCCCCTGAAAAACTCAAATTAGGCCGAATGGAAATACCCATTCGAACCCTAATTGCTGTGGGAGGTGCAACCGCCCAAGCCAGGAGGTAGCACCGCTTGGGCTAAGTCTCCCAGGGAGACTGGGCGGTGCAACCGCCCCAATCAGGAGGTGCAACCGCCTGGGCTCAGTCTCCAAGCGAGACTAGGCGGTGCAACCTCTCCTGAAAGGAGGTAGCACCGCCTGAGCTCGGTCTTCGAGGCAGGCAGTGCAACCGCCCCAGTCAGGAGGTGCAACTGCCTGAGCTCGATCTTCGAGCTCTGGCAGAGAGGTGCAACCACCCTTGACAGAGGTGGCACCGCCCAAAGGCTCAGTCTTCGAGCTCTGCCAGGCGGTGCAACCGCCCCAGTCAGGAGGTGCAACCGCCTGATCCCGGAATTCCGGGAATTGACAGTTTTGAGCTCCAAATTTGAACTGGGTTGGGGCCTATAAATACCCCACCCATTCAGCACTGAAAGGAAGTTAACTTACACTTTAAATCTTGATATCTTTCTGTGATTCATAGAGCTCAAAATTGTTGTAAAGGCCAAAAGTTCTCCTCCCTCTATTCTTCAAAGTTTTGAGTTTAAAAAGAGAGGATAGAAAATTTCTGTAAGGGTTGTCTCCTAAGCCCGTCAAAAGGAGTGAAACTGTAAAAGAGTGGTTGGCCTTCACCTATTGAAGGAAGGCCTCTAGTTGACGTCGGTGACCTCGTCGGTGGAGGAAGCCAAAAGTGGAGTAGGTCAAGATTGACCTGTTGAATCTCGGATTTTGATGATATAATCAATTGGTGGGTTAATTGATCTAATCCATATTATTGAGTTAAGTGTGCAGGATTAACTACGATAACCAGAAAACATAAAGCAAGGATACCGGAGTCGAGCTCGATGGACGTTTAAGAGACCGAAGAATCATCGGAGATGCTGTCGGAACCAACCGAGAAGAAATCGGGAACGTGTCGAAAGTACGCCGAAGAAATCGTCGGTGGCTCGCGGAGATCACCGAGAAGGCTCGGCTACTCGTTAAAGTCATCACAAAGATTGGGAGCTTACAGGGAGTCCGTCGGAAGGAATTCGTCGGAAAGCTCGCCGGAACAAGACTCGACGTTCGCGGTTGAAAACTTGCTTAGGATGTTTTTTTTGTGTTATGTAGTTCACTTGTAATTAGGATTAGGATTAAGAGATAATCCTATATCCTGGTTAGGGGCCAACTGGGCCCAAAGTCAGATTTGGTTTGGGTTAAAATTAAGCCAAACCAATGAATCGGAGAGCCAGGCAGTGGCACCGCCTAGCTGGGCGGTGACACCTCCTTGGCTGGGCGGTTGCACCGTCCAGCACCCGAGCGCTGGGCGGTGGCACCGCTTGGCTGTGCGGTGGCACCTCCAGCACCGGGAACCCTAAGAGAATTCAAATTTTGGAGCCCAAAATTTGAATCCTCTTGAGGCCTATAAATACCCCTCAAATCTCAGCTGAGGTTACAACTTTTGAGAAGCATTTTGATTGAGAGAAAAGTCTTAGAAAGTCTTAGCAAGTCTTGTTTTCAATTTGCTAGAGAGTTCTCCTCCTCCTTTCTTATTGAAAATTTGTAAGAGGTTGAGCTGTTTGTAAAAGGTTGTAAGAGGGGTATTTACCCTTCCATTTCAAGAGATTTGCTAGTGGAAGGTGGGAGCCTCATCGAAGAGGGGCATCGCAAGTGGAGTAGGTCATTTGACCGAACCACTCTAAAAATCGGCGTAATCTCTGGTTTGCATTTTATTATTGTCATTTACATTACTGCAAATCTTCTTACTACTTTAGTTCCTTATTACTCTTGCTGCGCAACTTTAAGAATACACTTTCAAGTTAAACTTTTCAAGTTCCGTTCTTATCGTACGAAAGATTTTGTTAAAATCGAAGTTTTAATCCGCTGCACTAATTCAACCCCCCCCCCTCTTAGTGCCGCTCCGATCCTAACAAGTGGTATCAGAGCGAGGTTATCTCTCATATTTGGTTTAATACCCAAGAGAGATGGCTTATTCCGGCATGCAAGAGGGCCACTCTATTGCACGACCACCTTTGTTTAATGGGTCGGATTACACATATTGGAAGACTCGCATGAGGATCTTCCTCATTTCTATGGACTTTGAGCTTTGGTCTATTGTTGAGAATGGATTTCAAAAATCTTCTCTTTCGATGAGCGAATGGAATGAATCGGAGAAGAAGGTTTTTGCTTTAAATGCAAAGGCTATGAATGCCTTGTTTTGTGCACTAGACAAAAACGAATTTAATCGTGTTTCAATGTGTGATTCGGCTTTTGATATTTGGAGAACTCTTGAGGTCACTCATGAAGGCACTAGCCGAGTGAAAGAGTCCAAAATCAATATCCTTGTGCACTCTTACGAACTTTTCCGAATGAAACCAAGTGAGTCCATCGGAGACATGTACACCCGGTTTACGGATGTCATCAATGGACTCAAAGCTCTTGGTAAAGATTTTACTAACTTTGAACTAGTAACTAAAATCTTAAGATCCCTCCCCAAAAGTTGGGATCCAAAAGTTACAGCCATTCAAGAGGCCAAAGACCTTAAAGCATTCCCTCTTGAAGAACTCATTGGGTCTCTAATGACCTACGAAATGACATGTCAAGCTCATGACGAGCTCGAGAACCCCCTTCCAAAGAACAGGAAGGATATGGCACTCAAATCATAAGAAGACCACTTGAAAGGAACATCAAGTGATGAGGACAGTGACAATGACATTGCACTTTTGACTCAAAAATTTAAAAAATATTTAAGAAAGAACAAATTTAAAAATAATATAAAAAATAAATTCGAACAAAAGAAGGACAAAGTGATTTGCTATGAATGCAAAAAACCGGGACACTATAAGAACGATTGTCCTCAAGCCAAAAAGAGAACATCAAAGAAGAAGGCGTTCAAGGCAACGTGGGATGATTTAAGCGCATCCGAAGAAGAGGAGTCCAACACTGAGCAAGTTGCTCATTACGCGCTAATGGCGTTAGGAGAAGAGGTATGTGATTTATTTAATGAAGATTTATCTTTTGAAGAACTATCTATCGCTTTTCATGAATTATTTGATGAATGTAGAACTGTTAGCAAGAAGTTAAGTATCTTAAAGAAAGAGCATGCTTTGCTTCAAGATAAGTTTGATAGTCTTCAAACTCCTCCATGCTCTAAGTGTGAACACTTAGAAGCAATAAAAAATGAAAATTTGCTTCTTAAGGAAACCTTAAACAAGTTTAAGGTTGGTAGCAAAGGATTAGATATGATCCTTGCACACAAGGGTCACATCGCAAATAGAAATGGAATTGGATTTGTAAAAGGATTACATCAAAATAATACCACTTTCATAAAAGGACCTACATTACATGTTTCCTCTTATATGAAATGCAACTTTTGTTGCAAATCCGGACATATTGCCTACAAATGCCCATTTAGGAAAATTAGTTCACAAAAATTAATATGGGTTCCTAAAGGAACTATAAAGAATTCAATAATAAATAACAAAGTTAGTGGGTCAATTTTTGAGGCACCCAAAATCAAATGGGTACCTAAAAATCATCCTTTTTTGTAGACAAACTCACAAGCTAGGAGCAATAGATGGTATCTCGATAGTGGATGCTCAAGACATATGACTGGAGATCCATCTCATTTCTCTATGCTCACTAGCAAAGAAGAAGGGAACTATTGGTAACAAATTTAATTTTTCCATTGATGATGTCTTACTAGTTGATGGATTGAAACATAATCTCTTGAGTATTAGTCAACTATGCGATAAAGGTTACATCGTTAGATTTGAATCAAATATGTGCATTTTTTAAAAACCAAATCATAACATGACTATGATTGCTTTAAAACAAAATAATGTCTATACCATCAATTTTGATGAACTAAGTAATGAAATGTGTTTCTCCGCCGTAAATGATGATGCTTGGCTTTGGCCTAGGAGATTAGGCCATGCAAGCATGAAAACAATATCTAAGATCTCATTTCAAGAATTAGTACGAGAAATTCCAAATATAAAGTTTATTAAGGACAAAGTATGCGATGCATGTCAACTAGGCAAACAAATAAAAACAAGCTTCAAACAAAAAAATCAAATTAGCACCACTAGACCATTACAATTGATCCATTTGGACTTATTTGGACCAATTGATACAACAAGTCTAGGTGGAAGCAAATATGCTTTTGTGATTGTGGATGACTACTCTAGATACACTTGGACCTATTTCTTAGCTCACAAAAGTGATTGCTTCAAGTGTTTCTCTAAATTTTGTAAACTCACTCAAAACGAAAAAGGCTTCATGATTTCATCAATTCGGAGTGATCACGGTGGTGAATTTCAAAACCATGACTTTCAAAATTTTTGCGAAGTTAATGGATACAATCACAACTTCTCAACTCCAAGAAATCCTAAACAAAATGGTGTAGTTGAAAGAAAAAATAGAAACCTACAAGAAATGGCAAGAACTATGTTAAATGAACATAATTTACCCAAATATTTTTGGGCCGAAGCCGTAAATACGGCTTGCTACATCATGAATAGGGTTCTAATAAGACCATCTCTATCAAAAACTCCCTATGAATTATGGAATAACAAAAAACCAAATATTTCTTATTTTAAAGTTTTCGGTTGTAAATGCTTTATTTTAAATGAAAAGGATGCCTTAGGTAAATTTGATGCTAAATCCGATGAAGGCATCTTTCTTGGCTACTCTTCCGTTTCTAAGGCTTTTCGGATTTTTAATAAAAGAACCTTAGTAATAGAAGAGTCTATTCATGTAGTTTTTAATGAAATTTCCGATTTAAAGAAAAATGATTTTGATGATGATCTTGGTTTTGATAATTTGAATTTAAATGAACCTATTAGGACTCTAGCTTGGAGAGTCCTAATTGAGAGGGACATTCATGTAAAAATGTTAGGACTCTAGCTAGGAGAGTCCTAATTGAGAGGGACATTCTGTTAGGACTCTAGCTAGGAGAGTCCTGATTGTGAGGGGCATTCATGTAGGAGGTTTTTTCTTAGAGAAGAATTAGGAGTTGTAAGGGAATAGGAGTCTTGAGTAGGAGTCTTATTAGGAGTTGGTTAGAAGTAAGAGTCTTAAGTAGGAGTCCTGTTAGGAGTTAGGGTTTAGAAGCCCTATAAATAGCCATGTATTCCTTCTCTTTTGATAAGCAATAGATGAATCTTTTCTGTAGCCTTTGAGCAGCAACTTGGAGGGAGGAACCCCTATAGAGTTCCAAGGAGGCCGATCCCCTAAAGAGATCAACCCCAAGTTTAGAATCTGCAAGGGTTCTAACACCTGGTATCAGAGCAGCGTTCTTGGTGTCTCGCTGCCCTTCCACAGCCATCCATTAACCATCCACAACCATTCAAAGCAATTCCCACAATTGCTTAAAAGATCGTCACCGAATTCCGCCATCATCTCCACCCCCGCGGATCATCCTTTGATCTCCCCGTGAATTGCAACAGGTTCTAGTTTCCTACCGTACTGCTGCTGCAATTTAGTTATCCTTATTCAAAAATCAAAAAAAAAAAATAGTTCTTATATTGCTGCATAAACTTTTCGTCACAAAGTTTTCATCTCTACGACGAAAGATGCATTGCAGAATTCCAGCCGCATAGCACCATCTGTTTGATCTTGCTACTGTGCTTTTTCTATCCAAATTTCTACAAAATTTTTATGACATCTTTGACACTTCCTAACAGTGGATTTCCCTTTGGTTTCATCAAAAAATTCTCAGTATAAACTACTGATCTTTTATGTCCAATCTGCTGCACTTGAATTGCATAATTCAAGCCGCATAGCACCATCTGTTTGATCTTGCTACTGTGCTTTTTCTATCCAAATTTTTACGAAATTTTTATGACATCTTTGACACTTCCTAACAGTAGATTTCCCTTTGGTTTCATCGAAAAATTCTCAATATAAACTACTGATCTTTTATGTCAAATCTGCTGCACTTGAAAATCTATGCTGCAGAAAATTTCAGCTGCATATCGTTGCCTTAACCCATCTATTTGTAATCTTTTTTGAATGAAATTTCTTATAGACTTCATATATCATATTGGCTTCCATCTAAGATTAATCTATTAAGAAATTCATCTCTAAAAACGATTTTATGTTGTTACAAATTTTCATCGTAACCCGCTGAAATTTTTCGACGATAATTCTGCAATTGCAACTTGCACCAATTTCTTTGCTGTTATACTGCCGAAATTTTCTTGATTAAATTAGATATCCTTGCTGTCATATAAACTTTGATTTTGCTATCAATTCCCTCCTCAATTCTCTCAAGTTTTTGGTGGAAATTACGTCGAGAAACCATTGTTTCTTCGATGACAATTCTACTCTTACAAGACAGCACATACTTGCTGCAACTTCCACGGATTTCTGTCAAACCTTTGCTACCATCTACCACTGATCCAAAACTTTCATCCATAGCCCTAAAACTCTACTAAACCACACCCTCAAACTGCACCCAAAACAGCCACAAAACAAGCCTAAACCGTAGCCTACATCCACCAATCCACCAACACTTTCGACCATCACTTCTCTCAACCTATACATGCCTTTAACCCAACAGCAAAAGAGAGATCTTAACATCATTGATTTGGGGCCATATACTATGGCATCTAAGGAGGCAATCAATGCTAAATTCGAAGCCTTGGAGGCGCGAATGGAGGATAAGATTCGGACGCTCTTTACTGAACTCAGATTTTGCCGACCACTAAGCCCGAAGAAATCATATCAAGGAGAGAGCTTTGCCCAATCACACCAAGCCTGAAGAGATGACTTCCAAGGGAGGGGAGGCTCTATGACCGACCCCAACTATCCATGCATGAGAGTGGACTTCCCTAGATGGGAAGAAGGAGACCCGATTGGTTAGATCTCATGTGCGGAGCGATATTTTCGGTACCACAAAATCGCAGATGCATCTATGGTGAAAATTGCAGCTATACATCTTGAAGGGGATGCTATACAATAGTTTGACTGGTTTGAACATACTTATGGAGTCATTTCATGGCGACAATTCAAAGAAGGACTGCTGATCCGCTTCAGACCAATTGATTACGAGAATATTGACGAACAACTGGCAAAGATCCGACAAACCTCCACCATTCAGGAGTACCAAACCAGGTTTGAAAGGTTATCTAATCAAAATCATGATTGGTCTCAAAAACAGCTATTGAGGACCTTCATTGAGGGCTTGAAGCCGGAGATCCGAGGAGAAGTTAAAGCGCGACAACCGTACACGCTTATGGTAGCCATCTCTTTCGCACGACATCAAGAGGAGCAATTGAACCATGAAGCTCGGAGGACTAGGGTCACTCCTCAACCAGTAATATTGAAGCCCTCAGCCCCCCCTACTATCGACCAAGTCCCTGCACCAAAGAGGTTAACAGGAGAAGAGCTTCGGGAGCGATATGCGAAGGGGTTATGTTGGCATTGTGATGAGCCGTGGAGCCGTGAGCATCGCTGTAGTAAAGGAGGACTTCTTATGATTGAACCGATAGAAGAAGAGGTCATTGAACATTCAGAAGAGAGCCTTGAACATGAAGAAAATGATGCAGAAGAAGAGCCACAACCGACCGAAGTTACGGTACAAACACTAGCTGGCTACTCAAACCCGCAAACGATGAAAGTTGGAGGCCTTCTCAAACAACAACCGATCACTGTTCTCATCGAGACGGGCAGCACTAATAACTTCCTAAACAGTAAGGTTGCTGTCCATATAAACTTACCTATTGAGAATTGTAGCAGGTTTGTCGTTAAGGTCGCTAACGGACGGATTTTGAAGTATGATCGTAGGCGCCCGCAAGTGAAACTGTTGATGATCATGAGGCCTTACCAAGAGATGATTGCATATTTCTTCCTTCTCCCTCTTGATGATCATGAGGCCATGCTCATATTAAAATGGTTGATGACATTAGGTGATATTTCTTGGAATTTTATGCAACTAATTATGAAATTTTACAGTAAGGAGAAACAGGTGACATTGCACGGGAAACGTGGGGGCGACATAACAACAATTTGCACACAACAAATGGAGAATGTTTTGCATAAAGCATGCAGCGGCTTTTTGGTACAACTTGAGCAGCAAACTAAGGGAGAGCCAACAGAATTTGAAGATCCAAATCTACTTCCTTTGCTTGCTGAATTTTTAAATATATTTGACGAACCGCGCAACCTACCTCTTACCTGTCGGCATGATCATTGTATAATGATTCTTCCAGGCAAATCTTCAGCAAATGCTCAGCCATATCAGTATCCACATCTCCAGAAGGATGAAATAGAAAGGATTATAAAAGAGATGCTCGAAACAGGAGTTATTCGGCCAAGTTGCAACCTCTACTCTTCGCCGGTGCTACTTGTACGCAAGAAGGACGGAACAAGGCGAATATGTGTTGATTACTGAGCTCTCAATGGCATAATCATCAAGGACAAATACTTTATTCCAATAGTAGATGAATTGCTAGATGAAAGGGAGCACAAATCTTTACAAAGCTGGACCTTTGATCCGGGTATCATCAAATACGAGCATGCGAAGAAGACATACGGAAAACCACCTTTTGAACACACAACAACCACGAATTTTTGCTTTCTTCAACAAAAGGTGGAATATCTTGGGCATATCATATCAGAGGAAGGTGTGGCAGTGGACCCCTTCAAAATTGGAGCAATGCAAAATTGGTCGACCTCGAGAAACATAAAATTGCTATATGGCTTTCTGGGTTTAACAGGCTACTACCGCAAGTTCGTGAAAAACTATGGAAAGATCAGTGCACCACTTACTTCCTTACTAGAAAAAGATGTCTTCCAATGGTTGGACAGAGCCTCTGCTGCCTTCGACAAACTTAAGGCAGCCATGACGACGACGCCGGTGCTAATACTACCAGATTTCAACCGACCCTTCATTATTGAGGCCGACACATCTAGAGTCAGAATTGGAGCCATTCACATGCAAGATGGTCGACCACTCGCATACACTAGCAAGGCATTATCTCCCTCCGATCAAAATATGTCAACATATGATAAGGAGATGCCCGCCATTGTGCGCGCAGCAACGAGGTGGAGATTGTACTTGATCAGGCGATACTTTCAAATCAAGACCGACCATAAAAGCCTAAAATATCTCTTGAAGCAGAAGATATCTTCCCCCCAGTAGCAAAAATGGGTAACAAAACTTCTTGGATTTGATTTTGAAATAACTTACAAAAAGGGGAAAGAGAATGTTCTTGCAGATGCGCTTTCGCAACTACCCGAGCAAGTTGAAGTTTCGACCGTTTCACTTCCGACCAGCGACTTCCTTGAGGATATTAAGATGGAATGGCAGGAAGATTCAGATACTAGTAAGATTATAAAAAAATTGGAGGAAGCACCAAGCCCCATGGCTCATTACAATTGGGACTCAAAAGAATTACACTATAAGGGACGCATTGTGCTTGTGACAAATTCTACTTGCATCTTCAATAGCAGATTTTGGACAAAGTTATTCTATATGCAGGGTACTAAATTGAAAAGGAGTACGACATATCACCCACAAACCAACAGCCAACCGGAAGTTTTAAACAAGTGCTTGGAGACAGCCCAAAGCCACCCACCAAATATGACTACCCAAAGAGAACTCCAGACCCAGCCAAGTGCCATTATTGATCGACGGATCGTGACTCGACGACGATGACCCACTAATGAAGTGCTAATACAGTGGGCGAACCTACCAAAAGAAGATGCCACTTGGGAGAACTATGACGACTTGAAGATCAAATTCCCAGAATTCATGAATCATCAGCCTCGAGGACAAGGCTGATTTGAAGAGGGCGGGTCTGTTAGGACTCTAGCTTGGAGAGTCCTAATTGAGAGGGACATTCATGTAAAAATGTTAGAACTCTAGCTAGGAGAGTCCTAATTGAGAGGGACATTCTGTTAGGACTCTAGCTAGGAGAGTCCTAATTGTGAGGGGCATTCATGTAGGAGGTTTTTTCTTAGAGAAGAATTAGGAGTTGTAAGGGAATAGGAGTCTTGAGTAGGAGTCCTATTAGGAGTTGGTTAGAAGTAAGAGTCTTAAGTAGGAGTCCTATTAGGAGTTAGGGTTTAGAAGCCCTATAAATAGCCATGTATTCCTTCTCTTTTGATAAGCAATAGATGAATCTTTTCTGCAGCCTTTGAGCAGCAACTTGGAGGGAGGAACCCCTATAGAGTTCCAAGGAGGCCGATCCCCTAAAGAGATCAACCCCAAGTTTAGAATCTGCAAGGGTTCTAACAGAACCCTCTCCTCAAAATAGCCATTTGAATGCATCTTCTTCCGAAATTTCTTTACCAAAAGAATGGAAGTATGTAGATGCTCATCCAAAAGAGCAAATTATAGAAGATACATCAAAAGGGGTTCAAACTCGTTCTTCTTTCAAAAATTTCTGTGCTAACGCCGCTTTCCTTTCTCAAATTGAACCTAAATGCATTGACGAATCCTTAAAAGATGGTTTTTGGGTCATTGCAATGTAAGAAGAATTGAACCAATTTGAGAGGAATGAGGTATGGAAGCTTGTTCCTAGACCAAGTGACCACTTAGTCATAGGTACTAAGTGGGTCTTTAGAAACAAGCAAGACGAAAATGGTATCGTGGTTAGAAACAAGGCTAGATTAGTGGCCAAAGGTTTCAACCAAGAAGAAGGTATCGATTACGAAGAAACCTTCGCTCCCATGGCTCGATTAGAAGCCATAAGGATGCTCCTTGCCTATGCTAGTAGTAATAATTTTAAACTATTTCAAATGGATGTTAAAAGTGCCTTCTTGAATGGTTTTATTTCCGAAGAAGTATATGTCGAACAACCTCCCGGATTTGAAAATTCTCTTCTTCCTAATCATGTATTCAAATTGACCAAGGCCCTCAATGGCTTGAAACAAGCTCCTAGAGCTTGGTACGAAAGGCTTAGTTCCTTTCTTATTTTAAATAATTTTACTAAAGGCAAAGTTGATACTACATTGTTTATTAAACATTTTGAAAATAATTTTCTTATTGTGCAAATTTATGTTGATGATATTATTTTTGGCTCTTCGGATGAATCACTATGTGAATCATTTGCCAAATGTATGAGTCTTGAATTTGAAATGAGTTTAATGGGTGAATTAACTTTCTTTTTGGAATTACAAATCAAACAACTTAGTGATGGTATATTTCTTAACCAATCTAAATATACATTAGAATTGTTAAAACGATTTAACATGGATAATTCAAAAGCTATAAACACCCCTATGAGTACTGCGACTAAGTTAGATATGGATGAAAATGGTGAAAGTTTCGATCAAAAAATATATAGGGGAATGATAGGTAGTCTACTCTACCTCACCGCGACTAGACCGGATATTATGTTTAGTGTAGGACTTTGCGCTAGGTTTCAATCTAATCCTAAATTATCTCATCTTAAGAGTGTTAAAAGAATATTTAGGTATCTTAAAGGAACTCCAAATTTAGGATTGTGGTATCCAAAATCTGAAAAATTCGATCTAATAGCTTATGCAGATGCCGATTTTGGCGGATGCAGGATAGATAGAAAAAGTACATCCGGAACATGCCAATTTTTAGGACATTCACTTGTTTCTTGGACTTCCAAGAAACAAAATTCAGTTGCACTATCTACGGCGGAAGCCGAATATATTGCTGCAAGTGCATGTTGTGCACAAGTAATTTGGATGAAAAATACATTAGAAGATTTTGGAATTCACTTTGAAAATATTCCCATAAAATGCGATAATATTAGTGCCATATGCCTTACTAAAAATCCAATTTAGCACTCTAGAACTAAGCACATCGACGTTAGGCATCATTTCATACGCGATCATGTCCTTAACAATGATGTTGTTCTAGAATTCATTGACACAAAGCATCAATTAGCAGATATATTTACAAAAGCTTTGAATGAAGACCAATTTGAATTCATCCGAAGGGAATTAGGCATGCTAAATTGTCCCTAAAATGAACTTCACAAAAAGGACTCGTTCTTTTTCCTTCGTTTATGAATTTGAATTCTTCCTTCTTCTTCAATTCAAAATGATCCATTAAAGTATAACTTATGATCTTGAGGGAAGAAGCTAAACAAAAGGAAGGAAGAAAAATTTTTTTCTTTCCTCCGCGTGATGCCAGCGGTGGCACCGCCAGATCCTGCGGTTGCACCGCCTGGCGCTCGGGCGCTAGGCGGTGACACCGACCAAGTAACCCTTTTAACCCGAGGGGTTAGGGCCGGCGGTGACACCGCCCCCAACCCGAAGAAAAACCTCTCAAAAACCCTCTCCCATTCCCTCTAACCCTCATTCTAACTCTTAGAAACATTGGAGAAGGATTCTTGGTGGTCTAAGCTTTCCATCTCTCAACATAATCTCCACAAGGTAACACTTGAAATCCCTCTTTTCTTTTCTCTTTCTCTTGCTTATTTTTCACAATTTCATCATCATCTTGTCTAGAAAATGGCTCCTAAGAGATCAAAAGGAATAAGGATTGAAGGAGATTCATATAACCATGACCTTTTTAGATCAAAAGAGGTAGCCCTTAGCTTTCCAAAATTTGAAACACGATGTGTCCATAAGGGAAAATACGTTGATTTGGATGAACTAGAGGACTTGGATCCCATTAGGTGGTTTGCACACCTAGAAGCTCTACCTCTACTACAAATAGAGGAACCAATCTATCCACGGTTAGTGAGATTGTTCTATGCCAACCTATATGAGGACAATGATAGCCTAAGCACTTACATTCTAGGAACACCCATTATAATATTTGACAGCACCATTTGTGAGCTAATTGGCATAACTGAAAAAGATAGGGGATGCTATTTTAAAGGTAAATGGGACGTCAAAACAATAGGAGCAACCTATACCGAAGCCGTGAAAACAATTTTTGCAAATCCAAACCTTGACTTCCTACCCAAGAGCTGTGAACACTTACTGCCTTTCAACTCTAAAATTCTTCATCACATTATCACAAGCATCATATTCCCCAAACAATTTCATCTTGACGAAATAAGTCAAATAGAGATAGAAACCATGTATTGGATTATGACCGGTCAGCATAATTGTTTTGGGTACTTAATTCACCAACACATGCAGGATATTATGACTAAAGATACTATATTGCCATATGGGAGGTTAATCACTAGAATTCTTCATGCCTATGACATTTGCATTCCACCCGATGAAGAATCTATTCAAAATGATCGATATAACATAATAAATAAAAACCTGCTTAAAAGACTTAGGTGCACTTTTAGCAATGGCATATGGGTTAGGTAGCCTAGAAGGACGGATCCAATTCCTCCACCAATAAAACAACCCGAAACACCAATTCTTATGGGAAATGAATCTCCTCCTCCTAGTCCCTTTGGCGCAGCACCTTCAGCTCCTGTTTCCTCTTCTGAAGATATCATTATGGCGGAGCTATCTCGGATCAAATCACAGTAAGAACAAATTCAAAATCAACAAGTTGAAATTTTGAAGACACTACGACAGATGAGTGAAAAAATAGATATCATGTATCAGCATTGTGGATTACCTCCTAAGGATTAAATTGATGTATCTTTTTATTCTGTTCTGTTTGCTTTTAAAAAAAAGTTCAAGTTTGTCATCGATTGAACGATAACTGATCTTTCCTTTTAGATAACTACTGTTTTAATCTGCATAAATGATGATGTCTTTTGGATAAACTATTTCTGGCAAATTTGAATGATGAACTTTGATAAATGCTAAACCTTTTTCTATGATCATCAATTAGCTGGCTTGTCTCTTTTTGTTGATGACAAAGGGGGAGAAGTGATGACTAAGTGATGACTTACACCATAACGATAGCATGACTAATATGAATTACAAAAACTTGTGTGATATGAATGCCTTATATGCCTTGCAAATCCTTGAAAATATCACAAGATTGATATCATGAAATTTATATTGAAAATCTTTATCTTCTATCGTAGCAAAATTCGTCCCTGATACCGGGGAGGGTAAAAATGCAGAATGGATTGTGAAAGAACACCAATAGAATAGTTGTACAGATAGAAAATATCACAGAAGGCAATGAACGAACTCTTGAAGAAACTTCGGTAAAAGGAAATATAGCTCACCACCAAGTTTAAAATCGCAATGGGATACAAAAAGTTCACCACCCAACGGAAATTAAACGAGGATACAGAACTAGAAAATAAAAGACTCACCACTCAAGGACGCATCCAAGAGATACAGAGTTTAAGGGGTTCTCTAAGAGCTTCTGCCCAGATATCATCAGTTTCTAAAATCCTTTCTAAGTCCTAAACACCAAAATAAATACTAGTGCATGAAACAACCCTTCATGCATAGGGAATTTCAAAATTAAGTGTTTACAGCTTCTAACCAACTATTTTAATGCACTCATTGGTAATGAAGAAATGTTCACAGCTGCCAACCAACTCCTTTAATGCATTCCTTTGTCTTGAAGAAAAGCACCTTGAAACAGCTTTAACTTTGTGCAGAGAATATGCTGATGAGCTGTCATTTTTTAGTGTGCTGAGATAAAGATTATGAGGCATCATTATTGACTGAAAAAGATACTAGATCATAATCAAGGCTCATATAATCAGATTGTAGTAAATTAGACACTCCCGTGTCAGTCCCTTATCATTTAACTTATGATTTTCATCGAAGTTTCGTACTTACTATTGTTTAATGAGGATAACGATAAGCTCTACGATTAGAACTTATCGGGTTATGCTTGAATCCAATGGGATGGAATTCAAGTGTTTTTTATCTTCTCATAATATGGCATATAGATAGGGGGAGTTATGTTTAACTCCGTCATCAATTGATTGTCATCATCAAAAAGGGGGAGATTGTTGAATCTCAGATTTTGATGATATAATCAATTGGTGGGTTAATTGATCTAATCCATATTATTGAGTTAAGTGTGCAGGATTAACTACGATAACCAGAAAACATAAAGCAAGGATACCGGAGTCGAGCTCGATGGACGTTTAAGAGACCGAAGAATCATCGGAGATGCTGCCGGAACCAACTGAGAAGAAATCGGGAACGTGTCGGAAGTTCACCGAAGAAATCGTCGGAGGCTCGCGGAGATCACCGAGAAGGCTCGGCTACTCGTTAAAGTCATCACAAAGATTGGGAGCTTGTAGGGAGTCCGTCGGAAGGAATTCGTCGGAAAGCTCGCCGGAACAAGACTCGACGTTCGCGGTTGAAAACTTGCTTAGGATGTTTTTTTTGTGTTATGAAGTTCACTTGTAATTAGGATTAGGATTAAGAGATAATCCTATATCCTGGTTAGGGGCCAATTGGGCCCAAAGTCAGATTTGGTTTGGGCTAAAATTAAGCCAAACCAATGAATCGGAGAGCCAGGCGGTGGCACCGCCTGGCTGGGCGGTGACACCTCCTTGGCTGGGCGGTTGCACCGTCCAGCACCCGAGCGCTGGGCGGTGGCACCGCTTGGCTGGGCAGTGGCACCGCTTGGCTGGGCGGTGGCACCTCCAGCACCGGGAACCCTAAGAGAATTCAAATTTTGGAGCCCAAAATTTGAATCCTCTTGAGGCCTATAAATACCCCTTAAATCTCAGCTGAGGTTACAACTTTTGAGAAGCATTTTGATTGAGAGAAAAGTCTTAGAAAGTCTTAGCAAGTCTTGTTTTCAATTTGCTAGAGAGTTCTCCTCCTCCTTTCTTATTGAAAATTTGTAAGAGGTTGAGCTGTTTGTAAAAGGTTGTAAGAGGGGTATTTACCCTTCCATTTCAAGAGATTTGCTAGTGGAAGGTGGGAGCCTCATCGAAGAGGGGCATCGCAAGTGGAGTAGGTCATTTGACCGAACCACTCTAAAAATCGGCGTAATCTCTGGTTTGCATTTTATTATTGTCATTTACATTACTGCAAATCTTCTTACTGCTTTAGTTCCTTATTACTCTTGCTACGCAACTTTAAGAATACGCTTTCAAGTTAAACTTTTCAAGTTCCATTCTTATCGTACGAAAGATTTTGTTAAAATCGAAGTTTTAATCCGCTGCACTAATTCACCCCCCCTCTTAGTGCCGCTCCGATCCTAACATGACCGAACCACTCTAAATCTCGGTTTGCATTTACTTTGAGCATTTTATCTTTACTGCAAACCTCCTAAATAGCTACTGCCTTCTGCGCTTTTATGAATGATTTTCTAAGTTCAGAACTTTCCGAATCTGCGTTTAGACGTAAATCGACTTTTTCGTACGATCATTACATTTCAGTTTACGTTTACGTCTTGATTTCAATCATAACTGCAAACTGCCTTCTGCGCATGTATAAAACATATCTCAAAGTTCAGTATCTTCAAAATTGTCATTTAGACGTAAACTGGTTTTATCGTACGAACGTCGCATTTCAGTTTGCGCTTGCATTCTGATTTTCATCATAAACTGCAAATTGCCTTTGTAGATTTACTTTAACTTCATCTCGCTTAATCTTAAGTAATCTTAGAATCAGCTTTTACATCGAAATCATTTTTTATCAAACGAACACAGCTTTCGGTTTTAATCGCTGAAAAATTTCCGCTGCACTAATTCACCCCCCCCCCCCCCTCTTAGTGCTCTTGATCCTAACAATTGGTATCAGAGCGGGGTTAACTCTCAAATAGATTAAAACCCTAGAGAGATGGTTTACGCCGGTAACCAAGAGGGCCATACTATTACACGTCCACCCATGTTCAATGGGACGGACTACACCTATTGGAAGACCCGAATGAGCATCTTTCTTATTTCTATGGATTTTGAACTTTGGAATCTTGTCGAAAACGGTTTTTCAAAGTCTTCTCTTCCAATGATCGATTGGAATGATTTAGAGAAGAAGGCTTTCGCTCTTAATGCAAAGGCTATGAATGCCTTATTTTGTGCACTTGATAAAAACGAGTTTAATCGTGTTTCGATTTGTAAAACCACATTTGATATTTGGCACACACTCGAAGTGACTCATGAAGGCACAAGTAGAGTGAAAGAGTCAAAAATCAATCTTTTGTAACACTCTTTTGAACTTTTTCGGTTGAAACCGAGTGAGACTATTGGCGACATGTTTACCCATTTCACGGATGTCGTCAACGGTCTAAAAGGACTCGGAAAATTTTTTTTGGATTTTGAGCTCGTAAATAAGATTCTAAGATCCCTTCCTAAGAGTTGGGATCCTAAAGTCACTGCTATTCAAGAGGCGAAAGATCTAAACAACTTCCCTCTTGAAGAACTAATCGGGTCTTTAATGACCTACGAGATGACTTGCAAAGCTCATGAAGAGCAAGAAGACATCCTTCCAAAGAACAGGAAGGATATGGCACTTAGAACTTCATAAGACCACTTGAGAGAAAACTCAAGTGATGAGGACTGTGACGATGACTTGGCACTTCTAACAAGAAAATTTAAAAAATTTATTAAAAGAAACAAGTTTAAGAATGACACAAAAAATAAACTTGAACCCAAGAAGGACCAAGTTATTTGCTATGAGTGCAAAAAGCCGGGACACTACAAGAGTGATTGTCCCCAAGTCAAAAAGAGAACAACAAAGAAGAAGGCGCTCAAAGCAACATGGGATGATTCGAGTGCGTCCGAAGAAGAGGAGTCCAACACCGAGCAAGTTGCTCATTACGCCTTAATGGCCATCGGAGAAGAGGTAACGAATTTAATAGATGCAGATTTATCTTTCGATGAATTATTAAATGCCTTCAATGACTTATTTGATTAATGCAAAATTATTGGTAGAAAATACAAATTGCTAAAAAAGGAGCATGATAGTCTTACTTGTGATTTTGATAAGTTAAAAACTGAATATCATGATAGTTTAAATTCATGCATCAAATGCCATGATCTAGAAACTCTCCAAAAAGAAAACTTGCTACTTAAGGACACATTGAAGAAATTCGAGGTTGGTAGCAAGTCATTGAACATGATCCTTGCAAATAAGGGTCACGTTTCCAAATGAAGTGGAATTGGATTTGTGAAAAGTTCTCACCAAAATCCAACCACCTTCATGAAAGGCACCATCCTACATGTTCAACACCAAAACAAATGCAACTTTTGTTGCAAATTTGGACACAAGACGCATTATTGTCCATTCAAGAAAATTAGTCCAAACAAATTGATTTGGGTTCCTAAAGGAACCATGATAAATTCTATGCAACATAATAGACAATGTAGATCTATTTGTGAGGCACCCAAAAGCAAATGAGTACCTAAAAATTATCCCTTCTTGTAAAAACATTAAAAACATAAAAATTTTAGGCTGGAGCAAGAAATAATATTCTGCTCCTTGATTCTCGATATTCATAACCCAAGATCCAAAAAGGAACTCGCAATGCTCTCTAGCCTAAATTACAGACGGAGATTATAAATTTAAAATCATAAATGCGACTTAGATACAACCTTATTTGACTTTTCAGAATTAGAAACGTATGATTCCCAAATTCACATATCCCCTAGATTTTCGAACCCATCAATTTCATCCGTTCATAACCTTCGAATCTAACTCTGTATCATGAAGTGACTAAGTCTGTCATGAACTTGCAAGACTTACCAACTTGAAGAAACTATCACAAACATACGTACGACATTGAGAGTATGCACGTTAAAAATCTATCTTGATCGTGCAAAAGTCCTTGTCTTAAAATGAAAATTCTTACGTAATTACGTAAGTAAAGTTGATTGCTCTAAATGAAAATTCTCCTCAAGACAGAAAAACTCTCAAATCAGATCACACTGATCAGAACAAGTGCTCACCGCCTGTAGGCAGTGGCACCGCCCCAGCTGGAGGTAGCACCTCCAACTGTCACGTGTTGCAAGCGGTTGCACCGCTCCAGCTAGAGGTGCAACCGCCCGCAACTCTGCCCCTTTTTAACCCAAGCTAGGGCCGACGGTGAAACCGACCCCAACTCACTCCCTTCCCTCCTTTGCTCTTCCAAGCCTCCTCCATCCCCATTTCTCCCATCTTAGCATCCCAAATACCTCTCATTTCGAAGCAAAGCATCAACAATCCTTCCCTCTCTTGAAGATCTCACTAAGGTACTCTCTAAGAAGCCCTTAAACTCTGTTTTTTGATTCATTTACTCTTGCTCATCACTATTGTTCTAAACAATAGTAGTTATGGGATCTAGAAGATCCTCAAGGGACAAAGGAAAGAGGAGATTAATAGAAGATTTTGATCTCACCCTTTTCGATTCAAAATACCATGCTGAAAATTTTTCCTCTTTCGAACTTAGGAGTGTCAATAAGGGAAAATACGTAGACTTAAATGAACTAAGAGACTTAGAGACAATCCAATGGTTTGCAAACTTAGATCTGCTTCCAATTTTGCAAATTAACGAACCCATCTATCCAAGACTTGTTAGATTGTTTTACAACAACATACAAGTGGATGAAGAAGAAAGAATGTCCACCTATCTTTTAGGACAACATATCTTAATTACAGATAGATTCATTTGCGACATGATAGGCATTCCCATGAAAAGTAGAGGACTTTACTTTAGAGAATCATGGGATGATGAAACTGTTGGAACAACATACGTTGAAGCCCTAGGAACAATTTTTGCCAATCCCAACTTAGCATTTGTTCCTAAAAGTTGTGAACATCTACTGCCTCTAAACACTAAGGTACTTCATCATATCCTAACTAGCATCATTCTCCCTAAACAATACCATCATGATGAAGTAAGCCAATTATAATTAGGAACTATGTATTTGATCATGAAAGGACATGACATCTGTCTTGGTTATCTTATCCAACAAAACATGTTAGAACTATCTAAGAAAGACATGATGCTCCCATATGGTGGAATAATAACTAGAATAATGAAAGCCTACGATATTCTAATACCACCGGAAGAAGAAGTAATAAAAGTAGATAGATTTAGCATAATTAATAAAAATCTACTTCACCAATTAAGATGTTTTTATAGAAATGGTAACTGGGTTAGAATGCCAAGAAGAACTGATCCCCCTCAACCTAAACCAGAAACACCAGTATTTAGGGATACCCAATCTCCTCCGATCTGTCCCTTTGAGGAAACACATCCATTTGAGTAAACTCATACATCATCTGTCGAAGATATTGGGATTCGGATGGACCGATTCGAACAAAGACAAGAACGGCTTAAACAACGACAAGATCAAATCCTATCTGAGCTGCAGCAAATTCATCGTCAATTTGACTCCTTGTTTAGGCACTTTAATTTTCCACCTCATGAATGAGCTTGTATGAACATAATCATCTGTTGTTATTGTAAACTCCTTATGTTATTCACCATGATGTGCTTTGACTTGATCCTTGATATGGTTACCTGATATATTTTGAGCATATATAGAGTTGTAAACATCTATCGTGGTAAATATATGCCCTGTGCCTTGTGGTAAATATAAACTAAATGGTTATCTCGGATTTTATATTGAAACTAAAAGTTTTGAAAACCTTGTACTTTGATTTCCATGATAAATATAGTTTGAAAAAGTGATATACCAATGCAGTTGATAAGTCATTGTCATTGATACTAAACATCAACTAGTCGATATTTTTACAAAACCTCTAAGTGAAGAACAATTTGATTTTATAAGAAGAGAATTAGGAATGTTGATGTGTCCGAATACTTAAACTAGTTAAAATTACTTTTCGAACTTTATTGAATGATTAAATCACTTGATTGCCATATGTTGAAATGTTTTGATTTTTGAAAAACTGTAGCATAATCTTGTCCGAATGCATGAAAGAATTCATCTCATTTTCGGACTCGCTTAACAGTTGGAATGACAAAAATCAAATACACTCTTATGAAAAATATTTTTTTTGCGAAATGGATTTGATAAAATGACTTTCCTCCTATTAGAACCCTTGCAGATTCTAAACTTGGGGTTGATCTCTTTAGGGGATTGGCCTCCTTGGAACACTATAGGGGTTCCTCCCTCCAAGTTGCTGCTTAAAGGTTGTAGAAAAGATTCATCTATTGCTTATGAAAATAGAAGGAATACATGGCTATTTATAGGGCTTCTAAACCCTAACTCCTAATAGGACTCCTACTTACGTCTCTTACTTCTAACCAACTCCTAATATGACTCCTACTCAAGACTCCTATTCCCTTACAACTCCTAATTCTTCTCTAAGAAAAAACCTACTACATGAATGCCCCTCTCTATTAGGACTCTTCTAGCTAGAGTCCTAACAGAATGTCCCTCTCAATTAGGACTCTCTTAGCTAGAGTCCTAACAGTTTTACATGAATGTCCCTCTCAATTAGGACTCTCCAAGCTAGAGTCCTAACAAACCAGCCCTCTTCAAATCAGCCTTGTCCTCGAGGCTGATGATTTGTGAATTCTGGGAATTTGATCTTCAAGTCATCATAGTTCTCCCAAGTGGCATCTTCTATTGGTAGGTTCGCCCACTGTATTAGCACTTCATTAGTGGGTCGTCATCGTCGAGTCACGATCCGTCGATCAATAATGGCACTTGGCTGGGTCTGGAGTTCTCTTTGGGTAGTCATATTTGGTGGGTGGCTTTGGGCTGTCTCCAAGCACCTATTTAAAACTGTCGTCTAGCTGTTGGTTTGTGGGTGATATGTCGTACTCCTTTTCAATTTAGTACCTTGCATACGGAATAACTTTGTCCAAAATCTGCTCTTGAAGATGCAAGTAGAATTTGTCACAAGCACAATGCATCCCTTATAGCATAATTCTTTTGAGTCCCGATTGTAATGAGCCACGGAGCTTGGTGCTTCCCCTAATTTTTTTTGTATCTTACTGGTCTCCGAATCTTCCTGCCATTCCATCTTAATATCCTCAAGGAAGTCGCTGGTTGGAAGTAAAACGATCGAAAATTCAGCTTGCTCAGGTAGTTGCGAAACGCATCTGCAACAACATTCTCTTTCCACCTTTTGTAAGTTATTTCATAATCAAATCCAAGAAGTTTTGTTACCCATTTTTGCTGCTCAGGGGATGGTATCTTTCGCTCCAAAATGTACTTGAGGCTTTAATCGTCGGTTTTATTTTGAAATCGTCGACCAATCAAGTAGGGTCTCCACCTCGTTGCTGCGCGCACAATGGCGAGCATCTCCTTATCATATGTTGACTTATTTTGATGGGAGGGAGATAATGCCTTGCTAGTGTATGCAAGTGGTCGACCATCTTGCATGAGAATGGCTCCAATTCTGATTCCAGATGCGTCGGCCTCAATAATGAAGGGTCAATTAAAATCTGGTAGTGTTAGCACCGGCGTCGTCGTCATGGCTGCCTTAAGTTTGTCGAAGGCAGCGGAGGCTCTGTCCGACCATTGGAAGACATCTTTTTTCAGTAAGGAAGTAAGTGGTGCACTGATCTCGCCATAGTTTTTCACGAACTTGCAGTAGTAGCCTGTTAAACCCAGAAAGCCATGTAGCAATTTTACATTCCTCGGGGTAGGCCAGTTTTGCATTGCTTCAATTTTGAAGGGGTCCACTATCACACCTTCCTCTGATATAATATATCCAAGATATTCCACCTTCTGTTGAAGAAAGCAAAAATTCGTAATGGTTGTTGTGTGTTCAAAAGGTGGTTTCCGGTATGTCTTCTTCGCACATTCATATTTGATGATACCCGGATCAAAGGTCCAGCTTTGTAAAGATTTGTGCTCCCTTTCATCTACTAATTCATCTGCTATTGGAATAAGGTATTTATCCTTGATGGTTATGCCATTGAGAGCTCGGTAATCAACGCATATTCGCCATGTTCCGTCCTTCTTACGTACAAGTAGCACCGGTGAAGAATAGAGGTTGCAACTTGGCCGAATAACTCCTGTTTTGAGCATTTCTTTTATAATCCTTTCTATTTCATCCTTCTGGAGATATAGATATTGATATGGCCGAGTATTTGCTGGAGGTTTACCTGAAAGAATCATTATATAATGATCATGCCGACGGGTAAGAGGTAGGTTGTACGGTTCGTCAAATATATCTGAAAATTCAGCAAGCAAAGGAAGTAGGTTTGGATCTTCCAAATGTATTGGCTCTCCCTTAGTTTGCTGCTCAAGTTGTATAAAAAATCTACTGCATGCTTTATGCAAACTCTTCTCCATTTGTTGTGTGCAAATCGTCATTAAGTCGCCCTCACGTTTCCCGTTCAGTATCACCTGTTTCTCCTTACTGTAAAATTTCATAATTAGCTGCATAAAATTTCATGAAATATCACCTAATGTCGTCAACCATTTAATTATGAACATGGTCTTATGATCATCAGGAGGGAGAAGGAAGAAATCTGCAATTATCTCTTGGTCTTGCAGCAATAGTTTCTCCTGCGGGCGCCTACGATCACAATTCAAAATCCGTCCGTCGATGACCTTAAAGTCAAACCTGTTGCAATTCTCAATAGGTAAGGCCATCTGGATAGTAACCTTACTGTTTATAAAGTTATTAGAACCGCCTGTGTCGATGAGAATAGTGATCGGTTGTTGTTTGAGAAGGCCTCCAACTTTCATCATTTTTGGGTTTGAGGAGCAGGCTAATGCATGTTCCGTAACTTCAGTCGGTTGTGGCTCTTCTTCTGCATCTTCTTCTTCATGTTCAAGGCTCTCTTCTAGATGTTCAATGACCTCTTCTTCTATTGGTTCAATCATAAGAAGTCTCCCTTTACTACAGCGATGCTCACGGCTCCACGGCTCGTCACAATGCCAACATAACCCCTTCGCACATCGCTCCCGAAGCTCTTCTCTTGTTAACCTCTTTGGTGTAGGGACTTGGTCAATAGTAGGGGGGCTGAGGGCTTCAATATTACTGGTTGAGGAGTGACCGTAGTCCTCCAAGCCTCATGGTTCAATTGCTCCTGACAGGAGGTAGCACCGCCTGAGCTCAGTCTTCGAGCTCTGGCAAAGAGGTGCAACCGCCCCTAACAGAGGTGGCACCGCCCAGAGGCTCAGTCTTCGAGCTCTGCCAGGCGGTGCAACCGCCCCAGTCAGGAGGTGCAACCGCCTGATCCCGGAATTCTGGGAATTGACAGTTTTGAGCTCCAAATTTGAACTGGGTTGGGGCCTATAAATACCCCACCCATTCAGCACTGAAAGGAAGTAACTTACACTCGAAATCTTGATATCTTTCTGTGATTCTTAGAGCTCAAAATTGTTGTAAAGGCCAAAAGTTCTCCTCCCTCTATTCTTCAAAGTTTTGAGTTGTAAAGAGAGGAGAGAAAATTTCTGTAAGGGTTGTCTCCTAAGCCAGTCAAAAGGAGTGAAACTGTAAAAGGGTGGTTGGCCTTCGCCTATTGGAGGAAGGCCTCTAGTTGACGTCGGTGGAGGAAGCCAAAAGTGGAGTAGGTCAAGATTGACCGAACCACTCTAAATCTCGGTTTGCATTTACTTTGAGCATTTTATCTTTACTACAAACCTCCTAAATAGCTACTACCTTCTGCGCTTTTACGAACGAATTTCTAAGTATAGAACTTTCCGAATCTGCGTTTAGACGTAAATCGGCTTTTTCGTACGATCATTACATTTCAGTTTATGTTTACGTCTTGATTTCAATCATAATTGCAAACTGCCTTCTGCGCATGTATAAAACATATCTCAAAGTTCAGTATCTTCAAAATTGTCATTTAGACGTAAATTGGTTTTATCGTACGAACGTCGCATTTCAGTTTGCGCTTGCATTCTGATTTTCATCATAAACTGCAAACTGCCTTTGTAGATTTACTTTAACATCATCTCGCTTAATCTTAAGTAATCTTAGAATCGGCTTTTACATCGAAATCGTTTTTTATCAAACGAACGCAGCTTTCGGTTTTAATCGCTGAAAAATTTTCGCTGCACTAATTCACCCCCCCCCTCTTAGTGCTCTTGATCCTAACAGAAATCACATGGCCTAAGAAAGCAACTTCAATCAACCACAATTCATATTTGCTGAACTTTGCATACAACTTCTTTTCTCTTAGTATGGACAATACATTTCTCAAGTGTTCCTCATGCTCCTGATTACTACTTGAATACACCAATATGTCATCAATAAATACCATTACATAGCCATCCAAGAGCGGTTGAAATATCCTATTCATTAGTTCCATAAAAGCTGCAAGGGCATTAGTCAAACCAAAAGGCATCGCCAAGAATTCATAGTGACCATATCGAGTTTTGAAAACTATTTTTGGAATATCCTCCTCCTTAATCTTCAACTCATAGTAACCTTACCTCAGGTCAATCTTAGAGAATACTTGTGCACCCTGCAGTTGATCAAACAAATCATCAATTCTGGGTATGGGATACTTGTTTTTGATGGTCACCTGATTCAACTATCTATAATCAATACAAAGCCTCAATGTTCCATCCTTCTTCTTCACTAATAGTACCGGAGCACCCCATGGAGATACGTTGGGTCGTATGAGACCCTTATCTAATAATTCTTGTAGTTGCTTCTTTAATTCCTCTAGCTCGAGTGGTGCCATTTTGTAGGGAGGCTTAGATATTGGGGTGTACTAGGGACCAGATCAATAGCAATTTCACCCTCTCTATCTAGAGGTAAACCAAGCAAGTCATCTAGGAATACATTAGGGAACTCTTTGACCACTAAAATTTCATCTAGATGGGTTTCCTGATTTGAATGCTCCTTTACACACACCATATAACAGAAACAACCCTTCTGCATAAGGCGATAAGCTTGAAGTGCTGATATCAAGCAAGGAGGCAAATCATGCCTAATGCCCTCAAAGTAAAATATAGGCTGATCTGGTATGCAGAATGTAATTATTTTTTTGTAGCAATCAATACTAGCGTGATGAGAAGATAACCAATCCATGCTAAGTATAATATCAAGCTCCAAATCTTTAGGAGAACTAAATCAATAAAAAGTTCAAGTTCTCCAATAAAATCTGACAAGAGGACTAAATTCAAGTTCGTTATCAAAGAATCTCCAATGATCATATTTACATATAACACAATGCAATGGTCTAGGTTGCATACCCAAGTGATAAGCAAAATATTACGAATCAAATCGTAGATAAGACCCATGGTCAAACAAATATTTACATTCTATCATAAGCATGCATAATACCTTCGATCACTAATTCAGAAGTTTTAGAATTATATTCAGTGATAGCATACACTCTGATATGGGAAGATGATTTATGAGGCAGTGACTCTTTCTTATTGTTCAAAGGGTAGTCTTTTATTTTATGATCCAACTTTCCGCACGCAAAATAGACTCTAGCCACCCACAAACACAAACTTGTTTCATAATTTAACTTGCAATTCACACATGATTGAGTCTTTTGTGGTGACTTCTCTTTTCAAATCTAAATGTCTTGACCTTCTTGTTATCACTTTCTGATTAATTTCCAATCACATTCTTATTGGTAAACTTGTCCTTATCATTCTTGTCACTGATCTCCAAAAATTCTTTTCATTGTTGCCATTAATGATCAGCCTCTACTTCAAATATAAGGTGACAAAAGAAAATTTTTTATCATCAGAACAATTTTGTACATCAAATATCTTCTTTGTTTGTATCATCCATTTTTCTACCACCAACGAAATTAGGTTCACCAAGCTTTCATTGCGCTACTTTGATTTGATATCCCCGATCAACCCTTTCATCCCATTTAATTAATCAGAAACAATTGAAATAGGAGGACCAAATTACCTCATCATCCTTGATTCCTAAAATACATCAAAGAAAATTTCCACCAATCACTATAGTTCACTAGACCTCAATATATTTTGCACGTCAACATATCAAATATTTAAGTGATCCTCAAACTATGCTCTGATACCACCTCTGTCATGCCCCAAAAATAATATATCGATAATATTAAAAAATTTTCAACACAAATCCATCCAGGATCCAATCACACATTTGAGGTCACTAAGAAAATATTAAGATCAAAATTTCACCTCTATAATCTACAAATTTATAAACCCTGTGCAGTTCATAAACATACAACACATCGCTCGATGATTCATAAAATCTGAACCCAACTCACCAAAATAATAACTACAACATAAATTCACAAGTATGGGAGTCTATACAGTCACAAAACCAACATTTACCATAAGTTCATATCATTACACGAATTAAACTTAACATTCCAGAATCCTAGACAAGAGAGGTCCTTTAACTTATACAAAATCCACAAGTTTAGATTCATCGTCAACATTTCATTAGATACAGAGTGTGCTTATACAACAAAAACATATATACTAATAAAGATCTGCCTAAAATCTTTTAGCTTTCCACTGGCTTAGCCCAATATTAACATTTAAGCAAGCGACAAGCTATCCTGAAAAATTTATACAACAACGGGGTAAGCATATAAAGCTCAGCAAGTGACTAACATATCTATGTCAAAAGAGGACAATTTCCAAAGAGATAAAGTTTCAAAATGCAAGGCAAAATATAAGAATTCATAGACGTAATATCATTAGGTGCAGAATCACGATTGTCATTTCAATCATACATATTTGGTTCATAACAGATGGAGCATAGAGTAATTGGAGCATATCAACCACGAATGAAACGTTTCGGAGCATCTCAATAACAAATTAAACATTTCGGAGCTTATCAATGACGTATGAAATGTTCCGGAGCATATCACGGCGTATGGAACATTTCGAAGCATATCAACAATAAATGAAATATTTCGGAGCTTATCAATGGCGTATGAAATGTTCCAGAGCATATCAACGGCATATGGAACATTTCGAAGCATATCAACAATAAATGAAACATTTTGGAGCTTATCAATGGCGTATGAAATGTTCCGGAGCATATCAACAGCATATGGAACATTTCGAAGCATATCAACAATGAATGAAACATTTCGGAGCTTATCAATGGTGTATGAAATATTTCGGAGCATATCAATGGCAAATGGAATATTTCAAAGCATATCAACAATGAATGAAACATTTCGGAGCTTATCAATGGTGTATGAAATGTTTCGGAGCATATCAATAACAAATGAAACATTTCGGAGCTTATCAATGATGTATGAAATGTTTCGGAGCATATCAACGGCATATGGAACATTTTGAAGCATATCAACAATGAATGAAACATTTCGGAGCATATAAATAACAAATGAAATGTTTCGGAGCTTATCAGTGGCGTATGAAATGTTTCGGAGCATATCAACCACGTATGGAACATTTCGGAGCATATCAATAACAAATACCAAACATAAGCTCAAACTTCGTCTTTGACGTTGCATTCATATCATTCTTATCCAAAGCATGTACAGAAACACAGAACCAAAGCTCTGGATATCATATCTCTTGACAGGAGGTAGCACCGCCTGAGCTCGGTCTTCGAGCTCTGGCAAAGAGGTGCAACCGCCTCTAACAGAGGTGGCACCGCCCAGAGGCTCCGCTTCGAGCTCTGCCAGGCGGTGCAACCGCCCCAGTCAGGAGGTGCAACCGCCTGATCCCGGAATTCTGGGAATTGACAGTTTTGAGCTCCAAATTTGAACTGGGTTGGGGCCTATAAATACCCCACCCATTCAGCACTGAAAGGAAGTAACTTACACTCGAAATCTTGATATCTTTCTATGATTCTTAGAGCTCAAAATTGTTGTAAAGGCCAAAAGTTCTCCTCCCTCTATTCTTCAAAGTTTTGAGTTGTAAAGAGAGGAGAGAAAATTTCTGTAAGGGTTGTCTCCTAAGCCAGTCAAAAGGAGTGAAACTGTAAAAGGGTGGTTGGCCTTCGCCTATTGGAGGAAGGCCTCTAGTTGGCATCGGTGACCTCGTCGGTGGAGGAAGCCAAAAGTGGAGTAGGTCAAGATTGACCGAACCACTCTAAATCTCGGTTTGCATTTACTTTGAGCATTTTATCTTTACTATAAACCTCCTAAATAGCTACTACCTTCTGCGCTTTTACGAACGAATTTCTAAGTTCAGAACTTTCCGAATCTACGTTTAGACGTAAATCGGCTTTTTCGTACGATCATTACATTTCAGTTTATGTTTACGTCTTAATTTCAATCATAATTGCAAACTTCCTTCTGCGCATGTATAAAACATATCTCAAAGTTCAGTATCTTCAAAATTATCATTTAGACGTAAACTGGTTTTATCGTACGAACGTCGCATTTTAGTTTGCGCTTGCATTCTGATTTTCATCATAAACTGCAAACTGCCTTTGTAGATTTACTTTAACGTCATCTCGCTTAATCTTAAGTAATCTTAGAATCGGCTTTTACATCGAAATCGTTTTTTATCAAACGAACGTAGCTTTCGGTTTTAATCGCTGAAAAATTTCCGCTGCACTAATTCACCCCCCCCCTCTTAGTGCTCTTGATCCTAACAGAAATCACATGGCCTAAGAAAGCAACTTCATTCAACCACAATTCATATTTGTTGAACTTTGCATATAACTTCTTTTCTCTTAGTATGGACAATACATTTCTCAAGTGTTCCTCATGCTCCTGATTACTCCTTGAATACACCAATATGTCATCAATAAATACCATTATATAGCCATCCAAGAGCGGTTGAAATATCCTATTCATTAGTTCCATAAAAACTGCAAGGACATTAGTCAAACCAAAAGGCATCGCCAAGAATTCATAGTGACCATATCGAGTTTTGAAAACTATTTTTGGAATATCCTCCTCCTTAATCTTCAACTCATAGTAACCTTACCTCAGGTCAATCTTAGATAATACTTGTGCACCCTGCAATTGATCAAACAAATCATCAATTCTGGGTATGGGATACTTGTTTTTGATGGTCACCTGATTTAACTATCTATAATCAATACAAAGCCTCAATGTTCCATCCTTCTTCTTCACTAATAGTACCGGAGCACCCCATGGAGATACGCTGGGTCGTATGAGACCCTTATCTAATAATTCTTGTAGTTGCTTCTTTAATTCCTCTAGCTCGAGTGGTGCCATTCTGTAGGGAGGCTTAGATATTGGGGTGTACTAGGGACCAGATCAATAGCAATTTCACCCTCTCTATCTAGAGGTAAAACAAGCAAGTCATCTAGGAATACATTAGGGAACTCTTTGACCACTAAAATTTCATCTAGATGGGTTTCCTGATTTGAATGCTCCTTTACACACACCATATAACAGAAACAACCCTTCTGCATAAGGCGATAAGCTTGAAGTGCTGATATCAAGCAAGGAGGCAAATCATGCCTAATGCCCTCAAAGTAAAATATAGGCTGATCTGGTATGCAGAAAGTAATTATTTTTTTGTAGCAATCAATACTAGCGTGATGAGAAGATAACCAATCCATGCCAAGTATAATATCAAGCTCCAAATCTTTAGGAGAACTAAATCAACAAAAAGTTCAAGTTCTCCAATAAAATCAGACAAGAGGACTAGATTCAAGTTCGTTATCAAAGAATCTCCAATGATCATATTTACATATAACACAATGCAATGGTCTAGGTTGCATACCCAAGTGATAAGCAAAATATTACGAATCAAATCGTAGATAGGACCCATGGTCAAACAAATATTTACATTCTATCATAAGCATGCATAATACCTTCGATCACTAATTCAGAAGTTTTAGAATCATATTCAGTGATAGCATACACTCTGATATGGGAAGATGATTTATGAGGCAGTGACTCTTTCTTATTGTTTAAAGGGTAGTCTTTTATTTTTTGATCCAACTTTCCACACGCAAAATAGACTCTAGCCACCCACAAACACAAACTTGTTTCATAATTTAACTTGCAATTCACACATGATTGAGTCTTTTGTGGTGACTTCCCTTTTCAAATCCAAATGTCTTGACCTTCTTGTTATCACTTTCTGATTAATTTCCAATCACATTCTTATTGGTAAACTTGTCCTTATCATTCTTGTCACTGATCTCCAAAAATTCTTTTCATTGTTGCCATTAATGATCAGCCTCTACTTCAAGTATAAGGTGACAAAAGAAAATTTTTTATCATCAGAACAATTTTGTACATCAAATATCTTCTTTGTTTGCATCATCCATTTTTCTACCACCAATGAAATTAGGTTCACCAAGCTTTCATTGCGCTACTTTGATTTGATATCCCCGATCAACCCTTTCATCCCATTTAATTAATCAGAAACAATTGAAATAGGAGGACCAAATTGCCTCATCATCCTTGATTCCTAAAATGCATCAAAGAAAATTTCCACCAATCACTATAGTTCACTAGACCTCAATATATTTTGCACGTCAACATATCAAATATTTTAGTGATCCTCAAACCATGCTCTGATACCACCTCTGTCATGCCCCAAAAATAATATATCGATAATATTAAAAAATTTTCAACACAAATCCATCCAAGATCCAATCACACATTTGAGGTCACTAAGAAAATATTTAGATCAAAATTTCACCTCTATAATCTACAAATTTAAAAACCCTGTGCAGTTCATAAACATACAACATATCGCTCGATGATTCATAAAATCTAAACCCAACTCACCAAAATAATAACTACAACATAAATTCACAAGTATGGGAGTCTATACAGTCACAAAACCAACATTTACCATAAGTTCATATCATTACACGAATTAAACTTAACATTCCAGAATCCTAGACAAGAGAGGTCCTTTAACTTATACAAAATCCACAAGTTTAGATTCATCGTCAACATTTCATTAGATGCAGAGTGTGCTTATACAACAAAAACATATATACTAATAAAGATCTGCCCAAAATCTTTTAGCTTTCCACTGGCTCAGCCCAATCTTAACATTTAAGCAAGCGACAAGCTATCCTGAAAAATTTATACAACAATGGGGTGAGCATATAAAGCTTAGCAAGTGACTAACATATCCATGTCAAAAGAGGACAATTTCCAAAGAGATAAAGTTTCAAAATGCAAGGCAGAACATAAGAATTCATAGACGTAATATCATTAGGGGCAGAATCACTATTGTCATTTCAATCATACATATTTGGTTCATAACAGATGGGGCATAGAGTAATTGGAGCATATCAACCACGAATGAAATATTTCGGAGCATATCAATAACAAATTAAACATTTCGGAGCTTATCAATGACGTATGAAATGTTCCGTAGCATATCACGGCGTATGGAACATTTCAAAGCATATCAACAATAAATGAAACATTTCGGAGCTTATCAATGGCGTACGAAATGTTCCGGAGCATATCAACGGCATATGGAACATTTCGAAGCATATCAACAATAAATAAAACATTTCGGAGCTTATCAATGGCGTATGAAATGTTCCGGAGCATATCAACAGCATATGGAACATTTCGAAGCATATCAACAATGAATGAAACATTTCGGAGCTTATCAATGGTGTATGAAATGTTTCGGAGCATATCAATGGCAAATGTTATATTTCAAAGCATATCAACAATGAATGAAACATTTCGGAGCTTATCAATGGTGTATGAAATGTTTCGGAGCATATCAATAACAAATGAAACATTTCGGAGCTTATCAATGACGTATGAAATGTTTCGGAGCATATCAACGGCATATGGAACATTTCGAAGCATATCAACAATGAATGAAACATTTCGGAGCATATAAATAACAAATGAAATGTTTCGGAGCTTATCAGTGGCGTATGAAATGTTTCGGAGCATATCAATGACGTATGGAACATTTCGGAGCATATCAATAACAAATACCAAACATAAGCTCAAACGTCGTCTTTGACGTTGCATTCATATCATTCTTATCCAAAGCATATACAGAAACACATAACCAAAGCTCTGGATATCATATCAAACATATAGAGGGTGAAGTGGGATCATAACATAATATGGTACATCCATTTCTAAATGACCACCAAACATAAGTCTCCTACGTCTGGGAGGTCTCCCACGTCTGGGAGCTCCATCCACCCACATCTGAGTGAAGTCATAGGGGCCGGCAGAGCATCTCAAGCTCTATGCATAACTCCCTTCACCATTTCTGGCGAAGGTTCACAATATCTCACAAACACCAGAGTACAAAAGGATAGTATGAACAATGAATAGCACATATCGGAAGCACACGCGGAACAACAAAACGTACATGTGCCTTTACGAGTCAATCCGAAGTAAGCAATAATCTTTCATAATTATATTCAGATTTGAAAGGAATTGAAAGCAAGGGCACATATGGAATCCAAGCAATCGCATACAACTCAATTCAAATAAGAAGGTTAGATGAATTCAATATCCAAAGGAATGAAACCAGAATAGGCACACATCGAAAGCAAATGCGGAACAATGGGTTATACATGTGCTTATATAAGTCAATGTGATATAGCATAAACGTTACACAATATATTCAGGAATGGTAATAATTTATAGACAAGAGCAAACGAGAATTCAAACATTAATATAAGCCACAATTGAGTGAAGGGAACTGAACAAAATCTATTTCCAAACGAACGAAAACAGAAGATACGAAATCGATCAAAGCTCGATTTCTGACAGAATTCGAGAGGCTCATTGGATAAATACTTCAGATTGTCAATTATGCTCCAATACCCTCAAGAAGGCTATTTTCGAAAGATATATCAATCTATTTTCTATTGAAATAAGTTTCGTACAAATCATGGTTTCCAACAAGCAGTTACCTTTGATTTGGTAACACAATGTCAAAAACAAAATCACTGTTTTACAGAATTCATAGGGTCGGATTCAACAGATAATAGGGTAGGCATTTGAATTCCAAATTTTTCAATCTATATGTCAAAAGAAAGGTCTACAAGTCTAGTTTCGAACGAAATCAGTTTAGTACAAATCAGAATTTCTCACGGGGACTTATAGTTATTTTAGTATCTAAAGGTTAGAAATTTTGATCCCTGTTCTACAGCATCTATAGGCTCATTTGAAACAGACGTTTGGGTAAGTATTCGGTGTCCAAAATCTACAAAATCAGTGTCAAAAAAAGATATAAGAGTATAATTTCATATGAGCTAGGTCCTGCCTAAATTCACATTTAGTGCTAAAAATTATAGCTGAAAAAGTGTATAGGGGTCAGTTTACCGAAAAAATTTCAAATCATTGGTTTTATGTCCAAAGAGAGAAATATCAGGTTCTAAGCATAAATCTTTCAGAATCAATATAGGAACATAGACTAATACTTCTGTAGGATGGGGTTAGAACACTTGCCTTTGAGAATTTTGACCCTAAATGAGAAGATTTGAGCAAGAAACCTCAAAGCCCCAAATTTTTTTCTTCTTCTTCTTCCCCCTTTTTCTTCTCTTTTTCTTTCTTTCTTTCTCCTGTGCTTCCATGCAGCTGCCTTCTCTGGTTCCTTATGAACGAAGGCAGAGAGGCTTAAACGGTGGGATTTGTAATTTTATGCATTTTGTAGTTTAGTCCTTGTATTATTATATTTACGATTAGGTCCTTAGGGTTTACATATAGGTCCTCAAAACTTTTTATTTTTTTTGAACAAATCCCCCAAATCTTATGAATAAGTTCTTAGATTCATACTTTGGCTCTTTTATCAAATTTAAAATAGATACTTACATTATAACTAGAAACTTATACGAAAATTTCGATAATGAGGGATGTTACAGTATTAGCAATTCAGTAGTGGATCGTCGTCGTCGAGTCACGATCCGTCGATCAATAATGGCACTTGGCTGAGTCTGAAGTTTTCCTTGGGTAGTCATATTTGGTGGGTGGCTTTGGGCTGTCTCCATGCACCTATTTCCGTCTGGCCGGCGGTTTGTGGGTGATATGTCATACTCCTTTTCAATTTAGTACCCTGCATATGGAATAACTTTGTCCAAAATCTGCTCGTGAAGATGTAAGTAGAATTTATCATAAGCACAATGCGTCCCTTATAGTATAATTCTTTTGAGTCTCAATTGTAATGAGCCATGGGGCTTGATGCTTCCTCCAATTTTTTTTTATAATCTTACTAGTCTCTGAATCTTCCTGCCATTCCATCTTAATATCCTTAAGAAAATTGCTGGTCGGAAGTGAAACGGCCGAAACTTCAACGTGCTCGGGTAGTTGCGAAAGCGCATCTGCAAGAACATTCTCTTTCCCCTTTTTGTAAGTTATTTCATAATCAAATCCAAGAAGTTTTGTTACTCATTTTTGCTGCTCAGGGGATGATATCTTTCGCTCCAAAAAGTACTTGAGGCTTTTATGGTCGGTTTTAATTTGAAATCGTCGGCCAATCAAGTAGGGTCTCCACCTCGTTGTTGCGCGCACAATGGCGAGCATCTCCTTATCATATGTTGACTTATTTTGATGGGAGGGAGATAATGCCTTACTAGTGTATATGAGTGGTCGACCATCTTGCATGAGAATGGCTCCAATTTCGACTCCAAATGCGTCGGCCTCAATAATGAAGGGTCGGTTGAAATCTGGTAGTGTTAGCACCGGCGTCGTCGTCATGGCTGCCGTAAGTTTGTCGAAGGCAGCGGAGGCTCTGTCCGACCATTGGAAGACATCTTTTTTCTATAAGGAAGTAAGTGGTGCACTGATCTCTCCATAGTTTTTCACGGACTTGCAGTAGTAGCTTGTTAAACCCAGAAAACCATGTAGCAATTATATGTTCCTCAGGGTCAGCCAGTTTTGCATTGCTCCAATTTTGAATGGGTCTACTGCCACACCTTCCTCTGATATGATATGCCCAAGATATTCCACCTTCTTTTGAAGAAAGCAAAAATTCATAGTGGTTGTTGTGTGTTCAAAAGGTGGTTTTCGGTATGTCTTCTTCGCATACTCGTATTTGATGATACCCGGATCGAAGGTCCAGCTTTGTAAAGATTTGTGCTCCCTTTCATCTAGCAACTCATCTACTATTGGAATAGGGTATTTATCCTTGATGGTTATGCCATTGAGAGCTCGGTAATCAATACATAATCGTCATATTCCATCCTTCGTTCGTATGAGGAGCACCGGTGAAGAGTAGGGGCTGCAACATGGCCGAATAACTCTTGTTTTGAGCATCTCTTTTACAATCCTTTCTATTTCATCCTTCCGGAGATGTGGATACTGATATAGCTGAGCATTTGCTGGAGATTTGCTTGGAAAAATCGTTATACAATGATCATGCTGACGAGTAAGAGGTAGGTTGCGCGGTTCGTCAAATATATCTAAAAATTTAGCAAGCAAAGGAAGTAGATTTGGATCTTCAAATTTTGTTGGCTCTCCCTTAGTTTGCTGCTCAAGTTGTACCAAAAAGCCGCTGCATGCTTTATGCAAAACCTTCTCCATTTGTTGTGTGTAAATCGTTGTAATGTCGCCCCCACGTTTACCGTGCAATGTCACCTGTTTCTCCTTACTGTAAAATTTCATAATTAGTTTCATAAAATTCCAGGAAATATCATCTAATGTCATCAACCATTTAATTTTGAGTATGGCCTCATGATTGTTAAGATGGAGAAGGAATAAATATGCAATTATCTCTTGGTCCTACAGCAATAGTTTCTCCTGCGGGCGCCTACGATCACAATTCAAAATCCGTCCGTCAGTGACCTTAACATCAAACCTGCAGCGATTCTCGATAGGTATTGCTATCTAAACAGTAAGCTTACTATTTAGGAAGTTAGTAGTACTGCCCGTGTCGATGAGAACAGTGATCGGTTGTTGTTTGAGAAGGCCTCCAACTTTTATCGTCTGTGGGTTTGAGTAGCCAGCTAGTGCGTGTACTGTAACGTCAGTCGGTTGTGGCTCTTCTTCCACATCTTCTTTATGTTCAAGGTTCTCTTCTGGATGTTCAATGACCTCTTCTTCTATTGGTTCAATCATAAGAAGTCTCCCTTTACTACAGCGATGCTCACGGCTCCACGGCTCATCACAATGCCAACATAACCCCTTCGAAGGCTTTGAATTTAGCATTGATTACCTCCTCAGATGCCATAATATAAGCCGCCAAATCTATGATGTTAAGATCTCTCTTTTGTTGTTGGGTTAAGGGCATGTATTGGTTGAGAGAGGTGATGGTCGAAAGGGTTGGTGGATTGGTGGATGTAGGCTACGGTTTAGGCTTGTTTTGTGGCTATTTTGGGTGTAGTTTGAGTGTAGGGTTTGGTGGAGTTTTAGGGCTGTAGATGAAAGTTGGATCTGTGGTAGATGGTAGCAAAGGTTTGATAGAAATCAGTGGAAGTTGCAGCAAGTATGTGCTGTCTTGTAAGAGTAGAATTATCGTCGAAGAAACAACGATTTCTCGACGTAATTTTCACCAAAAACTTGAGAGAATTGAGGAGGGAATTGATAGAAAAATCATAATTTATATGACAGCAAGGATATCTAATTTAATCAAGAAAATTTTGACAGTATAACAGCAAAGAAATTGGTGCAAGTTGCGATTGCAGAATTCTCAAGGAAAAATTTCAACGGGATACGACGAAAATTTGCAGCAACACAAAATCATTTTTAGAGATGAATTTCTTAATAGATCAATCTTAGATGGAAGCCAAGATGATCTATGAAGTGTATAAGAAATTTTATTCAAAAAAGATTGCAAATAGATGGGTTAAGGCAACAATATGCGGCTGAAATTTTCTACAACACTGATTTTTAAGTATAGCAGATTGGACGTAAAAGATCAGTGGTTTATATTGAGAAATTTTTTTTTTTGGTAAGTAAAAGTAAATTAATTATGTGTAAAGTTTCTACAAATAGCTTTATCTATACAAGTCATAGACAAAGCCAAGTAACTCATAGAGTGCGAATGCGATAGTTATGACTACACATGCTGTAGACTATAACTACTTGTGGGTACATTATTTGGCATCATTCCCAAGATCTTTAGCTAATAGCAAAATTAAATTTGATAAAAATACCTTTTTCTCTTCGGGTGAAGTGCTCGGTTTTGAGATCATGCTCCATACAGAATCTTGAGTCTCTAATAATCTCTTTCAAGAGCTGAGCATTGTTTGTGTGTTGACATTCAAAGATTCTATTACATCTCTCCTTCCACATCCACCAAATAGCGCATCTGAAAGTAACATTTGCCAGTTGTGTAAGAGGCCCTTTTCTTGAGAAACATTGCATAAGGTCGTCTAGTTCTTGGTGCAAGTTTGGTTGCGGCAGTCTATTGAGTTCAAATCGCTGGAGAATCTCCTTCCATATCCATTTTGTATAATCACAAGCAAAATAGAGGTGGTCAACAGTTTCTTCTTGTTGCAAACAAAGGGAGCATCGGTTAACATGATAGATACATCTTCTTTTCATATTGTCTATTGTAGGTACTTTATTGAGAAGGGCCTGCCATGTACATAAGGAGTGTCTTTGTGATCCAGGTCGATCCCATGTCCAACTACTTGGGACCCACTTGTTATTTCTTTGCCTAATTTGATTCCATGCGGATGTGGCACTAAATTTACCATTGTCATGAGGCCAAATAAGTATATCTAAAGAGTTGTTCCTGATTCGAATAGCTATGATAGTCGGCTAAAGTGATAACATTTCGGGAGAAATAGGATTAGGGAGACACCAAGTACCGTTAGCAATGAACTCGGAAACCTTCCAATCTTTGGGAGCCCGAAGATCTTTTCGTATTCTGTCGCCATATAATTGAAATATACTCTTCCCATTCACCCAAGGATTGTACCACATATTAGTACTAGTTCCAGAAGAGATTGCATACGAAATGTGTTTGATTAGCCAATTCCTTGCCTTTAAAATTCCTTTCCAAGCTGCAGAGTGGTATGTTCTTGTTGAAATTTCCCAGATTGATTCCTTTGAAAGATACCTAGCAGAAACCAATTGTGACCATAAGGAACATTTGTTTTGCAAAAGATCCCACAATTGTTGTACCAGGCATGCTTGATTCCAATCTCTAGTATTTCTCAAGTTTAGCCCCCCTTCAACTTTCGATTTGCAAATGCTATCCCAATTTACTATATGCATTGCCTTATCATTTGTGCCATTCCAGAAGTTCATTAATAACCGTTCAATATCTTGGAGAAGTCTAGCAGGTAAAAGAAATGCATTACACCAATATATAGAGTAGGAGTGCAATACAGAACGGATGAGTTCGAGTCGTCCTGCTTTTGATAGAAGCCTATTTTTCCAAGAAGAAATTCTATTCTTTATTTTTTGCAGGATAGGCTGACAGTGGGTTTTGTGAATGCCTGTGGATATGAGCGGGAGACCCAAATAAGGAACTGGCAGGCTTCCCTCACTAACCCCCAAAGTTTGTGCAATAAAGACCTTATCCTCAACGTAAGGGCTCATATATACTTTACTTTCCGCATGATTTAACTGAAGTCCAAAAACCATACCAAAGTCATTCATAATAGTAGCCAGGTTCTTTACTGAAGTTGGATCATTTTGGAGAAAGATAAGTAAATTATCTGCAAATGTTATATGTGATATATGAATAGAGCCAGCATTGGGTACCTTAATGCTGCCATTTAAGACTACATGTTCCAACATACAGCTAAGTCCTTCCATCGCAATAGTAAAGAGATACGGAGAGAGTGGATCACCTTGTCGGATGTCATTCGTGCTCCCAAAAAAACCAATAGGTGAGCCAATAAAGAGTATCGAAAACTTTGGAGTTTCCAGGCAAGATTGAATCCAATTAACCCATTGCTGTGGGAAGTTCATATCGAGGAGCATCTTATAGATAAATTTCCTATTAACTGAATCAAAGGCTTTCCATAAATTAGCTTTAAAACATATTTTTGTCCCTCTTGCTTTTGAATGCAAATCTTTGACCAAGTCATTAGCAAGCAAAATGTTATGATGTATACTTCTCCCTTTGATGAAAGCAGCTTGATTTGGGCTAATGATCTTGTGTATTACCTTTTGCATTCTATTTGCCAATACTTTGGAGATGATCTTGTAAATAAAGTTGCATAATGATATGGGTCGATAGTTCTCTAGTGAATCAGCCCCTGCATTCTTCGGAATTAAAGAAATAAAAGTACAATTCATCTCTCTAAGAATATGACCTAAAGAGAAAAAATGTTGGCAAGCCTTGATCACATCATTTCCAATAATAGACCAAGCAGTTTGGTAAAATTCAGCTGGAAATCCATCTAGACCTGGGCTTTTGTGCTTTGGTGACTTAAAGACAACACATACAATTTCGTCGTTTGTAATTGGGGCATTGAGGATTGAAATAGCTTCCGAATCAAGTTTTCTAGTCGGCTCCACATGAATGTTATTAGTTTTCCCAGCTTTATTGAGTAAGGAATAAAAAAATTGCTCTCTGTGTGCTTTAACCTCATCTAAATTCTCAATAAGATTATCATCTTTGTCTCTGCATTTGCTGATACGGTTAACAGCCCTTCGAGTAGCAATTGAAACATAGAAAAATTTAGTATTGGAATCTCCTAGTGTAAGCCAATGCTGTCGAGACTTCTGCTTTGCAAAACTTTCCTCCTGTTTTAAGGCTTGCATGAAGTTATTTCTAGCTTCTGTCTCTTTGTGGATAATATTCTCATCATTTGGCTGAAGTTGCAGCTCATGTTGCAATGACATTAGTGTTAGGACTCTAGATAGGAGAGTCCTAATTGAGAGGGACATTTATGTAAAACTGTTAGGACTTTAGCTAGGAGAGTCCTAATTGAGAGGGACATTCTATTAGGACTCTAACTAGGAGAGTCCTAATTGAGGGGGACATTCATGTAGGAGGTCATGTAGGAGGTTTTTTCTTAGAGAAGAATTAGGAGTTGTAAGGGAATAGGAGTCTTGAGTAGGAGTCCTATTAGGAGTTGGTTAGAAGTAAGAGTCTTAAGTAGGAGTCCTATTAGGAGTTAGGGTTTAGAAGCCCTATAAATAGCCATGTATTTCTCCTCTTTTCTCAAGCAATAGATGAATATTTTCTGTAGCCTTTGAGCAGCAACTTGGAAGGAGGAACCCTTATAGAGTTCCAAGGAGGCCGATCCCCTAAAGAGATCAACCCCAAGTTTAGAATCTGCAAAGGTTCTAACACTTGGTATCAGAGTAGCATTCTTGGCGTCTCGCTGCCCTTCCACAGCCATCCATCAACCCTCCACAACCGTCCAAAGCAATTCCCACAATTGCTTAAAAGATCATCGCCGAATTCCGCCATCATCTCCACCACCACGGATCATCTTTTGATCTCCCCATGAATTGCAACAGATTTGGAGGCATATACTATGGCATCTAAGGAGGCAATCGATGCTAAATTCGAAGCCTTGGAGGCGCGAATGGAGGATAAGATTCGGACGCTCTTTACCGAACTCAGATTGGGCCGACTACTAAGCCCAAAAAAATCATATCACGGAGAGAGCTTTGCCCAATCGCACCAGGCCCGAAGAGATGAGTTCCAAGGGAGGGGAGGCTCTATGATCGATCCTAACTATCCACGCATAAGGGTGGACTTCCCTAGATGGGAAGGAGACCCGATTGGTTGGATCTTGCACGCGGAGCGATATTTTCGGTACCACAAAACCGCGGATGCATCTATTGTGAAAATTATAGCTATACATCTTGAAGGGGATGCTATACAGTGGTTTAACTGGTTTGAACATACTTATGGAGTCCTTTCATGGCAACAATTCAAAGAAGGACTACTGATCCGCTTCAGATCAACCGATTACGAGAATATTGACGGACAACTAGCAAAGATCCGACAAACCTCCACCATTCAGGAGTACCAAACCAGGTTTGAAAGGTTATCTAATCAAACTCTTGATTGGTCTCAAAAACAGCTATTGAGGACCTTTATTGAGGGCTTGAAGCCGGAGATCCGAGGAGAAGTTAAAGCGCAACAACCGTACACGCTTATGGCAGCCATCTCTTTCTCACGACATCAAGAGGAGCAATTGAACCATGAAGCTCGAAGGACTAGGGTCACTACTCAACCAGTAATATTGAAGCCCTTAGCCCCCCCTACTATTGACCGAGTCCCTGCACCAAAAAGGTTGACAAGAGAAGAGCTTCAGGAGCGATCTGCGAAAGGGTTATGTTGGCATTGCGACGAGCCGTGAAGCCATGAGCATCGCTGTAGTAAAGGGAGACTTTTTATCATTGAACCAGTAGAAGAAGAGGTCATTGAACATCCAGAAGAGAGCATTGTACATAAAGAAGAAGATGCAGAAGAAGAGCCACAACCGACTGAAGTTACGGTACATGCACTAGCCGGCTACTCAAACCCGCAAATGATGAAAGTTGGAGGCCTTCTCAAACAACAACTGATCACTGTTTTCATCGACACGGGCAGCACTAATAATATCCTAAATAGTAAGGTTGCTATCCGAATGGCATTACCTATCGAGAATCGTTGCAAGTTTGATGTTAAGGTCACCGACAGACGGATTTTGAAGTGTGATCGTAGGCGCCCGTAGGAGAAACTATTGCTGTAGGACCAAGAGATAATTGCAGATTTCTTCCTTCTCCCTCTTGATGATCATGAGGCCATGCTCAGAATTAAATGGTTGACAACATTAGGTGATTTTTCTTGGAATTTTATGAAACTAATTATGAAATTTTACAGTAAGGAGAAACAGGTGATACTGCACGGGAAACGTGGGGGCGACGTAACGATGATTTGCACACAACAAATGAAGAAGGTTTTGCATAAAGCATGCAGTGGATTTTTGGTACAAATTGAGCAGCAAACTAAGGGAGAGCCAACAAAATTGGAAGATCCAAATCTACTTCCTTTGCTTGCTAAATTTTCAGATATATTTGACGAACTACGCAACCTACCTCTTACCCGTCAGCATGATCATTGTATAACGATTCTTCCAGGCCAATCTCTAGTAAATGCTCAGCCATATCAGTATCCACATCTCCAGAAGGATGAAATAGAAAGGATTGTAAAAGAGATGCTCAAAACAGGAGTTATTCGGCCATGTTGTAGCCCCTACTTTTCACCGGTGCTCCTCATACGAAAGAAGGATAGAATATGGTGATTATGTGTTGATTACCGAACTCTCAATGGCATAGCCATCAAGGATAAATGCCCTATTCCAGTAGTAGATGAGTTGCAAGATGAAAGGGAGCACAAATCTTCACAAAGCTGGACCTTCGATCCGGGTATCATCAAATCGAGTATGCGAAGAAGACATACCGAAAACCACCTTTTGAACACACAATAACCACTATGAATTTTTGCTTTCTTCAAAAAAAGGTGGAATATCTTGGGCATATCATATCAGAGGAAGGTGTGGTAGTAGACCCCTTCAAAATTGGAGCAATGCAAAATTGGCTGACCCCGAGGAACATAAAATTGCTACATGACTTTCTGGGTTTAACAGGCTACTACTGTAAGTTCGTGAAAAACTATGGAGAGATCAGTGCACCACTTACTTCCTTTTTGAAAAAAGATGTCTTCCAATGGTCGGACAGAGCCTCCGTTGCCTTCGATAAACTTAAGGCAGCCATGACGACAACGCCGGTGCTAACACTACCAGATTTTATCCGACCCTTCATTATTGAGGCCGACGCATCTGGAGTCGGAATTGGAGCAATTCTCATGCAAGATGGTCGACCACTCGCATACACTAGTAAGGCATTATCTCCCTCCCATCAAAATAAATCAACATATGATAAGGAGATGCTCGCCATTGTGCGCGCAACAACGAGGTGGAGACCCTACTTGATTGGTCGACGATTTCAAATTAAAACCGACCATAAAAGCCTCAAGTACTTTTTGGAGCGAAAGATATCATCCCCTGAGCAGCAAAACTGGGTAACAAAACTTCTTGGATTTAATTATGAAATAACTTACAAATAGGGGAAAGAGAATGTTGTTGCAGATGCGCTTTCGCAGCTACCCGAGCAAGCTGAAGTTTTGGCCATTTCACTTCCGACCAACAACTTCCTTGAGGATATTAAGATGGAATGGCAGGAAGATTCAGAGACTAGTAAGATTATAAAAAAATTGGAGGAAGCACCAAGATCTGTAGCTCATTACAATTGGGACTCAAAAGAATTGAACTATAAGAGTACTAAATTGAAAAGGAGTATGGCATATCACTCACAAACCGACGGCCAGATAGAAGTTGTAAATAGGTGCTTGGAGATAGCCCAAAGCCACCCACCAAATATGACTACCTGTTAGAACCCTTGCAGATTCTAAACTTGGGGTTGATCTCTTTAGGGGATCGGCCTCCTTGGAACTCTATAGGGGTTCCTCCCTCCAAGTTGCTACTCAAAGGCTGCATAAAAGATTCATCTATTGCTTATGAAAAGAGAAGGAATACATGGCTATTTATAGGGCTTCTAAACCCTAACTCCTAATAGGACTCCTACTTAAGACTCTTACTTCTAACCAACTCCTAATAGGACTCCTAGTCAAGACTCCTATTCCCTTACAACTCCTAATTCTTCTCTAAGAAAACACCTCCTACATGTATGCCCTTCTCAATTAGGACTCTCCTAGCTAGAATCCTAACAGAATGTCCCTCTCAATTAGGACTCTCCAAGCTAGAGTCCTAACAGACCCGCCCTCTTCAAATCAGCCTTTTCCTCGAGGCTGATGATTCATGAATTCTAGGAATTTGATCTTCAAGTCGTCATAGTTCTCCCAAGTGGCATCTTCTATTGGTAGGTTCGCCCACTGTATTAGAACTTCATTAGTGGGTCGTCGTCGTCGAGTTACGATCCGTCGATCAATAATGGCACTTCGCTGGTTCTGGAGTTCTCTTTGGGTAGTCATATTTGGTGGGTGGCCTTGGGCTGTCTCCAAGCACCTATTTACAACTGTCTCGCCGTCGATTTGTGGGTGATATGTCATACTCTTTTTCAATTTAGTACCCTGCATATAGAATAACTTGGTCCAAAATCTACTCGTGAAGATGCAAGTAGAATTTATCATAAGCACAATGCGTCCCTTATAGTGTAATTCTTTTGAGTCCCAATTGTAATGAGCCACGGAGCTTGGTGCTTCCTCCAATTTTTGTAAAATCTGCTTGGTGCTTATAATCTTACTAGTCTCTGAATCTTCCTGCCATTCTATCTTAATATCCTCAAGGAAGTCGCTGGTCGGAAGTAAAACGGTCGAAACTTCAGCTTGCTCGGGTTAGTTGCGAAAGCGCATCTGCAAGAACATTCTCTTTCCCCTTTTTGTAAGTTGTTTCATAATCAAATCTAAAAAGTTTTGTTACCCATTTTTGCTGCTCAGGGGATGATATCTTTCGCTCCAAAACGTACTTAAGGCTTTTTTGGTAGGTTTTAATTTGAAATCGTCGACCAATCAAGTAGGGTCTCCACCGCGTTGCTGCGCGCACAATGGAGAGCATCTCCTTATCATATGTTGACTTATTTTGATAGGAGGGAGATAATGCCTTGCTAGTGTATGCAAGTGGTCGACCATCTTGCATGAGAATGGCTCCAATTCTGACTCTAGATGTGTCGGCCTCAATAATGAAGGGTCGGTTGAAATCTGGTAGTGTTAGCACTAGCATCGTCGTCATGGCTGCCTTAAGTTTGTCGAAGGCAGCGGAGGCTCTGTCCGACCATTGGAATACATCTTTTTTCAGTAAGGAAGTAACTGGTGCACTAATCTCTCCAAAGTTTTTCACAAACTTGCAGTAGTAGCCTATTAAACCCAGAAAGCCATGTAGCAATTTTATGTTTCTCGAGGTCGGCCAGTTTTGCATTGCTCCAATTTTGAATGGGTCCACTGCCACACCTTCCTCTGATATGATATGCCTAAGATATTCCACCTTTTGTTGAAGAAAGCAAAAATTTGTGGTTGTTGTGTGTTCAAAAGGTGGTTTTCCGTATGTCTTCTTCGCATGCTCGTATTTGATGATACCCGGATCAAAGGTCCAGCTTTGTAAAGATTTGTGCTCCCTTTCATCTAGCAATTCATATACTATTGGAATAAAGTATTTGTCCTTGATGATTATGCCATTGAGAGCTATGTAATCAACACATATTCGCCTTGTTCCGTCCTTCTTGCGTACAAGTAGCACCGGCGAAGAGTAGAGGTTGCAACTTGGCCGAATAACTGCTATTTCGAGCATCTCTTTTATAATCCTTTCTATTTCATCCTTCTGGAGATGTGGATACTGATATGGCTGAGCATTTGCTGAAGATTTGCCTGGAAGAATCATTATACAATGATCATGCCGACGGGTAAGAGGTAGGTTGCGCGGTTCGTCAAATATATTTGAAAATTCAGCAAGCAAAGAAAGTAGATTTGGATCTTCAAATTCTGTTGGCTCTCCCTTAGTTTGCTGTTCAAGTTGTACTAAAAAGCCGCTGCATGCTTTATGCAAAACCTTCTCCATTTGTTGTGTGCAAATCATCGTTACGTCGCCCTCACGTTTCCCATTCAGTATCACCTGTTTCTCCTTATTGTAAAATTTTATAAATAGTTGCATAAAATTCCAAGAAATATCACCTAATGTCATCAACCATTTAATTTTGAGTATGGCCTCATGATCATCAAGAGGGAGGAGGAAGAAATATGCAATTATCTCTTGGTCCTGCAGCAATAGTTTCTCCTGCAAGCGCCTATGATTACAATTCAAAATCCATCCGTCGGTGACCTTAACATCAAACCTGCAGCGATTCTCGATAGGTAATGATATCCGAACAGCAAGCTTACTATTTAGGAAGTTAGTAGTACTGCCCGTGTCGATGAGAATAGTGATTGGTTGTTGTTTGAGAAGGCCTCCAATTTTCATCGTTTGCGGGTTTGAGTAGCCAGCTAGTGTATGTACCGTAACTTCGGTCGGTTGTGGCTCTTCTTCTGCATCTTCTTCTTCATGTTCAAGGCTCTCTTTTGGATGTTCAATGACCTCTTCTTCTATCGGTTCAATCATAAGAAGTCCCCCTTTACTACAGCGATGCTCATGGCTCGACGGCTCGTCACAATGCCAACATAACCCCTTCGCATATCGCTCCCGAAGCTCTTCTCTTGTTAACCTCTTTGGTGTAGGGACTTGGTCGATAGTAGGGGGGGCTAAGGGCTTCAATATTACTGGTTGATGAGAGACCCTAGTCCTCCGAGCTTCATGGTTCAATTGCACCTCTTGATGTCGTGCGAAAGAGATGGCTGCCATAAGCGTATACGGTTGTCGCGCTTTAACTTCTCCTCGGATCTCCGGCTTCAAGCCCTCAATGAAGGTCCTCAATAGCTATTTTTGAGACCAATCATGAGTTTGATTAGATAACCTTTCAAACCTGGTTTGGTACTCCTGAATGGTGGAGGTTTGTTGGATCTTTGCTAGTTGTTCGTCAATATTCTCGTAATCGGTTGGTCTGAAGCGAATCAGTAGTCCTTCTTTGAATTGTCGCCATAAAAGGACTCCATAAGTATGTTCAAACCAGTCAAACCACTGTATAGCATCCCCTTCAAGATGTATAGCTGTAATTTTCACCATAGATACATCCACGGTTTTGTGGTACCGAAAATATCGCTCCGCGCGCGAGATCCAACCAATCGGGTCTCCTTCTTCCCATCTAGGGAAGTCCACTCTCATGCATCGATAGTTGGGGTTGGTCATAGAGCCTACCCTCCCTTGGAAGTCATCTCTTCGGGCTTGGTGTGATTGGGCAAAGCTCTCTCCTTGATATGATTTCTTCGGGTTTAGTGGTCGGCCCAATCTGAGTTCGGTAAAGAGCATCCGAATCTTATCCTCCATTCGCGCCTCCAAGGCTTCGAATTTAGCATTGATTGCCTCCTTAGATGCCATAGTATATGGCCCCAAATCAATGATGTTAAGATCTCTCTTTTGCTGTTGGGTTAAAGGCATGTATAGATTGAGAGAAGTGATGGTCGAAAGTGTTGGTGGATTGGTGGATGTAGGCTGCGGTTTAGGCTTGTTTTATGGCTGTTTTGGGTGCAGTTTGAGGGTGTGGTTTAGTAGAGTTTTAGGGCTATGGATGAAAGTTTTGGATCTGTGGTAGATGGTAGCAAAGGTTTGACAAAAATCCATGGAAGTTGCAGCAAGTATGTGCTGTCTTGTAAGAGTAGAATTGTCGTCGAAGAAACAACGGTTTCTCGACGTAATTTCCACCAAAAACTTGAGAGAATTGAGGAGGGAATTGATAGCAAAATCACAATTTATATGACAGAAAGGATATCTAATTTAATCAAGAAAATTTTGGTAGTATAACAGCAAAGAAATTGGTGCAAGTTGCAATCGCAGAATTATCGTCGAAAAATTTCAGCGGGTTACGATGAAAATTTGCAGCAACATAAAATCGTTTTTAGAGATGAATTTCTTAATAGATCAATCTTAGATAGAAGCCAAGATGATATATGAAGTCTATAAGAAATTTCATTCAAAAAAGATTGCAAATAGATGGGTTAAGGCAACGATATGCAGCTGAAATTTTCTGCAGCATAAATTTTCAAGTGTAGCAGATTAGACAAAAAAGATCAGTAGTTTATATTGAGAATTTTTCGATAAAACAAAAGGGAAATCTACTGTTAGGAAGTGTCAAAGATGTCATAAAAATTTCATAGAAATTTGGAGAGAAAAAGCATAGTAGCAAGATCAAACAGATGGTGCTATGCGGCTTGAATTCTGCAATTCAAGTGCAGCAGATTGGACATAAAAGATCAGTAGTTTATATTGAGAATTTTTTGATGAAACCAAAGGAAAATCTACTGTTAGGAAGTGTCAAAGATGTCATAAAAATTTCGTAGAAATTTGGATAGAAAAAGCACAGTAACAAGATCAAACAGATGGTGCTATGCGGCTGGAATTCTGCAATGTATCTTTCGTCGTAGAGATGAAAACTTTGTGATGAAAAGTTTATGCAGCAATATAAGAACGATTTTTTTTTTTTTTTTTTGAATAAGGATAACTAAATTGCAGCAGCAGTAAGGTAGGAAACCAGAACCTGTTGCAATTTACGGGGAGATCAAACGATGATCCGCGGGGGTGGAGATGATGGCGGAATTCGGTGACGATCTTTTAAGCAATTGTGGGAATTGCTTTGGATGGTTGTGGAGGGTTGATGGATGGTTGTGGAAGGGCAGCGAGACGCCAAGAACACTGCTCTGATATCAGGTGTTAGAACCCTTGCAGATTCTAAACTTGGGGTTGATCTCTTTAGGGGATCGGCCTCCTTGGAACTCTATAGGGGTTCCTCCCTCCAAGTTGCTACTCAAAGGCTGCATAAAAGATTCATCTATTGCTTATAAAAAGAGAAATAATACATGGCTATTTATAGGGCTTCTAAACCCTAACTCCTAATAGGACTCCTACTTAAGACTTTTACTTCTAACCAACTCCTAATAGGACTCCTAGTCAAGACTCCTATTCCCTTACAACTCCTAATTCTTCTCTAAGAAAACACCTCCTACATGAATGCCCTTCTCAATTAGGACTCTCCTAGCTAGAATCCTAACAGAATGTCCCTCTCAATTAGGACTCTCCAAGCTAGAGTCCTAACACTACCCAAGGAGGATTTCAGACTCAACCAAGTGCCATTATTGATCGACGGATTATGACTCGACGACGACGATCCACTACTGAATTGCTAATACAATGGGCAAACCTACTAACAGAAGATGCCACTTTGGAGAACTATGATGACTTGAAGATCAAATTCCCAAAATTCATAAATCGTCAGCCTCGAGGACAAGGCTGATTTGAAGAGGGCGGGTTTGTTAGGACTCTAGATAGGAGAGTCCTAATTGAGAGGGACATTCATGTAAAACTGTTAGGACTTTAGCAAGGAGAGTCCTAATTGAGAGGGACATTCTGTTAGGACTCTAGCTAGGAGAGTCCTAATTGAGAGGGACATTCATGTAGGAGGTTTTTTCTTAGAGAAAAATTAGGAGTTGTAAGGGAATAGGAGTCTTGAGTAGGAGTCCTATTAGGAGTTGGTTAGAAGTAAGAGTCTTAAGTAGGAGTCCTATTAGGAGTTAGGGTTTAGAAGCCCTATAAATAGCCATGTATTCCTCCTCTTTTCTCAAGCAATAGATGAATCTTTTCTGCAGCCTTTGAGCAGCAACTTGGAAGGAGGAACCCTTATAGAGTTCCAAGGAGGCCGATCCCCTAAAGAGATCAACCCCAAGTTTAGAATCTGCAAGGGTTCTAACAATTAGTTCCTTCCTGCAAAATTGAACTGTGGTGGTAATATTGCCAAAGGTATTTGTATTCCACTCCTTTAGTGCTGCTTTACAGACTTTGAGCTTTTGACATAAGATGTAAGGGGGGGATCCATGCACGTTAACATTCCAAGCAGATCTGATAACATCAAGAAATTGAGGATGAGTACTCCATATGTTAAAGAATCTAAACGGTTTCTTGCCTCTTGGTGTCGCTTTGTCTACGTGTATATACATTAAAGAATGGTCAGAAAACAAAGGAGCACCATACTCAAGAAGTGAATTTGGGTAAACTGTTAACCATTCATGATTAATCAAACACCTATCAAGTCGAGCCATTATTTTTCTGTTAGTTGCACCTTGATTACTCCAGGAGAGCCAATTACCCACAGATTTCATATCAAACAAAGCTGTAGTGTCAATGTAATCATTAAAACTTTGAAGCTGGCTTTCTGAAAGTTGTCTACCCCCCTCTTTTTTATTTGTGTACCGAACGGTATTAAAGTCTCCAAGAACAATCCAAGGTATATTGAGACAGCCATTTACAATATTAGTCAGGTCAAACCAAAGAGTATTTCTTTCTTGCATACTATTTGAAGCATATATACCAGTGAAATTGAATTGATAGCCATTCTTTTTGTCCTCTACCTTAAGATGAATGAATTGATCAGTACTAGAAATAAACCAAGCATTAGAGTTAGGATGCCATAAGACCCATATTCTACCAAAAGTTTAATTTGAGTCATTGGTAAACAGTTCTGCGTCAAGCCATATTAAATTCTTTTGAGCTTGAACGCGCGATTGTTTAATTTTTGTTTCTACTAGAATAACAATATCACATGCGGCAGACTTGATTATTATGTTGAGCTCCCGACATTTCTCCGGCTTATTAAGTCCGCGAACATTCCAACATGTTATCTTCATCAGTAATAAAGAAATGAAAAGGTGGTAAGGTATTCATCTTACGACTTTGGATGGACTGTACCATCCTTTTTCTTATCCTTCGGTTTTGTATTTTCCTCCCACACAATATCCTTACCTTTTATGGCTTTATTCCTATATTTATCCACTTCATCTACAGCTTGCAGATTTTTAAACTTTAAAATACCTTGAATCATATGGTCTTGATTGGCAGGGTTTGTTGAAGCACGATAAGATTGTTGCAGCACAATATCCTGGATAGTACTTGTTGGAGTAGCCTGGCTAGAGAGGTTTGTTGGGGCATAAGTTTGTTGAGACAGAATATCCTTGTTGGTGATGTTTATTGTGGCCTGAGTTTGTTGAGGAAGAATATCCTTGCTGGCGAGATTTGTTTGGGCCTGAGTTTGTTGAGTTATTGTGGACGGATCCAATGATATTAGAAGAGATGAAGTTCTTGACTTATGTTTCTCCTGTCCACTAGTACCAAGGGAAACCTCTGTTATGGAAGGCTCCGACATTATAGGAAGAGATATAGTTTTGGATTTGTCCTTCTGTCCGCGGTGCTGTCCTTGCGAGTCGGAATGCTCAATAGTCTTCGCCACCATCGGTGCTACTTAGAGAAGACTCGCTTTGTTGCTGAGGTGCTTGACGTGGTCGATAGACCTTTGTGATTTGTTTTGGAGTTTGCTGACAAGCCTCATTTGCATGACCAAAAGATAAGCAATGCTGACATCGTTGTGTCTTCCAAGAATATAAGACATGTACCTTCCGAGTGTTCCCATCAAGATCGCGATAGAAAACCTCATTTGGAAGATCTTCGTCGGAAGAAACCAGTACACATGCTCGTGCAAATGCTGATCTCGTCTGAGCAGCTATTGCTTTGTCGATGTAGAGTGGCTGTCCCAGAGTGCTGCATAACTTTGCAATAAAATGTCGACTCCAAAGATGTAGAGGAAGACCTTGAAAGGATACCCATAATGGAATAGACTGTAGGCTATCTAACTCCAAACGGACATCAGGAGACCAGCGTCGTAGAATCATTGGATGGCCGCGAATAGTCCAGAATCCTTCGAGGACCCGTTGTAAATCTTCTTCAGAGTATAGCTTGCAAACAAAGAATCCGTTCTCCAGCATATGAAGATCAAATGACGATATTCCCCATCGAGTTTTGATAAATGAGGATAATGGGAAATAAGATGTTTTGAGACCTACCACATAGCCAACAATCGCCATAGACCATGTCTCAATAAGCTCTGCTGAATCAGCACTCTCGTATACAGCAATCTTCTTATCATCCTGAACTTCTGGAGTAAAGAATAACAAGCTTAGATCCGGACTTCCAACCGGAGCCTTGAAGAGGCTAGTCCAAGGCCTAGGGTCACTGGAAATGAGGGCAGGCTGCCGCGATCTAGAGCGCGACCTACTTCGATACTGTTTCGTCGAAGGAGTTTCTCTCTGGAGAGGATATGGAGGAGGAGCCAATTGAGGGGTAACGGTAGGGAGTCTTACCAGCGTATCAACCCTCCCGCCACCGTCGCCAGCCCTAGGGGCCGTCGCTGCCATGTTTGATCCCTCTTCTGGTCGCGGCTATAGAATCGTCTCCATAGGGAAAAGCCACCGTCGCAGTATATCAAATCGCCGATATAGTACCGTCGCCCTAGGGATCTGGTCACCGCTATAGTATCGTCGCCCTTGGAGAGAAGCCGACGCAGTAGGAGATCCGATCACCACTACAGTAAGGGAGATCAAATCGTTGCTATAGTATTGTCACCCGTGGGAGAAAGCCAATGCTGCAGGAGTAAGATCGCCCTAGGGAGATCTCGTCGCCGCTACAGCGTCGTCGTCGCCACAGTACCGTCGCTGCTACAGTGGCCGCCGCTACAGTACCGTCGCCCTTGGGAAACAGCCGACGTTGCAGGAAATCAAATCGCCGCTATAGTGTCGTCTGTTGGGAAATCATAGGGGGGGGCGACATCATATGCGCAGCGGAAGAACAAGAAAACAAAAATCCCCGATTCCCAAAAAGATGTTCATCGTCGTGCGAAGATTGGTGCGCAAAAACACAAAACTGCGTATAGAGATTGTGTTACCTAGGGAGATCGTATATCCCTGTTTCCTTGCAGATCCTTAGGAGAGGGTGAAGGAGGTCAAGCGTCCTCCTCTCTAGCGGTGATCCACACAGCAGGGTTGCGACGACGCTCCTCAAAACTCCAGGCCTACTCTGAGGTGGAGAGGGAGAGGAGAATAGGAAGGGCAAGCAAAGACTCTAGCCTATGAGGCTGTGAATCCCTCCTATTTATAGAGATCCCGTGTCAAAACCCTAATGGGTCCTTTCCCTAGTGGATATTGGATCTGCATCCAATAAGACAAGGGCTCCGTCGGATATCTCATATCCGAACCTCTACTCATCGCAATGCCTACCATATGTGTGTGACCCTCTAGGCCCAATATCGAGCTGGCCGTGAGTCATACCTGTCAGAACTCCTTCTAACTCAGTGAATTATTATCTCTGTAATAATTCACTCGACTCATCGACTACGGAAGTACTAGGCCACTACGCCGTAGTCCCCAGACGATACAGGGGAATCCAATCCATTGGACCTGTCTGTCCTCAGTTACCATGTACCTATAGTCCCTCATCCATCTAATATCCCAGAGACCGTATATCGAGCATGGTGCTGTCAGACCCATACGGTTTCTACTCGAGTCTCGCTCTAATCGGATTCTCCCGGAGAACTCTTTCTCTCTCAACCCGAATGACCCTGGCCAGGGATTTGTCTGAGCAAGAACACATGGGATATTCCTCTTATGATACCGAGAGTGGATGATCCTCTATCGACACTCAATAGCCCTCGTAAGGTCGACTACCACTCCCAATGACCAGCTGTACTAGATCTGGGAACAGCCAAACCTATAAGTCTGGTATCAAAGAGTGGAGCACTCATACAGGACATCCTTGGTGTCTCAAGTCTAAGAACCAGATACACCACTAGGACTACGGAATCGTTGTCTGACAATAAGGCATCATCAACCATCCAGCATTCCGTAAGCGGATCAATCAGTGAACTCATTCTCCAATGAGCACCTGTACTGTATCCCTAGTGTCCCTACACGAGCAGCTATGAGACCAGCTGCATCCATCATATGGACGGGTATACAGCACACCAGTCTATCCGGTTATCACGATGTCCCTCTCGAGTAACCTATGACCGGGATTATTTAGGATATGTGTTTAAAGGTGAATCGATCTCATTATCGTGATCTCATCACGATCCGATTCCCATTGCACAAATCCAAGGACATCACAATATATATATGCATTTATGCAATAGTTATAAAGTGATATACGCCAAAATATAATAAGCAAAAAGATTCTGTATCAAGTCACACGTGCCATCACTCACGTGATTGGCTTGCTGGGCACTTATGACTAGCAATCTCCCACTTGACCTAAAGCCAATCACCTATGTGTCTGATCCCCATCAGACCCCTGTGACGCTCAAAGACAATATGAGACAATGGCTTTGTTAGTGGATCTGCAATGTTATCTTCGGATGGAACTCTTTCCACTGCTACATCTCCTCGGGTCACGATCTCTCTGATAAGGTGGAACCTCCTCAGAACATGCTTAGATTTCTGATGAGACCTAGGTTCCTTCGCTTGAGCAATTGCCCCGTTGTTGTCGCAATATAGGGAAATCGGCTCCTCACTATCCGGCACGACTCCCAAATCTGTGATGAACTTCTTCAACCAGACTCCCTCCTTTGCTGCATCTGATGCAGCAATGTACTCCGCCTCTGTGGTCGAGTCAGCAGTGGTATCTTGCTTGGAACTCTTCCAGCACACTGCTCCTCCATTCAAGGTGTACACATACCCTGAATTCGACTTGCTATCATCGACATCAGACTGAAAACTTGAGTCAGTGTAGCCTTCAACCTTAAGGCTATTACCTCCATATACTAGTAAAAGATCCTTAGTCCTTCTCAAGTACTTAAGGATACACTTTACTGCTTTCCAGTGCTCCAAGCCTGGATCCGCCTGATACCTGCTCGTGACACTCAGAGCATGCGCTATATCAGGCCTAGTACATAGCATGGCATACATGATAGACCCTATTGCTGAGGCATAAGGTATCATATCCATGTTCGCCCTTTCTTCTGGAGTCTTTGGGGACATACTCGTAGAAAGCGATATCCCATGTCTCATCGGTATGAGACCTCTTTTGGAATTTTCCATGCCAAACCTTTTGACAATAGTTTCTATGTACCTGGACTGGGACAAGCCAAGCATCCTTTTGGATCTATCTCTATAGATTCTAATCCCCAAGATATAAGATGCTTCTCCTAAGTCCTTCATGGAGAAGTGTCTAGATAACCAAGCCTTTATTGTGGATAGCATTCCTATGTCATTCCCAATGATGAGGATGTCATCCACATATAACACCAAAAAGCTAATAGTGCTCCCACTTACCTTTCTGTATACACAAGGCTCATCTTCGTTCTTAACGAAGTCATAAGATCTGATTGCTTCATCAAATCTTATGTTCCAACTTCGGGAAGCTTGCTTTAGTCCATAAATGGATCTAAGCAACCTACACACCTTATCTGGGCAGTTCTTGGACACGAATCCCTCAGGTTGCATCATATACACCTCCTCCTCCAAGTTCCCATTGAGGAATGCGGTTTTCACATCCATCTGCCAGATCTCATAATCATAGTGTGCTGCAATAGCCAATAGAATTCTGATGGATTTTAGCATTGCTACGGGTGAGAAAGTTTCGTCGTAGTCAACACCTTGCCTTTGACGATACCCCTTAGCCACTAGCCTTGCTTTATAGGTCTCTACCTTTCCATCTACTCCGATCTTTTTCTTAAAGATCCACTTGCAACCGATGGGTACAATACCTTCGGGTGCATCAACTAGGTTCCAAACCTTATTGGAGTACATAGAATCCATCTCAGAATTCATGGCTTCTTTCCACTTCCCGGAGTCTATACTCATAATAGCCTCCTCGTAGGTCTGAGGATCAATATCCTCTACATCCTCTGCTCTAATATGTCCCACATATCTCTCAGGAGGATGGGATACTCTATCAGACCTGCGTAAAGTTGAAACTTGTGTATTAGATACCTGAACAGACACGGGCTGTAGAGTGATGCTTGAGCTTGGTTCTCCAACCTCGCTCAATTCTATCATTCTCCCACTGTCTCCGTCAAGAATGTGTTCCTTCTCAAGGAACACTGCTCTCTTAGCTACAAAGACCTTTTGGTCCTCGAGATGATAGAAGTAATACCCACAAGTTTCCTTGGGGTATCCCACAAATTTACATCGCCCTGTCCTTGATTCTAACTTATCGGGGTTGTGTCTTTTAACATGGGCAGAGCAGCCTCAAATCTTAACTACTTTAAGATCAGGCTTCTTCCCTTTCCATATCTCATATGGTGTAGACACCACCGACTTAGTTGGAACTCTGTTCAGAAGGTAAGTTGCGGTTTCTAGGGCATATCCCCAGAATGAGATGGGTAGGTCAGCGAAACTCATCATGGACCGTACCATATCTAATAATGTACGATTTCTCCTTTCAGAGACACCATTGAGCTGAGGTGTATAAGGAGGTGTCCATTGGGATAATATCCTATGGTCCTTGAGGAAATGAGTAAACTCTGTACTTAAGTACTCACCTCCTCGATCTGATCGAACAGTTTTGATACTCTTTCCAGTCTGGTTCTCCACCTCATTCTTATACTCTCTGAATTTCTCAAAGGCCTCGGACTTGTACTTCATTAAGTACACATATCCATACCTTGAGAAATCATCAGTAAATGTAATGAAGTAGGAGTAACCTCCAATAGCATGAGTTGACATGGGTCCACATACATCACTATGTATGAGTTCCAACAACTCAGTGGCTCTCTCTCCAGTTCCACTAAATGGAGAGTTGGTCAGTTTTCCACGAATGCAAGGCTCACAAGTTGCATATGACACATAGTCGAATGGATCTAGATATCCATCATTTAGCAACTTTTGAATCCTTCTTTCATGGATGTGACCTAGCCTACAATGCCACAGGTATGCACTGTTCAACTCATCTCGTTTCCTTTTGGACACATTTATATTCATGATATGTGGAGTGGTGTCTAACATAAATAAACCATTATGCAATGTTCCTTTCGTGATGATCTTATCATCTAATAATATCGAACAACCATTGTTCTCAAAAACAAATTTATATCCACTAACTGTTAAACATGAAATGGAGATAATGTTTTTGATAATAGAAGGAACAAAATAACATGCATCTAATGCAATAAAAGCTCCACTAGGCAGATGTAGGGCGACCTCGCCAACAGCTAATACAGCAACTTTTGCTCCATTACCCATCTTGAGATCCATCTCGCCTCTCTCTAGTCTCCTAGGCCTTGCCAGAACCTGCAACGAATTGCATATATGATAAGCACTACCGGTATCTAATACCCATGTGTTATCATAAGAGTCTGACAAATGGAGACTGATCATGAATGTACCTGAAGCTTCATCAAGCTTTTGTTTCGCCCTTTCTGCAAGGTACTCTTTGCAGTTTCTCTTCCAGTGCCCATCTTTACCACAGTGGAAGCACTGGCCTTTGTCCTTTGTTGGGTCTTTCTTAGCAACCTTTGCTTTACCTTGTTTGCCCTTGCCCTTTCCCTTCTTAAGGGACCTTTCTGCTTTCCTTTTCTTTCTGGTCTCACCAGTGTAGAGAACTGGCTTCTCTTTCTTAATAGTACTCTCTGCCTCCCTCAACATATTGAGGAGCTCTGGGAGAGTCACCTCAAGCTTGTTCATATTAAAATTCATTATGAACTGTGAAAAGGAATCTGTTAGGGACTGAAGCACAATGTCCACACACAAGTTATCCTCTAGGACCATTCCTAGACCTGTGAGTTTCTCTATCCACTCAATCATCTTTAGGACATGGTTCTGAACCGGTGTCCCCTCAGTCATCCTAGCGTGGAAAAGGCTCTTGGATATCTCATATCGTTGAGTCCTTCCCTGTTCCTCAAACAATTTGCGGACATGTAGGAGAATGGATCTGGCATCCATCTTTTCATGTTGTCTCTGTAACTCTGGTGTCATAGAGCCCAACATATAGCACTGAGCAAGAGTGGAGTCATCAATGTACTTCACGTAGCGAGCGATCTCATCCTCGCTTGCCCCTTCTTCGGGCGTAGGCATCACTGTATCAAGGACGTACACGATTTTCTCCGCTGTGAGAACAATTCTCAAGTTACGGAGCCAATCCGTATAATTTGGACCAGTGAGGCGGTTGACATCAAGTATGCCACGTAAGGGATTTGAAAGCGACATTTTCTGAAAATAAAGATGTAGCAAAAATGAATAACATGCAGATTTTGCAAGAAATAAACTATCAAGATATGGACTTCTATCTTAATATGCTCCCACTATTTTACTAACGAGTCACGCGACACCCTCAGCACGTGAAACGGAAGTCTCCGGCAGACTTCTAGTGGGGATCAGGATCCAATCAGCGTCTTAGTGTAACCTCGAGGGACTCGACCAATCACACTAAGCCTAAAAGGTAGACAACTCTTGCCGATCACAACTCCTTGTGATTCCCGTCCTGTTCGGCCTCCGAATCACCATGGCCTCGAGGGACTCGACCAACCATGATGCTCGGTTAAGTCAACACCTTCGTTACAAGATGAGTCTGATTTGATGATATACCCTCGAGGGACTCGACCAAGCATATCATGCCCTCAGGTCACCGGTGACATCTCTATGTCATAAGCAAGATAGCGAATCGCGATATAGGTGAGTCTCGAGGGACTCGACCAACTCAACCTACACCGGGATTCGGTTCCTACTCATAACGATGGAAGGCCACGTGGGTCAATCTAATTGCCTCACGTTTACCGACTTAATATTATCGAGAGATGTTTCTATGATTTGGTCTCCTAATATGACATGTCACACATATACATATTTAATATATATCTACATCGCATGCAAATATATATACATATCTAGTATGTGTATAAGCAATCACACCAGATGATCATGGACCACAACCTAATATGATTAGGCCCGAGCCAGTAGGCCTAATCACTCACATCAAGATCTATGTGTGCAACGGTGCATCTCCATGCCTTGTGATCGTCCATCTCGTCCTCGTCGGTTCCGTCGACATCTTGATGCATCTCCATGCATCACGATCGTCCGTCTCGTGGGTCCCGCTATGGCTTCCACGCTCCCGCTGCGCCTCCTCATGTGATTACAACTTAATCATAGGCACGCAGGCCCGACAATAAACGAGAAATATAATGGAGGTTCGCAGACCTCAATAATAATAATCACAAGTACACACATCACACGGTCCATGATCATCCGTCCACTCATCATACATCACATGTATAAATAATCATCATCATGTAGGACTACTAGATAATAATAAAAATAATAATCAACTAAACCTTTTAATTAATTAATATTTTCTGAAATCAGGGATATATAGGGAATTTCTCAATTCCTAAGGGTATTTTCGTAATTTGGACAAAAGACAGAAACTGGAATTTCTCAAATTCCGAGGGGCAAAACTGTCTTTTGCGCAGAAAACCCTAATACCCTTTCCCCTTTTCGCTGCTGCGCCGTCGCCGCCGCCACCCTGCTGGCGGCGGCCTGTGCGGCGAGGGCGAGGGCACTGCCCTCGCCTGCAAGTGGCACGCCCGCTGGGGTCGTTGCCGCTGCAGGTGGGCGCCCCCGCGGGCGCCGCCGCCTTCGCGGGCGGTTCTGCCCGCGAGTCAGCGCCCGCAGGTGGTGCTGCCTCGCTGGTGGCCGCCCCTGCGGGGTTTTTGCCCGTGGGAGCAGCGGCCACAGGCGCCGCTGCCCTGCGCCGCTGCCCTGCGGTGCCTCAGCCCGCGCTGCTCAGTGGCCGCAGGCGCTTCTACCGAGCGGGCTGCCAGCCCCGTCGGCCGCAAGCCTGCTGCAAGCAGACCGCCGGCCGGCTGCTGCAGGCACAGCGCTTGCGCATGCGCCGGCGCTGTGCTGCCTGGCTGCGGCTGCGGCTGGCTGCAGGCATGCAGATCGAGGGCAGCAACTGTTGCTGCCCTTCCTTGCTTTTGCGTCAACGATTTTGACGTCAATATTCTTCCTAAACACAACACACGCAGTTCAAAAACCAATCATTCGCACGAACAACCTGGCTCTGATACCACTGTTGGGAAATCATAGGGGGGGGCGACATCATATGCGCAGCGGAAGAACAAGAAAACAAAAATCCCCGATTCCCAAAAAGATGTTCATCGTCGTGCGAAGATTGGTGCGCAAAATCCGCAAAAACACAAAACTGCGTATAGAGATTGTGTTACCTAGGGAGATCGTATATCCCTGTTTCCTTGCAGATCCTTAGGAGAGGGTGAAGGAGGTCAAGCGTCCTCCTCTCTAGCGGTGATCCACACAGCAGGGTTGCGACGACGCTCCTCAAAACTCCAGGCCTACTCTGAGGTGGAGAGGGAGAGGAGAATAGGAAGGGCAAGCAAAGACTCTAGCCTATGAGGCTGTGAATCCCTCCTATTTATAGAGATCCCGTGTCAAAACCCTAATGGGTCCTTTCCCTAGTGGATATTGGATCTGCATCCAATAAGACAAGGGCTCCGTCGGATATCTCATATCCGAACCTCTACTCATCGCAATGCCTACCATATGTGTGTGACCCTCTAGGCCCAATATCGAGCTGGCCGTGAGTCATACCTGTCAGAACTCCTTCTAACTTAGTGAATTATTATCTCTGTAATAATTCACTCGACTCATCGACTACGGAAGTACTAGGCCACTACGCCGTAGTCCCCAGACGATACAGGGGAATCCAATCCATTGGACCTGTCTGTCCTCAGTTACCATGTACCTATAGTCCCTCATCCATCTAATATCCCAGAGACCGTATATCGAGCATGGTGCTGTCAGACCCATACGGTTTCTACTCGAGTCTCGCTCTAATCGGATTCTCCCGGAGAACTCTTTCTCTCTCAACCCGAATGACCCTGGCCAGGGATTTGTCTGAGCAAGAACACATGGGATATTCCTCTCATGATACCGAGAGTGGATGATCCTCTATCGACACTCAATAGCCCTCGTAAGGTCGACTACCACTCCCAATGACCAGCTGTACTAGATCTGGGAACAGCCAAACCTATAAGTCTGGTATCAAAGAGTGGAGCACTCATACAGGACATCCTTGGTGTCTCAAGTCTAAGAACCAGATACACCACTAGGACTACGGAATCGTTGTCTGACAATAAGACATCATCAACCATCCAGCATTCCGTAAGCGGATCAATCAGTGAACTCATTCTCCAATGAGCACCTGTACTGTATCCCTAGTGTCCCTACACGAGCAGCTATGAGACCAGCTGCATCCATCATATGGACGGGTATACAGCACACCAGTCTATCCGGTTATCACGATGTCCCTCTCGAGTAACCTATGACCGGGATTATTTAGGATATGTGTTTAAAGGTGAATCGATCTCATTATCGTGATCTCATCACGATCCGATTCCCATTGCACAAATCCAAGGACATCACAATATATATATGCATTTATGCAATAGTTATAAAGTGATATACGCCAAAATATAATAAGCAAAAAGATTCTGTATCAAGTCACACGTGCCATCACTCACGTGATTGGCTTGCTGGGCACTTATGACTAGCATCGTCGCCCGTCGCCCGTGGGAGAAAGCCGACGCTGCAGGAGTCAGATCGCCCTAGGGAGATCTGGTCGCCGCTACAGTGGTCGCCCTAGATCTGGTCGCCGCTATAGTGTCATCGCCGCTATAGTGGTGGCCCTAGATCTGGTCGCCGCTACAGTGTCGTCGCCGTTGCAGCAGTCAGATCGCCCTAGGGAGATCTGGCCGCCGCTACAGTGTCGTCGCCGCTACAGTGGTCACCCTAGATCTGGCCGCCGCTACAGTGTCGTCACCGCTACAGTGGTCGCCCTAGATCTCACTGGAAAAGCAATTATATTGAGAATTTTTTGATGAAACTAAAGGAAAATCCACTAATAGGAAGTGTCAAAGCTATTATAAAAATTTCATAGAGATTTGGATAGAAACAACGTAGTATCAAGATAAAAAAAAAAATCAGTGCTATGCGGCTGAAATTTTACATTGTAGATTTTCAAGTATAGCAGATTAGACATAAAATATCAATGATTTATATTGAGAATTTTTTGACAAAACCAAAGGAAATCTGCTGTTAGGAAATGTCAAAGATGTCATAAAAATTTTGTAGAGATTTGGATAGAAAAAACACAGTAGCAAGATCAAACAGACGGTGCTATACGGTTGGAATTCTGCAATGTATCTTTCATCGTAGAGATGAAAACTTTATGACGAAAAGTTTATGCAGCAATATAGGAATAATTTTTTTGGGATTTTCAAATAAGAATAACTAAATTGCAGCAGCAGTAAGGTAGAAAACCAGAACCTGTTGCAATTCACGGGGAGATCAAAGGATGATTCGTGGCGGTGGAGATGACGGCGGAATTTGGCAACGATCTTTTAAGCAATTGTGGAAATTGCTTTGGGCGGTTGTGGAGGGTTGATGGATGGCTGTGGAAGGGCAGCGAGATGCCAAGAACGCTGCTCTAATACCAGGTGTTAGAACCCTTACAGATTCTAAACTTGGGGTTGATCTCTTTAGGGGATCGGCCTCCTTGGAACTCTATAGGGGTTCCTCCCTCCAAGTTGCTGCTCAAAGGCTGCAGAGAAGATTCATCTATTGCTTATGAAAAGAAGTGGAATACATGACTATTTATAGGGCTTCTAAACCCTAACTCCTAATATGACTCTTACTTAAGACTCCTACTTCTAACCAAACTCCTAATAGGACTCCTACTCAAGACTCCTTCTTCTAACCAACTCCTAATAGGACTCCTACTCAAGACTCCTATTCCTTTACAACTCCTTATTCTTCTCTAAGAAATAACCTCCTAACTGTTAGGATCGAGAACACTAAGAGGGGGGGGGTGAATTAGTGCAGCGGAAATCTTTCAGCGATTAAAAACGAAAGCTGCATTCGTTTAATAAAAACTATTTTGATGCAAAAGCCGATTATAAGAAAACTTATGATTAAGTGCAGTTTATGTCTAAACACAGTTTGCGTCTAAGCGCAGTTTATGCAGTTTGCGTCTAAATGCAGTTTGCGTCTAAAAGCAGATTGCGTCTAAGCGCAGTTTGCGTCTAAGCGCAGTTTGCGTCTAAGATCAGATTGCGTCTAAGCGCAGTGCAGTTTGCGTCTAAATGTAGTTTTACGTCTAAACACAATTTTACGTCTAAACGTAGTTTTACGTCTAAACACAGTTTGCGTCTAAACGCAGTTTTACGTCTAAACGTAGTTTTACGTCTAAACGCAGTTTGCGTCTAAACGCAGTTTTACGTCTAAACGTAGTTTTACGTTTAAAAGTAGTTTACGTCTAAAACACAGTTTTACGTCTAAACACAGTTTGTGTAGTTTACGTCAAAAACACATTTTTACGTCTAAACACAGTTTGCGCAGTTTACGTCTAAACGCAGTTTTAAAGGGATCTGAACTTAGAAACTTCGTTCGTAAAAGCGCAGAAGATAGTTTTGCAGAATCAAAACGTAAACGTAAACGGTAATGTATGAAAACATCGATTTACGTCTGAATGCAGATTCGGAAAGATCAGCACTTAGAAACTTGTTCGTAAAGGCGCAGAGAGCAGTAGCTATGTAGGAGGTTTGCAGTAATGATAAAGTGCTCAAAATAAACGCAAACGAGAGATTTAGAGTGGTTCGGTCAGTCTTGACCTACTCCACTTTTGGCTTCCTCCACTGACGAGGTCACCGACGTCAACTAGAGGCCTTCCTTCAATAGGCGAAGGCCAACTGCCCTTTTACAGATTCACTCCTTTTGATGGGCTCAGGAGACAACCCTTACAGGACCTTTCTCTCCTCTCTTTACAACTCAAAACTTGAAGAACAGAAAGAGGAGAACTTTAGGACTTTACACAAATTTGAGCTCTTAGAATCATAGAAAAGATCAAGAATTCGGTGTAGGTCTGTATCTTTTCAGTGCTGAATGGGTGGGGTATTTATAGGCCCCAACCCAATTCAAATTTGGAGCTCAAAACGATCAAATCCCGGAATTCCGGGATCAGGCGGTTGCACCTCCTGACTTGAGAGGTTGCACCGCCTGGCAGAGCTCGAAGACTGAGCCCAGGCAGTTGCACCTCTGTGTCAGGGGCGGTTGCACCGCCTGAGTTTGGCTCGGTGATTGAGCCCCAGGCAGTGCCACCTCTTGACTGAGGCGGTTGCACCTCTCTGCTAGAGCTCGAAGACTGAGCTCAAGTGGCGCCACCTCCTGGCTGGGGCGGTTGCACCGCCCAGTCTCGCTGGGAGGCTTAGCCCAGGCGGTGCCACCTCCTGGCCTAGGCGGTTGCACCTCCTAGTGCAATCAAGGTCCGAATGGTTAGCTCCATTCGGCCCAATTTCAGTCTTTCAGGGGCCCAATTGCCCCAAGATTAAGCTAATGGGATCACCTCCCATTTTCCAACTTAATCAACGTGCTAACTACGATTAGATCTAAGACAATTTCTGCAGCTTTGCTTCGGTGCGTCAATCGCTTCTTCCGGCGAGTTTCCGGCGAACTTCCGTCGATCATCCAATGAACCCTCGGTGATGCTCCTGCGGACTTCCGGCAAACTCCTGGACTTTGCAATGATCCACTTGGCGAGTTCCGACAAGCTTCGCTTGGCAAGCTTCTGGACTTCTCGGATCTGTTCTCGCAGAACCTCCGACGACCGTCTGAACTTCCGTCGAACTCTCGAACTCCCAACATGATCATGAACTTGACTCCAGCGTAACTCCTGCTGCTTGTCTAACTTTCATCATAGTTAATCCTGAACACTTAAAACAAAACTTCAATCGAGACAATTAATCCTAAGCGATTAACCAAGTTGTCCGGCATGTCATTGGTCCCTCGACGCTTCGTCCGATTCTTCGGCGCATCGTCCTTTCCTGCGGCCTATTGCCCAATTGCCCAGTTGGCTCCGCAACTCCGATATCCTTGGCACAATACCCGCTCTTCTTGGCTCGATGCCCGAGTCCACGGCCCGAAGCCTTCTGTCGATACGTCGACCGATCCACCGGCCCGACGTCCAATCTTCTGACATGTTCCTCCGGCACAACATGATGTTGTTGCTTTAATTGTCTCATCCTGATCGAAGCATCCTGCGTCACTCAAAACGCAGATTAAATCATAAACATATATCAAGTAGTTTCATCATCAAAATATGAGATTCAACACTAACCCTAGCCGGCCACTTCACCTCTTTAATAGGGGTCGGCTTAGGTAGGTTTTACATGAATGTCCCTCTTGATTAGGACTCTCCTAGCTAAAGTCCTAACATGAGGTCAGCTAATTCTTGATGCAAGTTTGGTTGCGGCATTATATTGAGTTCGAATCGCTAGAGAATCTCCTTCCATATTCATTTAGTATAATCACAAGCAAAATAGAGATGGTCAATAGTTTCTTCTTGTTGCATGCAAAGGGAGCATTGGTTAACATGATAGAGGTAAGGAATGTCTCTGTGATCCCGGTCGATCCCATGTCCAATTGCTTGGGAGCCACTTGTTATTTCTTTGCCTAATTTGATTCCATACGGATGCGGCACTAAATTTACCATTGTCATGAAGCCAATTAAGTACATATGAAGGGTTGTTCCTGATTGGAATAGCTGTGATAGTTGGCCAAAGTGATAACATTTCAGGAGAAATAGGAGTAGGGAGACACCAGGTACCATTAGCAATGAACTCGGAAACCTTCCAATCTTTGGGAGCCCCAAGGTCTTTTCGTATTCTGTCACCATATACTTGAAATATATTTTTCCCATTTACCCAAGGATCATACCACATATTAGTATTAGTTCCAGTAGAGATTGCATAAGAAATGTGTTTGATTAGCCAATTCTTTGCCTTTAAAATTCCTTTCCAAGCTGCAGAGTAGTATGTTCTTGTTGAAATTTTTCAAATCGATTCCTTTGAAAGATACCTAGCAGAAACCCATTGTGACCATAAGGAACATTTGTTTTGCAAAATGTCCCATAATTGCTTTACCAAACATGCTTTATTCCAATCTCTAGTATTTCTTAGGTTCAGCCCCCCTTCATCTTTCGGTTTGCAAATGCTGTCTCAATTTACCATATGCATTGTCTTATCATTTGTGCCATTCCAGAAGAAGTTTATTAATAACCGTTCAATATTTTGAAGAAGTCTAATAGGCAGAAGAAATATATTAGACCAATATATAGAGTAAGAGTACAACACCGAACGGATGAGTTCAAGTCGTCCTGCTTTTGAAAGAAGCTTATTTTTCTAGGAGGAAAATCTATTCTTTATTTTTTGTAGGATAGGCTGATAGTGGGTTTTGTGAATGCCAGAGGATATGAGTGGGAGACCAAGATATGTAACTGGCATATTTCCCTCACTAACCCATAGGGTATGTGCAACATTTTTGTCCTCAATGCAAGGGCTCATATAGACTTTACTTTTTACATGATTTAACTGAAGGCTAGAAACTATACCAAAATCATTCAGAATAGTAGCCAGGTTTCTTGCTAAAGTTAAATCATTCCGAAGAAAGATAAGAAGATCATCTACAAAGATTATATGTGATATATGAATAGGGCCAGCATGGGGTACCTTAATACTGCCATCAGAGACCGCATATTCCAACATATAGCTAAGTCCTTCCATTACAATAGTAAAGAGATATAGAGAGAGTGGATCGTCTTGTCGGATGCCATTCTTGCTCCCAAAAAACCAATAGGTGAGCCGTTGAAGAGTATTGAAAACTTTGGAGTTTCTAAGCAACACTGAATCCAATTAACCCATTGCTGAGGGAAGTTCATATCGTGGAGCATCTTATAGATAAAGTTTCTATTAACTGAGTCAAAGGCTTTTCGTAGATCAGCTTTAAAACAGATTTTTGTCCCTTTTGCTTTTGAGTGCAGATCCTTGACCAAGTCATTAGCAAGCAGAATATTATGATGTATACTTTCTCCCTTTGATGAAAGCAGTCTGATTTGGACTAATTATCTTGTGTATTACCTTTTGTAATCTATCTACTAACAGTTTGGAGTTGATCTTGTAAATAATGTTGCATAAAGATATGGGTCGATAGTTCTCTACCAAATCAGCCCCTGCATTCTTGGGAATTCAAGAAATAAAAGTACAATTTATCTCTCTAAGAATATGACCTAAAGAGAAAAAATGTTGGCAAGCTTTAATCACATCATTACTAATAATAGACCATGTAGTTTGGTAAAATTCAGTAGGAAATCCGTTTGGACCAGGGCTTTTGTGCTTTTGTGACTTAAAGACAACTCTTACTATTTCGTCATCTGTAATTGAGGCATTGAGGATAGAAATGACACTCGAATAAAGCTTTCTAGTGGGCTCCACATGAATATTATTAGGTTGCCCCGCTTGGTTGAGTAAGGAATAAAAAAATTGCTCAGTGTATGCTTTAACCTCATCTAAATTCTCAATAAGATTGTTATCTTTGTCTCTGCATTTCCTGATGCGATTAACAGCTCTTTGAGTAGCAATGGAAGCATAAAAAAACTTAGTATTGGAATCTCCTAAAGTAAGCCAATGCCGTCGAGACTTTTATTTTGCAAAACTTTCCTCCTGCTTTAAGGCTTGCATGAAGTTATTTCTAGCTTCTGTCTCTTTTTCGATAAGATTCTCATCATGGGGCTGAAGTTGCAGCTCATGTTGCATTGCTATTAGTTCCTTTCTGCAAAATTGAACTCGGGTGGTAATATTGCCAAAGGTATTTGTATTCCACTCCTTAAGTGCTACTTTGCAGGCTTTGAGTTTTTGACATAAGATGTAAGGAGGGGATCCATGCACATTAACATTTTTTTTTTGGTAAGTAAAATTTTTTTTGGTAAGTTCATGCACGTTAACATTCCAAGCTGATTTGATAACATCAAGGAACTGAGGATGAGTACTTCACATGTTGAAGAATCTAAACGGTTTCTTGCCTTTTGGTGTTGCTTTATCTGCGTGTATGTACATTAAAGAATGATTAGAAAACAATGGAGCATCATCCTCAAGAAGTGAATCAGGGTAAACTATTAACCATTCTTGATTAATCAGACATCTATCGAGTCGAGCCATTATTTTCTGTTAGCAGCACCTTGATTACTCCAGGAGAGCTAATTACCCACAGATTTTATATCAGTCAATGCAGTAGTATCTATGTAATCATTAAAACTCTGAAGCTGACTTTCTGAAAGCTGCCTACCCCCCACTTTTTCATTTGTGTATCGAACAGTATTAAAGTCACTAAGAACAATCCAAGGTACATTAAGACAGTCATCTGCAATGTTAGTTAGATCAGACCACAGTGTATTTCTTTCTTGCATACTGTTTGAAGCATATATACCAGTGAAATTGAATTGACGACCACTGTAGCGGCGACGACACTATAGCGGCGACCAGATCTAAGGCGACCACTGTAGCGGCGGCCAGATCTCCCTAGGGCGATCTGACTCCTACAGTGTCGGCTTTCTCCCACAGGCGACGGGCAACGACACTATAGTGGCGATCTGATTTCCTGCAGCGTCGGCTGTTTCCCAAGGGCGACGGTACTGTAGCGGCAACGACGACACTGTAGTAGCGACGGTACTGTAGCGGCGACGACACTGTAGCGGTGACGAGATCTCCCTAGGGCGATCTGACTCCTGCAGCGTTAGCTTTCTCCCACGAGCGACGATACTATAGCAACGATCTGATCTCCCTTACTATAGTTGTGATCGGATCTCCTACAAGCTGTAGATGAAGTGGATAAATATAGGAATAAAGCCATAAAAGGTAAGGATATGGTGCGGGAGGAAAATACAAAACCGAAGGATAAGAAAAAGGATGGTACAGTCCATCCAAAGTCGTAGGATGAATACCTTACCACCTTTTCATTTCTTTATTACTGATGAACTCAATAGACTGCCGCAACCAAACTTGCACCAAGAACTAGGCGACCTTATGCAATGTTTCTCAAGAAAAGGGCCACTTACACAACTGGCAAAGGTTACTTTCAGATGCGCTATTTGGTGGATGTGGAAGGAGAGATGTAATAGAATCTTTGAATGTCAACACACAAACAATGCTCAGCTCTTGAAAGAGATTATTAGAGACTCAAGATCCTGTATGGAGCATGATCTCAAAACCGAGCACTTCACCCGAAGAGAAAAAGATATTTTTATCAAATTTAATTTTGTTATTAGCTAAAGATCTTGGGAATGATGTCAAATAATGTACCCACAGGTAGTTATAGTCTACAGCATGTGTAGTCATAACTATCGCATTCGCACTCTATGAGTTAAATGGCTTTGTCTATAACTTGTATAGATAAAGCGATTTGTAGAATCTTTACACATAATCAATTTACTTTTACTTACAAAAAAAAAACATGTTGGAATGTTCGCGGACTTAATAAGCCGGAGAAATGTCGGGAGCTCAACAGAATAATCAAGTCTACCGCATGTGATATTGTTATTCTAGTAGCAATGAAAATTAAACAATCGAGCGTTCAAGCTCAAAAGAATTTAATATGGCCAGACGCAGAACTGTTTACCAATGACTCAAATGAAACTTTTGGCAGAATATGGGTCTTATGGCATCCTAACTCTATTAATGCTTAGTTTATTTCTGCTACTAATCAATTCATTCATCTTAAGGTAGAGGACAAAAAGAATGGCTGTCAATTCAATTTCACTAGTATATATGCTTCAAATAGTATGCAAGAGAGAAATACTCTTTGGTTTGACCTGACTAATATTGCAAATGGCTGTCTCAATGTACCTTGGATTGTTCTTGGAGACTTTAATACTGTTCGGTACACAAATGAAAAAGAGGGGGGTAGACAACTTTCAGAAAGCTAGCTTCAAAGTTTTAATGATTACATTGACACTGCAAGTCTTAAAACAAGAGGAAAGTTTTGCAAAGCAGAAGTCTCGACAGCATTGGCTTACACTAGGAGATTCTAATACTAAATTTTTCTATGCTTCAATTGCTACTCGAAGGGCTGTTAACCATATCAGCAAATGTAGAGACAAAGATGATAATCTTATTGAGAATTTAGATGAGGTTAAAGCACACACAGAGCAATTTTTTTATTCCTTACTCAATCAAGCTGGGAAAACTAATAACATTCATGTGGAGCCGACTAGAAAACTTGATTCGGAAGCTATTTCAATCCTCAATGCCCCAATTACAGACGACGAAATTGTATGTGTTGTCTTTAAGTCACCAAAGCACAAAAGCCTAGGTCCAAATGGATTTCCAACTGAATTTTACCAAACTGCTTGGTCTATTATTGGAAATGATGTGATCAAGGCTTGCCAATATTTTTTCTCTTCAGGTCATATTCTTAGAGAGATAAATTGTACTTTTATTTCTTTAATTCCGAAGAATGTAGGGGCTGATTCACTAGAGAACTATCGACCCATATCATTATGCAACTTTATTTACAAGATCATCTCCAAAGTATTGGCAAATAGAATGCAAAAGGTAATACACAAGATCATTAGCCCAAATCAAGCTGCTTTCATTAAAGGGAGAAGTATACATCATAACATTTTGCTTGCTAATGACTTGGTCAAAGATTTGCATTCAAAAGCAAGAGGGACAAAAATATGTTTTAAAGCTAATTTACGGAAAGCCTTTGATTCAGTTAATAGGAAATTTATCTATAAGATGCTCCTCGATATGAACTTCCCACAGCAATGGCTTAATTGGATTCAATCTTGCTAGGAAACTCTAAAGTTTTCGATACTCTTTAATGGCTCACCTATTGGTTTTTTTGGGAGCACGAATGGCATCCGACAAGGTGATCTACTCTCTCCGTATCTCTTTACTATTACGATGGAAGGACTTAGCTGTATGTTGGAACATGCAGTCTTAAATGGCAGCATTAAGGTACCCAATGCTGGCTCTATTCATATATCACATATAACATTTGTAGATGATTTACTTATCTTTCTCCAAAATGATCCAACTTCAGTAAAGAACCTGGCTACTATTATGAATGACTTTGGTATGGTTTCTGGACTTCAGTTAAATCATGCGAAAAGTAAAGTATATATGAGCCCTTACGTTGAGGATAAGGTCTTTATTGCACAAACTTTGGGGGTTAGTGAAGGAAGCCTACCAGTTCCTTATTTGGGTCTCCCGCTCATATCCACAGGCATTCACAAAACCCACTGTCAGCCTATCCTGCAAAAAATAAAGAATAGAATTTCTTCTTGGAAAAATAGGCTTCTATCAAAAGCAGGACGACTCGAACTCATCCGTTCTGTATTGCACTCCTACTCTATATATTGGTGTAATGCATTTCTTCTGCCTGCTGGACTTCTCCAACTATATTGAACGGTTATTAATGAACTTCTTCTAGAATGACACAAATGATAAGGCAATGCATATGGTAAATTGGGATAGCATTTGCAAATCGAAAGATGAAGGGGGGCTAAACTTGAGAAATACTAGAGATTGGAATCAAGCATGCATAGTACAACAATTGTGGGATCTTTTGCAAAACAAATGTTCCTTATGGTCACAATGGGTTTCTGCTAGGTATCTTTCAAAGGAATCAATCTGGAAAATTTCAACAAGAACATACCACTCTGCAACTTGGAAAGGAATTTTAAAGGCAAGGAATTGGCTAATCAAACACATTTCGTATGCAATCTCTTTTGGAACTAGTACTAATATGTGGTATGATCCTTGGGTGAATGGGAAGAGTATATTTCAATTATATGGCGACAGAATACGAAAAGATCTTGGGGCTCCCAAAGATTGGAAGGTTTCCGAGTTAATTGCTAACGGTACCTGGTGTCTCCTTAATCTTATTTCTCCCGAAATGTTATCACTTTGGCCGACTATCATAGCTATTCCAATCAGGAACAACTCTTCAGATATACTTATTTGGCCTCATGACAATGGCAAATTTAGTGCCACATCCGCATGGAATCAAATTAGGCAAAGAAATAACAAGTGGGCCCCAAGCAGTTGGACATGGGATCGATTGGGATCACAAAGACACTCCTTATGTACATGGCAGGCCCTTCTCAATAAACTACCTACAATAGACAATATGAAAAGAAGAGGTATCTATCATGTTAACCGATGCTCCCTTTGTTTGCAACAAGAAGAAACTGTTGACCACCTCTATTTTGCTTGTGATTATACAAAATGGATATGGAAGGAGATTCTCCAGCGATTTGAACTCAATAGACTGCCGCAACCAAACTTGCACCAAGAACTAGGCGACCTTATGCAATGGTTCTCAAGAAAAGGGCCTCTTACACAACTGGCAAAGGTTACTTTCAGATGCGCTATTTGGTGGATGTGGAAGGAGAGATGTAATAGAATCTTTGAATGTCAACACACAAACAATGCTCAGCTCTTGAAAGAGATTATTAGAGACTCAAGATCCTATATGGAGCATGATCTCAAAACCGAGCACTTCACCCGAAGAGAAAAAGATATTTTTATCAAATTTAATTTTACTATTAGCTAAAGATCTTGGGAATGATGCCAAATAATGTACCCATAGGTAGTTATAGTCTACAGCATGTGTAGTCATAACTATCGCATTCGCACTCTATGAGTTACTTGGCTTTGTCTATGACTTGTATAGATAAAGCTATTTGTAAAAACTTTACACATAATCAATTTACTTTTACTTATCAAAAAAAAAAAAGAAATTAAATTGACAGCCATTCTTTTTGTCCTCTACCTTAAGATGGATGAATTGATCAGTAGAAATAAACCAAGCATTAATAGAGTTAGGATATCATAAGACCCATATTCTACCAAAAGTTTCATTTGAGTCATTGGTAAACAGTTCTGCGTCCGGCCATATTAAATTCTTTTGAGCTTGAACGCATGATTGTTTAATTTTCGTTTCCACTAGAATAACAATATCACATGCGGCAGACTTGATTATTCTATTGAGCTCCCGATATTTCTCAGTCTTATTAAGTCCACGAACATTCCAGCATGTTATCTTCATCAGTAATAAACAAATGAAAAAGATGGTAAGGTATTCATCGTACAACTTTGGATGGACTATACCATCCTTTTTCTTATCCTTTGGTTTTGTATTTTCCTCCCGCACAATATCCTTACCTTTTATGGCTTTATTCCTATATTTATCAACTTCATCTACAGCTTGCAGATGTTTAAACTTTAAAATACCTTGAATCATGTGGTCTTGATTGGCAAGGTTTGTTGAAGCATGATAAGATTGTTGCGGCATAATATCCTAGTTAGTACTTGTTGGAGCAGCCTGGCTAGAGAGGTTCATTGGGGCATGAGTTTGTTGAGACAGAATATCCTTGTTGGTGATGTTTGTTGCGGCCTGAGTTTGTTGAGGAAGAATATCCTTGCTGGCGAGATTTGTTTCGGCCTGAGTTCGTTGAGCTATTGTGTACAGATCCGAAGATATTGGAAGAGATGAATTTTCTGACTTATGCTTCTCCTGACCACTAGTACCATGGGAAACTTATGTTATGGAAGGCTCAGACATTATAGGAAGAGGTAAAGTTTTAGATTTGTCCTTCTGTCCGTAGTGTTGTCCTTACGAGTCGGAATGCTCAATAGTCTTCGCCACCATCGATGCTACTGCCATTAGAGAAGACTCGATTTGTTGCTGAGGTGCTTGAAGTGGTCGATAGACCTTTGTGGTCGGTTTTGGAGTTTGCTAACAAGCTTCATTTGCATGACCAAAAGATAAGCAATGCTGACATCGTTGTGGCTTCCAGGAATATGAGACATGTACTTTCCGAGTGTTCCCGTCAAGATCACGATAGAAAACCTCATTAGGAAGATCTTCGTCATAAGAAACCAGTACACATGCTCGTGCAAATGCTAATCTCGTTTGAGTTGCTGTTGCTTTGTCAATGTAGAGTGGCTGTCCTAGAGTGCTGCATTGTTAGGATCGAGAGCACTAAGAGGGGGGGGGGGGGTGAATTAGTGCAACGGAAATCTTTCAGCGATTAAAAATGAAAGCTGCGTTCGTTTGATAAAAACTATTTTGATACAAAAGCCGATTCTAAGAATACTTATGATTAAGTGCAGTTTATGTCTAAACACAGTTTGCGTCTAAGCGCAATTTACGCAGTTTGCAGTTTGCGTCTAAATGCAGATTGCGTCAAAGCGCAGTTTGCATCTAAGCACAGTTTGCGTCTAAGCTCAGATTGCGTTTAAGCGCAGTTTGCGTCTAAGCGCAGTTTACGTCTAAACTCAGATTGCGTCTAAGCGCAGTTTGCGTCTAAGCGCAGTTTGCGTCTAAGCGCAGATTGCGTTTAAGCGCAGTTTGCGTCTAAGCGCAGTTTACGTCTAAAATCAGATTGCGTCTAAGCGTAGTGCAGTTTGCGTCTAAATGCAGTTTTACATCTAAACGTAGTTTTACGTCTAAACACAGTTTGCGTCTAAACGTAGTTTTACGTCTAAACGTAGTTTTACGTCTAAACGCAGTTTGCGTCTAAACGCAGTTTTACGTCTAAACGTAGTTTTACGTTTAAAAGTAGTTTACGTCTAAAACATAGTTTTACGTCTAAACACAATTTTAAAGGGATCTGAACTTAGAAACTTCGTTCGTAAAAGTGCAGAAGACAGTTTTGCAGAATCAAAACGTAAACGTAAACTGTAATGTATGAAAACACCGATTTACATCTGAATGCAGATTCGGAAAGATCAGCACTTAGAAACTTGTAAAGGTGCAGAGAGCAGTAGCTATGTAGGAGGTTTACAGTAATGATAAAGTGCTCAAAATAAATGCAAACCAGAGATTTAGAGTGGTTCGGTCAGTCTTGACCTACTCCACTTTTGGCTTCCTCCACCGACGAGGTCACCGACGTCAACTAGAAGCCTTCCTTCAATAGGCGAAGGCCAACTACCCTCTTACAGATTCACTCCTTTTGACGGGCTTATGAGACAACCCTTACAGTAGTTTTCTCTCCTCTCTTTACAACTCAAACTTGAAGAATAGAAAGAGGAGAACTAGCAGTTTTGAGCTCTAAGAAACACAGAAAGATAGCAAGATTTCGAGTGTGTGTTCTGTGCTTTCAGTGCTGAATGGGTGGGGTATTTATAGGCCCCAACCCAGTTCAAATTTGGAGCTCAAAACGATCAAATCCTGGAATTCCGGGATCAGGCGGTTGCACCTCCTGACTGGAGAGGTTGCACCGCCTGGCAGAGCTCGAAGACTGAGCCTAGGCGGTGCCACCTCTTGACTAAGGCGGTTGCACCTCTCTGCCAGAGCTCGAAGACCGAGCTCAGGCGGTGCCACCTCTCTGTCAGGGAGGTTGCACCGCCCAGTCTAGCTCGAAGACTGAGCTCAGGCGGTGCCACCTCCTGGCTGGGGCGGTGCCACCTCCTGGCTGGGGCGGTGCCACCTCTTTCACTATTTTAGCTCACTTGGTTTGGCTCCAAACTTGGCCCAAACCAGTCCGAACTTGGGCCTAATTGGCCCCTACTTGGGTTATAGGATTAACACCTAATCCTAACCCTAATTAATGTGCTAACTATGATTTTAAAGACATTTTCTAAGCTATTACAAAGTCCGCAAGTCAAGACTTCTTCTGGCGAGCTTCCGGCAAACTTCCGGCGGTCTTCCGATGAACTCTCGGAAACCATTCTGCGGACTCCCGGCAAGCTCCTAGACTTCACGATTTGTTCTTAGCGAGTTCCAACGAGCTTCTTCGGCAAGCTCTGATCTTTCTCGGCGAGCTCCGCGAACTCCCAACGAACCTTCCGGCGAGCTTCCGAAAAACCCTTCGGCAAGCTCCCAACTCATTCTCGGCTAGTTCCGGTAGCATTCCCGACGAACCTTCGGACTTCCGTCGAACTCTCGAACTCGCAACAAATCCTTCGCGCTTGACTCCGACACTTTGTTTTGCTTTATGTCTTCATCGTTATCATAGTTAATCCTGCACAATTAAAACAAAACTTCGATCGAGACAATTAATCCTAAGCAATTAACCAAGTTGTCCGGCATGTCATTTGTCCCTTGACGCTTCGTCTGATTCTTCGGCGCATCGTCCTCTCCTGCGGCCTATTGCCCAATCGACCAGTTGACTCCGTAACTCCGATATCCTTGGCACAATAACCGCTCTTCTTGGCCCGATGCCCGAGTCCACTGTCCGAAGCCTTCTGTCGATACGTCGACCGATCTACCGGCCCGACGTCCAATCTTCTGACATGTTCCTCCGGCACAACATGATTTTCCTGCTTTAATTGTCTCATCCTGATCAAAGCATCCTGCGTCACTCAAAACGCATATTAAATCATAAACATATATAAAGTAGTTTCATTATCAAAATACGAGATTCAATAATCTCCCCCTTTTTGATGATGACAACTACTTGATGACGAAGTTAAACTTAACTCCCGGAGTTTAAACAAACTCCCCCTATCAATATACCATATTGATAGAAACTCTTGGATTCAACAATCCAAGCAACATGTTATCATAAACTTATGCATAACATGTCATGTCATCAACATACTTTGCTGTCATGTCATCAAATACTTCTCCCCCTTTGTCATCAACAAAAAGGAGAAGTACCACAATCAAGTGTTTGTGATATTGGTTCAACTCATTGCATGAAAAACTTTATATCAAGTTTTATCATCATGCAATTTTGCTAAAAAATATAGCAAGTTTTATAGCATACAAGATAGCACTTGGTATGGAAATTAGAGATGTTCAAGATAGCAAGTTCTACATCATGAAGCTAGCAAATTAGAGATGTTCAAGAAGGCAACTCTTGCTTCTTGAAATATGAAAATTTTGTCCACTTTGCTAGATGCGCAAGTTAGCATGTTTTGCTTCTTGAGATAGGCAAGATAGCACCTTTGTTCTTTTTGTTTCTTAAGATGTTCATGATAGCAATTTCTTCTCTTTTGAGAAGTGAAAATTTGCTTTCTTCTTGAATTGTGCATGCAAGTTATCTCCTCCTTAGTCATTGTCAAAAAGAAGGGAAAACCCTTTCTGTCAATTTCTAAATCATGACAAAGGTGAGTAATCATTCTTATTTCAAAATTCCATAATTGAGATAAACCTTGAATTCAAATCAAGGCAATTTTAATCAAGGTTCATATCATATGCAATACATTACGTAGAAAGCATAAGTATCGCATGCATCATTTTAGCAACAAATCGTAGCATTTCATCACATGGCAAGATATCATCAAGTAGAATTACGATGCAAGTTCTTGATATTTTAACATGATGAAAATTCAAATATGGCACTTATAGTATCAATTCATATATTTCTCCCCCTTTATCATCAACAAAAGGAGAAGTAGCTCTAGCTATTTTAAAATATATGCAAGTTTTTATAACATGAAGCTATATTTTCATCACAACATATAAGCACAAAAGCATAGCAAGATTCTTAGGTTCAATCATGGCAATTCAACACTTGCTTCATGTGCAAGATTGCACTTGCTTTTCTTTGCATGTTCTAACTAGCAAAAGCTTTCTCCCCTTTGTTTTTGTCGAAAAGAAGGGAGAAATCAATGGCAAAAAATTTTTAATTATTATACAGGCCATATTACAAAATCTTGTCATGATATCAAGAAAGTTCAAGAAGGACATGATCCATTCAACAAATCCTTTTAATAGGGCAAAGGAATTATATAACCAAGAATCATGATTAAAATATTTCAATATCATAGATCAAGTCATGATTCGTGATTCATCATAAATTAAATTAATTTTCAGTCATCACATAAGGCATTTACAGAATTTTTGAAACATAGAAGAATGATTAATTTAAGCATGTAATGTTTCAATCAAAATCAAGTCATGAATACCAATACTTTCATATTGTGAGTATCAATTCATGAATACCAAAAGATATTATTTGTGATTTTAATTTTACAAGATCATGATTATGATTTAGACATAACTTATTCAAATCAAATCGCCAACTTGAAACTCATAATCAAGTCATTAAAATTAATTTTGAAATTCACAAAATATCATGAAATCAAAAGACAAGTTGCATTTCATTTGAAGAACTCCTTTTTGATAAATGTAGGGAGCATAATGAACGATCTTGATTTATAAAGAGCTTCATGTTATAATTATCAAGATCATGATTTTAATAATTATTCTCTTTAGCAAAGAATCACAAAAGCACTTTATTTTTGCATAAGAAATCTCATTGTATTATGATTTATAAATTCTTTTTCTGCACATGAATCATAGGAGATATGTATGTGAAACAAATCTTTGCAAGCAAAGACACTATCATTCATATTTCAAGATGGAATTTATAAGCAGGAATCATTTCATCAAATCCATTTTAGAAAAATATTTTTCATAAGTGTATGAGAAAATCCGATTGTTAGGATACCAATTGTTAAGTGAATCCGAAAATGAAATTAGTACTTTCATGCATTCGGATAAGATTTTGCTATAGATTTTCAAGTTCAATTATGAAGATAAAACATGCTCATGATCATAAAAATTTATGTATCCAAAACATATAATTTCCAACATGTTATAGTGTAAAATCATCATGGCAATTAAGTGTTTTGAACATTGAATCAAGAATGTCCGAAAAATAATCTTAACACGTTCATGCATTCGAGCACATTTTTGCCATAGTTTTTCAAATATACTCATGAGAATAACACATGTTTATCATCGGCTTAAAATCTCATGCATAAAATTGTTAATCAAAATATTTAATTTCATCATTATGCATTTCTTCAAATCAAACATGATCTTTAATCAAAATCGAGAAATAACAATGGAAATCAACGTAATACACATTATTACTTCTTAACCATGATTTCATATTTTCAATCAAGATCATTTTATTTGTTTATCATAAAATATGCAATATTATCTTTTTCGAAATTACTTAGTATGATCATAATATTTTTTTTTAACATGTAATTTTTAAGAAAATTAATTCTAAACTAAAAGAGAAAAATACATCATGAAAGCATCAAGTAATTTCAAAATAAATTAGGGGGATTTCGATTACCTCATCATTGTAGGCTGTTAAGGTGTAGTTTGCCGCCTTGCTTTTGTTGACTTTCTCTTCTTCGGAGGAGCTCGATTCATCCCAATTTTTGTTCTTCTTCTTGCGTTTAAAGCAAGTAGTTCGATTCTTTTTGCTTTTTAATTTTCGTTTCATTTGTAGTTTAAGTTTACCATCACTTGAGCTTATGCTCGAGTGGTCTTCAAATGTTCTATGTCCCAAATCCTTCCTGTTCTTTGGAAGGTTGTTTTGTTCAACATGTTCATCATGTGCATTGTGCACCATTTCATATGTCATCAATGAACCAATTAGTTCTTCAAGTGGTAAGTTGTTTAGATTTTTAGCTTCTTGTATTGCAGTTACTTTTGAATCCCACTTCTTAGAAAGAGAACGCAAAATCTTGTTTACGAGTTCAAAGTCCGAAAAACATTTTCCAAGAGCTCTTAAACTATTGACGACATCCGTGAAACGGGTGTACATGTCGCCTATAGTCTCGCTTGGTTGCATTCGAAAAAGCTCGAAATCATGCAATAAAAGGTTAACTTTCGAGTCTTTGACACTACTAGTTCCCTCATGCGTGATTTCAAGTGTTCGCCAAATGTCAAAAGCTGTTTCGCACGTAGAAATCCGATTGAACTCATTTTTGTCCAAAGCGCAAAATAAGGCATTCATAGCCTTTGCGTTTAAAGAGAAATACTTCTTCTCCAAATCCGACCATTCGTTCATCGGTTTAGAGGGAAGTTGAAAACCGTTTTCAATGATATTCCATAAATCCAGATTTACAGAAATCAAAAAACTCTCATTCAAGTTTTCCAATAAGTGTAGTCCAATCCGTTAAAGAACGGTGGACGAAAGACCGAAAAGCCCTCTTGAAGAGCCATTTCTCTCGGGTGTAAATCCGAAATGAGAAATACCCCGCTCTGATACCAATTGTTAGGATCGAGAGCACTAAGAGGGGGGGGGTGAATTAGTGCAGCGGAAATCTTTCAGCGATTAAAAATGAAAGCTGCGTTCGTTTGATAAAAACTATTTTGATGCAAAAGCCGATTCTAAGAATACTTATGATTAAGTGCAGTTTATGTCTAAACACAGTTTGCGTCTAAGCGCAATTTACGCAGTTTGCAGTTTGCGTCTAAATGCAGATTGCGTCTAAGCGCAGTTTGCATCTAAGCGCAGTTTGCGTCTAAGCTCAGATTGCGTTTAAGCGCAGTTTGCGTCTAAGCGCAGTTTACGTCTAAACTCAGATTGCGTCTAAGCGCAGTTTACGTCTAAACTCAGATTGCGTCTAAGCGCAGTTTGCGTCTAAGCGCAGTTTGCGTCTAAGCGTAGTTTACGTCTAAAATCAGATTGCATCTAAGCGCAGTGTAGTTTGCGTCTAAACGCAGTTTTACGTCTAAATGCAGTTTTACGTCTAAACGTAGTTTTATGTCTAAACGCAGTTTACGTCTAAACGTAGTTTTACGTCTAAACGCAGTTTGCGTCTAAACGCAGTTTTACGTCTAAACGTAGTTTTACGTTTAAAAGTAGTTTACGTCTAAAACACAGTTTTACGTCTAAACACAATTTTAAAGGGATCTGAACTTAGAAACTTCGTTTGTAAAAGCGCAGAAGATAGTTTTGCAGAATCAAAACGTAAACGTAAACTGTAATGTATGAAAACACCGATTTACATCTGAATGCAGATTCGGAAAGATCAGCACTTACAAACTTGTAAAGGCGCAGAGAGCAGTAGCTATGTAGGAGGTTTGCAGTAATGATAAAGTGCTCAATATAAATGCAAACCAGAGATTTAGAGTGGTTCGGTCAGTCTTGACCTACTCCACTTTTGGCTTCCTCCACCGACGAGGTCACCGACGTCAACTAGAAGCCTTCCTTCAATAGGCGAAGGCCAACTACCCTCTTACAGATTCATCCTTTTGACGGGCTTAGGAGACAACCCTTACAGAAGTTTTCTCTCCTCTCTTTACAACTCAAACTTGAAGAATAGAAAGAGGAGAACTAGCAGTTTTGAGCTCTAAGAAACACAGAAAGATAGCAAGATTTCGAGTGTGTGTTCTGTGCTTTCAGTGCTGAATGGGTGGGGTATTTATAGGCCCCAACCCAATTCAAATTTGGAGCTCAAAATGATCAAATCCTGGAATTCCGGGATCAGGCGGTTGCACCTCCGGACTGGAGAGGTTGCACCGCCTGGCAGAGCTCGAAGACTGAGCCCAGGCGGTGCCACCTCTTGACTGAGGCGGTTGCACCTCTCTGCCAGAGCTCGAAGACCGAGCTCAGGTGGTGCCACCTCTCTGTTAAGGAGGTTGCACCGCCCAGTCTAGCTCGAAGACTGAGCTCAGGCGGTGCCACCTCCTGGCTGGGGCGGTGCCACCTCTTTCACTATTTAAGCTCACTTGGTTTGGCTCCAAACTTGGCCCAAATCAGTCCGAACTTGGGCCTAATTGGCCCCTACTTGGGTTATAGGATTAACACTTAATCCTAACCCTAATTAATGTGCTAACTATGATTTTAAAGATATTTTCTAAGCTATTACAAAGTCCGCAAGTCAAGACTTCTTCTGGCGAGCTTCTGGCAAACTTCCGGCGGTCTTCCGATGAACTCTCGGAAACCATTCTGCGGACTCCCGGCAAGCTCCTAGACTTCACGATTTGTTCTTAACGAGTTCCAACGAGCTTCTTCGGCAAGCTCCGATCTTTCTCGGCGAGCTCCGCGAACTCCCAACGAACCTTCCGGCGAGCTTCCGAAAAACCCTTCGGCAAGCTCCCAACTCATTCTCGGCTAGTTCCGGTAGCATTCCCGACGAACCTTCGGACTTCCGTCGAACTCTTGAACTCGCAACAAATCCTTCGCGCTTGACTCCGACACTTTGTTTTGCTTTAAGTCTTCATCGTTATCATAGTTAATCCTGCATACTTAAAACAAAAATTCGATCGAGACAATTAATCCTAAGCAATTAACCAAGTTGTCCGGCATGTCATTGGTCCCTCGACGCTTCGTCTGATTCTTCGGCGCATCGTCCTCTCCTGCGGCCTATTGCCCAATCGGCCAGTTGACTCCGCAACTCCGATATCCTTGGCACAATAACCGCTCTTCTTGGCCCGATGCCCGAGTCCACTGCCCGAAGCCTTCTGTCGATACGTCGACCGATCTACCGGCCCGACGTCCAATCTTCTGACATGTTCCTCCGGCACAACATGATTTTCCTGCTTTAATTGTCTCATCCTGATCAAAGCATCCTGCATCACTCAAAATGCATATTAAATCATAAACATATATCAAGTAGTTTCATTATCAAAATACGAGATTCAACATGCATAACTTTGTAATAAAACGTCGACTCCAAAGATGTAGAGGAAGACCTTGAAAGGATACCCATAATGGAATAGATTGTAGGCTATCTAACTCCAAACAGACATCAGGAGACCAGCGTCATAGAATCATTGGATGGTCGCGAATAGTCCAGAATCCTTCGAGGACCCGTTGCAAATCTTCTTCAGAGTATAGCTTGCAAACAAAGAATATGTTCTCCAGCATATGAAGATCAAATGACGATATTCCCCATCGAGTTTTGATAAATGAGGATAGTGGGAAATAAGATGTTTTGAGACCTACCACATAGCCAACAATCGCCATAGACCATGTCTCAATAAGCTCTGCTGAATTAGTAGTCTCGTATACAGCAATCTTCTTATCAGCCTGAACTTCTGGAGTAAAGAATTCCATGCTTAGATCTGGACTTCCAACCGGAGCCTTGAAGAGGCTAGTCCAAGGCCGAGGGTCACTAGAAATGAGAGCAGGCTACCGCGATCTAGAGCGTGACCTACTTCGATGCTGCTTCGTCGAAGAAGTTTGTCTCTGGAGAGGATATGGTGGAGGAGCAAATTGAGGGGTAATGGTAGGGAGTCTTGCCATCGTATCAACCCTCCCGCCACCGTCGCCAGCCCTAGGGGCCGTCGCTGCCATGTTTGATCCCTCTTTTGGTCGCCGCTACAGAATCGTCGCCATAGGGAAAAGCCACCACCGTAGTATATCAGATCGCCGCTACAGTACCGTCACCCTAGTGAGATCTGGTCGCTGCTATAGTATCGTCGCCCTTGGGGAGAAGCCGACGCTACAAGAGATCCGATCACCACTACAGTAAGGGAGATTAGAACGCTGCTACAGTACCATTGCCCATGGGAGAAAGCCAACGCTGCAAGAGTCAGATCGCCCTAGGGAGATCTCGTCGCCTCTACAGTGTCGTCGCCGCTACAATACCGTCGCCCTAGATCTGGTTGCTGCTACAGTGTCATCGTCGCCGCTATAGTACCGTCGCCCTAGGGAGATCTAATCGCCGCTACAATGTCGTCGCCCATCGCCCGTGGGAGAAAGCCGACGGTGTAGGAGTCAGATCGCCCTAGGAAGATCTGGTCGCCGCTACAGTGTCGTCGTCACTACAGTACCGTCGCCCTAGATCTGGTCGCCGCTACAGTACCGTTGCCCTCAAGGATTTTGCAAGGCATATAAGATGCAATATAAAAGAATACTTAGATATCTTAAAGGAACCATAAATCTAGGATTATGGTATCCAAAATTTGAGAACTTTGAGCTTATTTCTTATGCTGATGCGGATTTTGATGGATGTAGATTAGATAGAAAAAACATATCTGAAACATGTAAATTTTTAGGACATAAACTTGTTTCTTGGTCTTCCAAGAAACAAAACTCGGTTGTATTATCTACAACCGAAGCTGAGTACATTACAGCTAGTGCATGTTGTGCACAAGTTATGTGGATGAAAAACACTTTAGAGGATTACAAGATTCATCTTAAAAATATTCCCATAAAATATGATAACACAAGTGCAATATGTTTAACAAAAAATCCTATTCAACACTCTAGAACAAAACATATTGATATTAGGCATCACTTTATACTCTCATGTTATTAATCATGATGTAATCTTAGAGTTTATTGATACAAAACATCAATTAGTCGATATATTTACAAAACCTTTTTTTTTATAAGTAAAAGTAAATTAATTTTGTGTTGAGACACAAAGTCTTGGTTGGTGCAATGAGTGGATATTGGAATTCCAATTATCAACGGATCCGATGATATAGGAAGAGATGAAGTTCCTGACATATGTTTTTCCTGTTCACGAGTACCATGGGAAACTTCTATTGTGGAAAGCTTCGATGTAATAGGAAGAGATAAAATTCTGGATTTGTCCTTCTGTCCGTAGTGCTGTCCTTGCGTGTCGGAAAGCTCAATAGTCTTCGCCACCACCGGTGCTACTGCCACTGGAGGAGACTCGCCTTGTTGCTGAGGCACTTGGCATGGCCGATAGACCTTTGTGATCGGTTTCGGAGTTTGTTGACAAGCTCCATTTAAATGGCCAAAAGATAAGCAACTATGACATCGTTGTGGCTTCCAGGAATATGAGACATATACTTTCCGGGTGTTCCCATCAAGATCGCGATAAAAAATCTCATTAGGAAGATCTTCATCGGAAGAAACCAGTACACATGCTCATGCAAATGCTAATCTCGTCTGAGCTGCTATTACTTTGTCGATGTAGAGTGGTTGTCCCAAAGTGCTGCATAACTTTGCAATAAATCGTCGACTCTAAAGATGTAGAGGAAGACCTTGAAAGGATACTCATAATGGAATAGACTATAGGCTGTCTAACTCTAGATGGACATCAGGAGACCAGCGTCGTAGAATCATTGGATGGTCAGGAATAGTCCAGAACCCTTCTAGGATCCGTTGCAAATCTTCTTTAGAGTATAGTTTGCAAACAAAAAAACCATTCTCCAGCATATGGAGGTCAAATGCTGATATTCCCCATCGAGTTTTGATAAACGAGGATAGTGGAAAATATGATGTTTTGAGACCTACCACATAGCCAACAATCGTCATAGACCATGTCTCAATTAGCTCTGCAGAATCAGCTGTCTCGTATACAGCAATCTTCTTGTCGGCCTGAACTTCTGGAGTAAAGAATTCCAGGCTAAGATCCGGACTTCCAACCAGAGCCTTGAAGAGGCTAGTCCAAGGCTGAGGGTCACTGGAAATGAGGGCTGGATGCCGCGATCTAGAGCGCAACCTGCTTCGATGCTGCTTCATCGAAGGAGCATTTCTCTGGAGAGAATATAGCGGAGGAGCGACTACCCCAGGGACCATTGCTGCTATGTTTGATCCCTCCTTTGGTCGTCGCTACAGTATTGTTGCCATAGGGAGTGTTAGAACCCTTGCAGATTCTAAACTTGGGGTTGATCTCTTTAGGGGATCGACCTCCTTAGAACTCTATAGGGGTTCCTCCCTCCAAGTTACTGCCCAAAGGCTGCAGAAAAAATTCATCTATTGCTTATCAAAAGAGAAGGAATACATGGCTATTTATAGGGCTTCTAAACCCTAACTCCTAATAGGACTCTTACTTAAGACTCTTACTTCTAACCAACTCCTAATAAGACTCCTACTCAAGACTCCTATTCCCTTACAACTCCTATTTCTTCTCTAAGAAAAAACCTCCTACATGAATGCCCCTCTCAATTAGGACTCTCCTAGTTAGAGTCCTAACATAATGTCCCTCTCAATTAGGACTCTCCTAGCTAGAGTCCTAATATTTTTACATGAATGTCCCTCTCAATTAAGACTCTCCAAGCTAGAGTCCTAACAGACCCTCTTCAAATCAGCCTTGTCCTCGAGGCTGATGATTCGTGAATTCTGGGAATTTGATCTTCAAGTCGTCATAGTTCTCCCAAGTGGCATCTTCTATTGGTAGGTTCGCCTACTGTATTAGCACTTCATTAGTGGGTCATCGTCGTCGAGTCACGATCCGTCGATCAATAATGGCACTTGGCTGGGTCTGGAGTTCTCTTTGGGTAGTCATATTTGGTGGGTGGCTTTGGGCTGTCTCCAAGCACCTGTTTAAAACTTTCGGTTGGCTGTTGGTTTGTGGGTGATATGTCATACTCCTTTTCAATTTAGTACCCTACATATGGAATAACTTTGTCCAAAATATGCTCTTGAAGATGCAAGTAGAATTTGTCACAAGCACAATGCGTCCCTTATAGTGTAATTCTTTTGAGCCCCAATTGTAATGAGCCATGAGGCTTGGTGCTTCCTCCCATTTTTTTATAATCTTACTAGTATCTGAATCTTCCTGCCATTCCATCTTAATATCCTCAAGAAAGTCGCTGGTCGAAAGTGAAACGGCCGAAACTTCAACTTGCTCGGGTAGCTGCGAAAGTGCATCTACAAGAACTTTCTCTTTTCCCTTTTTGTAAGTTATTTCAAAATCAAATCCAAGAAGTTTTGTTACCCATTTTTGCTACTCAGGGGATGGTATCTTTCACTCCAAAAAGTACTTGAGGCTTTTATGGTCGGTTTTATTTTGAAATCATCGACCAATCAAGTAGGGTCTCCACCTCGTTGCTGCGCGCACAATGGCGAGCATCTCCTTATCATATGTTGACTTATTTTGATGGGAGGGAGATAATGTCTTGCTAGTGTATGCAAGTTGTCGACCATCTTGCATGAGAATGGCTCCAATTCTGACTCTATATGCGTCGGCCTCAATAATGAAGGGTCGGTTAAAATCTGGTAGTGTTAGCACTGGCGTCGTCGTCATGGCTGCCTTAAGTTTGTCGAAGGCAGCGGAGGCTCTGTTCGACTATTGGAAGACATCTTTTTTCAGTAAGGAAGTAAGTGGTGCACTAATCTCGCCATAGTTTTTCACGAACTTGCAGTAGTAGCCTGTTAAACCCAGAAAGCCATGTAGCAATTTTGCGTTCCTCGGGTTAGGCCAGTTTTGCATTGCTTCAATTATGAAGGGGTCCACTGTCACACGTTCCTCTGATATGATATGCCCAAGATATTCCACCTTCTATTGAAGAAAACAAAAATTCGTAATGGTTATTGTGTGTTCAAAAGGTGATTTTCGGTATGTCTTCCTCGCACACTCATATTTGATGATACCCGGATCAAAGGTCCAGCTTTGTAAAGATTTGTGCTCCCTTTCATCTAGTAATTCATCTGCTATTGGAATAAGGTATTTGTCACCGATGGTTATGCCATTGAGAGCTCGGTAATCAACGCATATTCGCCATGTTCCGTCTTTCTTGCGTACAAGTATGTTAGGACTCTAGCTTGGAGAGTCCTAATTGAGAGGGACATTCATGTAAAACTGTTAGGACTAGCTAGAAGAGTCCTAATTGAGAGGGACATTCTGTTAGGACTCTAGCTAGGAGAGTTCTAATTGAAAGGGGCATTCATGTAGGAGGTTGTTTCTTAGAGAAGAATTAGGAGTTGTGTTAGGACTCTAGCTAGGAGAGTCCTAATTAAGAGGGACATTCATGTAAAACTGTTAGGACTCTAGCTAGGAGAGTCCTAATTGAGAGGGACATTCTGTTAGGACTCTAGCTAGGAGAGTCCTAATTGAGAGGGGCATTCATGTAGGAGGTGTTTTCTTAGAGAAGAATTAGGAGTTGTAAGGGAATAGGAGTCTTGACTAGGAGTCCTATTAGGAGTTGGTTAGAAGTAAGAGTCTTAAGTAGGAGTCCTATTAGGAGTTAGGGTTTAAAAGCCCTATAAATAGCCATGTATTCCTTCTTTTTTCATAAGCAATAGATGAATCTTTTCTGCAGCCTTTGAGCAGCAACTTGGAGGGAGGAACCCCTATAGAGTTCCAAGGAGGCCGATCCCCTAAAGAGATCAACCCTAAGTTTAGAATCTGCAAGGGTTCTAACACCTGATATCAGAGCAGCGTTCTTGGCGTCTAGCTGCCCTTCCACAGCCATCCATCAACCCTCTACAACCATCCAAAGCAATTTCCACAATTGCTTAAAAGATCATCACCGAATTCCGCCATCATCTCCACCACCGCGGATCATCCATTGATCTCCCCGTGAATTGCAACAGGTTCTGGTTTCCTACCTTACTGCTGCTGTAATTTAGTTATCCTCATTCGAAAATTAAAAAAAAAAAAATATCGTTCTTATATTGCTGCATAAACTTTTCGTCACAAAGTTTTTATCTCTACGACGAAAGATACATTACAGAATTCCAGCCGCATAGCACCATCTGTTTGATCTTGCTACTGTGCTTTTTCTATCCAAATTTTACGAAATTTTTATGACATCTTTGACACTTCCTAACAGTAGATTTCCCTTTAGTTTTATCAAAAAATTCTCAATATAAACTACTGATCTTTTATGTCCAATCTGCTGCACTTGAATTGCAGAATTCAAGCCGCATAGCACCATCTATTTGATCTTGCTACTGTGATTTTCTATCCAAATTTCTACAAAATTTTTATGACATCTTTGACACTTCCTAACAGTAGATTTCTCTTTGGTTTCATCGAAAAATTCTCAATATAAACTACTGATCTTTTATGTCCAATCTGCTGCACTTGAAAATCTATGCTGCAGAAAATTTCAGCTGCATATCAATGTCTTAACCCATCTATTTGCAATCTTTTTTGAATGAAATTTCTTATACACTTCATATATCATCTTGGCTTCCATCTAAGATTGATCTATTAAGAAATTCATCTCTAAAAATGATTTTATGTTGCTGTAAATTTTCATCGTAATCCGCTGAAATATTTCGACGATAATTCTGCAATTGCAACTTGCACCAATTTCCTTGCTGTTATACTGCCGAAATTTTCTTGATTAAATTAGATATCCTTGCTGTCATATAAACTGTGATTTTGCTATCAATTCCCTCCTCAATTCTCTCAAGTTTTTGGTGGAAATTACGTCAAGAAACCGTTGTTTCTTCGACGACAATTCTACTCTTACAAGACAGCACATACTTGCTGCAACTTCCATGGATTTCTGTCAAACCTTTGCTACCATCTACCACAAATCCAAAACTTTCATCCACAGCCCTAAAACTCTACCAAACCACACCCTCAAACTGCACCTAAAACAGCCACAAAACAAGCCTAAACCGCAGCCTACATCCACCAATCCACCAAGACTTTCGACCATCACTTCTCTAAACCTATACATGCCTTTAACCCAACAGCAAAAGAGAGATTTTAACATCATTAATTTGGGGCCATATACTATGGTATCTAAGGAGGCAATCAATGCTAAATTCGAAGCCTTGGAGGCGCGAATGGAGGATAAGATTCGGACGCTCTTTACGGAACTCAGATTGGGCCGACCACTAAGCCCGAAGAAATCATATCAAGGAGAGAGCTTTGCCCAATCACACCAAGCCCAAAGAGATGACTTCCAAGGGAGGGTAGGCTCTATGACTAACCCCAACTATCCATGCATGAGAGTGGACTTCCCTTAATGGGAAGAAGGAGACCCGATTGGTTGGATCTCGTGCGCGGAGCGATATTTTCGGTACCACAAAACCGCGGATGTATCTATGGTGAAAATTGCAGCTATACATCTTGAAGGGGATGCTATACAGTGGTTTGACTGGTTTGAACATACTTATGGAGTCCTTTCATGGCAACAATTTAAAGAAGGACTGCTGATCTGCTTCAAACCAATCGATTACGAGAATATTGATGGACAACTAGCAAAGATCCGACAAACTTCCACCATTCAGGAGTACCAAACTAGGTTTGAAAGGTTATCTAATCAAACTCATGATTGGTCTCAAAAATAGCTATTGAGGACCTTCATTGAGGGCTTGAAGCTGGAGATCCGAGGAGAAGTTAAAGCGCGACAACCGTATACGCTTATGGCAGCCATCTCTTTCGCACGACATCAAGAGGAGCAATTGAACCATGAAGCTCAGAGGACTAGGGTCACTCCTCAACCAGTAATATTGAAGCCCTTAGCCCCCCCTACTATTGACCAAGTCCCTATACCAAAGAGGTTAACAAGAGAAGAGCTTCGGGAGCGATATGCGAAGGGGTTATGTTGGCATTGTGATGAGCCGTGGAGCCGTGAGCATCGCTGTAGTAAAGGGAGACATCTTATGATTGAACCAATAGAAGAAGATGTCATTGAACATCCAGAAGAGAGTCTTGAACATGAAGAAGAAGATGCAGAAGAAGAGCCACAACCGACTGAAGTTACGGTACATACACTAGCCGGCTACTCAAACCCGCAAACGATGAAAGTTGGAGGCCTTCTCAAACAACAACAGATCACTGTTCTCATCGACACGGGCAGTTCTAATAACTTTCTAAATAGTAAGGTTACTATCTAGATGGCCTTACCTATTGAGAATTGTAGCAGGTTTGACGTTAAGATCGTCGACGGACGGATTTTGAATTATGATCGTAGGCGCCCGTAGGAGAAACTATTGCTGCAGGACCAAGAGATAATTGCAGATTTCTTCCTTCTCCCTCTTAATGATCATGAGGCCATGCTCATAATTAAATGGTTGACGACATTAGGTGATATTTCTTGGAATTTTATGCAACTAATTATGAAATTTTACAGTAAGAAGAAATAGGTGATACTGAACGGGAAACGTGAGGGCGACATAACGACGATTTGCACACAACAAATGAAGAAGGTTTTGCATAAAGCATGCAGCGGCCTTTTGGTACAACTTGAGCAGCAAACTAAGGGAGAGCCAATAGAATTTGAAGATCCAAACCTACTTCCTTTGCTTGCTGAATTTTCAGATTTATTTGATAAACCGCACAACCTATCTCTTACCAGTCGGCATGATCATTATATAATGATTCTTTCAGGCAAACCTCCAGCAAATACTCGGCTATATTAGTATCTATATCTCTAGAAGGATAAAATAGAAAGGATTATAAAAGAGATGCTCGAAACAGGAGTTATTCGGCCAAGTTGCAACCTCTACTCTTCACCGGTGCTACTTGTACGCAAGAAGGACGGAATATGGCGAATATGCATTGATTATCGAGCTCTCAATGGCATAACCATCAAGAACAAATACCTTATTCCAATAGCAAATGAATTTCTAGATGAAAGGGAGCACAAATCTTCGCAAAGCCGGACCTTCGATCCGGGTATTATCAAATACGAGTGTTTGAAGAAGTCATACCGAAAACCGCCTTTCGAACACATAATGGCCACTACGAATTTTTACTTTCTTCAACAAAAGGTGAAATATCTTGGGCATATCATATCAGAGGAAGGTGTTATGGTGGACCCCATCAAAATTGAAGTAATGCAAAACTGGCCTATCCCGAGGAACATAAAATTGCTACATAGCTTTTTGGGTTTAACAGGCTACTACCGTAAGTTCGTGAAAAACTATGGAAAGATCAGTGCACTACTTACTTCCTTACTGGAAAAAGATGTCTTCCAATGGTCGGACAGAGCCTCCACTACCTTCGACAAACTTAAGACAGCCATAACGACGATGCCGGCGCTAACACTACCAGATTTCAACCAACCCTTCGTTATTGAGGCTGACGCATCTGGAGTCAGAATTGTAGTCATTCTCATGCAAGATGGTCGACCACTCGTATACACTAGCAAGGCATTATCTCCCTCCCATCAAAATAAGTCAACATATGATAAGGAGATGCTCGCCATTGTGCGCGCAGCAACGAGGTGGAGACCCTACTAGATTGGTCGATGATTTCAAATTAAAACCGACCATAAAAGCCTCAAGTACTTTTTGGAGCGAAAGATATTATCACCTGAGCAGCAAAAATGGGTAACAAAACTTCTTGGATTTGATTATGAAATAACTTACAAAAGGTGGAAAGAGAATGTTGTTGCAGATGCGCTTTCGCAGCTACTTGAGCAAGCTGAATTTTCGGTCGTTTTACTTCCAACCAACTACTTCCTTGAGGATATTAAGATGGAATGGCAAGAAGATTCAGAGACCAGTAAGATAAAAAAAAAAATTAAAGGAAGCACCAAGCTCCGTGGCTCATTACAATCGGGACTCCAATGCTATAAGGGACGCATTATGCTTGTGACAAATTCTACTTGCATCTTCAAGAGCAGATTTTGGATAAAGTTATTCCATATGCAGGGTACTAAATTGAAAAGGAGTACGACATATCACCCACAAGCCAACAGCCAGACGGAAGTTTTAAATAGGTGCTTGGAGACAGCCCAAAGCCACCCACCAAATATGACTACCCAAAGAGAACTCCAGACCCAACCAAGTGCTATTATTGATCGACGGATTGTGACTCAACGATGACGATCTACTATTATCAGAAGATGTCACTTGGGAGAACTATGACAACTTGAAGATTAAATTCCCAGAATTCATGAATCGTCAGCCTCGAGGACAAGGCTGATTTGAAGAGGGCGAGTCTGTTAGGACTCTAGCTAGGAGAGTCCTAATTGAGAGGGACATTCTGTTAGGACTCTAGCTAGGAGAGTCCTAATTGAGAGGGGCATTCATGTAGGAGGTGTTTTCTTAGAGAAGAATTAGGAGTTGTAAGGGAATAGGAGTCTTGACTAGGAGTCCTATTAGGAGTTGGTTAGAAGTAAGAGTCTTAAGTAGGAGTCCTATTAGGAGTTAGGGTTTAGAAGCCCTATAAATAGCCATGTATTCCTTCTTTTTTCATAAGCAATAGATGAATCTTTTCTGCAGCCTTTGAGCAGCAACTTGGAGGGAGGAACCCCTATAGAGTTCCAAGGAGGCCGATCCCCTAAAGAGATCAACCCTAAGTTTAGAATCTGCAAGGGTTCTAACACCTGATATCAGAGCAGCGTTCTTGGCGTCTCGCTGCCCTTCCACAGCCATCCATCAACCCTCTACCACCATCCAAAGCAATTTCCACAATTGCTTAAAAGATCATCACCGAATTCCGCCATCATCTCCACCACCGCGGATCATCCATTGATCTCCCCGTGAATTGCAACAGGTTCTGGTTTCCTACCTTACTGCTGCTGCAATTTAGTTATCCTCATTCGAAAATTAAAAAAAAAAAAATATCGTTCTTATATTGCTGCATAAACTTTTCGTCACAAAGTTTTTATCTCTACGACGAAAGATACATTACAGAATTCTAGCCGCATAGCACCATCTGTTTGATCTTGCTACTGTGCTTTTTCTATCCAAATTTCTACGAAATTTTTATGACATCTTTGACACTTCCTAACAGTAGATTTTCCTTTAGTTTCATCAAAAAATTCTCAATATAAACTACTGATCTTTTATGTCCAATCTGCTGCACTTGAATTGCAGAATTCAAGCCGCATAGCACCATCTATTTGATCTTGCTACTGTGATTTTCTATCCAAATTTCTACAAAATTTTTATGACATCTTTGACACTTCCTAACAGTAGATTTCTCTTTGGTTTCATCGAAAAATTCTCAATATAAACTACTGATCTTTTATGTCCAATCTGCTGCACTTGAAAATCTATGCTGCAGAAAATTTCAGCTGCATATCATTGTCTTAACCCATCTATTTGCAATCTTTTTTGAATGAAATTTCTTATACACTTCATATATCATCTTGGCTTCCATCTAAGATTGATCTATTAAGAAATTCATCTCTAAAAATGATTTTATGTTGCTGTAAATTTTCATCGTAATCCGCTGAAATTTTTCGACGATAATTCTGCAATTGCAACTTGCACCAATTTCCTTGCTGTTATACTGCCGAAATTTTCTTGATTAAATTAGATATCCTTGCTGTCATATAAACTGTGATTTTACTATCAATTCCCTCCTCAATTCTCTCAAGTTTTTGGTGGAAATTACGTCGAGAAACCGTTGTTTCTTCGACGACAATTCTACTCTTACAAGACAGCACATACTTGCTGCAACTTCCATGGATTTCTGTCAAACCTTTGCTACCATCTACCACAAATCCAAAACTTTCATCTACAGCCCTAAAACTCTACCAAACCACACCCTCAAACTGCACCTAAAACAGCCACAAAACAAGCCTAAACCGCAGCCTACATCCACCAATCCACCAAGACTTTCGACCATCACTTCTCTAAACCTATACATGCCTTTAACCCAACAGCAAAAGAGAGATTTTTACATCATTGATTTGGGGCCATATACTATGGCATCTAAGGAGGCAATCAATGCTAAATTCGAAGCCTTGGAGGCGTGAATGGAGGATAAGATTCGGACGCTCTTTACCGAACTCAGATTGGGCCGACCACTAAGCCTGAAGAAATCATATCAAGGAGAGAGCTTTGCCCAATCACACCAAGCCCGAAGAGATGACTTCCAAGGGAGGGTAGGCTCTATGACTAACCCCAACTATCCATGCATGAGAGTGGACTTCCCTAGATGGGAAGGAGACCCGATTGGTTGGATCTCGCGCGCGGAGCGATATTTTCGGTACCACAAAACCGCGGATGTATCTATGGTGAAAATTGCAGCTATACATCTTGAAGGGGATGCTATACAGTGGTTTGACTGGTTTGAACATACTTATGGAGTCCTTTCATGGCAACAATTTAAAGAAGGACTGCTGATCTGCTTCAAACCAATCGATTACGAGAATATTGATGGACAACTAGCAAAGATCCGACAAACTTCCACCATTCAGGAGTACCAAACTAGGTTTGAAAGGTTATCTAATCAAACTCATGATTGGTCTCAAAAATAGCTATTGAGGACCTTCATTGAGGGCTTGAAGCTGCAGATCCGAGGAGAAGTTAAAGCGCGACCACCGTATACGCTTATGGCAGCCATCTCTTTCGCACGACATCAAGAGGAGCAATTGAACCATGAAGCTCGGAGGACTAGGGTCACTCCTCAACCAGTAATATTGAAGCCCTTAGCCCCCCCTACTATTGACCAAGTCCCTATACCAAAGAGGTTAACAAGAGAAGAGCTTCGGGAGCGATATGCGAAGGGGTTATGTTGGCATTGTGATGAGCCGTGGAGCCGTGAGCATCGCTGTAGTAAAGGGAGACTTCTTAAGATTGAACCAATAGAAGAAGATGTCATTGAACATCCAGAAGAGAGTCTTGAACATGAAGAAGAAGATGCAGAAGAAGAGCCACAACCGACTGAAGTTACGGTACATACACTAGCCGGCTACTCAAACCCGCAAACGATGAAAGTTGGAGGCCTTCTCAAACAACAACAGATCACTGTTCTCATCGACACGGGCAGTTCTAATAACTTTCTAAATAGTAAGGTTACTATCTAGATGGCCTTACCTATTGAGAATTGCAGCAGGTTTGACGTTAAGATCGTCGACGGACGGATTTTGAATTATGATCGTAGGCGCCCGCAGGAGAAACTATTGCTGCAGGACCAAGAGATAATTGCAGATTTCTTCCTTCTCCCTCTTAATGATCATGAGGCCATGCTCATAATTAAATGGTTGATGACATTAGGTGATATTTCTTGGAATTTTATGCAACTAATTATGAAATTTTACAGTAAGAAGAAACAGGTGATACTGAACGGGAAACGTGAGGGCGACATAACGACGATTTGCACACAACAAATGAAGAAGGTTTTGCATAAAGCATGCAGCGGCCTTTTGGTACAACTTGAGCAGCAAACTAAGGGAGAGCCAATAGAATTTGAAGATCCAAACCTACTTCCTTTGCTTGCTGAATTTTCAGATTTATTTGATAAACCGCACAACCTATCTCTTACCAGTCGGCATGATCATTATATAATGATTCTTTCAGGCAAACCTCCAGCAAATACTCGGCTATATCAGTATCTATATCTCCAGAAGGATAAAATAGAAAGGATTATAAAAGAGATGCTCGAAACAGGAGTTATTCGGCCATGTTGCAACCTCTACTCTTCACCGGTGCTACTTGTACGCAAGAAGGACGGAATATGGCGAATATGCATTGATTATCGAGCTCTCAATGGCATAACCATCAAGAACAAATACCTTATTCCAATAGCAAATGAATTTCTAGATGAAAGGGAGCACAAATCTTCGTAAAGCCGGACCTTCGATCCGGGTATTATCAAATACGAGTGTTTGAAGAAGTCATACCGAAAACCGCCTTTCGAACACACAATGGCCACTACGAATTTTTACTTTCTTCAACAAAAGGTGAAATATCTTGGGCATATCATATCAGAGGAAGGTGTTACGGTGGACCCCTTCAAAATTGAAGTAATGCAAAACTGGCCTATCCCGAGGAACATAAAATTGCTACATGGCTTTTTGGGTTTAACAGGCTACTACCGTAAGTTCGTGAAAAACTATGGAAAGATCAGTGCACCACTTACTTCCTTACTGGAAAAAGATGTCTTCCAATGGTCGGACAGAGCCTCCACTACCTTCGACAAACTTAAGACAGCCATAACGACGATGCCGGCGCTAACACTACCAGATTTCAACCAACCCTTCGTTATTGAGGCTGACGCATCTGGAGTCAGAATTGTAGTCATTCTCATGCAAGATGGTCGACCACTCGTATACACTAGCAAGGCATTATCTCCCTCCCATCAAAATAAGTCAACATATGATAAGGAGATGCTCGCCATTGTGCGCGCAGCAACGAGGTGGAGACCCTACTAGATTGGTCGACGATTTCAAATTAAAACCGATCATAAAAGCCTCAAGTACTTTTTGGAGCGAAAGATATTATCACCTGAGCAGCAAAAATGGGTAACAAAACTTCTTGGATTTGATTATGAAATAACTTACAAAAGGTGGAAAGAGAATGTTGTTGCAGATGCGCTTTCGCAGCTACTTGAGCAAGCTGAATTTTCGGTCGTTTTACTTCCAACCAACTACTTCCTTGAGGATATTAAGATGGAATGGCAAGAAGATTCAGAGACCAGTAAGATAAAAAAAAAAAATTAAAGGAAGCACCAAGCTCCGTGGCTCATTACAATCGGGACTCCAATGCTATAAGGGACGCATTATGCTTGTGACAAATTCTACTTGCATCTTCAAGAGCAGATTTTGGATAAAGTTATTCCATATGCAGGGTACTAAATTGAAAAGGAGTACGACATATCACCCACAAGCCAACAGCCAGACGGAAGTTTTAAATAGGTGCTTGGAGACAGCCCAAAGCCACCCACCAAATATGACTACCCAAAGAGAACTCCAGACCCAACCAAGTGCTATTATTGATCGACGGATTGTGACTCAACGATGACGATCTACTATTATCAGAAGATGTCACTTGGGAGAACTATGACAACTTGAAGATTAAATTCCCAGAATTCATGAATCGTCAGCCTCGAGGACAAGGCTGATTTGAAGAGGGCGAGTCTGTTAGGACTCTAGCTAGGAGAGTCCTAATTGAGAGGGACATTCATGTAAAACTGTTAGGACTCTAGCTAGGAGTGTCCTAATTGAGAGGGACATTCTGTTAGGACTCTAGCTAGGAGAGTCCTAATTGAGAGGGGCATTCATGTAGGAGGTGTTTTCTTAGAGAAGAATTAGGAGTTGTAAGGGAATAGGAGTCTTGACTAGGAGTCCTATTAGGAGTTGGTTAGAAGTAAGAGTCTTAAGTAGGAGTCCTATTAGGAGTTAGGGTTTAGAAGCCCTATAAATAGCCATGTATTCCTTCTTTTTTCATAAGCAATAGATGAATCTTTTCTGCAGCCTTTGAGCAGCAACTTGGAGGGAGGAACCCCTATAGAGTTCCAAGGAGGCCGATCCCCTAAAGAGATCAACCCTAAGTTTAGAATCTGCAAGGGTTCTAACACCTGATATCAGAGCAGCGTTCTTGGCGTCTCGCTGCCCTTCCACAGCCATCCATCAACCCTCTACCACCATCCAAAGCAATTTCCACAATTGCTTAAAAGATCATCACCGAATTCCGCCATCATCTCCACCACCGCGGATCATCCATTGATCTCCCCGTGAATTGCAACAGGTTCTGGTTTCCTACCTTACTGCTGCTGCAATTTAGTTATCCTCATTCGAAAAAAAAAAAAAAAAGAATATCGTTCTTATTTTGCTGCATAAACTTTTCGTCACAAAGTTTTTATCTCTACGACGAAAGATACATTACAGAATTCCAGCCGCATAGCACTATTTGTTTGATCTTGATACTATATTGTTTCTATCCAAATCTCTACGAAATTTTTATGACATCTTTGACACTTCCTAACAGTAGATTTCCCTTTGGTTTCATCAAAAAATTCTTAAAATAAACCACTGATCTTTCACGTCCAATCTGCTATACCTAAAAATCTGTGCTGCAGAAAATTTCAACCGCATATTGTTGCCTTAACCCATCTATTTGTAATCTTTTTTGAATGAAATTTCTTATACACTTCATAGATCATCTTGGCTTCCATCTAAGATTGATCTATTAAGAAATTCATCTCTAAAAACGATTTTATGTTGCTGCAAATTTTTGTCGTAACCTGCTGAAATTTTTCAATGACAATTCTGCTATCGCAACTTGCACCAATTTTCTTGCTGTTATACTGCTGAAATTCTCTTGATTAAATTAGACATCCTTGCTGTCATATAATCTATGATTTTGCTATCAATTCCCTCCTCAATTCTCTTAAGTTTTTGGTAGAAATTACATCGAGAAACCATTGTTTCTTCGACGACAATTCTACTCTTACAAGACAGCACATACTTGCTGTAACTTCCACTGATTTCTATCAAACCTTTGCTGCCATCTACCACAGATCCAAAACTTTCATCCACAGCCCTAAAACTCCACTAAACCACACCCTCAAACTGCACCCAAAACTGCCACAAAACTAGCCTAAATCGTAGCCTACATCCACCGATACACCAACCCTTTCGACCATCACTTCTCTCAACCTATACATGCCTTTAACCTAACAACAAAAGAGAGATCTTAACATCATAGATTTGGAGGCATATACTATGGCATCTAAGGAGGCAATCAATGCTAAATTTGAAGCCTTGGAGGCGCGAATGGAGGATAAGATTCGGACGCTCTTTACCGAACTCAGATTGGGCCGACCACTAAGCCCGAAGAAATCAAATCAAGGAGAGAGCTTTGCCCAATCACACCAAGCCCGAATAGATGACTTCCAAGGGAGGGGAGGCTATATGATTGACCCCAACTATCCATTCATGAGAGTGAACTTCCCTAGATGGGAAGAAGGAGACCCGATTGGATGGATCTCGAACGCGGAGCGATATTTTCGATACCACAAAACCGCGGATGTATCTATGGTGAAAATTGCAGCTATACATCTTGAAGGGGATGCAATACAGTGGTTTGACTGGTTTGAACATACTTATGGAGTCCTTTCATGGCGACAATTCAAAGAAGGACTGTTGATTCGCTTCAGACCAACTGATTACGAGAATATTGACGAACAACTAGCAAAGATCCGACAAACCTCCACCATTCAAGAGTACCAAACCAGGTTTGAAAGGTTATCTAATCAAACTCGTGATTGGTCTCAAAAACAGCTATTGAGGACCTTCATTGAGGGCTTGAAGCCGGAGATCCGAGGAGAAGTTAAAGCGCGACAACCGTATACACTTATGGCAGCCATCTCTTTCGCATGACATCAAAAGGAGCAATTGAACCATGAAGCTCGGAGGACTAGGGTCACTCCTCAACCAGTAATATTGATGCCCTCAGCCCCCCTTACTATCGACCAAGTCTTTGCTAGTCATAGGTGCCCAGCAAGCCAATCACGTGAGGGATGGCATGTGTGACTTGATACATAATCTTTTTGCTTATTATATTTTGGCGTATATCACTTTATAACAATTGCATATGTGCATATATATATTGTGATGTCCTTGGATTTGTGCAATGGGAATCGGATCGTGATGAGATCATGATAATGAGATCGATTCACCTTTAAACACATATCCTAAATAATCCCGGTCATAGGTTACTCGAGAAGGACATCGTGATAACCGGATAGACTGGTGTGCTGTATACCCGTCCATATGATGGATGCAGCTGGTCTCATAGCTGCTCGTGTAGGGACACTAGGGATACAGTACATGTGCTCATTGGAGAATGAGTTCACTGATTGATCCGCTTACGGAATGTTGGATGGTTGATGATGCCTTATTGTCAGACAACGATTCCATAGTCCTAGTGGTGTATCTGGTCCTTAGACTTGAGACACCAAGGATGTCCTGTATGAGTGCTCCACTCTTTGATACCAGACTTATAGGTTTGGCTGTTCCCAGATCTAGTACAGCTGGTCATTGGAAGTGATAGTCGACCTTACGAGGGATATTGAGTGTCAATAGAGGATCATCCACTCTCGGTGTCATGAGAGGAATATCCTATGTGTTCTTGCTCAGACAAATCCCTGACCAGGGTCATTCGGGTTGAGAGAGAAAGAGTTCTCCGGGAGAATCCGATTAGAGCGAGACTCGAGTAGAAACCGTATGGGTCTGACAGCACCATGCTCGATATACGATCTCTGGGATATTAGATGGATGAGGGACTATAGGTACATGGTAACTGAGGACAGACAGGTCCAATGGATTGGATTCCCCTGTATCATCTGGGGACTACGGCGTAGTGGCCTAGTACGTCCGTAGTCGATGAGTCGAGTGAATTATTACAGAGATAATAATTCACTGAGTTAGAAGGAGTTCTGACAGGTATGACTCACGGCCAGCTCAATATTGGGCCTAGAGGGTCACACACATATGGTAGGCATTGCAATGGAGTCCTTGTCTTATTGGATGCAGATCCAATACCCACTAGGGAAGGACCCATTAAGGTTTGACACGGGATCTCTATAAATAGGAGGGATTCACAGCCTCATAGGCTAGAGTCTTTGCTTGCCTTTCCTATTCTCCTCTCCCTCTCCACCTCAGAGTAGGCCTAGAGTCTTGAGGAGCGTCGTCGCAACCCTGCTGTGTAGATCACCGCTAGAGAGGAGGACGCTTGACCTCCTTCACCCTTTCCTAAGGATCTGCAAGGAAACAGGGATATACGATCTCCCTAGGTAACACAATCTCTATACGCAGTTTTGTGTTTTGCGGATTTTTGCGCACCAATCTTCGCACGACGACGAACATCTTTTTGGGAATCGGGGATTTTGTTTTTCTTGTTCTTCCGCTGTGCATATGATGTCGCCCCCCAATGATTTCCCAACAGTGGTATCAGAGCCAGGTTGTTCGTGCGAATGATTGGTTTTGAACTGCGTATATTGTGTTTAGGAAGAATATTGACGTCAAAATTGTTGACAAAAAAGCGAGGAAGGGCAGCAACAGTTGCTGCCCTCGATCTGCATGCCTGCAGCCACCTGCAGCGGCAGCCGCAGCCGTAGCTAGGTAGCACAGCGCCGGTGCATGCGCAAGCGCTGTGCCTGCAGCAGCCGGCTGGCGGTCTGCTTGCAGCAGTCTTACTGCTGGCGGGGCTGGCAGCCCACAAGCAGAGGCGCCGCAGGGCAACGGCGCCTGCCGTAGGGCAGCGGCGCCTGTCGCCGCTGCTCTCGCGGGCAAAACCCCCCCCATAGGGGCGGCCGCCCGGCGGGACAGCACCGCCTGCGGAGGCAGCGACGCCCGAAGGGGGAGCCCACCTACAGCGGCAGCGCCGCCAGCGAGCGTGCCGCCTGCAGGCGAGGGCAACGCCCTCGCCCCGCCGCACAGGCCGCCGCCAGCAGGGTGGCGGCGGCGGCATCGGCAGCAGAATGAGGGTATTAGGGTTTTTTGGGCAAAAGACAATTTTGCCCCTCGGAATTTGAGAAATTCCTGTTTCTGTCTTTTGTCAAAATTATGAAAATACCCTTAGAAATTGAGAAATTCCCTACATATTCCTGATTTCAGAAAAATATTAATTAATTAAAAGGTTTAGTTGATTATTATTTTTATTATTATCTAGTAGTCCTACATGATGATGATTATTTATACATGTGATGTATGATGTGTGGACGGATGATCATGGACCGTGTGATGTGTGTACTTGTGATTATTATTATTGAGGTCTGCGAACCTCCATTATATTTCTCGTTTATTGTCGGGCCTACGTGCCTATGATTAAGTTGTAATCACATGAGGAGGCGCAGCGGGAGCATGGATGCGATAGCGGGACCCACGAGACGGACGATCGAGATGCATGGAGATGCATCAAGATGTCGACGGAACCGATGAGGACGAGATGGACGATCACAGGGCATGGAGATGCACCATTGCACACATAGATCTTGATGTGAGTGATTAGGCCTACTGGCTCGGGCCTAATCATATTAGGTTGTGGTCCATGATCATCTGGTGTGATTGCTTATACACATACTAGATATGTATATATATTTGCATGCGATGTAGATATATATTAAATATGTATATGTGTGACATGTCATATTAGGAGACCAAATTATAGAAACATCTCTCGATAATATTAAGTCGGTAAACGTGAGGCAATTAGATTGACCCACGTGGCCTTCCATCGTTATGAGTAGGAACCGATTCCCGGTGTAGGTTGAGTTGGTCGAGTCCCTCGAGACTCACCTATATCGCGATTCGCTATCTTGCTTACGACATAGAGATGTCACCGGTGACCTGAGGGCATGGTATGCTTGGTCGAGTCCCTCGAGGGTATATCATCAAATCAGACTCATCTTGTAACGAAGGTGTTGACTTAACCGAGCATCATGGTTGGTCGAGTCCCTCGAGGCCATGGTGATTCGGAGGTCGAACAGGACGGGAATCACAAGGAGTTGTGATCGGCAAGAGTTGCCTACCTTTTAGGCTTAGTGTGATTGGTCGAGTCCCTCGAGGTTACACTAAGACGCTGATTGGATCTTGATCCCCACTAGAAGTCTGCCGGAGACTTCCGTTTTACGTGCTGAGGGTGTCGCGTGACTCGATAGTAAAATAGTGGGAGCATATTAAGATAGAAGTCCATATCTTGATAGTTTATTTCTTGCAAAATCTGCGTGTTATTCATTTCTGCTACATCTTTATTTTCAGAAAATGTCGCTTTCAAATCCCTTACGTGGCATACTTGATGTCAACTGCCTCACTGGTCCAAATTATACGGATTGGCTCCGTAACTTGAGAATTGTTCTCACAGCGGAGAAAATCGTGTACGTCCTTGATACAGTGATGCCTATGCCCGAAGAAGGAGCAAGCGAGGATAAGATCACTCGCTACGTGAAGTACATTGATGACTCCACTCTTGCTCAGTGCTATATATTGGGCTCTATGACTCCAGAGTTACAGAGACAACATGAAAAGATGGATGTCAGATCCATTCTCCTACATGTCCGCAATTTGTTTGAGGAACAGGGAAGGACTCAACGATATGAGATATCCAAGAGCCTTTTCCGCGCTAGGATGACTGAGGGGACACCGGTTCAGAACCATGTCCTAAAGATGATTGAGTGGATAGAGAAACTCACAGGTCTAGGAATGGTCCTAGAGGATAACTTGTGTGTGGACATTGTGCTTCAGTCCCTACCAGATTCCTTTTCACAGTTCATAATGAATTTTAATATGAACAAGCTTGAGGTGACTCTCCCAGAGCTCCTCAATATGTTGAGGGAGGTAAAGAGTACTATTAAGAAAGAGAAGCCAGTTCTCTACACTGGTGAGACCAGAAAGAAAAGGAAAGCAGAAAAGTCCCTTAAGAAGGGAAAGGGCAAGGGCAAACAAGGTAAAGCAAAGGTTGCTAAGAAAGACCCAGCAAAGGACAAAGGCTAGTGCTTCCACTATGGTAAAGATGGGCACTGGAAGAGAAACTGCAAAGAGTACCTTGCAGAAAGGGCGAAACAAAAGCTTGATGAAGCTTCAGGTACATTCATAATCAGTCTTAATTTGTCAGACTCTTATGATAACACATGGGTATTGGATACCGGTAGTGCTTATCATATATGCAATTCGTTGCAGGTTCTGGCAAGGCCTAGGAGACTAGAGAGAGGCGAGATGGACCTCAAGATGGGTAATGGAGCAAAAGTTGCTGTATTAGCTGTTGGCGAGATCGCCCTACATCTGCCTAGTGGAGCTTTTATTGCATTAGATGCATGTTATTTTGTTCCTTCTATTATCAAAAACATTATCTCCATTTCATGTTTAACAGTTAGTGGATATAAATTTATTTTTGAGAACAATGGTTGTTCGATATTATTATATGATAAGATCATCATGAAAGGAACATTGCATAATGGTTTATTTATGTTAGACACCACTCCACATATCATGAATGTAAATGTGTCCAAAAGGAAACGAGATGAGTTGAACAGTGCATACCTGTGGCATTGTAGGCTAGGTCACATCCATGAAAGAAGGATTCAAAAGTTGCTAAATGATGGATATCTAGATCCATTCGACTATGTGTCATATGCAACTTGTGAGCCTTGCATTCGTGGAAAACTGACCAAATCTCCATTTAGTAGAACTGGAGAGAGAGCCACTGAGTTGTTGGAACTCATACATAGTGATGTATGTGGACCCATGTCAACTCATGCCATTGGAGGTTGCTCCTACTTCATTACATTTACTGATGATTTCTCAAGGTATGGATATGTGTACTTAATGAAGTACAAGTCCGAGGCCTTTGAGAAATTCAGAGAGTATAAGAATGAGGTGGAGAACCAGACTAGAAAGAGTATCAAAACTCTTCGATCCGATTGAGGATGTGAGTACTTAAGTACAGAGTTTACTCAGTTCCTCAAGGACCATGGGATATTATCCCAATGGACACCTCCTTACACACCTCAGCTCAATGGTGTCTCTGAAAGGAGAAATCGTACTTTATTAGATATGGTACGGTCCATGATGAGTTTCGCTGACCTACCCATCTCATTTTGGGGATATGCCTTAGAAACCACAGCTTACCTTCTGAACAGAGTTCCAACTAAGTCGGTAGTGTCTACACCATATGAGATATGGAAAGGGAAGAAGCCTGATCTTAAGGTTGTTAAGATTTGGGGCTGCCCTGCCCACGTTAAAAGACACAACCCCGATAAGTTAGAATCAAGGACAGAGCGATGCATATTTGTGGGATACCCCAAGGAAACTTGTGGGTATTATTTCTATCATCTCGAGGACCAAAAGGTCTTTGTAGCTAAGAGGGCAGTGTTCCTTGAGAAGGAACACATTCTTGGCGGAGACAGTGGGAGAATGATAGAGTTGAGCGAAGTTAGAGAACCAAGCTCAAGCACCACTCTACAGCCTGAGTCTGTTCAGGTACCTAATACACAAGTTTCAACTTTACGCAGGTCTGATAGAGTATCTCATCCTCCTGAGAGATATGTGGGACATATTAGAGGAGAGGATGTAGAGGATATTGATCCTCAGACCTACGAGGAGGCTATTATGAGTATAGACTCCGGGAAGTGGCAAGAAGCCATGAATTCTGAGATGGATTCTATGTACTCCAATAAGGTTTGGAACCTAGTTGATGCGCCCGAAGGTATTGTACCCATCGGTTGCAAGTGGATCTTTAAGAAAAAGATCGGATAAGATGGAAAGGTAGAGACCTATAAAGCAAGGCTAGTGGCTAAAGGGTATCGTCAAAGGCAAGGTGTTGACTACGACGAAACCTTCTCACCCGTAGCAATGCTAAAATCCATCAGAATTCTATTGGCTATTGCAACACACTATGATTATGAGATCTGGCAGATGGATATGAAAATCGCATTCCTCAATGGGAACCTCGAGGAGGAAGTGTATATGATGCAACCTGAGGGATTCGTGTCCAAGAACTGCCCAGATAAGGTGTGTAGGTTGCTTAGATCCATTTATGGACTAAAGCAAGCTTCCCGAAGTTGGAACATAAGATTTGATGAGTCAATCAGATCTTATGACTTCGTTAAGAACGAAGATGAGCCTTGTATGTATAGGAAGGTAAGTGGGAGCGCTATCACCTTTTTGGTGTTATATGTGGATGACATCCTCATCATTGGGAATGACGTAGGAATGCTATCCACAGTAAAGACTTGGTTATCTAGACACTTCTCCATAAAGGACTTAGGGGAAGCATCCTATATCTTGGGGATTAGAATCTATAGAGATAGATCCAAGAGGATGCTTGGCTTGTCCCAGTCCAGGTACATAGAAACCAATGTCAAAAAGGTTTGACATGGAAAACTACCAGAAGAAAGGGCAAACATGAATATGATACCTTATGCCTCAACAATAGGGTCTATCATGTATGCCATGCTATGTACTAGGCCTGATATAGCGCATGCTCTGAGTGTCACGAGCAAGTATCAGGCGGATCCAAGCTTGGAGCACTGGAAAGCAGTAAAGTGTATCCTTAAGTAGGACTAAGGATCTTTTACTAGTATATGGAGGTAATAGCCTTAAGGTTGAAGGCTTCACTGACTCAAGTTTTCAGTCTGATGTCGATGATAGTAAGTCGAATTCAGGGTATGTGTACACCTTGAATGGAGGAGCAGTGTGCTGGAAGAGTTCCAAGCAAGATACCACTGCTGACTCGACCACAGAGGCGGAGTACATTGCTACATCGGATGCAGCAAAGGAGGGAGTCTGGATGAAGAAGTTCATCACAGATTTGGGAGTCGTGCCGAGTAACGAGGAGCCGACTTCCTTATATTGCGACAACTACGGGGCGATTACTCAAATAAGGGAACCCGGGTCTCATCAGAAGTGTTCTGAGGAGGTTCCAACTTATCAGAGAGATCGTAACCCGAGGAGAAATAGTAGTGGAAAGAGTTCCATCCGAAGATAACATTGCAGATCCACTAATAAAGCCGTTGTCTCAGATTGTCTATGAGCGTCATAGGAGTCTGATGGGGATCAGACACATAGGTGATTGGCTTTAGGTCAAGTGGGAGATTACTAGTCATAGGTGCCCAGCAAGCCAATCACGTGAGTGATGGCACGTGTGACTTGATACATAATCTTTTTGCTTATTATATTTTGGCGTATATCACTTTATAACAATTGCATATGTGCATATATATATTGTGATGTCCTTGGATTTGTGCAATGGGAATCGGATCGTGATGAGATCATGATAATGAGATCGATTCACCTTTAAACACATATCCTAAATAATCCCGGTCATAGGTTACTCGAGAAGGACATCGTGATAACCGAATAGACTGGTGTGCTGTATACCCATCCATATGATGGATGCAGCTGGTCTCATAGCTGCTCGTGTAGGGACACTAGGGATACAGTACATGTGCTCATTGGAGAATGAGTTCACTGATTGATCCGCTTACGGAATGCTGGATGGTTGATGATGCCTTATTGTCAGACAGTGATTCCGTAGTCCTAGTGGTGTATCTGGTCCTTAGACTTGAGACACCAAGGATGTCCTGTATGAGTGCTCCGCTCTTTGATACCAGACTTATAGGTTTGGCTGTTCCCAGATCTAGTACAGCTGGTCATTGGGAGTGATAGTCGACCTTACGAGGGCTATTGAGTGTCAATAGAGGATCATCCACTCTCGGCATCATGAGAGGAATATCCTATGTGTTCTTGCTCAGACAAATCCCTGGCCAGGGTCATTCGGGTTGAGAGAGAAAGAGTTCTCCGGGAGAATCCGATTAGAGCGAGACTCGAGTAGAAACCGTATGGGTCTGACAGCACCATGCTCGATATACGGTCTCTGGGATATTAGATGGATGAGGGACTATAGGTACATGGTAACTGAGGACAGACAGGTCCAATGGATTGGATTCCCCTGTATCGTCTGGGGACTATGGCGTAGTGGCCTAGTACATCCGTAGTCGATGAGTCGAGTGAATTATTACAGAGATAATAATTCACTGAGTTAGAAGGAGTTCTGACAGGTATGACTCACGGCCAGCTCGATATTGGGCCTAGAGGGTCACACACATATGGTAGGCATTGTGACGGAGTCCTTGTCTTATTGGATGCAGATCCAATACCCACTAGGGAAGGACCCATTAGGGTTTGACACGGGATCTCTATAAATAGGAGGGATTCACAGCCTCATAGGCTAGAGTCTTTGCTTGTCTTTCCTATTCTCCTCTCCCTCTCCACCTCAGAGTAGGCCTGGAGTCTTGAGGAGCGTCGTCGCAACCCTGCTGTGTGGATTACCGCTAGAGAGGAGGACGCTTGACCTCCTTCACCCTCTCCTAAGGATCTGCAAGAAAATAGGGATATACGATCTCCCTAGGTAACACAATCTCTATACGCAGTTTTGTGTTTTGCGGATTTTTGCGCACCAATCTTCGCACGACGACGAACATCTTTTTGGGAATCGGGGATTTTGTTTTTCTTGTTCTTCCGCTGCGCATATGATGTCGCCCCCCAATGATTTCCCAACAGTCTTTACACCAAAGAGGTCAACAAGAGAAGAGCTTCGGGAGCGATATGCGAAGGGGTTATGTTGGCATTGTGACGAGCCGTGGAGCCGTGAGCATCGCTGTAGTAAAGGGAGACTTCTTATGATTGAACCAATAGAAGAAGAGGTCATTGAACATCCAAAAGATAGCCTTGAACATGAAGAAGAAGATGCAGAAGAAGAGCCACAACCGACTGAAGTTACGGTACATGCACTAGCCGGCTACTCAAACCCGCAAACGATGAATGTTGGAGGCCTTCTCAAACAACAACCGATCACTGTTCTCATCGACACGGGCAGTTCTAATAACTTTCTAAATAGTAAGGTTACTATCCAGATGGCCTTACCTATTGAGAATTGCAGCAGGTTTGACGTTAAGGTTGTCGACGGACGGATTTTGAATTGTGATCGTAGGCGCCCGCAGGAGAAACTATTGCTGCAGGACAAAGAGATAATTGCAAATTTCTTCCTTCTCCCTCTTGATGATTATGAGGCCATGCTCATAATTAAATGGTTGACGACATTATATGATATTTCTTGGAATTTTATGCAACTAATTATGAAATTTTACAGTAAGGAGAAACAGGTGATACTGAACGGGAAACGTGAGGGCGACATAACGACGATTTGCACACAATAAATGAAGAAGGTTTTGCATAAAGCATGCAACGGCCTTTTGGTACAACTTGAGCAGCAAACTAAGGGAGAGCCAACAAAATTTGAAGATCCAAATCTACTTCCTTTGCTTGCTGAATTTTCAGATGTATTTGACGAACCATGCAACCTACCTCTTACCCGTTGGCATGATCATTGTATAACAATTCTTCCAGGCAAATCTGCAACAAATGCTTAGCCATATCAGTATCCACATCTCCAGAAGGATGAAATAGAAAGGATTGTAAAAGAGATGCTCAAAACAGGAGTTATTCGACCATGTTGCAGCCCTTACTCTTCACCGGTGCTCCTCATACGAAAGAAGGATGGAATATGGCGATTATGTGTTGATTACCGAGCTCTCAATGGCATAACCATCAAGGATAAATACCCTATTCCAGCAGTAGATGAGTTGCTAAGGGAGCACAAATCTTCACAAAGCTGGACCTTCGATCCGGGTATCATCAAATACGAGTATGCGAAGAAGACATACCGAAAACCACCTTTTGAATACACAACAACCACTATGAATTTTTGCTTTCTTCATAAGAAGGTGGAATATCTTGGGCATATCATATCAGAGGAAGGTGTGGCAATAGACCCCTTCAAAATTAGAGCAATGCAAAACTGGCTGACCCCGTGGAATATAAAATTGCTACATGGCTTTCTGGGTTTAACAGGCTACTACTGCAAGTTCGTGAAAAACTATGGAGAGATCAGTACACCACTTACTTCCTTACTGAAAAAAGATGTCTTCCAATGGTCGGACAGAGCCTCCGCTGCCTTCGACAAACTTAAGGCAGCCATGACGACGACGCCGGTGCTAACACTACCAGATTTCAACCGACCCTTCATTATTGAGGCCGATGCATCTGGAGTCGAAATTGGAGCCATTCTTATGCAAGATGGTTAACCACTCACATACACTAGCAAGGCATTATCTTCCTCCCATCAAAATAAGTCAACATATGATAAGGAGATGCTTGCCATTGTGCGCGTAGCAACGAGGTGGAGACCCTACTTGATTGGTCGACGATTTCAAATTAAAACCGACCATAAAAGCCTCAAGTTCTTTTTGGAGCGAAAGATATCATCTCTTGAGCAGCAAAAATGGGTAACAAAACTTCTTGGAATTGATTATGAAATAACATACAAAAAGGGAAAAGAGAATGTTCTTGCAGATGTGCTTTCGCAGCTACTTGAGCAAGCTGAATTTTCGGTTGTTTTACTTCCAACCAGTGACTTCCTTGAGGATATTAAGATGGAATGGCAGGAAGATTCGGAGACTAGTAAGATCAAAAAAAAAAATTAGAGGAAGCACCAAGCTCCGTGGCTCATTACAATCGGGACTCAAAAGAATTATGCTATAAGGGACGCATTGTGCTTGTGACAAATTCTACTTGCATATTCAAGAGCAGATTTTGGACAAAGTTATTCTATATGCAAGGTACTAAATTGAAAAGGAGTGCGACATATCACCCACAAATCGACGGCCAGATAGAAGTTGTAAATAGGTGCTTGGAGACAGCCCAAAGCCACCCACCAAATATGACTACCCAAAGAGAACTCCAGACCCAGCCAAGTGCCATTATTGATCGACGGATCATGACTCGACGACGACGACCCACTAATGAAGTGCTAATACAGTGGGCGAACCTACCAATAGAAGATGCCACTTGGGAGAACTATGACGACTTGAAGATCAAATTCCCAGAATTCACGAATCATCAGCCTCGAGGACAAGGCTGATTTGAAGAGGGCGGGTTTGTTAGGACTCTAGCTTGGAGAGTCCTAATTGAGAGGGACATTTATGTAAAACTGTTAGGACTAGCTAGGAGAGTCCTAATTGAGAGGGACATTCTGTTAGGACTCTGAGTTCTAATTGAAAGGGGCATTCATGTAGGAGGTTGTTTCTTAGAGAAGAATTAGGAGTTGTGAAGGAATAGGAGTCTTAAGAATTAGGAGTTGTAAAGAAGTAGGAGTCTTGAGTAGGAGTCCTATAAGGAGTTAGGGTTTAGAAGCCCTATAAATAGTCATGTATTCCTCCTCTTTTCATAAGCAATAGATGAATCTTTTCTGCAGCCTTTGAGCAGCAACTTGTTGGGAGGAACCCCTATAGAGTTCCAAGGAGGCCGATCCCCTAAAGAGATCAACCCCAAGTTTAGAATCTGCAAGGGTTCTAACAAAGTAGCACCGGTGAAGAATAGAGGTCGCAACTTGGCGGAATAACTCCTATTTTGAGTATTTATTTTACAATCCTTTCTATTTCATCCTTCTGGAGATATAGATATTGATATGGCCAAGTATTTACTGGAGGTTTGCCTGAAAGATTCATTATATAATGATCATGTCGACGGGTAAGAGGTAGGTTGTACGGTTCGTCAAATATATCTGAAAATTCAACAAGCAAACGAAGTAGGTTTGGATCTTCAAATTGTATTGGCTCTCCCTTAGTTTGCTCAAGTTATATAAAAAATCTGCTGCATGCTTTATGCAAAACCTTCTCCATTTGTTGTGTGCAAATCATCGTTATGTCGCCCCCACGTTTCTCGTTCAGTATCACCTGTTTCTCCTTACTGTTAATTTTCATAATTAGTTGCATAAAATTCCAAGAAATATCACCTAATGTCATTAACCATTTAATTATGAACATGGCCTTATGATCATCAGGAGGGAGAAGGAAGAAATCTGCAATTATCTCTTGGTCCTGCAGCAATAGTTTCTCCTGCGGGCGCCTACGATCACAATTCAAAATCCGTCCGTCGACGACCTTGACGTCAAACCTGCTACAATTCTCAATAGGTAAGGCCATCTGGATAGTAACCCTACTATTTATAAAGTTATTAGAACTGCTCGTGTCGATGAGAATAGTGATCGGTTGTTGTTTGAGAAGGCCTCCAACTTTCTTCGTTTCCGGGTTTGAGTAGCCGGCTAGTGCATGTACCGTAACTTCAGTCGGTTGTGGCTCTTCTTCTGCATCTTCTTCTTCATGTTCAAGGCTCTCTTCTAGATGTTCAATGACCTCTTCTTCTATTGGTTCAATCATAAGAAGTCTCCCTTTACTACAGCGATGCTCACGGCTCCACGGCTCGTCACAATGCCAACATAACCCCTTTGCATATCGCTCCCGAAGCTCTTCTCTTGTTAACCTCTTTAGTGTAGGGACTTGGTCAATAGTAAGAGGGGCTAAGGGCTTCAATATTACTGGTTGAGGAGCGACCCTAGTCCTCCGAGATTCATGGTTCAATTGCTCCTCTTGATGTCATGCGAAAGAGATGGCTGCCATAAGCGTATACGGTTGTCGCGCTTTAACTTCTCTTCGGATCTCCAGCTTCAAGCCCTCAATAAAGGTCCTCAATAGCTATTTTTGAGACCAATCATGTGTTTGATTAGATAACCTTTCATACCTGGTTTGGTACTCCTGAATGGTGGAAGTTTGTCGGATCTTTGCTAGTTGTCCATCAATATTCTCGTAATCGGTTGGTCTGAAGCGGATCAGCAGTCCTTCTTTGAATTGTTGCCATGAAAGGACTCCATAAGTATGTTCAAACCAGTCAAACCACTGTATAGCATCCCCTTCAAGATGTATAGCTGCAATTTTCACCATAGATACATCCACGGTTTTGTGGTACTGAAAATATCGCTCCGCGCGCGAGATCCAACCAATCGGGTCTCCTTCTTCCCATCTAGGGAAGTCCACTCTCATGCATGGATAGTTGGGTTCAGTCATAGAGCCTCCCCTCCCTTGGAACTCATCTCTTCGAGCCTAGTGCGATTTGGCAAAGCTCTCTCCGTGATATGATTGTTTCGGGCTTAGTGGTCGGCCCAATCTGAGTTCGGTAAAGAGCGTCTGAATCTTATCCTCCATTCGCGCCTCCAAGGCTTTGAATTTAGCATTGATTGCCTCCTTCAATGTCATAGTATATGCCTCCAAATCTATGATATTAAGATCTCTCTTTTGTTGTCAGATTAAAGGCATGTATAGTTGAGAGAAGTGATGGTCGAAAGGATTGGTGGATCGATGGATGTAGGCTACGATTTAGGCTTGTTTTGTGGTTGTTTTGGGTGTAGTTTGAGGGTGTGGTTTATGTTGAATCTCGGATTTTGATGATGAAGTCAATTGTCATTTGTTGTCTAATCTATGTGTTGAGATAAGTGTGCAGGATTAACTACGATGAAAGTTAGACAAGCAGCAGGAGTTGCGCCGGAGTCAAGTTCATGATCACGTTGGGAGTTCGAGAGTTCGACGGAAGTTCGGACGGTCGTCGGAGGTTCTGCGAGAACAGATTCGAGAAGTCCAGAAGCTTGCCAAGCGAAGCTCGTCGGAACTCGCCAAGTGGATCATCGCAAAGTCCAGGAGTTTGCCGGAAGTCCGCAGGAGCATCACCGAGGATTCATCGGATGATCGACGGAAGTTCGCCGGAAATTTGCCGGAAGAAGCGATTGACGCACCGAAGCAAAGCTGCAGAAATTGTCTTAGATTTAATCGTAGTTAGCACATTGATTAAGTTGGAAAATGGGAGGTGATCCCATTGGCTTAATCTTGGGGCAATTGGGCCCCTGAAAGATTGAAATTGGGCCGAATGGAGCTAACCATTCGGACCCTGATTGCACCAGGAGGTGCAACCGCCCAGGCCAGGAGGTGGCACCACCTGGGCTAAGCCTCCCAGCGAGACTGGGCGGTGCAACCTCCCCAGCCAGGAGGTAGCACCGCCCAAGCTCAGTCTTCGAGCTAGACTGGGCGGTGCAACCTCCATGATAGAGAGGTGGCACCGCCTAAGCTCGGTCTTCGAGCTCTGGCAGAGAGGTGCAACCGCCTCAGTCAAGAGGTGGCACCGCCTGGGCTCAGTCTTCGAGCTCTGCCAGGCGGTGCAACCTCTCCAGTCAAGAGGTGCAACCGCTTGATCCCGGAATTCCGGGATTTGATCGTTTTGAGCTCCAAATTTGAATTGGGTTGGGGCCTATAAATACCCCACCCATTCAGCACTGAAAATATATAGATCTACACCAAAATCTTAATCTTTTTTGTGATTCTAAGAGCTCAAAAGTGTTGTAAAGCCTTTAAGTCTCCTCCTTCTGTTCTTCAAGTTTTGAGTTGTAAAGTGAGGAGAGAAAGGTCTGTAAAGGTTGTCTCTTGAGCCTGTCAAAAGGAGAGAAACTGTAAAAGGGCAGTTGGCCTTCGCCTATTGAAGGAAGGCCTCTAGTTGACGTCGGTGACCTCGTCGGTGGAGGAAGCCAAAAGTGGAGTAAGTCAAGACTGACCGAACCACTCTAAATCTCTGGTTTGCGTTTATTTTGAGCACTTTATCATTACTGCAAACCTCCTTCATAACTACTGCTCTCTACGCTTTTACGAACAAGTTCTAACTGCTGTTCTTTCCGAATCTGCATTCAGACATAAATCGGTGTTTTCGTACATTACAGTTTACGTTTACGTTTTGATTCTGCAAAACTGTCTTCTGCACCTTCACGAACAAGTTTCTAAGTGCTGATCTGTCCGAATCTGCTTTCAGACGTAAACCAGTGTTTTCGTACGATATTTACATTGCAGTTTACGTTTATGCCTTGATTCTGCAAAACTGTCTTCTGCGCTTTTACGAACGAGTTTCTAAGTTCAGATACCTTTAAAACTGCATCTAGACGTAAAATTGCATTTAGACATAAAACTGGCCAAACTGTGTTTAGACGTAAACTGAGTTTAGACGTAAATCTACATTTAGACGTAAATCTGCGTTTAGACGTAAATCTACGTTTAGACGTAAAACTGCGTTTAGACGCAAACTACGTTTAAAACGTAAAACTGCGTTTTAGACGTAAACTGAGTTTAGACGTAAATCTGCGTTTAGACGTAAATCTGCGTTTAGACGTAAAACTGCGTTTAGACGCAAACTGCATTTAAACGTAAATTATGTTTAGATGTAAACTGCGTTGAATCTTAAGTAATCTTAAAATCGGCTTTTACATCGAAATCGTTTTTATCGAACGAACGCAGCTTTCATTTTTTAATCGCTGAAAGATTTTCGCTGCACTAATTCACCCCCCCCTTCTTAGTGCTCTCGATCCTAATAGTTTAGTGGAGTTTTAGGGCTATGGATGAATGTTTTGGATCTATGGTAGATGGTAGCAAAGGTTTGATAGAAATTAGTGGAAGTTGCAGCAAGTATGTGCTGTCTTGTAAGAGTAGAATTATCGTCGAAGAAACAGCAGTTTCTCGATGTAATTTCCACCAAAAACTTGAGATAATTGAGGAGGGAATTGATAGCAAAATCACAGTTTATATGACAGCAAGGATATCTAATTTAATCAAGAAAATTTTGGTAGTATAACAGTAAGGAAATTGGTGCAAGTTGAGATTGCAGAATTCTCGTCGAAAAATTTCAGCGGGTTACGACGAAAATTTGTAGCAAAATAAAATTGTTTTTAGAGATGAATTTCTTAATAGATCAATCTTAGATGGAAGCCAAGATGATCTATGAAGTGTATAAGAAATTTCATTAAAAAAAGATTGCAAATAGATGGGTTAAGGCAACAATATGCAGCTTAAATTTTCTGCAGCACAGATTTTTAGGTATAGCAGATTGAACGTAAAAGATCAGGGTTTATATTGAGAATTTTTTGATGAAACCGAAGGGAAATCCACTGTTAGGAAGTGTCAAAGCTATTATAAAAATTTCGTAGAGATTTGGATAGAAACAAAGTAGTATCAAGATCAAACAAACAGTGCTATATGCGGCTGAAATTTTACAGTGCAGATTTTCAAGTATAGCAGATTTGACGTAAAAGATCAATGGTTTATATTGAGAATTTTTTTAAAAAAACCAAAGGGAAATCTGCTGTTAGGAAGTGTCAAAGATGTCATAAAAATTTCATAGAAATTTGGATAGAAAAAGCATAGTAGCAAGATCAAACAGATGGTACTATGCGGTTGGAATTCTGCAATGTATCTTTCGTCGTAGAGATGAAAACTTTGTGACGAAAGGTTTATGCAGCAATATAGGAACAGTTTTTTTTTTTGGATTTTCGAATAAGGATAACTAAATTGCAGCAGCAGTAAGGTAGGAAACCAGAACCAGTTGCAATTCACGGGGAGATCAAAGGATGATCCGTGGTGGTGGAGATGACGATGGAATTTGGCAACGATCTCTTAAGCAATTGTGGGAATTGCTTTGGGCGGTTGTGGAGGGTTGATGGATGGCTGTGGAAGGGCAGCGAGACGCCAAGAATGCTGCTCTGATACCAGGTGTTAGAACCCTTGTAGATTCTAAACTTGGGGTTGATCTCTTTAGGGGATCGGCCTCCTTGGAACTCTATAGGGGTTCCTCCCTCCAAGTTGCTGCTCAAAGGCTGCAGAAAAGATTCATCTATTGCTTATCAAAAGAGAAGGAATACATGGCTATTTATAGGGCTTCTAAACCCTAACTCCTAATAGGACTCTTACTTAAGACTCTTACTTCTAACCAACTCCTAATAAGACTCCTACTCAAGACTTCTATTCCCTTACAACTCCTATTTCTTCTCTAAGAAAAAACCTCATACATGAATGCCCCTCTCAATTAGGACTCTCCTAGTTAGAGTCCTAACAGAATGTCCCTCTCAATTAGGACTCTCCTAGCTAGAGTCCTAACATTTTTACATAAATGTCCCTCTCAATTAGGACTCTCCAAGCTAGAGTCCTAACAGGGAGATGCCGCCACTGTAGGAGTCTAATCACTACTATAGTACCGTCGCCCTAGGGAGAATCTGCTGCTACAGTAGTCTGATTACCGTTACAGTAGCATCGCCCTAGGGAGAAGACGCTGCTACAGTATTCTGATCGCGCTACAGTACCGTCGCCCTAGGGAGAAGATACCGCTGCAAGAGCCAGATTGCCGCTACAGTGTCGTCGCCCTAGGGAGAAGCCGCCACTACAGTATTCTGATAGCCGCTACAGTACCATCGCCTTAGGGAGAAGATGCCACTGTAGGAGCCTGATAGCCGCTACAGTGTCGTCGCCCTAGGGAGAAGACGCTGCTACAGTAGTCTGATTGCCGCTATAGTGTCATCGCCCTAGGGAGAAGACGCTGCTACAGTAGTCTGATTGCCGCTACAGTATTATCGCCCTAGGGAGATCTGGCTGCCTCTACAATACCGCCCTTTAAGTGAAGAACAATATAATTTTATTAGAAGAGAGTTAGGAATGTTAATTTATCCAAATGCATGAATTTGATGTATATCTTTTTCAGATTATCTTTATAAATTTCTTGAATGGGGCTTTCATGAGATTATGCCATATCAAGTTTACTTCATACCTGTTAGGACTCTAGCTTGGAGAGTCCTAATTGAGAGGGACATTCATGTAAAACTGTTAGGACTCTAGCTAGGAGAGTCCTAATTGAGAGGGACATTCTGTTAGGACTCTAGCTAGGAGAGTCCTAATTGAGAGGGGCATTCATGTAGGAGGTGTTTTCTTAGAGAAGAATTAGGAGTTGTAAGGGAATAGGAGTCTTGACTAGGAGTCCTACTAGGAGTTGGTTAGAAGTAAGAGTCTTAAGTAGGAGTCCTATTAGGGGTTAGGGTTTAGAAGCACTATAAATAGCCATGTATTCCTTCTCTTTTCATAAGCAATAGATGAATCTTTTCCGCAGCCTTTGAGCAGCAACTTGGAGGGAGGAACCCCTATAGAGTTCCAAGGAGGCCGATCCCCTAAAGAGATCAACCCCAAGTTTAGAATCTGCAAGGGTTCTAACACCTGGTATCAGAGCAACGTTCTTGGCATCTCGCTGCCCTTCCACTGCCATCCATCAGCCCTCCACAACTGCCCAAAGCAATTCCCACAATTGCTTAAAAGATCGTCGCCAAATTCCGCCATCATCTCCACCATCGCGGATCATCCTTTGATCTCCCCGTGAATTGCAACAGGTTCTGGTTTCCTACCTTACTGCTGCTGCAATTTAGTTATCCTTATTTGAAAATCCAAAAAAAAAAAAAATTGTTCCTATATTGCTGCATAAACCTTTCGTCACAAAATTTTCATCTCTACGACGAAAGATACATTGCAGAATTCCAGCCGCATAGTACTATCTGTTTAATTTTGCTACTATGCTTTTTCTATCCAAATTTCTATAAAATTTTTATGACATCTTTGACACTTCCTAACAGCAGATTTCCCTTTGGTTTTTTCAAAAAATTCTCAATATAAACCATTGATCTTTTACGTCTCAATCTGCTATACTTGAAAATCTGCACTGTAAAATTTCAGCCGTATAGCACTGTTTGTTTGATCTTGATACTACATTGTTTCTATCCAAATCTCTACGAAATTTTTATAATAGCTTTGGCATTTCCTAACAGTGGATTTCCCTTTAGTTTAATCAAAAAATTCTCAATATAAACCACTGATCTTTTACGTCCAATCTGCTATACCTAAAAATCTGTGCTGCAGAAAATTTCAGCCGCATATTGTTGCCTTAACCCATCTATTTGCAATCTTTTTTGAATGAAATTTCTTATACACTTCATAGGTCATCTTGTCTTCCATATAAGATTGATCTATTAAGAAATTCATCTCTAAAAACGATTTTATGTTGCTGCAAATTTTCATCGTAACCCGCTGAAATTTTTCGACGAGAATTCTGCAATCACAACTTGCACCAATTTCCTTGCTGTTATACTGCCAAAATTTTCTTGATTAAATTAGATATTCTTGCTGTCATATAAACTGTGATTTTTCTATCAATTCCCTCCTCAATTATCTCAAGTTTTTGGTGGAAATTACGTCGAAAACCGTTGTTTGTTCGATGACAATTCTACTCTTACAAGACAGCACATACTTGCTGCAACTTTCACTGATTTCTATCAAACCTTTGCTACCATCTACCACAGATCCAAAATATTCATCCATAGCCCTAAAACTTCACTAAACCACACCCTCAAACTACACCCAAAACAGCCACAAAACAAGCCTAAATCGTAGCCTACATCCATCGATCCACCAATCCTTTCGACCATCACTTCTCTCAACTATACATGCCTTTAACCTGACAACAAAAGAGAGATCTTAATATCATAGATTTAGAGGCATATACTATGGCATCTAAGGAGGCAATCAATGCTAAATTCGAAGCTTGGGAGGCGTGAATGGAGGATAAGATTCGGACGCTCTTTACCGAACTCAGATTGGGCCGACCACTAAGCCCGAAGAAATCATATCAAGGAGAGAGCTTTGCCCAATCACACCAAGCCCAAAGATATGACTTCCAAGAGAGGGGAAGCTCTATGACCAACCCCAACTATCCATGCATGAGAGTGGACTTCCCTAGATGGGAAGAAGGAGACCCAATTGGTTGGATCTCACGCGCGGAGCGATATTTTCGGTACCATAAAATCGCGGATGCATCTATGGTGAAAATTGTAGTCATATATCTTGAAGGGGATGCTATACAGTGGTTTGAATAGTTTGAACATACTTATAGAGTCCTTTCATAGCGACAATTCAAAGAAGGACTGCTGATCCGCTTCAGACCAACCGATTACGAGAATATTGACGGACAACTAGCAAAGATCCGACAAACCTCTACCATTCAGGAGTACCAAACCAGGTTTGAAAGGTTATCTAATCAAACTCATGATTGGTCTCAAAAATAGCTATTGAGAACCTTCATTAAGGGCTTGAAGCTGGAGATCCGAGGAGAAGTTAAAGCGTGACAACCGTATACGCTTACATCAGCCATCTCTTTCGCACGACATCAAGAGGAACAATTGAACCATGAAGCTCGGAGGACTAGGGTCGCTCCTCAACCAGTAATATTGAAGCCCTTAGCCCCCCCTACTTTCAACCAAGTCCCTACACCAAAGAGGTTAACAAGAGAAGAGCTTCGGGAGCGATATGTGAAGGGGTTATGTTGGCATTGTGATGAGCCGTGGAGCCGTGAGCATCGCTGTAGTAAAGGGGGACTTCTTATGATTGAACCAATAGAAGAAGAGGTCATTGAACATCCAAAAGAGAGCCTTGAATATGAAGAAGAAGATGCAAAAGAAGAGCCACAATCGACCAAAGTTACAGTACATACACTAGTTGGCTACTCAATCCCACAAACGATGAAAGTTGGAGGCCTTATCAAACAACAACCGATCACTGTTCTCATCGACACGGGCAGCACTAATAACTTCCTAAACAGTAAGGTTGCTATCTATATGAACTTACCTATTGAGAATTGCAGCAGGTTTGTCATTAAGGTCGTCAACAGACGGATTTTGAAGTGTGATCATAGGTGCCCGCAAGTGAAACTGTTGTTGCAGGACCAAGAGATAATTGCAGATTTCTTCCTTCTCCCTCTTGATGATCATGAGGCCATACTTAGAATTAAATGGTTGATGACATTAGGTGATATTTCTTGGAATTTTATGCAACTAATTATAAAATTTTATAGTAAGGAGAAACAAGTGATACTACACGGGAAACGTGAGGGCGACGTAACGACGATTTGCACACAACAAATGGAGAAGGTTTTGCATAAAGCATGCAGCTGCTTTTTGGTACAACTTGAGCAACAAACTAAGGGAGAGCCAACAAAATTTGAAGATCCAAATCTACTTCCTTTGCTTGCTGAATTTTCAGATATATTTGACGAACCGCGCAACCTACCTCTTACCCGTCGGCATGATCATTGTATAATGATTCTTCCAGGCAAATCTCCAGTAAATGCTCAGCCATATCAATATCCACATCTCCAGAAGGATGAAATAGAAAGGATTATAAAAGAGATGCTCAAAACAGGAGTTATTCGGCCAAGTTACAGCCCCTACTCTTCACCGGTGCTCCTCATACGAAAGAAGGATGGAATATGACGATTATGTGTTGATTACCGAGCTCTCAATGGCATAACCATCAAGGATAAATACCCTATCCCAGTAGTAGATGAGTTGCTAAGGGAGCACAAATCTTTACAAAGCTGGACCTTCGATCCGGGTATTATCAAATACAAGTATGCGAAGAAGATATACCGAAAATCACCTTTTGAACACACAACAACCACTATGAATTTTTGCTTTCTTCATAAGAAGGTGGAATATCTTGGGCATATCATATCAGAGGAAGGTGTGGCAGTAGACCACTTCAAAATTGGAGCAATACAAAACTGGCTGACCCCGTGGAACATAAAATTGCTACATGGCTTTATGGGTTTAATAGGCTACTACTGCAAGTTCATGAAAAACTATGGAGAGATCAGTGCACCACTTACTTTCTTACTGAAAAAAGATGTCTTCCAATGGTCGGACAGAGCCTCCGCTGCCTTCGACAAACTTAAGGCAGCCATGACGACGCCGCCGGTGCTAACACTACTAGATTTCAACCGACCCTTCATTATTGAGGCCGACGCATCTGGAGTCGGAATTGGAGCCATTCTCATGCATGATGGTCGACCACTCATATACACTAGCAAGGCATTATCTCCCTCCCATCAAAATAAGTCAACATATGATAAGGAGATGATCGCCATTGTGCGCGCAGTAACGAGGTGGAGACCCTACATGATTGGCCAACGATTTCAAATTAAAACTGACCATAAAAGCCTCAAGTACTTTTTGGACCGAAAAATATCATCCCCTATGCAGTAAAAAAGGGTAATAAAACTTCTTGGATTTGATTATGAAATAATTTACAAAAAGGGGAAAGAGAATGTTCTTGCAGATGCGCTTTCGCAGCTACCCGAGCAAGTTAAAGTTTCGGCCGTTTCACTTATGACTAGCGACTTTCTTAAGGATATTAAGATAGAATGGCAGGAAGATTCAGAGACTTGTAAGATTATAAAAAAATTGGAGGAAGCACCAAGCCCCATGGCTCATTACAATTGGGACTCAAAAGAATTACACTATAAGGGACGCATTGTGCTTACGATAAATTCTACTTGCATCTTCACGAGCAGATTTTGGACAAAGTTATTCCATATGCAGGGTACTAAATTGAAAAGGAGTATGGCATATCACCCACAAACTGACGGCCAGACGAAAGTTTTAAATAAGTGCTTGGAGACAGCCCAAAGCCACCCACCAAATATGACTACCCAAAGAGAACTCCAAACCCAGCCAAGTGCCATTATTGATCGACGGATCGTGACTCGACGACGATGACCCACTAATGAAGTGCTAATACAGTGGGCGAACCTACCAATAGAAGATGCCACTTGGGAGAACTATGACGACTTGAAGATCAAATTCCCAGAATTCACGAATTATCAGCCTCGAGGACAAGGCTGATTTGAAGAGGGCGGGTCTGTTAGGACTCTAGCTTGGAGAGTCCTAATTGAGAGGGACATTCATGTAAAACTCTTAGGACTCTAGCTAGGAGAGTCCTAATTGAGAGGGGCATTCATGTACGAGGTATTTTCTTAGAGAAGAATTAGGAGTTGTAAGGGAATAGGAGTCTTGACTAGGAGTCCTACTAGGAGTTGGTTAGAAGTAAGAGTCTTAAGTAGGAGTCCTATTAGGGGTTAGGGTTTAGAAGCCCTATAAATAGCCATGTATTCCTTCTCTTTTCAAAAGCAATAGATGAATCTTCTCTGCAGCCTTTGAGCAGCAACTTGGAGGGAGGAACCCCTATAGAGTTCCAAGGAGGCCGATCCCCTAAAGAGATAAACCCCAAGTTTAGAATCTGCAAGGGTTCTAACAATACCCTTGCTCCATCACTTTTGATACACTCAATCACTTCATGGATTTCATTGACAAATGCATCTCTCGGATTTATCTCTTGTGAATTTTTATTGAGAAATGGATTTGATGTGATGATCCTCTCATTATGAAGGCTTATTCATGGAATTTCTTTTATCCTTCATATGATGATTCTTTCACATGAATTCTTTCTTAATGAAGGAAGAATTTTTATGATTCTTTTTTATGAGATGAACACTTGCAAGAATGAGGATTTGATTTCACATGAATATCTTGATCCTTGTGAAAATTGAAGCATGATTTAATGAAACTCTTTTATCATTTTTAACTTCATTCAAAGTTGGTTCTCATTCATACTTGAAATATCATACTTGAAAATGGATGTCATGCCTTGTCATTATTTTGAGAATGATAGATCATGATAGGAATCATGATGTGTGTATTCATAAGTTTAAATGAACTTAACTTATCAATTTGTTTCTTGAATTTAAAGGCCTTGAATTCAAGAATATCTTTTCTCAAGTATGGCATATAGATAGGGGGAGTTAAGGTTAACTCCGTCATCAATTGATTGTCATCATCAAAAAGGGGGAGATTGTTGAATTTTGGATTTTGATGATGAAGTCAATTGTAATTTGTTTGATCTAATCTATATGTTGAGAAAAGTGTGCAGGATTAACTATGATGGTAGTAAGACATAAAGTAGGTGTTATGCCGGAGTCAAGATCGAGATCTCATTGGGAGTTCGAGAGTTCGACGAAAGTCTAGACATTCGTCGGAAGTTCTACAAGAACCAACCGAGAAGTCCAGGAGCTTGCCATAAAAGCTCATCGGAACTTGCCAAGAAGATCATTGTAAAGTCCAGGAGCTTGTCAGGAGTCCGCCGGAGCATTACCGAGAGTTCGTCGGATGTTCGCCAGAAGTACGCCGGAAGCTCGCTGGAAGAGCAATTGACGCATCGGAACAAGAATAGTTGTGATCATGTCTTAATTATCATAGTTAGAGTATAAATTAAGTTAGGATTGGGAGGTAATCTCACTAACTAAATTAGGGGCCAATTAGGCCCTTAACAGGGTTGATTTAGGCTGGATTGAACAGCCCAATCATCCCCTAAATTCTTGGCCGGCGGTGGCACCGCCAGGGCCGACGGTGGCACCACTTGGAAAGCAATGCCCCCCAGGATTTCTGGACGGTGGCACAGCACAAACTGGGTGGTGGTACTGCCGGTAGTTATTGTTGCTAGCGGTGGTACCGCCCTTGTCAAGCAGTGGTACCACCAAAGCTCGGTCTCCAAGCTCTGTCAAGCGGTAGTACCACCCAGACTGAGCGATAGTATCACCCAGTGTCAGGTGTCAGGCTGTAGTACTGCTCAGTAATGGCGGTGGTACCGCCAGGACCTTGGAAATCTAGGATTAGACACTTTTTGGCTCCATTTTTGAAGTTATTGGGGCCTATAAAAACCCCACCCTTTTTTGCATGAAAGGGCACAAAACCTATTGGCTTAATCTTGAATTCTTGAGTCTTAAAGTGTTGTAAAAGTTAGAGTTCTCCTCCTTCATCTCTTAGCCTTGTAACCATCCATAAAAAAGGAGTGAGACTTGTAAGAGTTCATCTTCTAAACCCGGGAAAAGGAGAAAGTGTTGTAAAGAGGTGTTCGGTCTTCACCTATTAAAGGAAGGCCTTTAGTGGACGGTGAAGACCTCGTCGAAGGAGGAATCCGAAAGTGGATGTAGGTCACATTGACCGAACCACTCTAAATCTGGTTTGTATTTCGTTTTGAGCAATTTTCTTTAACTGTAAATCATTTCATAGCAAAGTGCTTCTTCTCCTCATCTTGCTTTCACTACACTTACGCTCTCTTATTTTTTAAATTTACTATCTTTCCGAATCGATTTCCTTTGAACGTACGAAATATTTTATATGAGAATCGAAATATTTTTCACTGCACTAATTCACCCTCTCTCCTAGTGCCGCTCTTGATCCTAACATAATCAAGGCTCTTCCTTTGCAAATAGGAGGAAGGACTCATGGTCATCACATGAAAAATAAGGAATCAAGTTATAAATACCAAAAGTATATGAATCAAATCTTTTCTTTTGTAAATAGCAAGGGGAAGGATTTATAGGAAATGATCTCCATTTAAAAGGAAAATTCAAGTTATGAAAAAACAAGAAATCCAAAAAATGCATAAAGGAATTCATGTATTTGGAAGATTTAACATGTCTAATTCTCTTCTAATAAAATCAAATTGTTCCTCATTTAAAGGTTTTATAAAAATATAAGTTAATTGATGTTTTGTATCAATAAATTCTAAAGATATGTTATGGTTATTAATATGATCTCTTATAAAATGATGTATAATATCAATATATTTAGTTCTAGAGTGTTGAATGAGATTTTTTGTTAAACATATTGCACTAGTGTTATCACATTTTATATGTATGTTTTTCAAGTGAATTCCATAATCTTCGTAAGTATTTTTCATTCAGATGACTTGTGCACAACATGCACCTACTGCTATATACTCAGCTTTGCTTGTAGATAATGCAACCGAGTTTTATTTCTTGGAAGACCAAGAGACAAGTGCATGACCAAAGAGTTTACATGTTTTTGATATGCTTTTTCTATCTATTTGACAACCAGCAAAATTAGCATCGGCATAAGCATGTAACTCAAAGTTTTTAGAATTTGATATCATAGTCCTAGATTAGGAGTTCGTTTTAGATATCTAAAAATTCTTTTAATAGCCTTTAAGTGAGATTACTTAGGATTAGATTAAAATCTAGCACATTGTCCAACACTAAATATGGTATCAGATCTAGTTACTATGAGGTATAATAAACTAGTTATCATTCCCCTATAAGTATTTTGATCAAAATATTCTCCATTAATGTTCATGTCTAATTTTGTAGAAGTGCTCATTGGTGTATTAATAACTTTAGTATTATCCATATTAAATTGTTTTAATAAATTTAAAGTATATTTTATTTGACTAATAAAAAATCCATCACTAGGTTGTTTGATTTGTAAACCTAAGAAAAAAGTTAATTCTCCCATCAAACTCATTTTGAATTCATGACTCATACTATTGGCAAAAGATTCACATAAAGACTCATTTGGAGATCCAAAAATAATATCATTAATATAAATTTGAACAATGAGAAAGTTACTTTCAAAATGTTTAATAAATAATGTAGTATCGACCTTGCCTTTCGTAAAATTATTTTGAATAAAAAAAGAAGTAAGCCTCTCATACCAAGGGGCTTGTTTGAATCCATAGAGAGCCTTAATCAACTTAAACACATGATTTGAAAAATTAGCATTCTCAAATCCAGGAGGTTGTTCAACATAAACTTTTTCGAAAATAAAACTATTAAGAAAAGCACTTTTAACATCCATTTGAAATAGATTAAAATTATTACAATTAGAATAAGCAAGGAGAATCCTTATGACTAGAAGTCTAGCTACAAGAGTGATGGTTTCTTCGTAATCGATACCTTCTTCTTAGTTGAAATCTTTGGCCATTAATCTAACCTTGTTTCTAACCACGATACCAAGTTCATCTTGCTTGTTTCTAAAGACCCATTTAGTACCAATTACCAAACAGTCACTAGGTCTAGGAACATGCTTCCATCTCATTTCTCTCAAATTGATTTAATTTCTCATATATTGCAATAACCCATGAATCATCTTTCAGGGCCTCGTCAATGTATTTAGGTTCAATTTGAGATAAAAAGGCTACATTCGTATAAAAATTTTTAAGAGAAGAACGAGTTTAAACACCTTTTGATGTGTCTCCAATATTATGCTCCTTAGTTATGGATTTTTTGGAAGAAGATGCATCCAAGTTGCTAGTGGGAGAAGATGTTTCATTCACTCATATATTGCAATAACCCATGAATCATCTTTCAGGGCCTCGTCAATGTATTTAGGTTCAATTTGAGATAAAAAGGCTACATTCGTATAAAAATTTTTAAGAGAAAAATGAGTTTGAACGAGTTTGAGCATCTATATATTTCCAATCCTTAGTTATGGATTTTTTGGAAGAAGATGCATCCAAGTTGCTAGTGGGAGAAGATGTTTCATTCAAGTTTGAAGCATCAAAATCAAAATCATCATCAAAATTATTTTTCTTAAATTCAAAAACCTCATTGAAAACAACATGACTAGATTCTTCTATAACTAAAGTTCTTTTATTAAACACACAAAATACTTTAAAAGTAAAAGAATATCCAAGAAAAATGCCTTCATCTGATTTTGTATCAAATTTTTTCAAGACATCTTTTTCGTTTAAAACAAAACATTTACAACTGAAAACTTTAAAATATGAAATATTAGGTTTTTTGTTATTCCACAATTCATAAGGAGTTTTGAAAAGTAATGGTCTTACTAGAACCCTATTTATGACATAGCATGTCATGTTAATAGCTTTGGCCCAAAAAATATTTAGGTAGGTTATGTTCGTTTAACATAGTTCTTGCCATTTCTTGTAAGCTCCTATTTTTTCTTTTAACTACTCCATTTTGTTATGGGTTTCTTGGAGTAGAAAAATTATGGTTGTACCCATTTGATTCATAAAAGTTTTAGAAATCACGGTTTTGAAACTTACCATCATGATCAAAACATATAGATGCAATCATAAAGCCTTTTTCATTTTCAACAAGTTTACAAAATTTTGAAAAGTATTTAAAACAATCACTTTTGTGTTAAGAAGTATGTCCAAGTGTATCAACTATAATCATCAACAATTACAAAGGCGTATTTAATACCTCCTAGGCTTGTTGTATCAATTGGTCTAAATAAATACATATGGATTAATTACAATGGACTAGAGGTGCTTATTTGATTCTTTGACTTGAAACTACCTTTTATTTGCTTTCCTAGATGATATGCATCACACACTTTGTCTTTGACAAACTTGATGCTAGGGCTTCCTCTTACTAGTTCTCTAGATAAAATTTGGGAGATTAGTTTCATGCTAGCATGGCCTAACCTCCTATACCAAAGCCAAGCATTATCGCTTAAAGCCGAAAAGCATATTTCATTAAAAATATCGTCAATGTCAATAGTATACACGTTATTATGTTTTAAGGCAGTCATAGATGTATTTTTGTGTAGTCTCTCAATAATGCAAGCATTAGATTCAAATCTTATGATATATCCTCTATCACATAATTAACTAATGCTTAGAAGATTATGCTTTAAACCATCTACTAATAACACACCTTTAATCAAGAGGTTTGAATTATTACCTATGATTCTTTTGCTAATTATTTTACCTATGTTGTTGTCTCCGAATGTGACAAACCCTTCATCTTAGCTAGTGAGCTTAGAGAATTGAGTTTGATCTCCAATCATGTGTCTTGAGCATTTACTATCAAGGTATCATCTCTTGCTTCTAGCTTGTGATTACAAACATGTCTAAAAGAAAAGTGGTTTTCTTTTAGGTACACATTTAATCTTGGGTGCTTTATCATTTTAAATTGAGTAATTTATGATTCCTTTAGGGACCCAAATAACTTATGTGGACTATACTTCTTAAATAGACATTTATGAGCATAATGTCTAAATTGGTAATAAAAGTTACATTTGTTTAAACATGAAAAGTTGGGCATTTAACAAAGATGGTTGGCTTTTGGTGAGTGTTACTCACAAAGCTGATTACATCTCTTCTATGAACATGATCCCTTTTTGTAAGGATCATGTTTAAAGGTTTGCTTCCTATTTCAAATTTTTCTAAGGTTTCATGTAGTAGCAAAATTTTCTTTTTAAGCATCTCTAATTCTTCATATTTTGTACAAGGAGGTAATATTTCATTATCATGCAAAATATTTAATCTATTGAATTCCACAATTCAATAGATTAAAACAAAACATTTACAACTGAAAACTTTAAAATATGAAATATTAGGTTTTTTGTTATTCCATAATTCATAAGGAGTTTTGAAAAGTAATGGTCTTACTAGAACCCTATTTATGACATAGCATGTCGTGTTAATAGCTTTGGCCCAAAAAATATTTAGGTAGGTTATATTCGTTTAACATAGTTCTTGCCATTTCTTGTAAGCTCCTATTTTTTCTTTTAACTACTCCATTTTGTTATGGGTTTCTTGGAGTAGAAAAATTATGGTTGTACCCATTTGATTCATAAAAGTTTTAGAAATCACGGTTTTGAAACTTATCATCATGATCAATACATATAGATGCAATCATAAAGCCTTTTTCATTTTCAACAAGTTTACAAAATTTTGAAAAGTACTTAAAACAATCACTTTTGTGTCAAGAAGTATGTCCAAGTGTATCTACTATAATCATCAACAATTACAAAGACGTATTTAATACCTCCTAGGCTTGTTGTATTAATTGGTCTAAATAAATACATATGGATTAATTGCAATGGTCTAGATGTGCTTATTTGATTCTTTGACTTGAAACTACCTTTTATTTGCTTTCCTAGATGATATGCATCACACACTTTGTCTTTGACAAACTTGATGCTAGGGCTTCCTCTTACTAGTTCTCTAGATAAAATTTGGGAGATTAGTTTCATGCTAGCATGGCCTAACCTCCTATACCAAAGCCATGCATTATCGCTTAAAGCCGAAAAGCATATTTCATTACAAATATCGTCAATGTCAATAGTATACACGTTATTATGTTTTAAGGCAGTCATAGATGTATTTTTGTGTAGTCTCTCAATAATGCAAGCATTAGATTCAAATCTTATGATATATCCTCTATCACATAATTAACTAATGCTTAGAAGATTATGCTTTAAACCATCTACTAATAACACACCTTTAATCAAGAGGTTTGAATTATTACCTATGATTCTTTTGCTAATTATTTTACCTATGTTGTTGTCTCCGAATGTGACAAACCCTTCATCTTAGCTAGTGAGCTTAGAGAATTGAGTTTGATCTCCAATCTTGTGTCTTGAGCATTTACTATCAAGGTATCATCTCTTGCTTCTAGCTTGTGATTACAAACATGTCTAAAAGAAAAGTGGTTTTCTTTTAGGTACACATTTAATCTTGGGTGCTTTATCATTTTAAATTGAGTAATTTATGATTCCTTTAGGGACCCAAATAACTTATGTGGACTATACTTCTTAAATAGACATTTATGAGCATAATATCTAAATTGGTAATAAAAGTTACATTTGTTTAAACATGAAAAGTTGGGCATTTAACAAAGATGGTTGGCTTTTGGTGAGTGTTACTCACAAAGCTGATTACATCTCTTCTATGAACATGATCCCTTTTTGTAAGGATCATGTTTAAAGGTTTGCTTCCTATTTCAAATTTTTCTAAGGTTTCATGTAGTAGCAAAATTTTCTTTTTAAGCATCTCTAATTCTTCATATTTTGTACAAGGAGGTAATATTTCATTATCATGCAAAATATTTAATCTATTGAATTCCACAATTCAATAGATTAAAACAAAACATTTACAACTGAAAACTTTAAAATATGAAATATTAGGTTTTTTGTTATTCCACAATTCATAAGGAGTTTTGAAAAGTAATGGTCTTACTAGAACCGTATTTATGACATAGAATGTCGTGTTAATAGCTTTGGCCCAAAAAATATTTAGGTAGGTTATGTTCGTTTAACATAGTTCTTGCCATTTCTTGTAAGCTCCTATTTTTTCTTTTAACTACTCCATTTTGTTATGGGTTTCTTGGAGTAGAAAAATTATGGTTGTACCCATTTGATTCATAAAAGTTTTAGAAATCACGGTTTTGAAACTTACCATCATGATCAATACATATAGATGCAATCATAAAGCCTTTTTCATTTTCAACAAGTTTACAAAATTTTGAAAAGTACTTAAAACAATCACTTTTGTGTCAAGAAGTATGTCCAAGTGTATCTACTATAATCATCAACAATTACAAAGGCATATTTAATACCTCCTAGGCTTGTTGTATCAATTGGTCTAAATAAATACATATGGATTAATTGCAATGGTCTAGATGTGCTTATTTGATTCTTTGACTTGAAACTACCTTTTATTTGCTTTCCTAGATGATATGCATCACACACTTTGTCTTTGACAAACTTGATGCTAGGGCTTCCTCTTACTAGTTCTCTAGATAAAATTTGGGAGATTAGTTTCATGCTAGCATGGCCTAACCTCCTATACCAAAGCCAAGCATTATCGCTTAAATCCGAAAAGCATATTTCATTACAAATATCGTCAATGTCAATAGTATACACGTTATTATGTTTTAAGGCAGTCATAGATGTATTTTTGTGTAGTCTCTCAATAATGCAAGCATTAGATTCACATCTTATGATATACCCTCTATCACATAATTAACTAATGCTTAGAAGATTATACTTTAAACCATCTACTAATAACACACCTTTAATCAAGAGGTTTGAATTATTACCTATGATTCTTTTGCTAATTATTTTACCTATGTTGTTGTCTCCGAATGTGACAAACCCTTCATCTTAGCTAGTGAGCTTAGAGAATTGAGTTTGATCTCCAATCATGTGTCTTGAGCATTTACTATCAAGGTATCATCTCTTGCTTCTAGCTTGTGATTACAAACATGTCTAAAAGAAAAGTGGTTTTCTTTTAGGTACACATTTAATCTTGGTTGCTTTATCATTTTGAATTGAGTAATTTATGATTCCTTTAGGGACCCAAATAACTTATGTGGACTATACTTCTTAAATAGACATTTATGAGCATAATGTCTAAATTGGTAATAAAAGTTACATTTGTTTAAACATGAAAAGTTGGGCATTTAACAAAGATGGTTGGCTTTTGGTGAGTGTTACTCACAAAGCTGATTACATCTCTTCTATGAACATGATCCCTTTTTGTAAGGATCATGTTTAAAGGTTTGCTTCCTATTTCAAATTTTTCTAAGGTTTCATGTAGTAGCAAAATTTTCTTTTTAAGCATCTCTAATTCTTCATATTTTGTACAAGGAGGTAATATTTCATTATCATGCAAAATATTTAATCTATTGAATTCCACAATTCAATAGATTAAAACAAAACATTTACAACTGAAAACTTTAAAATATGAAATATTAGGTTTTTTGTTATTCCACAATTCATAAGGAGTTTTGAAAAGTAATGGTCTTACTAGAACCCTATTTATGACATAGCATGTCGTGTTAATAGCTTTGGCCCAAAAAATATTTAGGTAGGTTATATTCGTTTAACATAGTTCTTGCCATTTCTTGTAAGCTCCTATTTTTTCTTTTAACTACTCCATTTTGTTATGGGTTTCTTGGAGTAGAAAAATTATGGTTGTACCCATTTGATTCATAAAAGTTTTAGAAATCACGGTTTTGAAACTTATCATCATGATCAATACATATAGATGCAATCATAAAGCCTTTTTCATTTTCAACAAGTTTACAAAATTTTGAAAAGTACTTAAAACAATCACTTTTGTGTCAAGAAGTATGTCCAAGTGTATCTACTATAATCATCAACAATTACAAAGACGTATTTAATACCTCCTAGGCTTGTTGTATTAATTGGTCTAAATAAATACATATGGATTAATTGCAATGGTCTAGATGTGCTTATTTGATTCTTTGACTTGAAACTACCTTTTATTTGCTTTCCTAGATGATATGCATCACACACTTTGTCTTTGACAAACTTGATGCTAGGGCTTCCTCTTACTAGTTCTCTAGATAAAATTTGGGAGATTAGTTTCATGCTAACATGGCCTAACCTCCTATACCAAAGCCAAGCATTATCGCTTAAAGCCGAAAAGCATATTTCATTACAAATATCGTCAATGTCAATAGTATACACGTTATTATGTTTTAAGGCAGTCATAGATGTATTTTTGTGTAGTCTCTCAATAATGCAAGCATTAGATTCAAATCTTATGATATATCCTCTATCACATAATTAACTAATGCTTAGAAGATTATGCTTTAAACCATCTACTAATAACACACCTTTAATCAAGAGGTTTGAATTATTACCTATGATTCTTTTGCTAATTATTTTACCTATGTTGTTGTCTCCGAATGTGACAAACCCTTCATCTTAGCTAGTGAGCTTAGAGAATTGAGTTTGATCTCCAATCTTGTGTCTTGAGCATTTACTATCAAGGTATCATCTCTTGCTTCTAGCTTGTGATTACAAACATGTCTAAAAGAAAAGTGGTTTTCTTTTAGGTACACATTTAATCTTGGGTGCTTTATCATTTTGAATTGAGTAATTTATGATTCCTTTAGGGACCCAAATAACTTATGTGGACTATACTTCTTAAATAGACATTTATGAGCATAATATCTAAATTGGTAATAAAAGTTACATTTGTTTAAACATGAAAAGTTGGGCATTTAACAAAGATGGTTGGCTTTTGGTGAGTGTTACTCACAAAGCTGATTACATCTCTTCTATGAACATGATCCCTTTTTGTAAGGATCATGTTTAAAGGTTTGCTTCCTATTTCAAATTTTTCTAAGGTTTCATGTAGTAGCAAAATTTTCTTTTTAAGCATCTCTAATTCTTCATATTTTGTACAAGGAGGTAATATTTCATTATCATGCAAAATATTTAATCTATTGAATTCCACAATTCAATAGATTAAAACAAAACATTTACAACTGAAAACTTTAAAATATGAAATATTAGGTTTTTTGTTATTCCACAATTCATAAGGAGTTTTGAAAAGTAATGGTCTTACTAGAACCGTATTTATGACCTAGCATGTCGTGTTAATAGCTTTGGCCCAAAAAATATTTAGGTAGGTTATGTTCGTTTAACATAGTTCTTGCCATTTCTTGTAAGCTCCTATTTTTTCTTTTAACTACTCCATTTTGTTATGGGTTTCTTGGAGTAGAAAAATTATGGTTGTACCCATTTGATTCATAAAAGTATTAGAAATCACGGTTTTGAAACTTACCATCATGATCAATACATATAGATGCAATCATAATGCCTTTTTCATTTTCAACAAGTTTACAAAATTTTGAAAAGTACTTAAAACAATCACTTTTGTGTCAAGAAGTATGTCCAAGTGTATCTACTATAATCATCAACAATTACAAAGGCATATTTAATACCTCCTAGGCTTGTTGTATCAATTGGTCTAAATAAATACATATGGATTAATTGCAATGGTCTAGATGTGCTTATTTGATTCTTTGACTTGAAACTACCTTTTATTTGCTTTCCTAGATGATATGCATCACACACTTTGTCTTTGACAAACTTGATGCTAGGGCTTCCTCTTACTAGTTCTCTAGATAAAATTTGGGAGATTAGTTTCATGCTAGCATGGCCTAACCTCCTATACCAAAGCCAAGCATTATCGCTTAAATCCGAAAAGCATATTTCATTACAAATATCGTCAATGTCAATAGTATACACGTTATTATGTTTTAAGGCAGTCATAGATGTATTTTTGTGTAGTCTCTCAATAATGCAAGCATTAGATTCACATCTTATGATATACCCTCTATCACATAATTAACTAATGCTTAGAAGATTATACTTTAAACCATCTACTAATAACACACCTTTAATCAAGAGGTTTGAATTATTACCTATGATTCTTTTGCTAATTATTTTACCTATGTTGTTGTCTTCGAATGTGACAAACCCTTCATCTTACCTAGTGAGCTTAGAGAATTGAGTTTGATCTCCAATCATGTGTCTTGAGCATTTACTATCAAGGTATCATCTCTTGCTTCTAGCTTGTGATTACAAACATGTCTAAAAGAAAAGTGGTTTTCTTTTAGGTACACATTTAATCTTGGGTACTTTGTCATTTTGAATTGAGTAATTTATGATTCCTTTAGGGACCCAAATAACTTATGTGGACTATACTTCTTAAATAGACATTTATGAGCATAATGTCTAAATTGGTAATAAAAGTTACATTTGTTTAAACATGAAAAGTTGGGCATTTAACAAAGATGGTTGGCTTTTGGTGAGTGTTACTCACAAAGCTGATTACATCTCTTCTATGAACATGATCCCTTTTTGTAAGGATCATGTTTAAAGGTTTGCTTCCTATTTCAAATTTTTCTAAGGTTTCATGTAGTAGCAAAATTTTCTTTTTAAGCATCTCTAATTCTTCATATTTTGTACAAGGAGGTAATATTTCATTATCATGCAAAATATTTAATCTATTGAATTCCACAATTCAATAGATTAAAACAAAACATTTACAACTGAAAACTTTAAAATATGAAATATTAGGTTTTTTGTTATTCCACAATTCATAAGGAGTTTTGAAAAGTAATGGTCTTACTAGAACCCTATTTATGACATAGCATGTCATGTTAATAGCTTTGGCCCAAAAAATATTTAGGTAGGTTATGTTCGTTTAACATAGTTCTTGCCATTTCTTGTATGCTCCTATTTTTTCTTTTAACTACTCCATTTTGTTATGGGTTTCTTGGAGTAGAAAAATTATGGTTGTACCCATTTGATTCATAAAAGTTTTAGAAATCACGGTTTTGAAACTTACCATCATGATCAATACATATAGATGTAATCATAAAGCCTTTTTCATTTTCAACAAGTTTACAAAATTTTGAAAAGTACTTAAAACAATCACTTTTGTGTCAAGAAGTATGTCCAAGTGTATCTACTATAATCATCAACAATTACAAAGACGTATTTAATACCTCCTAGGCTTGTTGTATCAATTGGTCTAAATAAATACATATGGATTAATTGCAATGGTCTAGAGGTGCTTATTTGATTCTTTGACTTGAAACTACCTTTTATTTGCTTTCCTAGATGATATGCATCACACACTTTGTCTTTGACAAACTTGATGCTAGGGCTTCCTCTTACTAGTTCTCTAGATAAAATTTGGGAGATTAGTTTCATGCTAGCATGGCCTAACCTCCTATACCAAAGCCAAGCATTATCGCTTAAAGCCGAAAAGTATATTTCATTACAAATATCGTCTATGTCAATAGTATACACGTTATTATGTTTTAAGGCAGTCATAGATGTATTTTTGTGTAGTCTCTCAATAATGCAAGCATTAGATTCAAATCTTATGATATATCCTCTATCACATAATTAACTAATTCTTAGAAGATTATGCTTTAAACCATCTACTAATAACACACCTTTAATCAAGAGGTTTGAATTATTACCTATGATTCTTTTGCTAATTATTTTACCTATGTTGTTGTCTCCGAATGTGGCAAACCCTTCATCTTAGCTAGTGAGCTTAGAGAATTAAGTTTGATCTCCAATCATGTGTCTTGAGCATTTACTATCAAGGTATCATCTCTTGCTTCTAGCTTGTGATTACAAACATGTCTAAAAGAAAAGTGGTTTTCTTTTCGGTACACATTTAATCTTGGGTGCTTTATCATTTTGAATTGAGTAATTTATGATTCCTTTAGGGACCCAAATAACTTATGTGGACTATACTTCTTAAATTGACATTTATGAGCATAATGTCTAAATTGGTAATAAAAGTTACATTTGTTTAAACATGAAAAGTTGGGCATTTAACAAAGATGGTTGGCTTTTGGTGAGTGTTACTCACAAAGCTGATTACATCTCTTCTATGAACATGATCCCTTTTTGTAAGGATCATGTTTAAAGGTTTGCTTCCTATTTCAAATTTTTCTAAGGTTTCATGTAATAGCAAAATTTTCTTTTTAAGCATCTCTAATTCTTCATATTTTGTACAAGGAGGTAATATTTCATTATCATGCATAATATTTAATCTATTGAATTCACTAACAAGAGAGGCATGCAACTTTTTTAATGATTTATACTTTTTACTAACCAATTTATATTTATCAAATAAATCATAAAAAGCATTCAACAATTCATCAAAGGATAAATGGACTTCGATTGAGTTACTTACCTCGTTACTAAGTGCCATTAAAAAATAGTTAGCAACTTCTTTGTTGGTTGGCTTTTTTTTTTTTTTGGTAAGTAAAAGTAAATTGATTATGTGTAAAGTTTCTACAAATAGCTTTATCTATACAAGTCATAGACAAAGCCAAGTAACTCATAGAGTGCGAATGCGATAGTTATGACTACACATGCTGTAGACTATAACTACCTGTGGGTACATTATTTGGCATCATTCCCAAGATCTTTAGCTAATAGCAAAATTAAATTTGATAAAAATATCTTTTTCTCTTCGGGTGAAGTGCTCGGTTTTGAGATCATGCTCCATACAGGGTCTTGAGTCTTTAATAATCTATTTCAAGAGCTGAGCATTGTTTGTGTGTTGACATTCAAAGATTCTATTATATCTCTCCTTCCACATCCACCAAATAGCGCATCTGAAAGTAACCTTTGCCAGTTGTGTAAGAGGCCCTTTTCTTGAGAAACATTGCATAAGGTCGTCTAGTTCTTATTGCAAGTTTGGTTGCGGTAGTCTATTGAGTTCAAATCGCTGGAGAATCTCCTTCCATATCCATTTTGTATAATCACAAGCAAAATAGAGGTGGTCAATAGTTTCTTCTTGTTGCAAACAAAGGGAGCATCGGTTAACATGATAGATACCTCTTCTTTTCATATTGTCTATTGTAGGTAGTTTATTGAGAAGGGCCTGCCATGTACATAAGGAGTGTCTTTGTGATCCCGGTCGATCCCATGTCCAACTGCTTGGGACCCACTTGTTATTTCTTTGCCTAATTTGATTCCATGCGGATGTGGCACTAAATTTGCCATTGTCATGAGGCCAAATAAGTATATCTGAAGAGTTGTTTCTGATTGGAATAGCTATGATAGTCGGCCAAAGTGATAACATTTCGGGAGAAATAGGATTAGGGAGACACCAGGTACCGTTAGCAATGAACTCGGAAACCTTCCAATCTTTGGGAGCCCCAAGACCTTTTCGTATTCTGTCGCCCTATAATTGAAATATACTCTTCCCATTCACCCAAGGATCGTACCACATATTAGTACTAGTTCCAGAAGAGATTGCATAAGAAATATGTTTGATTAGCCAATTCCTTGCCTTTAAAATTCCTTTCCAAGCTGCAAAGTGGTATGTTCTTGTTGAAATTTCCCAGATTGATTCCTTTGAAAGATACCTAGCAGAAACCCATTGTGACCATAAGAAATATTTATTTTGCAAAAGATCCCACAATTGTTGTACCAGGCATGCGTGATTCCAATCTCTAGTATTTCTCAAGTTTAGCCCCCCTTCATCTTTCGGTTTGCAAATGCTATCCCAATTTACCATATGCATTATCTTATCATTTGTGTCATTCCAGAAGAAGTTCATTAATAACCGTTCAATATCTTGGAGAAGTCCAGCAGGCAGAAGAAATGCATTACACTAATATATAGAGTAGGAGTGCAATACAGAAACGGATGAGTTCGAGTCGTCCTGCTTTTGATAGAGGCCTATTTTTCCAAGAAGAAATTCTATTCTTTATTTTTTGCAGGATAGGCTGACAGTGGGTTTTGTGAATGCCTGTGGATATGAGCGGGACACCCAAATAAGGAACTGAAAGGCTTCCCTCACTAACCCCCAAAGTTTGTGCAATAAAGACCTTATCCTTAACGTAAGGGCTCATATATACTTTACTTTTCGCATGATTTCACTGAAGTCCAGAAACCATACCAAAGTCATTCATAATAGTAGCCAGGTTCTTTACTGAAGTTTGATTATTTTGGAGAAAGATAAGTAAATCATCTGCAAATGTTATATGTGATATATGAATAGAGCCAGCATTGGGTACCTTAATGCTGCAATTTAAGACTGCATGTTCCAACATACAGCTAAGTCCTTCCATCGCAATAGTAAAGAGATACGGAGAGAGTGGATCACCTTGTCGTATGCCATTCGTGCTCCCAAAAAAACCAATAGGTGAGCCATTAAAGAGTATCGAAAACTTTGGAGTTTCCAAGCAATATTGAATCCAATTAACCCATTGCTGTGGGAAGTTCATATCGAGGAGCATCTTATAGATAAATTTCCTATTAACTGAATCAAAGGCTTTCCGTAAATCAGCTTTAAAACATATTTTTGTCCCTCTTGCTTTTGATTGCAAATCTTTGACCAGTCATTAGCAAGCAAAATGTTATGATGTATACTTCTCCCTTTGATGAAAGCAGCTTGATTTGGGCTAATGATCTTGTGTATTACATTTGTATTCTATTTGCCAATACTTTGGAGATGATATTGGAAATAAAGTTGCATAATGATATGGGTCGATAGTTCTCTAGTGAATCAGCCCCTGCATTCTTCGAAATTAAAGAAATAAAAGTGCAATTCATCTCTCTAAGAATATGACATGAAGAGAAAAAATGTTGGCAAGCCTTGATCACATCATTTCCAATAATAGACCAAGCAGTTTGGTAAAATTCAGTTGGAAATCCATCTGGACCTGGGCTTTTGTGCTTTGGTGACTTAAAGACAACACATACAATTTCGTCGTCTGTAATTGGGGCATTGAGGATTGAAATAGTTTCCGAATCAAGTTTTCTAGTCGGCTCCACATGAATGTTATTAGTTTTCCCAGCTTGATTGAGTAAGGAATAAAAAAATTGCTCTATGTGTGCTTTAACCTCATCTAAATTCTCAATAAGATTATCATCTTTGTCTCTGCATTTGCTGATACGGTTAATAGCCCTTCGAGTAGCAATTGAAGCATAGAAAAATTTAGTATTAGAATCTCCTAGTGTAAGCCAATGCTGTCGAGACTTCTGCTTTGCAAAACTTTCCTCCTGTTTTAAGACTTGCATGAAGTTATTTCTGGCTTTTGTCTCTTTGTAGATAATATTCTCATCATTTGGCTGAAGTTGCAGTTCATGTTGCAATGACATTAGTTCCTTCCTGCAAAATTGAACTGTGGTGGTAATATTGCCAAAGGTATTTGTATTCCACTCCTTTAGTGCTGCTTTACAGGCTTTGAGCTTTTGACATAAGATGTAAGGGGGGGATCCATGCACATTAACATTCCAAGCTGATCTTATAACATCAAGAAATTGAGGATGAGTACTCCACATGTTAAAGAATCTAAACGGTTTCTTGCCTCTTGGTGTCGCTTTGTCTGCGTGTATATACATTAAAGAATGGTCAGAAAACAAAGGAGCACCATACTCAAGAAGTGAATCTAGGTAAACTGTTAACCATTCATGATTAATCAAACACCTATCAAGTCGAGCCATTATTTTTCTGTTAGCAGCACCTTGATTACTCCAGGAGAGCCAATTACCCACAGATTTCATATCAAACAAAGCTGCAGTGTCAATGTAATCATTAAAACTTTGAAGCTGGCTTTCTGAAAGTTATCTACCCCCCTCTTTTTCATTTGTGTACCGAACAATATTAAAGTCTCCAAGAACAATCCAAGGTACATTGAGACAGCCATTTGCAATATTAGTCAGGTCAGACCAAAGAGTATTTCTTTCTTGCATACTATTCGAAGCATATATACCAGTGAAATTGAATTGACAGCCATTCTTTTTGTCCTCTACCTTAAGATGAATGAATTGATCAGTAGCAGAAATAAACCAAGCATTAATAGAGTTAGGATGCCATAAGACCCATATTCTATCAAAAGTTTCATTTGAGTCATTGGTAAATAGTTCTGCGTCCGGCCATATTAAATTCTTTTGAGCTTGAACGCGCGATTGTTTTATTTTTGTTTCTACTAGAATAACAATATCACATGCGGCAGACTTGATTATTCTGTTGAGCTCCCGACATTTCTCCGGCTTATTAAGTCCGCGAACATTCCAACATGTTATCTTCATTAGTAATAAAGAAATGAAAAGGTGGTAAGGTATTCATCCTACGACTTTGGATGGACTGTACCATCCTTTTTCTTATCCTTCGGTTTTGTATTTTCCTCCCGCACAATATCCTTACCTTTTATGGTTTTATTCCTATATTTATCCACTTCATCTACAGCTTGCAGATTTTTAAACTTTAAAATACCTTGAATCATGTGGTCTTTATTGGCTGGGTTTGTTGAAGCACGATAAGATTGTTGCAGCACAATATCCTGGATAGTACTTGTTGGAGTAGCCTGGCTAGAGAGGTTTGTTGGGGCATGAGTTTGTTGAGACAGAATATCCTTGTTGGCGATGTTTGTTGTGGCCTGAGTTTGTTGAGGAAGAATATCCTTGCTGGCGAGATTTGTTTGGGCCTGAGTTTGTTGAGTTATTGTGGACGGATCCAATGATATTGGAAGAGATGAAGTTCCTGACTTATGTTTCTCCTATCCACTAGTACCAAGGGAAACCTCTGTTGTGGAAGGCTCCAACATTATAGGAAGAGATATAGTTTTGGATTTGTCCTTCTGTCTGCGGTGCTGTCCTTGCGAGTCGGAATGCTCAATAGTCTTCGCCACCATCGGTGCTACTGCCATTAGAGAAGACTCGCTTTGTTGCTGAAGCGCTTGACGTGGTCGATAGACCTTTGTGATTTGTTTTGGAGTTTGCTGACAAGCTCCATTTGCATGACCAAAAGATAAGCAATGCTGACATCGTTGTGGCTTCCAAGAATATGAGACATGTACCTTCCGAGTGTTCCCGTCAAGATCACGATAGAAAACCTCATTTGGAAGATCTTCGTCGGAAGAAACCAGTACACATGCTCGTGCAAATGCTAATCTCGTCTGAGCAGTTGTTGCTTTGTCGATGTAGAGTGGCTGTCCCAGAGTGCTGCATAACTTTGCAATAAAACGTCGACTCCAAAGATGTAGAGGAAGACCTTGAAAGGATACCCATAATGGAATAGACTGTAAGCTATCTAACTCCAAACGGACATCAGGAGACCAGCGTCGTAGAATCATTGGATGGCCACGAATAGTCCAGAATCCTTCGAGAACCCGTTGTAAATCTTCTTCAGAGTATAGCTTGTAAACAAAGAATCCGTTCTCCAGCATATGAAGATCAAATGACGATATTCCCCATCGAGTTTTGATAAATGAGGATAGAGGGAAATAAGATGTTTTGAGACCTACCACATAGCCAACAATCGCTATAGACCATGTCTCAATAAGCTATGCTGAATCCGCAGTCTCGTATACAGCAATCTTCTTATCAGCCTGAACTTCTGGAGTAAAGAATTCCAAGCTTAGATCTGGACTTCCAACCGGAGCCTTGAAGAGGCTAGTCCAAGGCCTAGGGTCACTGGAAATGAGGGCAGGCTGCCGCGATCTAGAGCGCGACCTACTTCGATGCTGTTTCGTCGAAGGAGTTTCTCTCTGGAGAGGATATGGAGGAGCCAATTGAGGGGTAACGGTAGGGAGTCTTACTATCGTATCAACCCTCCAGCCACCGTTGCCAGCCCTAGGGGCCGTCGCTGCCATGTTTGATCCCTCTTCTGGTCGCCGCTATAGAATCGTCTCCATAGGGAAAAGCCACCGTCGTAGTATATCAGATCGCCGCTACAGTACCATCGCCCTAGGGAGATCTGGTCGCCGCTATAGTATCGTCGCCCTTGGGGAGAAGTGCTAGTCATAGGTGCCCAGCAAGCCAATCACGTGAGTGATGGCACGTGTGACTTGATACAGAATCGTTTTGCTTATTATATTTTGGCGTATATCACTTTATAACTATTGCATAAATGCATATATATATATATATTGTGATGTCCTTGGATTTGTGCAATGGGAATCGGATCGTGATGAGATCACGATAATGAGATCGATTCACCTTTAAACACATATCCTAAATAATCCCGGTCATAGGTTACTCGTGAGGGACATCGTGATAACCGGATAGACTGGTGTGCTGTATACCCGTCCATATGATGGATGCAGCTGGTCTCATAGCTGCTCGTGTAGGGACACTAGGGATACAGTACAGGTGCTCATTGGAGAATGAGTTCACTGATTGATCCGCTTACGGAATGCTGGATGGTTGATGATGCCTTATTGTCAGACAGCGATTCCGTAGTCCTAGTGGTGTATCTGGTCCTTAGACTTGAGACACCAAGGATGTCCTGTATGAGTGCTCCACTCTTTGATACCAGACTTATAGGTTTGGCTGTCCCAGATCTAGTACAGCTGGTCATTGGGAGTGGTAGTCGACCTTACGAGGGCTATTGAGTGTCGATAGAGGATCATCCACTCTCGGCGCCATGAGAGGAATATCCCATGTGTTCTTGCTCAGACAAATCCCTGGCCAGGGTCATTCGGGTTGAGAGAGAAAGAGTTCTCCGGGAGAATCCGATTAGAGCGAGACTCGAGTAGAAACCGTATGGGTCTGACAACACCATGCTCGATATACGGTCTCTGGGATATTAGATGGATGAGGGACTATAGGTACATGGTAACTGAGGATAGACAGGTCCAATGGATTGGATTCCCCTGTATCGTCTGGGGACTACGGCGTAGTGGCCTAGTACATCCGTAGTCGATGAGTCGAGTGAATTATTACAGAGATAATAATTCACTGAGTTAGAAGGAGTTCTGACAGGTATGACTCACGGCCAGCTCGATATTGGGCCTAGAGGGTCACACACATATGGTAGGCATTGCGATGAGTAGAGGTTCGGATATGAGATATCCGATGGAGCCCTTGTCTTATTGGATGCAGATCCAATACCCACTAGGGAAGGACCCATTAGGGTTTGACACGGGATCTCTATAAATAGGAGGGATTCACAGCCTCATAGGCTATAGTCTTTGCTTGCCTTTCCTATTCTCCTCTCCCTCTCCACCTCAGAGTAGGCCTGGAGTTTTGAGGAGCGTCGTCGCAACCCTGCTGTATGGATCACCGCTAGAGAGGAGGACGCTTGACCTCCTTCACCCTCTCCTAAGGATCTGCAAGGAAACAGGGATATACGATCTCCCTAGGTAACACAATCTCTATACGCAGTTTTGTGTTTTACGGATTTTTGTACACCAATCTTCGCACGACGACGAACATCTTTTTGGGAATCGGGGATTTTGTTTTCTTGTTCTTCCGCTGCGCATATGATGTCGCCCCCCAATGATTTCCCAACAGTGGTATCAGAGCCAGGTTGTTCGTGCGAATGATTGGTTTTGAACTGCGTGTATTATGTTTAGGAAGAATTTTGACGTCAAAATCGTTGACACAAAAGCGAGGAAGGGCAGCAACAGTTGCTGCCCTCGATCTGCATGCCTGCAGCCACCTGCAGCGGCAGCCGCAGCCGCAGCCAGGTAGCACAGCGCCGGCGCATGCGCAAGCGTTGTGCCTGCAGCAGCCGGCCGGCGGTCTGCTTGCAGCAGGCTTGCTGCTGGCGGAGCTGGCAGCCCACGGGCAGAGGCACCGCAGGGCAGCGGCGCCTGCCGCCGCTGCTCCCGCGGGCGAAACCCCCCCACACAAGGGCGGCCGCCCGACGGGACAGCACCGCCTTCGGAGGCAGCGGCGCCCGAAAGGGGAGCCCACCTGCAGCGGCAGCGCCGCCAGCGGGCGTGCCGCCTGCAGGCGAGGGCAGCGCCCTCGCCCCGCCGCACAGGCCGTCGCCAGCAGGGTGGCGGCGGCGGCAGCGACAGCAGTAAGAGGGAATTAGGGTTTTGGGCAAAATGATAGTTTTGCCCCTTTGAATTTGAGAAATTCCAGTTTTTGTCTTTTGTCAAAATTATGAAAATACCCTTAGGAATTGAGAAATTCCCTATATATCCCTGATTTCAGAAAATATTAATTAATTAAAAGGTTTAGTTGATTATTATTTTTATTATTATCTAGTAGTCCTACATGATGATGATTATTTATACATGTGATGTATGATGTGTGGACGGATGATCATGGATCGTGTGATGTGTGTACTTGTGATTATTATTATTGAGGTCTACGAACCTCCATTATATTTCTCGTTTATTGTCGGGCCTGCGTGCCTATGATTAAGTTGTAATCACATGAGGAGGCGCAACGGGAGCGTGGATGCGATAGCGGGACCCACGAGACGGACGATCGTGATGCATGGAGATGCATCAAGATGTCGACGAAACCGACGAGGACGAGATGGACGATCACAGGGCATGGAGATGCACCGTTGCACACATAGATCTTGATGTGAGTGATTAGGCCTACTGGCTCGGGCCTAATCATATTAGGTTGTGGTCCATGATCATCTGGTGTGATTGCTTATACACATACTAGATATGTATATATATTTGAATGCGATGTAGATATATATTAAATATGTATATGTGTGACATGTCATATTAGGAGACCAAATCATAGAAACATCTCTCGATAATATTAAGTCGATAAACGTGAGGCAATTAGATTGACCCACGTGGCCTTCCATCGTTATGAGTAGGAACCGATTCCCGGTGTAGGTTGAGTTGGTCGAGTCCCTCGAGACTCACCTATATCGCGATTCGCTATCTTGCTTACGACATAGAGATGTCACCGGTGACCTGAGGGCATGGTATGCTTGGTCGAGTCCCTCGAGGGTATATCATCAAATCAGACTCATCTTGTAACGAAGGTGTTGACTTAACCGAGCATCATGGTTGGTCGAGTCCCTCGAGGCCATAGTGATTCGGAGGCCGAACAGGACAGGAATCACAAGGAGTTGTGATCGGCAAGAGTTGCCTACCTTTTAGGCTTAGTGTGATTGGTCGAGTCCCTCGAGGTTACACTAAGACGCTGATGGGATCCTGATCCCCACTAGAAGTTTGCCGGAGACTTCCGTTTTATGTGTTGAGGGTGTCGCGTGACTCGATAGTGAAATAGTGGGAGCATATTAAGATAGAAGTCCATATCTTGATAGTTTATTTCTTGCAAAATCTGCATGTTATTCATTTCTACTACATCTTTATTTTCAGAAAATGTCACTTTCAAATCCCTTACGTGGCATACTTGATATCAACCGCCTCACTGGTCCAAATTATACGGATTGGCTCCGTAACTTGAGAATTGTTCTCACAACGGAGAAAATCGTGTACGTCCTTGATACAGTGATGCCTACGCCCGAAGAAGGGGCAAGCGAGGATGAGATCACTCGCTACGTGAAGTACATTGATGACTCCACTCTTGCTCAGTGCTATATGTTGGGCTCTATGACTCCAGAGTTACAAAGACAACATGAAAAGATGGATGCCAGATCCATTCTCCTACATGTCCGCAAATTATTTGAGGAACAGGGAAGGACTCAACGATATGAGATATCCAAGAGCCTTTTCCGCGCTAGGATGACTGAGGGGACACCGGTTCAGAACCATGTCCTAAAAGATGATTGAGTGGATAGAGAAACTCACAGGTCTAGGAATGGTCCTAGAGGATAACTTGTGTGTGGACATTGTGCTTCAGTCCCTACCAGATTCCTTTTCATAGTTCATAATGAATTTTAATATGAACAAGCTTGAGGTGACTCTCCCAGAGCTCCTCAATATGTTGAGGGAGGCAGAGAGTACTATTAAGAAAGAGAAGCCAGTTCTCTTCACTGGTGAGACCAGAAAGAAAAGGAAAGCAGAAAGGTCCCTTAAGAAGGGAAAGGGCAAGGGCAAACAAGGTAAAGCAAAGGTTGCTAAGAAAGACCCAACAAAGGACAAAGGCCAGTGCTTCCACTGTGGTAAAGATGGGTACTGGAAGTGGAACTGCAAAGAGTACCTTGTAGAAAGGGTGAAATAGAAGCTTGGAGAAGCTTCAGGTATATTCATGATCAATCTCCAATTGGTAGATTTTTGTGATAATGCATTGGTATTGGATACCAATATTGCTTATCACATCTACAATTTATTGTAAATTCTAGCAAAGCCGAGGGGAGATTGACGAGAGGAATATTGCATAAAGGTTTGTTTATGCAAGACACTACTCCACATATCATGAATGTAAGTGTCTAAGAGGAAACGAGATGAGGTGAACAGTGCATACCTATGGCATTGTAGGCTAGGTCACATCCATGAAAGAAGGATTCAAAAGTTGCTAAATGATAGATATCTAGATCCATTCGACTATGTGTCATATGCAACTTGTGAGCCTTGCATTCGTGGAAAACTGACCAAATCTCCATTTAGTAGAACTGGAGAGAGAGCCACTGAGTTGTTGGAACTCATACATAGTGATGTATGTGGACCCATGTCAACTCATGTCATTGGAGGTTACTCCTACTTCATTACATTTACTGATGATTTCTCAAGGTATGGATATGTGTACTTAATGAAGTACAAGTCCGAGGCCTTTGAAAAATTCAGAGAGTATAAGAATGAGGTGGAGAACCAGACTGGAAAGAGTATCAAAACTCTTCGATCAGATCGAGGAGGTGAGTACTTAAGTGTTGGGAAATCATGGGGGCGACATCACATGCGTAGCGGAAGAACAAGAAAAATAAAATCCCCAATTCCCAAAAAGATGTTCGTCGTCGTGCGAAGATTGGTACGCAAAAAATCCGCGAAACATGAAACTGCGTATAGAGTAGATTGTGTTACCTAGGGAGATCGTATATCCCTGTTTCCTTACAGATCCTTAGGAGAGGGTAAAGGAGGTCAAACGTCCTCCTCTCTAGCGGTGATCCACACAGCAGGGTTGCGACGACGCTCCTCAAATCTCCAGGCCTACTCTAAGGTGGAGAGGGAGAGGAGAATAGGAAAGGCAAGCAAAGACTCTAGCCTATGAGGCTGTGAATCCCTCCTATTTATAGAGATCCCGTGTCAAACCCTAATGGGTCCTTCCCTAGTAGGTATTGGATCTGTATCCAATAAGACAAGGGCTCCGTCGGATATCTCATATCCGAGCCTCTACTCATCGCAATGCCTACCATATGTGTGTGACCCTCTAGGCCCAATATCGAGCTGGCCGTGAGTCATACCTGTCAGAACTCCTTCTAACTTAGTGAATTATTATCTCTGTAATAATTCACTCGACTCATCGACTACAGACGTACTAGGCCACTACGCCGTAGTCCCCAGACGATACAGGGGAATCCAATCCATTGGACCTATCTGTCCTCAATTACCATGTACCTATAGTCCCTCATCCATCTAATATCCCAAAGACCGTATATCGAGCATGGTGTTGTCAGACCCATACGGTTTCTACTCGAGTCTCGCTCTAATCGGATTCTCCCGGAGAATCTTTCTCTCTCAACCCGAATGACCCTGGCCAGGGATTTGTCTGAGCAAGAACACATAGGATATTCCTCTCATGACGCCGAGAGTGGATGATCCTCTATTGACACTCAATAGCTCTCGTAAGGTCGACTACCACTCCCAATGACCAGCTGTACTAGATCTGGGGACAGCCAAACCTATAAGTCTGGTATCAAAGAGTGGAGCACTTATATAGGACATCCTTGGTGTCTCAAGTCTAAGGACCAGATACACCACTAGGACTACGGAATCGCTGTCTGACAATAAGGCATCATCAACCATCCAACATTCCGTAAGCGGATCAATCAGTGAACTCATTCTCCAATGATCAGGCTTCTTCCCTTTCCATATCTCATATGGTGTAGACACTACCGACTTAGTTGGAACTCTGTTCAGAAGGTAAGCTGCGGTTTCTAGGGCATATCCCCAGAATGAGATGGGTAGGTCAGCGAAACTCATCATGGACCGTACCATATCTAATAAAGTACGATTTCTCCTTTCAGAGACACCATTGAGCTAAGGTGTGTAAGGAGGTGTCCATTGGGATAATATCTCATGGTCCTTGAGGAACTGAGTAAACTCTGTACTTAATGCTAGTCATAGGTGCCCAGCAAGCCAATCACGTGAGTGATGGCACGTGTGACTTGATACAGAATCTTTTTGCTTATTATATTTTGGCGTATATCACTTTATAACTATTGCATAAATGCATATATATATTGTGATGTCCTTGGATTTGTGCAATGGGAATCGGATCGTGATGAGATCACGATAATGAGATCGATTCACCTTTAAATACATATCCTAAATAATCCCGGTCATAGGTTACTCGAGAGGGACATCGTGATAACCGGATAGACTGGTGTGCTGTATACCCGTCCATATGATGGATGCAGCTGGTCTCATAGCTTCTCGTGTAGGGACACTAGGGATACAGTACAGGTGCTCATTGGAGAATGAGTTCACTGATTGATCCGCTTACGGAATGCTAGATGGTTGATGATGCCTTATTGTCAGACAGCGATTTCGTAGTCCTAGTGGTGTATCTGGTCCTTAGACTTGAGACACCAAGGATGTCCTGTATGAGTGCTCCACTCTTTGATACCAGACTTATAGGTTTGGCTGTCCCAGATCTAGTACAGCTGGTCATTGGGAGTGGTAGTCGACCTTACGAGGGCTATTGAGTGTCGATAGAGGATCATCCACTCTCGGCATCATGAGAGGAATATCCCATGTGTTCTTGCTCAGACAAATCCTTGGCCAGGGTCATTCGGGTTGAGAGAGAAAGAGTTCTCCGGGAGAATCCGATTAGAGCGAGACTCGAGTAGAAACCGTATGGGTCTGACAACACCATGCTCGATATACGGTCTCTGGGATATTAGATGGATGAGGGACTATAGGTACATGGTAACTGAGGACAGACAGGTCCAATGGATTGGATTCCCCTGTATCGTCTGGGGACTACGGCGTAGTGGCCTAGTACGTCCGTAGTCGATGAGTCGAGTGAATTATTACAGAGATAATAATTCACTAAGTTAGAAGGAGTTCTGACAGGTATGACTCACGGCCAGCTCGATATTGGGCCTAGAGGGTCACACACATATGGTAGGCATTGCGATGAGTAGAGGTTCGGATATGAGATATCCGACGGAGCCCTTGTCTTATTGGATGCAGATCCAATACCCACTATGGAAGGACCCATTAGGGTTTGACACAGGATCTCTATAAATAGGAGGGATTCACAATCTCATAGGCTAGAGTCTTTGCTTGCCTTTCCTATTCTCCTCTCCCTCTCCACCTCAGAGTAGGCTTGGAGTTTTGAGGAGCGTCGTCGCAACCCTGCTGTGTGGATCACCGCTAGAGAGGAGGACGCTTGACCTCCTTCACCCTCTCCTAAGGATCTGCAAGGAAACAGGGATATACGATCTCCCTAGGTAACACAATCTCTATACGCAGTTTTGTGTTTTGCGGATTTTTGCGCACCAATCTTCGCACGACAACGAACATCTTTTTGGGAATCAGGGATTTTGTTTTCTTATTCTTCCGCTGCGCATATGATGTCGCCTCCCAATGATTTCCCAACAAGAAGCCGACGCTGCAGGAGATCCGATCACCACTACAGTAAGGGAGATCAGATCGTTGCTATAGTATCGTCGCCCGTGGGAGAAAGCCAACGCTGCAGGAGTCAGATCGCCCTAGGGAGATCTCGTCGCCACTAAAGTGTCGTCGCCGCTACAGTACCGTCGCTGCTACAGTGTCGTCGCCGCCGCTACAGTACCGTCGCCCTTGGGAAACAGCCAACGCTACAGGAAATCAGATCGCCGCTACAGTGTCGTCGCCCGTCGCCCGTGGGAGAAAGCCAACGCTGTAGGAGTCAGATCGCCCTAGGGAGATCTAGCCGCCGCTATAGTGGTCGCCCTAGATCCGATCGCCGCTACAGTGTCATCACCGCTGTAGGAGTCAGATCGCCCTAGGGAGATCTGGCCGCCGCTACAGTGTCGTCGCCGCTACTTGTTGGTTGGCTTTTGGTGAGTGTTACTCACAATGCTGATTACATCTTTTTTTTTATAAGTAAAAGTAAATTGATTTTGTGTAAAGTTTCTACAAATAGCTTTGTCTATACAAGTTAAAGCTGATTACATCTCTTCTATGAACATGATCCCTTTTTGCAAGGATCATGTTTAAAGTTTTGTTTCCTATTTCAAATTTTTCTAAGGTTTCATGTAGTATCAAAATTTTCTTTTTAAGCGTCTCTAATTCTACATATTTTGCACAAGGAGGTAATATTTCAATATCATACTTAATATTTAATCTATTAAATTCACTAAAAAGAGAGGCATGCTCCTTTTTTAATAATTTATACTTTTTACTAACTAATTTATATTTATCAAATAAATCATGAAAAGCATTCAACAATTCATCAAAGGATAAATGGGCTTCGATTGAGTTACTTACCTTGTCACCAAGCCACATTAAAGCATAGTTAGCAACTTCTTTGTTGGTTGGCTTTGTTGAATCTCGGATTTTGATGATAAAATCAATTGATGGGTTAATTGATCTAATCCATATTATTGAGTTAAGTGTGCAGGAGTAACTACGATAACCAGAAAACACAAAGCAAGAATACCGGAGTCAAGTTCAATGGATGTTTAAGAGTCCGAAGAATCGTCGGAGATGCTGCTGGAACCAACCGAGAAGAAATCGGGAACCTGTCGGAATTTTCGGAAGTTCGCCGAAGAGATCGTTGGAGGTTCACGGAGATCACCGAGAAGGCTCGGCTACTCGTTAAAGTCATCACAAGTTCGGGAGCTTGCTGGGAGTCCATCAGAAGAAGTTCGTCGGAAAGCTCGCCAGAACAAGACTCGACGTTCGCGGTTGAAAACTTGCTTAGGATGTGTTTTGTTATGTAGTTCACTTGTAATTAGGATTAGGATTAAGAGATAATCCTATATCCTGGTTAGGGGCCAACTGGGCCCAAAATTTGACTTGGTTTGGGCTAAATTTGAAGCCCAACAAGTGAACCGAAGAGTCTGGCGGTGGCACCGCTTGGGCTGGGCGGTGCCACCGCCCAGCACTGTCAATGTCTGACAGTGACAGGCGGTGGCACCGCCAGCATCGGGAACCCAAAGAGAATTCAAATTTTGGAGCCAAATTTGAATCCTCTTGAGGCCTATAAATACCCCTCAAATCTCAGTTGAGATAACAACTTTTTGAGCAGCAAGTGATTAAGAGAAAAGTCTTAGAAGAGTCTTTGCTAGTCTTGTTTTCAATTTGCTAGTGTTCACCTCCTTCTTTCTTGCTGAAAATCTGTAAGAGAGTGAACCGCTTGTAAAAGTTGTAAGAGGGGTATTTACCCTTCCCTTTCAAGAGATCTGCTAGTGGAAGATGGGAGCCTCATCGAAGAGGGGCCTCGCAAGTGGATGTCGGTCATTTGACTGAACCACTGTAAAATCGGCGTAATCTCTGGTTTGCATTTACTTATTGTCATTTATATTACTGCAAACCATTTACACTTTATTGCTATACTGCTTTGTATCCTTCTTACTTATCTCTTCATGTTAAAACGCAATCGAAACGGTTTTAAACGAAAACGTTGCTTTTATCATATGAAGTTTCTGAAAAGCGTTTAAATCGTGAAAAGTTTATCACACTTCACCGCTGCACTAATTCACCCCCCCATCTTAGTGCCGCTCCGATCCTAACAATTGGTATCAGAGCTAGGCTCACTCTCATATTTGGTTTAAGACCCAAGAGAGATGGCTTACTCCGGCATGCATGAGAGTCATTCTATCACACGTCCACCCTTGTTTAATGGGTCGGATTATACTTATTGGAAGACTCGGATGAGGATCTTCCTCATTTCTATGGATTTCGAGCTTTGGACTATTGTTGAAAACGGATTTCAAAAATCTTCTCTTCCGATGAGCGAATGGAATGAATCAGAGAAGAAGGTTTTTGCTTTAAATGTAAAGGCTATGAATGCCTTGTTTTGTGCACTAGACAAAAATGAATTTAATCGTGTTTCAATTTGTGATTCGGCTTTTGATATTTGGAGAACTCTTGAGGTCACTCATGAAGGCACTAGCCGAGTGAAAGAGTCTAAAATCAACATCCTTGTGCACTCTTACGAACTTTTCCGAATTAAACCAAGTGAGTCCATCGGAGACATGTACACCCGGTTTACGGATGTCATCAATGGACTCAAAGCTCTTGGTAAAGATTTTACTAACTTTGAACTAGTAACTAAAATCTTAAGATCCCTCCCTAAAAGTTGGGATCCAAAAGTTACGGCCATTCAAGAGGCCAAAGACCTTAAAGCATTCCCTCTTGAAGAACTTATTGGGTCTCTAATGACCTACGAAATGACATGTCAAGCTCATGACGAGCTCGAGAACCCCCTTCCAAAGAACAGGAAGGATATGACACTCAAATCACAAGAAGACCACTTGAAAGGAACATCAAGTGATGAGGACAGTGACAATGACATTGCACTTTTGACTCAAAAATTTAAAAAATATTTAAGAAAGAACAAATTTAAAAATAATATAAAAAATAAATTTGAACAAAAGAAGGACCAAGTGATTTGCTATGAATGCAAAAAACTGGGACACTACAAGAACGATTGTCCTCAAGCCAAAAAGAGAACATCAAAGAAGAAGGCGCTCAAGGCAACGTGGGATGATTCAAGCGCGTCGGAAGAAGAGGAGTCCAACACCGAGCAAGTTGCTCATTACGCGCTAATGGCTTTAGGAGAAGAGGTATGTGATTTATTTAATGAAGATTTATCTTTTGAAGAACTCTCTATCGCTTTTCATGAATTATTTGATGAATGTAGAACTATTAGCAAGAAGTTAAGTATCTTAAAGAAAGAGCATGCTTTGCTACAAGATAAGTTTAATAGTCTTCAAACTCCTCCATGCTCTAAGTGTGAGCATTTAGAAGCAATAAAAAATGAAAATTTGCTTCTTAAAGAAACCTTAAACAAGTTTAAGGTTTGTAGCAAAGGATTAGATATGATCCTTGCACACAAGGGTCACGTCACAAATAGAAATGGAATTGGATTTGTAAAAGGATTACATCAAAATCCTACCACTTTCATAAAAGGACCTACATTACATGTTTCCTCTTATATGAAATGCAACTTCTGTTGCAAATCCGGACATATTGCCTACAAATGTCCATTTAGGAAAATTAGTTCACAAAAATTAATATGGGTTCCTAAAGGAACTATAAAGGATTCAATAATAAATAACAAAGTTAGTGGATCAATTTTTGAGGCACCCAAAATCAAATGGGTACCTAAAAGTCATCCTCTTTTGTAGACAAACCTATAAGCTAGGAGCAAGAGATGGTATCTCGATAGTGAATGCTCAAGACATATGACTGGAGATCCATCTCATTTCTCTATGCTTACTAGCAAAGAAGAAGGGTACGTCACCTTCGGAGACAACAACAAAGGCAAAATCATTGGCAAGGGAACTATTGGTAACAAATTTAGTTTTTCCATTGATGATGTTTTACTAGTTGATGGATTGAAACATAATCTCTTGAGTATTAGTCAACTATGCGATAAAGGTTATATCGTTAGATTCGAATCAAATATGTGTATTATCGAAAAACCAAACAATAACTTGACTATAATTGTATTAAAACAAAATAATGTCTACACCATCAACCTTGATGAACTAAGTAATGAAATGTGCTTCTCCGCTCTAAATGATGATGCTTGGCTTTGGCATAGGAGATTAGGCCATGCAAGCATGAAACTAATATCTAAGATCTCATCTAGAGAATTAGTACGAGGGATTCCAAATATGAAGTTTACTAAGGACAAAGTATGTGATGCATGTCAACTAGGTAAACAAATAAAAACTAGTTTCAAACCAAAAAATCAAACTAGCACCACTAGACCACTACAATTGATCCATTTGGACTTATTCGGACCAATTGACACAACAAGTCTAGGAGGAAGCAAATATACATTTGTAATTGTGGATGACTATACTAGGTACACTTGGACCTATTTCTTAGTCCACAAAAATGATTGCTTCAAGTACTTCTCTAAATTTTGTAAACTCACTCAAAATGAAAAAGGTTTCATGATTTCATCAATTCGGAGTGATCACGGTGGCGAATTTCAAAACCGTGACTTTCAAAATTTTTGTGTAGTTAATGGATACAATCACAACTTCTCCACTCCGAGGAATCCCCAACAAAATGGAGTAGTTGAAAGAAAAAATAGAAACCTATAAGAAATGGCAAGAACTATGTTAAATGAACATAGTTTACCTAAGTATTTTTGGGCCGAAGCCGTAAATACGGCTTGCTACATCATGAATAGAGTCCTAATAAGACCATCCTTATCAAAAACTCCCTATGAATTGTGGAATAACAAAAACCCAAATATTTCCTATTTTAAAGTTTTCGGTTGTAAATGCTTTATTTTGAATGAAAGGGATGCCTTAGGAAAATTTGATGCTAAATCTGATGAAGGCATCTTTCTTGGTTACTCTTCCGTTTCTAAGGCTTTTCGGGTTTTTAACAAAAGAACGTTAGTAATAGAAGAGTCTATTCATGTAGTTTTTAATAAAATTTCTAATTTAAAGAAAAATGATTTTGATGATGATCTTGGTTTTGATAATTTGAATTTAAATGAACCCCCTCCTCAAAATAGCAACTTGGATGCACCTTCTTCCGAAATTTCCTTACCAACCCAAGGAATGGAAGTATATAGATGCTCATCCAAAGGAGCTAATTATAGGAGATACATCAAAAGGGGTTCAAACTCGTTCCTCTTTCAAGAATTTGTGTGCTAACGCCGCCTTCCTTTCTCAAATCGAACCTAAATGCATTAACGAGGCCATAAAAGATGATTTTTGGGTTATCGCAATGCAAGAGGAATTGAATCAATTTGAGAGGAATAAGGTATGGAAGCTTGTTCCTAGACCTAGTGACCATTTAGTCATTGGTACTAAATGGGTCTTTAGAAACAAGCAAGACGAAAATGGTATCATGGTTAGAAACAAGGCTAGATTAGTGGCCAAAGGCTTCAACCAAGAAGAAGGTATCGATTACGAAGAAACCTTCGCTCCCGTGGCTCGATTAGAAGCCATAAGGATGCTCCTTGCCTATGCTAGTAGTAATAATTTTAAACTATTTCAAATGGATGTCAAAAGTGCTTTCTTGAATGGTTTTATTTCCGAAGAAGTATATGTCGAACAACCTCCCGGATTTGAAAATTCTCTTCTTCCTAACCATGTATTCAAATTGACAAAGGCCCTCTATGGCTTGAAACCAGCTCCTAGAGCTTGGTATGAAAGGCTTAGTTCCTTTCTTATTTTAAATAATTTTACTAAAGGCAAGGTTGATACTACATTGTTTATTAAACATTTTGAAAATAATTTTCTTATTGTGCAAATTTATGTTGACGATATTATTTTTGGCTCTTCGGATGAATCACTATGTGAATCATTTGCCAAATGTATGAGTCTTGAATTTGAAATGAGTTTAATGGGTGAATTAACTTTCTTTTTGGGATTACAAATCAAACAACTTAGTGATGGTATATTTCTTAACCAATCTAAATATACATTAGAATTGTTAAAACGATTTAACATGGATAATTCAAAAGCAATAAACACCCCTATGAGTACTGCGACTAAGTTAGATATGGATGAAAATAATGAAAATTTCGATCAAAAAACATATAGGGGAATGATAGGTAGTCTACTATACCTCACCGCAACTAGACCGGATATTATATTTAGTGTAGGACTTTGCGCTAGGTTTCAATCAAATCCTAAATTATCTCATCTTAAAAGTGTTAAAAGAATATTTAGGTATCTTAAAGGAACTCCAAATCTAGGACTGTGGTATCCAAAATCTGAAAAATTTGATTTAATAGCTTATGTAGATGCCGATTTTGGCGGATGCAGGATAGATAGAAAAAGTACATTTGGAACATGCCAATTTTTAGGATATGCACTTGTTTCTTGGACTTCCAAGAAACAAAATTGATTTTGATGGCTTGATTATGAGTTTCTAAGTTGACGAATTGAATTTGAATGGATTTGTATTCGAATTATGATCTTGACTTATTGGAGTTACTACTTGAAACTTTTTTCTTATCCCAATCTCTTCTTTGTACATCTACAATTTTTGTTATTTATAGAAAGAAGAGATTTGATAATATGGATGAATGCTGAATTTTCCTTTAAGATGAACTCTGCGTAAATATTTTAGCATACTTAATTTTAAATAATAAAATCTTTGTATAATCAATGATAATATAGATGAATGATGTATGATCAATGATAAAATCTTTGTATGACAAATTATGTGCTTCAAGTCTCATTCCCTTTTTGTTGATGACAAAGGGGGAGAAAAGTGATGACTTGTATCATTTTAATAGCATGACTTATATGAATTGCAAAAGCTTGTGTGATATGAATGTCTTATATGCCTTGCAAAATCTTTGAGAATATCGCAAGATCGATTGATCATATTGAAAGCATGCCTTACATTTATATCATGAAATTCATGTTGAAAATCTTTAACTCCTACCGTAGTAAAAATTGTCTCTTATCATTCGACTTGAAAATGATTTTCATTGAAGTTTTGTATTTACTATTGCTTAATGAGAATAACGATAAGTTCTATGGATAAAACTTATCGGCTTATGCTTGAATTCAATGGGATAGAATTCAAGTGTTTTTACCTTCTCATAATATGGCATATAGATAGGGGGAGTTATGTTTACCTCCGTCATCAATTGATTGTCATCATCAAAAAGGGGGAGATTGTTGAATCTCGGATTTTGATGATAAAATCAATTGATGGGTTAATTGATCTAATCCATATTATTGAGTTAAGTGTGCAGGAGTAACTACGATAACCAGAAAACACAAAGCAAGAATACCGGAGTCAAGTTCAATGGACGTTTAAGAGTCCGAAGAATCGTCGGAAATGTCGTCGGAACCAACCGAGAAGAAATCGGGAACCTGTCAGAATTTTCGAAAGTTCACCGAAGAGATCGTCGGAGGTTCACGGAGATCACCGAGAAGGCTCGGCTACTCGTTAAAGTCATCACAAGTTCGGGAGCTTGCTGGGAGTCCGTCGGAAGAAGTTCGTCGGAAAGCTCGCCGGAACAAGACTCGACGTTCGCGGTTGAAAACTTGCTTAGGATGTGTTTTGTTATGTAGTTCACTTGTAATTAGGATTAGGATTAAGAGATAATCCTATATCCTGGTTAGGGGCCAACTGGGCCCAAAATTTGACTTGGTTTGGGCTAAATTTGAAGCCCAACAAGTGAACCGAAGAGTCTGGCGGTAGCACCGCCCAACACCCGAGCGCTGGGCGGTGGCACCGCCTCGGCTGGGCGGTGGCACCGCCCAGCACTGTCAATGTCTGACAGTGACAGGCGGTGGCACCGCCAACATCGGGAACCCAAAGAGAATTCAAATTTTGGAGCCCAAATTTGAATCCTCTTGAGGCCTATAAATACCCCTCAAATCTCAGCTGAGATAACAACTTTTTGAGCAGCAAGTGATTAAGAGAAAAGTCTTAGAAGAGTCTTTGTTAGTCTTGTTTTCAATTTGCTAGTGTTCACCTCCTTCTTTCTTGCTGAAAATCTGTAAGAGAGTGAACCGCTTGTAAAAGTTGTAAGAGGGGTATTTACCCTTCCCTTTCAAGAGATCTGCTAGTGGAAGGTGGGAGCCTCATCGAAAAGGGGCCTCGCAAGTGGATGTAGGTCATTTGACCGAACCACTGTAAAATCGGCGTAATCTCTGGTTTGCATTTACTTATTGTCATTTATATTACTGCAAACCATTTGCACTTTAATGCTATACTGCTTTGTCTCCGTCTTACTTATCTCTTCAAGTTAAAACGCAATCGAAATGGTTTTAAACGAAAACGCTGCTTTTATCGTACGAAGTTTCCGAAAAGCGTTTAAATCGTGAAAAGTTTATCGCACTTCACCGCTGCACTAATTCACCCCCACCCTCTTAGTGCCGCTCCGATCCTAACAGGCTTTTGGTGAGTGTTACTCACAAAGCTGATTACATCTCTTCTATGAACATGATCCCTTTTTGTAAGGATCATGTTTAAAGGTTTGCTTCTTATTTCAAATTTTTCTAAGGTTTTATGTAGTAGCAAAATTTTCTTTTTAAGCGTCTCTAATTCTTCATATTTTGTACAAGGAGGTAATATTTCATTATGATGTATAATATTTAATCTATTGAATTCACTAACAAGAGAGGCATGCTCCTTTTTTAATGATTTATACTTTTTACTAACTAATTTATATTTATCAAATAAATCATTAAAAGCATTCAACAATTCATCAAAGGATAAATGGGCTTCGATTGAGTTACTTACCTCGTTACTAAGTGCCATTAAAGCATAGTTAGCAACTTCTTTGTTGGTTGGCTTTTGGTGAGTGTTACTCACAAAGCTGATTACATCTTTTTTTTTATAAGTAAAAGTAAATTAATTTTGTGCAAAGTTTCTACAAATAGCTTTGTCTATACAAGTTAAAGCTGATTACATCTCTTCTATGAACATGATCCCTTTTTGCAAGGATCATGTTTAAAGGTTTGTTTCCTATTTCAATTTTTTCTAAGGTTTCATGTAGTATCAAAATTTTCTTTTTAAGCGTCTCTAATTCTTCATATTTTGCACAAGGAGGCAATATTTCAGTATCATACTTAATATTTAATCTATTGAATTCACTAAAAAGAGAGGCATGCTCCTTTTTTAATAATTTATACTTTTTACTAACTAATTTATATTTATCAAATAAATCATGAAAATCATTCAACAATTCATCAAAGGATAAATGGGTTTCGATTGAGTTACTTACCTCGTCACCAAGCGCCATTAAAGCATAGTTAGCAACTTCTTTGTTGGTTGGCTTTTGGTGAGTGTTACTCATAAAGCTGATTACATCTCTTCTATGAACATGATCCCTTTTTGCAAGGATCATGTTTAAAGGCTTGCTTCCTATTTCAAATTTTTCTAAGGTTTCATGTAGTAGCAAAATTTTCTTTTTAAGCGTCTCTAATTCTTCATATTTTGTACAAGGAGACAATATTTCATTATCATGCTTAATATTTAATCTATTGAATTCACTAACAAGAGAGGCATGCTCCTTTTTTAATAATTTATACTTTTTACTAACTAATTTACATTTATCAAATAAATCATGAAAAGCATTCAACAATTCATCAAAGGATAAATGGGCTTCAATTGAGTTACTTACCTCGTCACCAAGCGCCATTAAAGCATAGTTAGCACCTTCTTTGTTGGTTGGCTCTCCATCTTCGGATGTGCTTGAATCGTCCTAGGAAGCTTTTAGCACTTTCATCTTCTTCTGTTACTTCTTCTTCACTTAGGGACGTTCACTTTTGAAGTGCATTAGCTTCTTGCATTCATAACAAATTATTTGTTCCTTTTTAAGTTTTTTTTTTAATGTCATGTTTAGTTTTGTTCTTTTTTCTTTAATTCCCAAGAATGCAGGGGCTGATTCACTAGAGAACTATCGACCCATATCTTTATGCAACTTTATTTACAAGATCATCTCCAAACTGTTAGCAGATAGATTACAAACGGTAATACACAAGATAATTAGTCCAAATTAGGTTGCTTTCGTCAAAGGGAGAAGTATACATCATAATATTCTGCTTGCTAATGACTTGGTCAAGGATCTGCACTCAAAAGCAAAAGGGACAAAAATCTGTCTTAAAGCTGATCTACGAAAAGCCTTTGACTCAGTTAATAGGAACTTTATCTATAAGATGCTCCACGGTATGAACTTCCCTCATCAATGGGTTAATTGGATTCAATGTTGCTTAGAAACACCAATGTTTTCAATACTCTTCAACGGCTCACCTATTGGTTTTTTTGGGAGCAAGAATGGCATCCGACAAGGCGATTCACTCTCTCTATATCTCTTTACAATTGCAATGGAAGGACTTAGCTATATGTTGGAATATGCGGTCTCTGATGGCAGTATTAAGATACCCTATGCTGGCCCTATTCATAGATCACATATAATCTTTGCAGATGATCTTCTTATCTTTCTTCAGAATGATTTAACTTCAGTAAGAAACCTGGCTACTATTCTGAAAGATTTTGGTATAGTTTCTGGCCTTCAGTTAAATCATGCGAAAAGTAAAGTCTACATGAGCCCTTGCATTGAGGACAAAAATGTTATTGCACATACCCTAAGGGTTAGTGAGGGAAATCTGCCAGTTACATATCTTGGTCTCCCACTCATATCCACTTGCATTCACAAAACCCACTGTCAGCCTATCCTGCAAAAAATAAAGAATAGAATTTTCTCTTGGAAAAATATGCTTCTTTCAAAAGCAGGATGACTTGAACTCATCCGTTCGGTGTTGTACTCTTACTCTATATATTGGTCTAATGCATTTCTTCTGCCTATTGGACTTCTCCAATATATTGAACGGTTATTAATAAACTTCTTCTAGAATGGCACAAATGATAAGACAATACATATGGTAAAATGGGACAGCATCTGCAAACCGAAAGATGAAGGGGGGCTGAACTTGAGAAATACTAGAGATTGGAATAAAGCATGTTTGGTAAAGCAATTATGGGACCTTTTGCAAAATAAATGTTCCTTATGGTCACAATGGGTTTCTGCTAGGTATCTTTCAAAGGAATCGATTTGGAAAATTTCAACAAGAATATACCACTCTACAGCCTGGAAAGGAATTTTAAAGGTAAGGAATTGGCTAAGCAAACATATTTCTTATGCAATCTCTACTAGAACTAATACTAATATGTGGTACGATCCTTAGGTGAATGGGAAAAGTATATTTCAATTATATGGTGACAGAATACGAAAAGACCTTGGGGCTCCCAAAGATTGGAAGGTTTTCGAGTTCATTGCTAATGGTATCTGGTGTCTCCCTACTCCTATTTATCCTGAAATGTTATTACTTTAGCCGACTATCATAGCTATTCCAATCAGGAACAACCCTTCAGATGTACTTATTTGGCTTCATGACAATGGTAAATTTAGTGCCACATCCGCATGGAATCAAATTAGGCAAAGAAATAACAAGTGGCTCCCAAGCAGTTGGACATGGGATCGACCGGGATCACAGAGACATTCCTTATGTACATGGCAGGCCCTTCTGAATAAACTACCTATACTAGACAATATGAAAAGAAGAGGTATCCATCATGTTAACCGATGCTCCCTTTGCATGCAATAAGAAGAAACTGTTGACCATCTCTATTTTGCTTGTGACTATACTAAATGGATATGGAAGGAGATTCTCCAGCAATTCAAACTCAATAGAATGCCGCAACCAAACTTGCATCAAGAATTAGCTGACCTCATGCAATGTTTTTCAAGAAAAGGGCCTCTTACACAATTGACAAAGGTTATATTCAGATGCGCTATTTGGTGGATGTAGAAGGAAAGATGTAGCAGAATCTTTGAGTGTCAAAACACAAACAATGCTCAGCTCTTGACAGAGATTATTAGAGACTCAAGATCATGTATGGAGAACGATCTCAAAATGGAGCACCTTACACAGAGAGAAAAAGATATTTTTATCAAATTCAATTTTGCTATTAGCTAAAGATCTTGAGCATGATGTCAAAAGCTATACCCACAAGAAATCTTGGCATATCTGGACTTTAAATTTTATTTGTTGGCCACAGTTAAGAGTTATAGTCTACAGCATGTGTAGTCATAACTATCGCATGAGTACTTTCTGAGTTACCTAGCTTCGTCTATAACTTGTATAGACAAAGCTATTTGTAGAAACTTTACACAAAATCAATTTACTTTTACTTATAAAAAAAAAAGTTTTATTCTTTTTTATGAATTTTTTAAATTTGCTTGTTAGAAGTGCCAAGTATGTTGAATCTCGGAATTTGATGATGAAGTCAATTGTAAATTGTTTGATCTAATCTATATGTTGAGAAAAGTATACAAGATTAACTACAATAGTAGTAAGACATAAAGTAGGTGATATACCGAAGTCAAGATCGAGATTTCGTTGAGAGTTCAAGAGTTCGTCGGAAGTCCGGACGTTCGCCGGAAGTTCTACCGAAACCAACCGAGAAGTCCAGGAGCTTGCCAAAGAAGCTCATCGGAACTCGCCAAGAAGATCATCATAAAGTCCAGGAGCTTGCTGGGAGTCTGTCGGAATATTATTGAGAGTTCATCGGATGTTCGCCGGAAACTCGCTGGAAGAGCAATTGATGCACCGGAATAATAAAGTGCTATGATTATCATAGTTAGATCATAAATTAAGTTAAGATTGAGAGGTAATCCTACTAACTTAATTAGGGGCCAATTGGGCTTTTAACATGGCTAAATTGGGCCGAATTGAGCAACCCATTCAGCACCTGAAATCTTGGTCGGCGGTGGCACCACCCGGGAGACCCGTTCTCCCAAGTGGTCTGGGTGGTGGTACTTCCTAAATTGGGCAATGGTACTGCCCAGACTGGGTGGTGGTATCGCTGGTAGTTAATCCTGCCAGCGGTGGTACCGCCCCTATCAATCGGTGGTATCACCAGAGCTTGGTCTCCAAGTTTTGTCAGGTAGTGGTACCGCCTAGTGTTAGACTACAAGCGGAAGTATCACCCAGAAATGGTGGTGGTACCACCAGTACCCTAGAAATCAGGGATGAGACACTTTTTAGCTCCATTTTTGAAGCCATTGGGGCCTATAAAAACCCCACCCTTTCTTGCATGAAAGGGCACAAAAGTGTTAAATCATTCTTGAATTGTTGGAGTGTTAAAGTGTTATAAAAGTGAGAAAGAGTCCTCCCCTCCCTCTCTTAGCTTTGTAAATGTTAGGATCAAGAGCACTAGGGGGGGGGGGGGTGTTTGAATTAGTGCAGCAGAAAACTTTCGACGATTAAAACTGCATTCGTACGATAAGAGCGATTTCGGTAGAAAAGCTTATTCGTAAATCACTTTAACTTGTGATCAAGAAAGATGGAGTTAAAGCAAGTCTATGAAGGTAGTTTGCAGTTATGATGGAAATTAGAATGTAAGCGTAAACTGAAATATGATGTTAAAACTGATTTACGTCTAAACGCCGATTCGGAAAATACTGAACTTTGAAACACGATCGTAAATGTGCAGAAGGCAGTAAGCTATTGAGGAGATTTGCAGTAAAGATAATATGCTCAAAGTAAATGCAAACCGAGATTTAGAGTGGTTTGGTCAATCTTGACCTACATCCACTTTTGGCTTCCTCCATCGACGAGGTCACCGATGTCCACTAGAGGCCTTCCTTCAATAGGCGAAGGCCAACCACCTTTTTAAAGTTTCACTCCTTTTGACGGGCTTAGGAGACAACCCTTACAGAATTTTCTTTCCTCTCTTGACAGATCAAAACTTAGAAGAAAAGAGGAATGAGAACTTTTAACTCATACAACACTTTTGAGCTCTAAAAATCACAGAGTAAGATCAGGATTTCGGTGGTTTTTGGTTACTCTTTCATTGCTGAAAGGGTGGGGTATTTATAGGCCCCAATCCAGTTTGAATTCCGAGCTCAAAATTATCAATTCCCAAAATTTCGGGGTCTGGCGGTTGCACCGCCTGACTGGGGCAGTTGCACCGCTTGGCAGAGCTCGAAGACTGAGCCTCTAGGCGGTGTCACCTCTTGTCAGGGGCGGTTGCACCTCCTGCCAGAGCTCGGAGATCGAGCTTAGGCAATGCCACCGCCTGACTGGGGCGGTTGCACCGCCCAGCTAGAGCTCAGAGACTGAGCCCTGGGCGGTGCCACCGTTGACCTAGGCGATGCCACCTCTGGCCAAGTAATCTGGGTCCGAATGGGCTGATCCATTCAGCCCAATTTGGGTCTGTCAAGGGCCCAATTGCCCCAAGATTAAGTTAACAGGATCACCTCCCATTTCTAACTTAATCATCATGCTAACTATAAATTTCTTAAGACATTTACTGCAACTTGCTCCGATGCGTCAATCGCTTCTTCCGGCGAGCTTCCGTCAATCATCCGATGAACCCTCGGTGATGCTCCTGCGGACTTCCGGCAAACTCCTGGACTTGCGACGATCCACTTGGCAAGTTCCGACGAGCTTTTTTGACAAGCTCCTGGACTTCTCAGATTTGTTCCCGCAGAACCTCCGACGACCGTCCGAACTTCCGTCGAATTCTCGAACCCCCAACATGATCATAGTCTTGACTCCGGCGCAACTCCTACTGCATGTCTTACTTTCATCATAGTTAATCCTACACACTTATCTCAACATATGGATTAGATAATAAATGATAATTGATGTCATCATCAAAATCTGAGATTCAACAATCTCTCCCTTTTTGATGATGATAATCAATTGATAACGGAGTTAACCTTAACTCCCCCTATCTATGTGCCATAACTGAGATAAGTGATTCTTGAATTCAAAGCCTTTGAATTCAAGAGACATATTGATAAGTTAAAATTATTTAACCCTATCAATACTCCCATCATGATTCCCATCATGATGTATCTCTCTGAAAATGATGTATGATGTCAAGGCTTGACATCCATTTTCAAATTTCAAATATGAATGATGGTAATGATAGTAATTCATCATATGGTAAGATATCAACATGTAAAATTTCGAAGTAAGATTTTGATATCTTAACATGTGCACACATTTCAAGTATTTTAACAATCATAGCATTTCATTACATGGTAAGATATCAACATATAGGACTACGATGCAAGTTCTTGATATCTTAACATGATGCAAACATGACATATTGCTAATATGGCAATCATAGTTATCATTAATTCATATATTTTTAATGATGCAAGCATGACATAATCATAGCATCAATTCATATATCTGCTTTTTTCAACATAATATGGCATTTATAGCATCAATTTATATATTTCTCCCCTTTTGTCATCAACAAAAAGGAGAACGATATAAACAACTTTTAAATATACATGCGATGCCATAAGTAGGTTCATGTCATTTATCTATATAGAGTGATAGGATATAAATTATACAAACATCTCAAGAAAAACATGACATGAAGATTATAGAGTGAAAACTTCTTCCTTTTTATTTGTTATTATCTTTTTGCATGAAGGAGGAAAGTCATTTGTGTAGTTCAAATCAATAGGATATTAAGGCATGGTTTACAAGGATCAGGATATTTATGTGAATCAAATCCTTGCACATAAAAATATCTTCCTTTTATAAGAAAGAATCATCAAATCTATTTCTCAAAGAGAATATTTTTCACATGATAAGTCTAAAAGATATGCATTTGCTAGATGATTCTATTTGTCAAAAATCAATGATGTGAATCAAACTATACATATGTTTATTAAGTCCGAAAGAGAATAATGTATTCATGAAATCCGATTGGAACTAAACATTTAATTTAATACTTTCATGCAATCGGACAAGACTATACAATCATGAAGACATGCTCATTGTTATGGAAATTTTTGTATTAATTTCTAATATGTTATTTTAGGCATGTAATGGCAATTAATGGATTTGATCATTCAATCAATAAAGTCCGAATAATAATTTTAACAAGTTTATGCATTTGGACACATCAACATTCCTAATTCTCTTCTTATGAAATCAAATTGTTCTTCACTTAGGCCTGAGTTTATTGAGTTATTGTGGACGGATCCAATGATATTGGAAGAGATGAAGTTCCTGACTTATGTTTCTCCTGTCCACTAGTACCAAGGGAAACCTCTGTTGTGGAAGGCTCCGACATTATAGGAAGAGATATAGTTTTGGATTTGTCCTTTTGTCCGCGGTGCTGTCCTTGCGAGTCGGAATGCTCAATAGTCTTCACCACCATTGGTGCTACTGTCATTAGAGAAGACTCGCTTTGTTGCTGAGGTGCTTGACGTGGTCGATAGACCTTTGTGATTTGTTTTGGAGTTTGCTGACAAGCTCCATTTGCATGACCAAAAGATAAGCAATGCTGACATCGTTGTGGCTTCCAGGAATATGAGACATGTACCTTCCGAGTGTTCCCGTCAAGATCACGATAGAAAATCTCATTTGGAAGATCTTCGTCAGAAGAAACCAGTACACATGCTCGTGTAAAAACTAATCTCGTCTGAGCAGCTGTTGCTTTGTCGATGTAGAGTGGCTGTCCCAGAGTGCTGCATAACTTTGTAATAAAACGTCGACTCCAAAGATGTAGAGGAAGACCTTGAAAGGATACCCATAATGGAATAGATTGTAGGCTATCTAACTCCAAACGGACATCAGGACACCAGCGTCGTAGAATCATTGGATGGCCACGAATAGTTCAGAATCCTTCGAGGACCCGCTGTAAATCTTCTTCAGAGTATAGCTTGCAAACAAAGAATCCGTTCTCCAACATATGAAGATCAAATGACGATATTCCCCATCGAGTTTTGATAAATGAGGATAGTGGGAAATAAGATGTTTTGAAACCTACCACATAGCCAACAATCGCCATAGACCATGTCTCAATAAGCTCTGCTGAATTAGCAGTCTCGTATACAGCAATCTTCTTATTAGCTTGAACTTCTGGAGTAAAGAATTACAGCAATCTTCTTATCGCCAGCAAGGATATTCTTCCTCAACAAACTCAGGCTATAACAAACATTGCCAACAAGGATATTTTGTCTCAACAAACTCATGCCCCAACAAACCTCTCTAGCCAGGCTACTCCAACAAGTACTATCCAGGATATTGTGCTGCAACAATCTTATCGTGCTTCAACAAATCCTGCCAATCAAGACCACATGATTCAAGGTATTTTAAAGTTTAAAAATCTGCAAGCTGTAGATGAAGTGGATAAATATAGGAATAAAGTCATAAAAGGTAAGGATATTGTGCGGGAGGAAAATACAAAACCGAAGGATAAGAAAAAGGATGGTATAGTCCATCCAAAGTCGTAGGATGAATACCTTACCACCTTTTCATTTCTTTATTACTGATGAAGACAACATGTTGGAATGTTCGCGGACTTAATAAGCCGGAGAAATGTCGGGAGCTCAACAGAATAATCAAATCTGCCGCATGTGATATTGTTATTCTAGTAGAAACGAAAATTAAACAATCGCGCGTTCAAGCTCAAAAGAATTTAATATGGCCGGACGCAGAACTGTTTACCAATGACTCAAATGAAACTTTTGGTAGAATATGGGTCTTATGGCATCCTAACTCTATTAATGCTTGGTTTATTTCTGCTACTGATCAATTCATTCATCTTAAGGTAGAGGACAAAAAGAATGGCTGTCAATTCAATTTCACTGGTATATATGCTTCAAATAGTATGCAAGAAACAAATACTCTTTGGTTTGACCTGACTAATATTGCAAATGGCTGTCTCAATGTACCTTGGATTGTTCTTGGAGACTTTAATACTGTTCGGTACACAAATGAAAAAGAGGGGGGTAGACAACTTTCAGAAAGCCAGCTTCAAAGTTTTAATGATTACATTGACACTGCAGCTTTGTTTGATATGAAATCTATGGGTAATTGGCTCTCCTGGAGTAATCAAGGTGCAGCTAACAGAAAAATAATGGCTCGACTTGATAGGTGTTTGATTAATCATGAATGGTTAACAGTTTACCCAGATTCACTTCTTGAGTATGGTGCTCCTTTGTTTTCTGACCATTCTTTAATGTATATACACGCAGACAAAGCGACACCAAGAGGCAAGAAACCGTTTAGATTCTTTAACATGTGGAGTACTCATCCTCAATTTCTTGAAGTTATTAGATCTGCTTGGAATGTTAATGTGCATGGATCCCCCCCTTACATCTTATGTCAAAAGCTCAGAGCCTGTAAAGCAGCACTAAAGGAGTGGAATACAAATACCTTTGGCAATATTACCACCACAGTTCAATTTTGCAGGAAGGAACTAATGTCATTGCAACATGAGCTACAACTTCAGCCAAATGATGAGAATATTATCTACAAAGAGACAGAAGCTAGAAATAACTTCATGCAAGCCTTAAAACAGGAGGAAAGTTTTGCAAAGCAAAAGTCTCGACAGCATTGGCTTACACTAGGAGATTCCAATACTAAATTTTTCTATGCTTCAATTGCTACTCGAAGGGCTGTTAACCGTATCAGCAAATGCAGAGACAAAGATGATAATCTTATTGAGAATTTAGATGAGGTTAAAGCACATACAGAGCAATTTTTTTATTCCTTACTCAATCAAGCTGGGAAAACTAATAACATTCATGTGGAGCCGACTAGAAAACTTGATTCGGAAGCTATTTCAATCCTCAATGCCCCAATTACAGACGACGAAATTGTATGTATTGTCTTTAAGTCACCAAAGCACAAAAGCCCAGGTCCTGATGGATTTCCAGCTGAATTTTACCAAACTGCTTGGTCTATTATTGGAAATGATGTGATCAAGGCTTGCCAACATTTTTTCTCTTCAGGTCATATTCTTAGAGAGATGAATTGTACTTTTATTTCTTTAATTCCGAAGAATGCAGGGGCTGATTCACTAGAGAACTATCGACCCATATCATTATGCAACTTTATTTACAAGATCATCTCTAAAGTATTGGCAAATAGAATGCAAAAGGTAATACACAAGATCATTAGCCCAAATCAAGCTGCCCATCATAACATTTTGCTTGCTAATGACTTGGTCAAAGATTTGCATTCAAAAGCAAGAGGGACAAAAATATGTTTTAAAGCTGATTTACGGAAAGCCTTTGATTCAAGGAAATTTATCTATAAGATGCTTCTCGATATGAACTTCCCACAGCAATGGATTAATTGGATTCAATCTTGCCTGGAAACTCCAAAGTGTTCGATACCCTTTAATGGCTCACCAATTGGTTTTTTTGGGAGCACGAATGGCATCCGACAAGGTGATCCACTCTCTCCGTATCTCTTTACTATTGCAATGGAAGGACTTAGCTGTATTTTGGAATATGCAGTCTTAAATGGCAGCATTAAGGTACCCAATGCTGGCTCTATTCATATATCACATATAACATTTGCATATGATTTACTTATCTTTCTCCAAAATGATCCAACTTCAGTAAAGAACCTGGCTACTATTATGAATGACTTTGGTATGGTTTCTGGACTTCAGTTAAATCATACGAAAAGTAAAGTATATATGAGCCCTTACGTTGAGGATAAGGTCTTTATTGCAGAAACTTTGGGGGTTAGTGAGGGAAGCCTGCCAGTTCCTTATTTGGGTCTTCCGCTCATATCTACAGGCATTCATAAAATCCACTGTCAGCCTATCCTGCAAAAAATAAAGAATAGAATTTCTTCTTGGAAAAATAGGCTTCTATCAAAAGCAGGACGACTCGAACTCATCCGTTCTGTATTGCACTCCTACTCTATATATTGGTGTAATGCATTTCTTCTACCTGTTGGACTTCTCCAAGATATTGAACGGTTATTAATGAACTTCTTCTGGAATGACACAAATGATAAGGCAATGCATATGGTAAATTGGGATAGCATTTGCAAACCGAAAGATGAAGGGGGGCTAAGCTTGAGAAATACTAGAGATTGGAATCAAGCATGCCTGGTACAACAATTGTGGGATCTTTTGCAAAACAAATGTTCCTTATGGTCCCAATGGGTTTCTGCTAGGTATCTTTCAAAGGAATCAATCTGGGAAATTTCAACAAGAACATACCACTCTGCAGCTTGGAAAGGAATTTTAAAGACAAGGAATTGGCTAATCAAACACATTTCGTATGCAATCTCTTCTGGAACTAGTACTAATATGTGGTACGATCCTTGGGTGAATGGGAAGAGTATATTTCAATTATATGGCGATAGAATACGAAAAGATCTTGGGGCTCCCAAAGATTGGAAGGTTTCCGAGTACATTGCTAACGGTACCTGGTGTCTCCCTAATCCTATTTCTCCCGAAATGTTATCACTTTGGTCGACTATCATAGCTATTCCAATCAGGAACAACTCTTCAGATATACTTATTTGGCCTCATGATAATGGCAAATTTAGTGTCACATCCGCATGGAATCAAATTAGGCAAAGAAATAACAAGTGGGTCCCAAGCAGTTGGACATGGGATCGATCGGGATCACAAAGACACTCCTTATGTACATGGCAGACCCTTCTCAATAAACTACCTACAATAGACAATATGAAAAGAAGAGGTATCTATCATGTTAACCGATGCTCCCTTTGTTTGCAACAAGAAGAAACTGTTGACCACCTCTATTTTGCTTGTGATTATACAAAATGGATATGGAAGGAGATTCTCCAGCGATTTGAACTCAATAGACTGCCGCAACCAAAATTGCACCAAGAACTAGGCGACCTTATGCAATGTTTCTCAAGAAAAGGGCCTCTTACACAACTGGCAAAGGTTACTTTCAGATGCGCCATTTGGTGGATGTGGAAGGAGAGATGTAATAGAATCTTTGAATGTCAACATACAAACAATGCTCAGCTCTTGAAAGAGATTATTAGAGACTCAAGATCCTGTATGGAGCATGATCTCAAAACCGAGCACTTCACCCGAAGAGAAAAAGATATTTTTATCAAATTTAATTTTGCTATTAGCTAAAGATCTTGGGAATGATGCCAAATAATGTGTCCACAGGTAGTTATAGTCTACAGCATGTGTAGTCATAACTTTCCGAGTTCATTGCTAACGGTACCTGGTGTCTCCCTAATCCTATTTCTCCCGAAATGTTATCACTTTGGTCGACTATCATAGCTATTCCAATCAGGAACAACTCTTCAGATATACTTATTTGGCCTCATGACAATGGCAAATTTAGTGCCACATCCGCATGGAATCAAATTAGGCAAAGAAATAACAAGTGGGTCCCAAGCAGTTGGACATGGGATCGACCGGGATCACAAAGACACTCCTTATGTACATGGCAGGCCCTTCTCAATAAACTACCTACAATAGACAATATGAAAAGAAGAGGTATCTATCATGTTAACCGATGCTCCCTTTGTTTGCAACAAGAAGAAACTGTTGACCACCTCTATTTTGCTTGTGATTATACAAAATGGATATGGAAGGAGATTCTCCAGTGATTTGAACTCAATAGACTGCCGCAACCAAAATTGCACCAAGAACTAGGCGACCTTATGCAATGTTTCTCAAGAAAAGGGCCTCTTACACAACTGGCAAAGGTTACTTTCAGATGCTCCATTTGGTGGATGTGGAAGGAGAGATGTAATAGAATCTTTGAATGTCAACATACAAATAATGCTCAGCTCTTGAAAGAGATTATTAGAGACTCAAGATCCTGTATGGAGCATGATCTCAAAACCGAGCACTTCACCCGAAGAGAAAAAGATATTTTTATCAAATTTAATTTTGTTATTAGCTAAAGATCTTGGGAATGATGTCAAATAATGTGCCCATAGGTAGTTATAGTCTACAGCATGTGTAGTCATAACTATCGCATTCGCACTCTATGAGTTACTTGGCTTTGTTTATGACTTGTATAGATAAAGCTATTTGTAGAAACTTTACATATAATCAATTTACTTTTACTTACCAAAAAAAAAAAATTGTTCTTCACTTAGACTTACCAAAAAAAAAAAATTGTTCTTCACTTAGAGGTTTTGTAAAAATATCAGCTAGTTGATGTTTAGTATCTATGAACTCTATGATTACATCATGATTAGTAACATGATCTCATATAAAGTGATATATAATATCAATATGTTTTGTTCTTGAGTGTTGAATGGGATTTTTTGTTAAACATATTGCACTCGTATTATCACATTCAATGGGAATGTTTTTAAGATAGACTTTATAATCTTCTAAGGTGTTTTTCATCCACATAACTTATGCACAGCATGCACTAGCTGCAATATATTCAGCTTCGGTTGTTGATAGTGCAACCGAGTTTTGTTTCTTAGATGACCAGGAAACAAGAGAATGTCCCAAAAATTGACATGTTCCTGATATGCTTTTTCTATCTAGTCTACACCTAGAAAAATCCGCATTAGCATAAGCAATTAACTCAAAATTTTCGGATTTTGGATACCATAATCCTAGATTTGTGGTACCTTTAAGATATCTAAGTATTCTTTTAACTGCTTTGAGATGAGATATCTTATGGTTCAATTGAAACCTAGCACAAAGTCCTACACTGAACATGATATCTGGTCTAGTTACAGTGAGGTAAAGTAAACTTCCTATCATACCCCTATAAGTTTTTTGATCGAAGCTTTCTCCACTCTCATTATTTTCATGGCTATGCTACTTTCTCATATCATATTTACCAAAACACGAGGTTTTCAAAGTAGGCATTATAGAAACATTTAATTTCACCGTGAAATCCGATAATAAGATTTAAACATCTCAAAGTAACCCTGCATATTCTCACCAATTAAGTAACTATATCAGAGATTAGTAGCTATCAAGGCATTGTGATCATAAAGAGTTTACAACAACGTAATTGTTACAACAAGATATGATAGCGTCCACATGTACATATACAAGCTTATTCAGGAGGTGAAAAATTAAAATGCCTAAACAAGGAGTCAAATTGTCGATGAATTTGTTACAGCTCAGATAGGATTTGATCTTACCGGTGTTCAAGCCGATCTTGTCTTTATTCAAATCGGTTCATCCAAATCCCAATGTCTTCGATAGATGATGCAGGAGCTTGCTCAAATGGATGTGTTTCCTCAAAGGGACAGATTGGAGGAGATTGAGTACCCCTAAAGACTGGTGTTTCGGGTTCTGGTTCCGGTTGAGGGGGATCGGTTCTTCTAGGCATTCTAACCCAATTACCATTTCTATAAACACATCTCAATCGGTGAAGTAGATTTTTGTTTATTATGCTAAACCTATCTACTTTCATCACTTCTTCGTCGGGTGGGATTGGAATATCGTAGGCTTTAAGTATTCTAGTGATTATACCACCATATGGAAGTATCATGTCTCTCTTAGATAGTTCTATCATGTTTTGTTGGATAAGGTATCCAAAACAGATGTTATATCCTTTCATGATCCAATACATGGTTCTTAATTCTATTTGACTTACTTCATCATGATGGTATTATTTAGGGAGAATGATGCTAGTTAGGATATGATGAAGTACTTTAGTGTTTAGTGATAGTAGATATTCACAGCTTTTAGGAACTATCACTAAGTTGGGATTACCGAAAATTGTTCCTAAGGCTTCAACATATGTTGTCCCAATTGTTTTATTGTCCCACGATCCTCTAAAATAAAGTCCTCTATTTTTTACGGGAATGCTTATCATGTCGCAAATGAATTTATCCGTAATGAAGATGTGTTGTCCTAAGAGATAGGTAGACATTCTTTCTTCTTCATCTACTTATAGATTGTTGTAAAATAGTCTAACAAGTCTTGGATAGATGGGTTCACTAATTTATAAAATAGGGAGTAGATCTGGATTTGCAAACCATTGGATTGTTTCTAAGTCTCTTAGTTCATCTAAATCTACATGTTTTCCCTTATTGACACTTCTAAATTTGAAAGAGGAAAAATTTTTAGCATGATATTTTGAATCGAAAAGGGTAAGATCAAAGTCTTCCACTAATCTCCTCTTCCCTTTATCCCTTAAGGATCTTCTAGAACCCATAACTACTGTTATTTAAGAGGATAGTAATGAGCAAGAGTAAATGAATCAAAAACAGAATTTAGAGGCTTCTTAGAGAATACCTTAAGTGAGATCTTCAAGAGAAGGAGAGATTGTTGATCTTTTGCTTCGAAATGAGGAGTATTTGGGATGCTAAGAGGGGAGAAATGGAGGTGGAGAAGCTTTGGAAGAGTAAAGAGGGGAAGGGAGTGAGTTAGGGTCGGTTCCACCATCGGCCCTAGCTTAGTTTAAAAGGGGGCAAGATTGCGGGCAGTTGCACCACTGGCTGGGCGGTGCAACCGCTTGCAACACGTGATAGCCGGAGGTGCTACCTCCAATTGGGGCGGCGCCACCGCCTGCAGGCAGTGAGCACTCGTTTTGACTACTGTGTGGTCTGATTTGAATGTTTTTGACTTGAAAAGAATTTTTATTTGTGGAGCAGTCAACTTTACTTACGTAATTACGTAAGAATTTTTATTTTAAGATGAGAAATTTTGCATAATTAAGATAGATCTAGTGACATGCATACTCTACTTCAAATGTCGTACGCATGTTTATGATAGATTATCCAAGTTGGTAAGCTTTGCAAGTCCATGACACACTTTGCTTACAAGATGTAAGTTCATGATATAGTTGGATTTGAAAGTAACGAACAAGTCAATTTGATGGGTTCAAAAATCCAGAGGATATGTGGAGGTAGAATCATGGGTTTCCAATTCTGAGGGATCAAATAGGATTGTATCTATATTGCTCTTGTAATTTTAATTTTCTAATCCTCTTTTTGTTATTTAGGCTAGGGAGCATCGTGTGTTCTTTTTGGATCTCGAGTTATGAATATCGAGAATCCAAAGAGCAGGATATTATTTCTTGCTCCCAGCTTGAGATGGTTTACGTTTCTACAAGATAGGATAATTTTTAGGTACCCATTTACTTTTGGGTGCCTCAAAAACGGATCTACATTATTTGTCATGTTGCATAGAGTTTATCATGGTTCCTTTAGGAACCCAAATTAATTTGTTCGGACTAATTTTCTTGAATGGACAATAATGTGTTTTGTGTCCATGTTTGCAACAAAAGTTGCATTTGCTTTGGTGTCGAACATGTAGGATGGGGCCTTTTATGAAGGTGGTTGGATTTTGGTGAGGATTTCTCACAAATCCGATTCCACTTCTTTTGGGAACGTGATCCTTGTTTGTAAGGATAATATTTAAAGACTTGCTACCAACCTCGAATTTCTTCAAGGTGTCCTTAAATAGTAAGTTTTCCTTTTGGATAGATTCTAGATCATGGCATTTTATACAAGAACCTAAACTATCATGATATTCAGTTTTTAACTTATCGAAATTACAAGTAAGACTACCATGCTCCTTTTTTAGCAATTTATATTTTCTACTAATAATCTTGCATTCATCAAATAAGTCATGGAAGGCATTTAATAACTCATCAAATGATAAATCTGCATCAATTAAATTTGTTACCTCCTCTCCGATGGCCATTAAGGCGTAATGAGCAACTTGCTCGGTGTTGGACTCCTCTTCTTAGGACGCGCTCGAGTCATCTCACGTTGCTTTAAGCGCCTTCTTCTTTAATGTTCTATTCTTGGCTTGGGGACAATCACTTTTGTAGTATCTCGGCTTTTTGCACTCGTAGTAAATAACTTGGTCCTTTTTTAGTTTAAGTTTATTTTTTATGTCATTTTTAAACTTGTTTCTCTTAATGAATTTTTTGAATTTCCTTATTATAAGTGCCAAGTCATCATCACAATCCTCATCACTTTGAGTTTTCTCTCAAGTGGTCATCTAAAATTCTAAATGTCATATCCTTCGTGTTCTTTGGAAGGATGTCTTCTTGCTCTTCATGAGGGAAGTTATTTACAAACCGAAAGATGAAGAGGGGCTAAACTTGAGAAATACTAGAGATTGGAATCAAGCATGCCTGGTACAACAATTGTGGGATCTTTTGCAAAACAAATGTTCCTTATGGTCACAATGGGTTTCTGCTAGGTATCTTTCAAAGGAATCAATCTGGGAAATTTCAACAAGAACATACCACTCTGCAGCTTGGAAAGGAATTTTAAAGGCAAGGAATTGGCTAATCAAACATATTTCTTATGCAATCTCTTCTAGAACTAGTACTAATATGTGGTACGATCCTTGGGTGAATGGGAAGAGTATATTTCAATTATATGGCGACAGAATACGAAAAGATCTTGGGGCTCCCAAAGATTGGAAGGTTTCCGAGTTCATTGCTAACGGTACCTGGTGTCTCCCTAATCCTATTTCTCCCGAAATGTTATCACTTTGACCGACTATCATAGCTATTCCAATCAGGAACAACTCTTCAAATAAACTTATTTGGCCTCATGACAATAGAAAATTTAGTGCCACATCCGCATGGAATCAAATTAGGTAAAGAAATAACAAGTGGGTCCCAAGCAGTTGGACATGGGATAGATCGGGATCACAAAGACACTCCCAATGTACATGGCAGGCCCTTCTCAATAAACTACCTACAATAGACAATATGAAAAGAAGAGGTATCTATCATGTTAACCGATGCTCCCTTTGTATGCAACAAGAAGAAACTGTTGACCACCTCTCTTTTGCTTGTGATTATACAAAATGGATATGGAAGGAGATTCTCCAACGATTTGAACTCAATAGATTGCCGCAACCAAACTTGCACCAAGAACTAGGCGACCTCATGCAATGTTTATCAAGAAAAGGGCCGCTCACACAACTGGCAAAGGTTACTTTCAGATGCGCTATTTGGTGGATGTGGAAGGAGAGATGTAAAAGAATCTTTAAATGTCAACACACAAACAATGCTCAGCTCTTGAAAGCGATTATTAGAGACTCAATATCCTGTATGGAGCATGATCTCAAAACCGAGCACTTCACCCGAAGAGAAAAAGATATTTTTATCAAATTTAATTTTGCTATTAGCTAAAGATCTTGGGAATGATGCCAAATAATGTACCCACAGGTAATTATAGTCTACAGCATGTGTAGTCATAACTATCACATTCGCACTCTATGAGTTACTTGGCTTTGTCTGTGACTTGTATAGATAAAGCTATTTGTAGAAACTTTACACAATCAATTTACTTTTACTTACCAAAAAAAAAAGTTATTTAAAATTCCCTAGGTCATCTAAAATTCTAAGTGTCATTTCATAGGTCATTAATAACCCGATTAGTTCTTCAAGAGGGAAGTTATTTAAATCTTTAGCCTCTTGAATAGCAGTGACAATAGGGTCCTAACTCTTAGGAAGGGATCTTAGAATCTTATTTACGAGCTCAAAATCCGAAAAACTTTTGCCGAGTCCTTTTAGATCATTGACGACATCTGTGAAACAAGTGTACATGTCGCCAATAGTCTCGCTCGGTTTCATTCGGAAAAGTTCGAAAGAGTGTATCAAAAGATTGATTTTTGACTCTTTCACTCTACTTGTGCCTTCGTGAGTCACTTCGAGTGTATGCCAAATATCAAACGCGGTTTCACAAACCGAAACATGATTAAACTCATTTTTATCAAGCGCACAAAATAAGGCATTCATAGCCTTTGCATTAAGAGCGAAAGTCTTCTTCTCCAATTCATTCCAATCGATCATTGGAAGAGAAGACTTCGAAAATCCATTTTCGACAAGATTCCAAAGTTCAAAATCCATTGAAATAAGGAAAATCCTCATTCGGGTCTTCCAATAGGTGTAGTCTGTCCCATTGAACATGGGTGGACGTGTAATATAATGGCCATCTTGGTTTCCGACGTATGCTATCTCTCTTGGGTTTTAATCCGTTTGAGAGTTAACTCCGCTCTGATACCAATTGTTAGGATCAAGAGCACTAAGAGGGGGGGGGGGGGGGGGGGGGGGGTGAATTAGTGCAGCGAAAAACGTTCGACGATTAAAACTGCGTTCGTACGATAAGAGCGATTTCGGTAGAAAAACCGATTCGTAAATCATTTTAACTTGTGATCAAGTAAAATGTAGTTAAAGCAAGTCTATGAAGGTAGTTTGCAGTTATGATGGAAATTAGAATGTAAGCGTAAACTGAAATATGATGTTCGTATGATAAAACTGATTTACGTCTAAACACCGATTCGGAAAATACTAAACTTTGAAACATGATCATAAATGCGCAGAAGGCAGTAAGCTATTGAGGAGGTTTATAGTAAAGATAATATGCTTAAAGTAAATGCAAACCAAGATTTAGAGTGCTTCGATCAATCTTGACCTACATCCACTTTTGGCTTCCTCCACCGACGAGGTCACCGACGTCCACTAGAGGCCTTCCTTCAATAGGCAAAGGCCAACCACCTTTTTACAGTTTCACTCCTTGTGACGGGCTTAGGAGACAACCCTTACAGAATTTTCTTTCCTCTCTTGAAAGATCAAAACTTGGAAGAAAAGAGGAAATAGAACTTTTAACTCATACAACACTTTTGAGCTCTAAAAATCACAGAGTAAGATCAGAATTTCGGTGGTTTTTGGTTACTCTTTCATTGTTGAAAGGGTAGGGTATTTATAGGCCCCAACCCAGTTTGAATTCCGAGCTCAAAACTGTCAATTCCCGGAATTTCGGGGTCTGGCGGTTGCACCGCCTGGCAGAGCTCGAAGACTGAGCCTCTGGGCGGTGTCATCTCTTGTCAGGGGCGGTTGCACCTCCTACCAGAGCTCGGAGACCGAGCTCAAGTAGTTGCACCTCTATCAGAGGTGGTTGCATCGCCTAGCCAGAGCTCGGAGACTGAGCCTTGGGCGGTGCCACCGCCGACCCAAGCAGTGCCACCTCTGGCCAAGTAATCTGGGTCCGAATGGACTAATCCATTCGGCCCAATTTGGGTCTGTCAAGAGCCCAATTGCCCCAAGATTAAGTTAATGGGATCACCTCCTATTTCTAACTTAATCATCATGCTAACTATGAATTTATTAAGACATTTACTACAACTTGCTCCGGTGCGTCAATCGCTTCTTCCGGCGAGCTTCCGGCAAGCTTCCGTCGATCATCCGACGAACCCTCGGTGATGCTCCTGCGGACTTTCGGCAAACTCTTGGACTTGCAACGATCCACTTGGCAAGTTTCGACGAGCTTCTTTGGTAAGCTCCTGGACTTCTCGGATTTGTTCCCGCAGAACCTCCGACGACCGTCCGAACTTCCGTCGAATTCTTGAACCCCCAACGTGATCATAGTCTCGACTCCGGCGCAACTCCTGCTGCATGTCTTATTTTCATCATAGTTAATCGTGCACACTTATCTCAACATATGGATTAGATAACAAATGACAATTGACGTCATCATCAAAATTCGAGATTCGATAGTAAACATCCAAGAAAGAGGAGTGAAGCTTGGAAGGGTTATCTCCTAAACCTGATAAAAGGAGAAAGAGCTATAAAAGGTGATTGTTCTTCTCCTATTTAAAGAAGGTCATTAGTAGACACCGATGACCTCGACGGAGGAGGAATCCGAAAGCGGATGTATGTCACAAAGACCGAACCACTCTGAATTCTGGTTTGGTTTTCAATTTATGCAAGTTGCATTACTGCAAGCTACATTACTTTCTTATTGCCTTCTCTACACTCCCATATGCTTTCAAGTTGAACTCCTAACGAAATGATTTTCATCGGAATCGATTTTAATCGAAACGAAGACTTTTGAAAGTTGTAATTTTTCTGCTGCACTAATTCACACCCCACCCCCACCCCCCACCCCCCCCCCCCCCCCCCCCTTTGCCTCTTAGTGCCGCTCTTGATCCTAACAATTGGTATCAGAGCCCGATTCACTCTCATTTGGTTTAAAACCCAAGAGAGATGGTATTTGCCAGCAACCAAGAGTGTCATTCAATTACACGTCCGCCTATGTTTAATGGGACAGATTACATATATTGGAAGACTAGAACGAGGATCTTCCTAATTTCATTAGATTTTGAATTATGGAATATTATAGAAAATGGGTTTCAAAAGTCTTTTCTTCTAATGAACGATTGGAATGACTTTCACTTTAAACGTCAAGGCTATGAATGCCTTGTTTTGTGCCTTAGATAAAAACGAGTTCAATCGTGTGTCAATTTGTAAAATGGCTTTTGATATTTGGCACACACTCGAAGTGACTCATGAAAGCACTAGTAGAGTGAATGAGTCAGAAATTAATCGTTTAGTGCATACTTATGAGTTGTTTCGAATGAAACCGAGTGAGACCATTGGAGATATGTAAACCCAATTTACGGATGTCATCAATGGTCTAAAAGGACTTGGTAAAGGTTTCTTAGATTTTGAACTTGTTAATAAAATTTTAAGATCCCTTCCAAAGAGTTGGGACCCTAAAGTCACGGCCATTCAAGAGGCCAAAGATTTAAATAATTTTCCTCTCGAAGAACTAATTGGGTCACTAATGACCTATGAGATGACTTGTAAAGCTCATAAAGAGCTTGAGGATACCCTTCCAAAGAACAGGAAGGATATGGCACTAAGAACCTAAGAAGACCACTTGAAAGAAAACTCAAGTGATGAGAACCTTGATGAAGACTTGGCACTCTTAACAAGGAAATTCAAAAAATTTATAAAAAGAAATAAATTTAAAAATGATACTAAAAATAAATTCGAACCCAAGAAAGATTAAGTAATATGCTATGAATGTAAGAAGCCGAGACATTACAAGAGCAAATATCTCTTGGTCAAGAAGAGGCAACCAAAGAAGAAGGCTCTTAAAGCAACATGGGACGACTCAAGTGCATTCAAAGAAGAGGAGCCAACCAACACTAAGCAAGTTGCTCACTATACACTAATGGCTATTAGAGATGAGGTGAGTAGTTCATTTGATGTAAATTTATCCTTTGATGAACTATTAAATACTTTTCATGATTTATTTGATGAATAAAAATTAATTAGTAAAAAATATAAATTATTGAAAAAAAGCATGCTTCTCTTGTTAGTGATTTCGATAGATTAAAAGTTGAGCACAATAATAGTTTAGCTCCATGTACAAAATGTGATGAACTAAAAACACTTAGAAAGGAAAACTTGCTACTCAAAGAAACCTTAGAAAAATTTGAGGTTGGTAGCAAGTCCTTGAACATGATCCTTGCCAACAAGGGTCACATTCATAGAAAAGGTGAAATCGGATTTGTGAGTAGCTCTCACCAAAATCCAACCACCTTTGTTAAAGGCCCTACTTTGCATGTTTCACCCCGAAACAAATGCAACTTTTATTACAAATTTGGGCATGTAGCTTATTATTGTCCATTCAAGAAATATAGTCTACATAAATTGATTTGGGTTCCTAAAAGAACCTCAAATGACTCAATACAATATGATAAGCTATGTAGATCGATTTTTTAGGCACCCAAGGTCAAATGAGTACCTAAAAATTATCATTTTTTTTAGAAAAATGTACCATCACAAGCTATGAGCAAGAGATGGTACCTTGATAGTAGATGCTCAAGGCATATGACCGCAGATCCATCTCAATTTTCTAAGCTCACTAGTATAGATAAAGGATATGTCACCTTCAGAGACAATAACAATGGTAAAATCATTGGAAAAAGAACCATAGGTAATAAATCCAACTTCTTTATTGAAGATATGTTATTGGTTGATGGCTTAAAGCATAATCTCTTAAGTATTAGTCAATTGTGTGATAAAGGATACATCATTATATTTGAATCCAATACTTGCATTATTGAAAAACCACACAAAAACGCATCAATGATTGCCTTAAAACAAAATAATATATACACTATCGACATTAATGATCTATGTAATAAAATGTGATTTTTGGTTTTGAATGGCGATACTTGGCTTTGGTATAGGAGATTAGGTCATGATAGCATAAAACTAATCTCTCAAATCTCATCTAAAAAACTTGTAAGAGGAATTTCGCACATTAAGTTTATTAAAGATAATGTGTGTGATGCATGTTAACTAGGAAAGTAAATAAAAAGTAGTTTCAAACCAAAGAACCAAATAAGCACCTCTAGGTCATTGCAATTAATTCATATGGACTTATTCAGACCAATTGCTATATCAAGCCTAGGAGGTAGCAAATACACGTTTGTCATCATGGATGATTATAGTAGATACACATGGACTTACTTTTTGGCATACAAAAGTGATTGCTTTAGGCATTTCTCTAAGTTTTGTAAACTTGTTCAAAATGAAAAGGGTTTTATGATTTCATCAATTTGAAGCAATCTTTTTTTTTTATAAGTAAAGTCAATTTGAAGTAATCACAGTGGTGAATTTCAAAACCATGATTTTCAAGAATTTTGTGAACCCAATGGATACAACCATAATTTCTCTACTCCAAGAAATCCTCAACAAAATGGAGTAGTAGAAAGAAAAAATAGAAACTTACAATAAATAGCTAGAACAATGTTAAACGAACATAGCCTACCCAAATATTTTTAGGCCAAAGCTATAAATATGGTATGATATGTCATGAATAGAGTTCTAGTAAGACCATTACTCGCCAAAACTCCTTATGAGTTATAGAACAACAAAAAACCCAATGTTTCATATTTTAAAGTTTTTGGGTGTAAGTGTTTTATCTTGAATGAAAAAGATGCCTTAGGAAAATTTGATGCAAAATCCGATGAAGGAATTTTCTTGGCTATTCTTCTATTTCTAAAGTATTTCGGATATTTAACAAAAGAACTTTGATTATAGAAGAGTTTATTCATGTTGTTTTCAATGAAGTTTTTGAAGTCAAGAAAAATGATTTTAATGATGATGTTAATTTTGATGCTTTGAATTTAAATGAAACCCCTTCTCCATCTAGCAACTTGGATGTATCTTCTTCTGAAACATCCTTACCCAAGGAATGGAAGTATATAGATGCTCATCCTAATGAGCTAATCGTAGGAGATACATCAAAAGGGGTTCAAACTCGTTCTGCTCTTAAGAATTTTTGTACCAACGCTACTTTTCTCTCCCAAATTGAACATAAATGCATTGACGAGGCCTTGAAAAATGATTCATGGGTCATCGCAATGCAAGAAGAGTTGAATCAATTTGAGAGAAATAAGGTGTGGAAGCTTATTTCTAGACCAAATGATTATTTAGTTATTGGTACTAAATGAGTCTTTAGAAACAAGCAAGATGAATTTGGTATCATGGTTCAAAACAAGACTAGATTAGTGGCCAAGGGTTTCGACTAAGAAGAAGGTATCGATTATGAAGAAACTTTCACTCCTAAGGCACGATTAAAAGCCATAAGGATGCTCTTTACCTATGCTAGTAGTAATAGTTAAAAGTACTTTTCTTAATGGCTTTATTTCTGAATAAGTTTATATTGAACAACCTCCCAGATTTGAGAATGAGAATTTTTCTAATCATATGTTTAAATTGACTAAAGCTCTATATGGATTGAAACAAGCCCCAAGGGCTTAGTATGAGAAACTTAGCTTATTTCTTATCGAAAATAATTTCTTTAAAGGTAAGGTCGATACTACATTATTTATCAAAAATTTAGAAAATAATTTTCTTATTATTCAAATTTATGTTGATGATATTATTTTTAGTTCTACGAATGAATCTCTATGTGAATCATTTGCTAAAAGTACAAGTCTTGAATTTGAAATGAGTTTGATGGGGGAATTAACTTTTCTTTTAGGCTTACAAATCAAACAACTAAGTAATGGTATTTTTCCTAGTCAAACAAAATATACTTTAGATTTGCTAAAAAGGTTTAATATTGACAGCTCCAAGGCTATCAATACTCCCATGAGTACCTCCACTAAGTTAGACATTGATGAAAGTGGAGAAAGCTTTGATCAAAAAGTTTATAGGGGTATGATAGAAAGTTTACTATACCTCACCGCAAATATACGGGATATCATATTTAGTGTAGGACTTTGCACTAGGTTTCAATCTAATCCTAAGAGATCTCATCTTAAAGTAGTTAAGAGAATTCTTAGATATCTTAAAGGTACCACTAATCTAGGATTATGGTATCCAAAATCCGAGAACTTTGAACTAATTGCTGATGCAAATTTTGCTAGATGTAGATTAGATAGAAAAAGCACATCCATAACATGTCAATTTTTAGAACACGTACTTATTTTTTGGTCTTCCAAGAAACAAAACTCGGTTACACTATCTACAACTGAAGCTGAGTACATTGCAACTAGTGTATGTTGTGCACAAGTTGTGTGGATGAAAAATACTTTAGAGGATTATAAGATTCATCTTAAAAATATTCCCATAAAATATAATAACACAAGTGCAATATGTTTAATAAAAAATCTCATTCAACACTCTAGAACTAAATATATTGATATTAGGCATCACTTTATACGAGATCATATTAATAATCATGATGTAATCTTAGAGTTTATTGATACGAAACATCAATTAGCTAATTTTTTTATAAAGCCTTTAAGTGAAGAACAATTTGATTTTATTAGAAGAGAATTAAGAATGTTAATTTGTCTGAATGCATGAATTTAATGTATATCTTTTCTGGACTATCATTCTCTTAATGTATTCCATGGGGGCTTTCATGACTCTTTCGTTTTTATCTTCCTTGGTATCAAGTTTACTTCATACTCTTACTCCATCACTTAATGATTTTTGATACACTTAATCACTTCATGGATTTCATTGATAAATACATCTTTCACGGATTTCACTCTTATGAATCTTTAATGAGAAATGGATGTTATGTGATGCTCCTCTCATTATAAAGATTTATTCATGGAATTTCTTTTATCCTTCATACGATGATTCTTTTACATGAATTCTTCCTTACTCTTCCCATAAAGGAAGAATTTTTATGAATTTTTAGTATGAGATGATAACTTGCAAGAGTGGGGATTTGATTTCACATGAATATCTTGATTCTTGAAAGATAAATTTCAGTACATGATAATCACTTGCAAGAATGGAGATTTGATTTCGTATGGATATCTTGATCCTTATTCATGAATCCCTTCTCTTTGTCAAAATGAAAGCATGTTTTAACGAAAACTTATTTATCATTTTTGACTTGATTCAAATCATTTCATAAATTTAATTCTTAATGGATTCCCTTCTTACCTTCCTTCATCTTCTTTATGCAAAGTTGTGATGACAAAGGGGGAGAAGTTGATGGAATATGTTGCTTTAATGTTGATAACATTTAATGATGAGAACTTTTGAGTGTGAAACTTGCTTGAATTTTTTTTTACCACACTTGCATTGTTGAATTGTTCTTCTTTTTGTTAATGATAAAGGGGGAGAAATAATACCAAAATATGGTAAATTGATGACAAATATATGCAATGTATTTCATCATATATACTTGAAATGTTTGTTTGATCAATTTCTTTCATTATGATAAGATATCTAGAGCTTAACTTACTATTTTATAATTAATATCTTGCCATAGAATGATGAATTGCTATCTTTATCATCTTTCATATTTGAAATATTATACTTAAAAATAGATGTCATGCCTTGACATCATTTTGATAAATACTTTGCATCATATTTTGAGAATGTTAGATCATGATAGGAATCATGATGTGCATGTTGATAAGCTTAATGTACTTAACTTATCGGTTTGATTCTTGAATTCAAAGGCATTGAATTCAAGAATGTCTTTTCTCAAGTAAGGCATATAGATAGGGGGAGTTAAGGTTAACTCCGTCATCAATTGATTGTCATCATAAAAAATGGAAAGATTATTGAATCTCGGATTTTAATGATGAAGTCAATTGTAAATTGTTTGATCTAATCTATATGTTGAGAAAAGTATGCAGGATTAACTACAATAGTAGTATGACATAAAGCAAGTGTTGTGTCGGAGTTGAGATAGAGATCTCGTTGGGAGTTCAAGAGTTCGTCGGAAGTCCGAACGTTCGTCGGAAGTTTTGCTGAAACCAAGCGAGAAGTCTAGGAGCTTGCCAAAGAAGCTCATCGGAACTTGTCAAGAAGATCGTCGTAAAGTCTAGGAGCTTGCCGGGAGTCCGCCGGAACATTACCGAGAGTTTGTCGGATGTTTACCAGAAGTTCGCTGGAAGCTCGCCGAAAGAGCAATTGACGCACCAAAACAAGAAGTGCTATGATTATGTCTTAATTATTATACTTAGATCGTAAATTAAGTTAAGATTGAGAGATAATCCCACTAACTTAATTATGGGCCAATTGGGCCCTTAACAAGGCTGAATTGGGCCGAATTGAGCAACCCATTCAACACTTGAAATCTTAGCTGGTAGTGGCACCACCCGAGAGACCCATTCTCCTAGGTGGTCTAGGCAGTGGTATCACCCAGACTGAGTGGTGGTACCGCCTAGTGTCAGACTACAAGTGGTAGCACCGTCCAGCAATTGCGGTGATACCACTAGTACCCCAGAAATCCGAGATGAGATACTTTTTGGCTTCATTTTTGAAGTCATTAGGGCCTATAAAAACCTCACCCTTTCCTGTATGAAAGGGCACGAAAGTGTTAAATCATTCTTGAATTGTTGGGGTGTTAAAGTATTGTAAAAGTGAGAAAAAGTCCTCCCCTCCCTCTCTTAGCTTTGTAAACCTCCAAGAAAGAGGGGTGAGGCTTGTAAGGGTTATCTCCTAAACCTGGTAAAAGGAGAAAAAGCTGTAAAAGGTGGTTGATTTTTGCCTATTGAAGGAAGGCCATTAGTGGACACCGGTGACCTCGACGGAGAAGGAATCTGTAAGTGGATGTAGGTCACAAAGACCGAACCACTCTAAATTCTGATTTACTTTTTAATTTATGCAAATTACATTACTGCAAGTTATATTATCTTCTTATTGCCTTCTCTACACTCCCATATGCTTTCAAGTTAAATTCCTTACGAAACGATTTTCATCAGAATCGGTTTTAATCGAAACGAAGACTTTTGAAAGTTATAATTTTTCTACTGCACTAATTCATCCCCCTCTTAGTGTCGCTCTTGATCCTAACAAAGTTATCATCATCATCATTACTTGAGTTTTATCTCAAGTGGTCTTCTTAAGTTCTAAGTGTCAAATCCTTTCTATTCTTTGGAAAGTTGTTCTTAAGTTCTTTATGTGCATTGCATGTCATTTTGTAGGTGATCAAAGACCCAATAAGTTTTTTGAGCAGAAAGTTGTTCAATTCCTTAGCTTCTTGAATTGCAATTACTTTAAGATCCCAACTCTTTAGAAGGGATCTTAATACCTTATTAATAAGTTTAAAATTAGGATAACTTTTACCAAGTACTTTTAGACTATTAACGACATTTGTAAATCTGGTGTATATGTCTCCAATGGTCTCGCTTGGTTTCATACGAAACAATTTATAACTATGAACCAAAATATTGATTTTTGACTCCTTAACCCTACTCTTGCCTTCGTATATGATTTCAAGTATCTGCCAAATGTCATAAGTCACTTCGCAAATAGAAATTTGATTTAATTGATTTTTATCCAAAGCACAAAATAAAGTATTTATAGCTTTGGCATTCAAAGAGAAAGTCTTCTTCTCCAAATCATTACAATCGTTCGAGAAGACTTTTGAAATATGTTTTTAATGATATTCCATAACTCGAAATCCATAGAAATCAAGAAAATCTTCATTCTAGTTTTTCAATACGTGTAATTCATTCTATTAAACATGGGAGGACATATGATAGAATGACCCTCATGATTATCGGCAAAAATTATCTCTCTTGGGTTTTAAACCAAATTGAGAGTAATATTACTCTGATACCAATTGTCAGGATCAATATGACACTAAGAGGGGGGTGAATTAGTGCAGCTATAAAAATTACGGTTACAATTCCAAATCTCTCCGAGTTGATAAAAACATAATGAAGAAATCATATCGAGAAGATGTCAACTTGAAGTAAATGAACAATGCATAGTGCAGCTAAGTAATGAAAGTAAGTAGTAAGGAAAGAACACACCAGATTTATAGTAGTTCGGTCGTTGTGACCTACATCCACTTATGATTCCTCCTTCGTCGAGGTCACCGATGTCTACTAATGGTCTTTCTTTAGTAGGCGAAGACCAACCACCTTACAACTCTTTCTCCTTTTTTAAGTTTAGGAGGCAACCCTTACAAACCTCACACCTTACTTGAATGATCACAAGACTTAGAAAGGGAGGAGAAGGACACTTAGCACTTTCACACCCCAACACTTCAAGATTTTTTCATACTTTGTTGCTTTCTCATATAGAAAAGAGGTATTTATAGGTCCAATGACTTCAAAATTAGAGTTAAAAAGTGTCTCATCTAGGGTTTCCAAAGTACTAGTGGTACCACTATTAGTACTGGGCAGTACCACCGCCTAACACTTTGACACTGGGTGGTACCACCACCTAGTTTGACGGTACTACTACCTGACAGAGCCTCAGAGATTGGGCTTTGGCGATACCACTACCTAATAGGGTAGTACTATCACTTGGTAGCATTAACTACCAATGGTACCACTGCCTAGACCACTTGGGAGGTTGAGTCTCAAGCGGTTCCATCGCCAGCTCCAACGATGCCACCGCTTGACTAGGCTCCAAGTCATTGTTTGGGCCATCAATCCGGCATAAACTAGCCTTGAATCAGGCCCAATTGACCCCTAACTAAGTTAGTGAGATTATCTCCTAATCCTAACTCAATCTAAGTTCTAACTACGATGATTAAGGCATTAACAAAGCAATCTTTGTCCGATATGTCAATTGTTCTTCCGACGAAATCTCGACGAACTTCCGGTGAACTCTTAGTAAGCTTTTGGCGAACTCCCGATGAATTCTTGGTGAACTTCCGATGAACTCTCGGCGAACTCCCAACGAACTCTCGGCGAACTCTCGACAAACTCTCGGCAAACTCCCGACGAACTCTCGGCGAGCTTCCGGCACATCGTTTGAATCTTCGATGTGTCATCCGATCTTTGACTCCAGCCCAATATCTATTTTATGTCTTATTTATTATCGTAGTTAATCCTGTAACACTCTTCTCAACATATGGATTAGATCAATAATTTATCAATTGATTTCATCGAGATTCAACAATAGAATGATATAAAATTAAAAGTGTTTATTGTATCTTTTAAGTGAAATATATTAAAATAAAATTTATACTCTCATGATTTACTATTTGTTCATGTAGATTTTGGTAACTTAAACAAATATTTCTTATGGCCTCAAAAATCTCATATAATGAACAAATGATCGTAAGCCTTAAATTATAATAATAATAAGAACTTCTGAGAATAAATACATGCTTTTTTTTGTTACAATCTAAATATACACCGGACCAATTTCTAATCATTTAAGTTTTAAGTTTTAGGAATATATATATATATATATATAAATGATGAGTATGATATTTGATCTATATTTTTTTAAAGAATAAACAGTGAAAGTGACATTAAGTTGAAGACAGAATTCGAGTGGTTTAGGAACTTGCAATAAATTATGGCAGTCTTCAGTAAACTTTTGAGATTAGTTAACTTAAAACTCGGAGGGAGTTATCGATCATTATATTGGCCAAACAATTATATGAGTATGATATTTCATTACAACTGCAACATCTGTTTTCTTCTTTACATAAGAGAAAGAAAGTAAGAGAGCCACAGTACACTTGGTGGATTCATTCAACTTGGTCTCGAGTCTTGAAACATGGAGTCCCAGCTTATACCTTCAGCAACTCTATCCGAAGAGCTACACGACACAGTGCCATTACCATCAACCTCCCTCGCCTCGACTACACCAGCTCGCTCTTCCTCGTCGACGAGCTCCTTCTCCAACCCCCATCGCCACCACGCTGGGGCCTCGGGTGGCGACGACGGCTGAGCCATCGTGGCAGCCGGGGAAGGAGCTGCAGATCCTTTGCGGCGATGAACCCGGCCACGGGACGTGGGGCGCTCTTGTCCTTGTTCCTGATGGCCTCCTTGAGTATCTCGAGCCTGTGCTTAAGCTACGGATACGCCCATGCTTCGGAGAAACTCGTGGTTGAAGCGGGTGATGTTGTCTACCCCGAGCTCGTTATCGGAGAAGAGGATGTTGGAAACTAGAGGAGACAAAAACCAATCACAAATGCAAGAATCAGATTAACTCAAAACATAAAAACTTCAGTAATGAAACTTTGATTATACTTTCTAACCCATCCATCTATTGCTCCCCCTTGATCTGACTTGTAAGTATCATGAATTAATTAAGCTCATGACACTTAAAAGAGATTTGGTTGGACTCATCATAAACTTATCTAAAATAAGTATCATAAATTAATTAAGCTCTTACCTTATATCTCCTAAACAAATAAAACTTATGTTAGCATCATCTTAACACTCCTCCCATAATGTTAATATATCTAATCACAAGTTTATCCCTTCAAAATAATAAATTCTTTGATGGCCTAAAAATATTTATAGAGCGATCTCTTTTGTTATATCATCCGAGCTTGTCATATTTTGAACATCTATAGTGGATCGAGTTCTTAAGAGTAATAATTATAGGTTTACGAGAAAACTTTCTTTGCCTAAATTTGTTGCTTCAGTGTTAATTGGATTTATCAATACATCTCTTTGAAAACTTTGATCTCTCTGAATCAATTTTGCGTCTTACCTTTTTTTAAAAAATATATAGGTATTATAACTTCAGCAAACTTACATCTTTCAAAAAGTTTCAAATAAATATTGCACCTTTCTTATTGTATATCTCGCTGAAAATCTAATTGAAATTTGAGACATCGATGAGCTACTATTCCCAATGCTACATATTGTCCATATTTAAATCTTACTCAACAATAGCATTAGATTTCAATTGAACATTAATTGTAAGAAGATTCAAGCATTGATTAATGATTACATCATACAACTCATTATCATCATCTAGTGCTATAATATCATCATTTTATCAATATAAGTTAGACTAATATCAACTAATTATCATCATCCAGTGAAAAAAAATAAGAAACTTATTTCTCAGTCTACTCGTATCTTGATCTTTGTATGCGTCTAAAGTATTAAAATAAAGTTTATCACCATATTTCACCTTGATCATAAAATAACATTTATTTGGTGCATCATTAATAGATTGGCAAGCAAAAACTAAATTTTCAGATTTATCATCTCTCCCTACAAAATCAGCTTGCTAATGTTGCCTTTTTTAAATAACAAAAATTTACAGTATGACCCTACTTTTTTTAAATAGTATCACTGAATATTCCTTTTATAATAATCTTGATTGTTACCATCGATGTTTGTTTGATTGATCATCAGGTTTATTGTCTGATTTATTTCTTGTACCATTATTTTTTTCTTTCTGAGAAATATTTAATTTACTTTGTAAGATATGCTCAATATTAGTATTTTAAGATCTATTTAATCTATACTTATGTGATTGTAAAGAACCAAATAATTCACCAATATATAATTTATATAAATTTTTTGATTCTTTAGTAGTAGCAACTACATGATCATATATACATATATCTAAGAGACTTTTTAAAACTTTTTCAATAATTTTTTATCAGAAATTAATTCGGCACATCTTTTCATCTAATTTATTATCTCCATAACACTTTCATCCATAGATAAATTCTTAAAATTTCTTTGAAAAATTTGGAGTTTAATGGTTAATACCTTAAGAGTTACCACGATACTACTGCTCCAAAATCTCCTAAGCCTCCTTAAAATTTGTTACAGTTGGAATCAACTGCTTATTGAAGGAAACAAAGAGTATGTAAATCTTTTCTTTGATCTTCCTTAGGGTCTCTGGCTACCCCATACTCTTTTTCGATAATCTCCCACACTATTAAGATTAACATTTTATCTCCTCTAAAAATTGGGATCGGCAATGATAAAAATAAATTTTTTTACTTCGTGTCAAATAATTATCTTCTCTAAAAATTAGTTAGGATCGACAATGATAATAATCACATGGTAGCAACCACGTAACATTATTATTTATCATCTTAAATAAAAAATATTATGGCTATGATATTACTTGTTGAGAACCAAAAAACAGAGGAGATAAAAACTAAACACCAATTGAAGAATCAAAATAGCTCAAAACATAAAAAAACTTCATCAATGAAATCTGATTACAGCCCCTTAACCAATAGTTTGCAGCTCATGTGCTGCTCCCCTCGAATCTAACTTGGTGCCCTATAAAAAAAAAATTGTACTCCTATTTATAGTCTAGACTCAGGACACTTAAGTGTATTAGGACTCATAATAAATTTATCTAAGATAGATATTCTAAATCAATTAAATTCTTATCTTGATATATCTTAAACAAATATAATTTATGTAAACATTAACTTAACAAAAGAGGGAGAAGTCCACGAACAATTATTATTTTATAATTTTAATTAAAAATTATAATTTAAATTTTTAATTATAAAATTGACTATTCGAACTAGCATTGTTTATTTCATTTTTCAAACCTAGAATCGGACGGTCGTCGTCGTGAACCATTGCAATCGGCAATAAGCAGTTTATAACGATTGCAATAGACGGTCGAGGTTGGTGTCGTGGCATAACACGCCATCCACATCTGGGATTTAATCATTCAAACAGTGCAGGGAACAACATACCATGCCATTGATAATATGCCACCACACCGATAATAAAGAAACGATACCAAGTGGGACGGACAACCCCTATTTGCACCTCCACACGTCTTTGGAGAGCTCAAAATAAATCATGTGGGGCCATAAAACAAACACCTCGACTTATATATTATATATTATTTTTATGTAAATATATTCTAATAATAACTCGGTCTTCTCCGAATGAACCGTCCTTCTCGCTTGCGACTCCCTCTCCGTGTCTGTCGTCTCTCCCCCTCCGTTCCTCCGAGCCCTCGCCATCTCCGTTTCCATCTCCGTCTCCATCTCGTCCTCCATCAAGAGCTTCAATGTCTCTCTTCCTTGCATCTGCCCTCCGTAAGTCAGCAATCAGAAGCCGTGGGGGCGTCTCCGCGTGGTTCGGCAGCTTCGCGGCAGCCGAGAAGGAGCGTGACCTCGGCGCTCTCGGTAGAGCGGTCGCGGGGGTACTCGCCATCGGGGGATCGGCTATCGGCCTGTGGATGCTTACTTCGGTCTCGTCGTTCCCCGATTCCTCCCTCTCCTTCGCCGACTCCAACCTGGAGCGGAGCGAGCCCGAGCACCCGATAGCAACGGATGATGCGAAGATGGAAAAGAAGTCCAAATTTCTGTTCGCAGGTGCGTTCTCGATCGTTTTTTCCTTTTATTCGTTTGGGTCATTTGAATTTTATTCTTTTCTTTTCATGTTGGAAATATGTCCTTTTTTCGTCACGTCGTCGCGAGATGTTGTTTACTGGAACCGATTGATCTTTTAGCCAAAATTAAAAATTTAGAGGGGAATTTTATAATTGGGATGTTAATTTGTGTTTCGGATTGTAAAAGGTGGCTTTAAATTGATGTTCGCCTTGATCATTTTCAAGATATGAGAAGTAGTTGGTACAGTTACTTCGAGGATGTAGACAAGACAGATATAGCGAGATGTTGTTGGCTTTTGATTATTCAACATCTAATGCAGTGGTTAGACGTTACAACTTCTTGTTCCTTGAGTGAGAATATTAAATACTTATATCAGAGGAATAAATGGAGTTTGGCCATGTGAGTGCATGTGAATACTTTAGCTGGTCAATTTCCAATTGATTTCTTGTCTTTTTAATTGCTACTACAAGGAAAGGGCCTCCTTTTCTCATGGATGTCGCGAATGGCTTACCCTTACTCATATTTGAGATGATAAAATAAAGCTGTGGTTGTTGTTCTGAACAAGTGCATTTTAGCTAGTCTGATTTGAATTTGTACAGTACAGTTAACAGATGTTGCATAAACTAGCTTAGGGCCAATGGACCTGTTATATTTGAATGTATTTTGCAAATATGGCTCAGATCATTAAAGGGCTGTATTTTGTGACATGATTGCCAAAAAAAAGAGTAAATACATTGCCATGGTATATGATAATGCTTCACACATGGACTTTATGTAAACGAAGTTTTCCTTGTCTAGAAGGGTGTAATAGCCTGAATTATAAATGATATAAGCTGTGTCTGGGTTGAAGCAGCTATGGGAAGTACAAAGTGATTTCTGTAACGATCAAAGAAGTCAGTTTTGTAAGAAGTGCCTGGTAGGCCTATTAATAGAGAACATATTGCACAGATAAATGTGATCTAAAACAATTTGCTTGGGCTTTTAATTTGTAGTAATTCATACCTAATCTTGACAAAACATTGTAAGCTTCTGCATAGAACTATCTTCCAATATGCATGTTAGCATGAAGATAGCTTGGTTGATGGGTCTTAGAAGCACTTGCAAAACAGTAGTAGTTCAGAAAATAAATTCAAGAAGCTATTACTTTAGGAAAGTGTGTCTGCTTGCATATCTAACCTTATTATTACAATGCACCTTTTCTTTTAATTTGACATTGCAAAATCTAGATAGAAATTAAATTTAAGCATGATGAGGTTCTAAAAATTTAGTTCATAATGGTTTCTTACAGAAAAAAAAGAAGATATTTGTGGACAAGAGATGGGAGATGTCTGGTTGAAGTGATCTTTATATCTCTTATATATTGACTGCCAAAAGTGTACAGATAACTGTAGGAATGATATAGTAAAAAAGGACTTATAAAGTAACAGATGATTCAAAGGTGAACTTCATCATCATCATTATGAATGTCACATTTTGAAGTTAATGGATGGTTGGTGAAACAGATGTGAATAAGAAATTACAGATACTTTCTGGAATAGATTTAGTCCAATCAGAGAAGAGAGATCAGAAGTAAATAGTGGCTTTGTTCATTCAAACTAGATTTCTTCGCTTTAAGATTAAAGCTTGTATCTCTTGGTCCTGAGGATGGATGTACTTTCATTACAAGGACACATGCAAAGTTTTCATGGGCAAAGGATTGACCAAGTTTGTTGGTGAAATTCCATATATGTGGGATATTGTTTTTATTAATACTCCAGTTCTACTTGGTGAAGAGTTAGACATCCAGTTCATGCATAGTATAGTTGCTAAAATCATATTTAGTACAAAGTACAGACAATTTTCTCTTGATGAGTACTGCATGGTAACTTCCACTCTAAATTGTTTGGGTTAACCTTAACTGACAGAGTCAAACAAATATAGTTGCAGAAAATGTCTTAGTTTTGAAGGAACTCATACATTCTGAATGCTATTTTATTGTTTGGGATCTTCATTTGCCTTGTTATTTTCAAGTGCTGCATGGATCAATATATGCAATTGCAACAACATGAATAAAAATGAATTAGCAGCAGTTCGATAACTTGTGTTGCTGCCTGGCACACACATACACACACAAAAAGGAGATAGGAAGCTGTTTGTGCATGATTTTTTTCAATATTTGATGGTAGACTGAGCACTTGTCAGTTAATTTGTGCAGATTCATACCGGAGAAGGGTGTTTTTTAAATATGAGAAACGGATAAGGTTGCGAAGTTCTCCTGAAAAGGTATTCTTTTTAAATGTATTCATAGTTGTACTAACTGGAACATATGTATACGTGTTTGCATGCGATGTTGGTCTCCATATACATACATGTACAAGTACATTTAAAATATCTACACTGTCTTTCATATAGGTATATGTGCTAAATATTTGGTGCTTGTTGATATGTTGATTTACTTAAATTATCCATGTCTAAATTTCTTCCTTCATATTTTGTTTTCTTCTGTTCTGAATTTATGGTATGGGTTTGTCTTTGTTGCTGTGTCCATGCCACATACTATTTTTCTGATATTTTGATCTAATACAATCCACTAGTATGGGATTAGCTGTTTAATTGTTACCTTTTTTTTTGTTGCAGATTTTTGAGTATTTTGCATCATCTAAGAACCCAGAAGGAGAAGTATGCATGACACCTGCAGATTTGATGAGAGCAGTTGTTCCTGTTTTTCCTCCATCAGATTCCGATATTGTTAGAGACGGATATTTGAGAGGGGAACATGATCCTGGAGAATTGCGTTGTGCTCCATCTACGTTCTTTATGCTTTTTGACACTAACAACGATGGACTCATATCCTTCCCAGAGTAAGTAAAAAATATTTGGTTCTTTAAAACAGCATTCTGGATTATTCCATCTTAAAACAACAATGGTGGACTCATATCCTATTATTCCATCTAAGACTTCCAACTTGTTTATAGCACAATAAAACAACATTTTGGATTCTCACCCTTCATTTTATCTTCTTTCCAGATATATATTCTTTGTGACCTTGCTTAGCATTCCTGAATCAAGCTTCAGTGTGGCCTTTAAAATGTTTGATCTTGACAACAACGGGTAGGTTTTATTCATCTTATATTATTTATTGTGCCTTTCTTTTGCACCAATATTTTTTGCCCTTTCTTTATACCATTTTATTTTTGTCATTAACCAACCTTTTCTCTGTGTTTTCAAGAAAGATAAAAGAAACAACCCTTTTTTGTTATTTCAAATGTAGTTGGTGTATCAAATGCCTCTTTTCATTGGTATAACATGCTTATACTCTTAGAGCAGCTTTTGAACAGCATGGCCACTCTGATGCATGCTACCTTGATTGCATCATACTGGCAGGATGGCATGGCCATGTTTTGTGCTGTATTTTGGGGCTAAAATTGTGATGTCAGCAGACCTTGCTGTCCTAGGGCAAGCACATGGCAGAAATGTTGCATACCAATCCTTTTCTATAATGATTTCTTTTATTAAAAGGATGGATTCTCACAAAAAATATAGTTGTAACCAAGGTATGCAATTTCGAATAATACCGTCCGGTACGGGCGGTATGTACCGGTCCGTCAGTTGACTGGTACACAGACCGTCCATTACCGGACGGAACGAAATATATATATATATATATATATATATATATATATATATTAATATATATATTTATATATAAATATATATAACCTTATATATATATATAAACGAGGCGACGTCGCATCACCTCGGCACATCGCCCCGCGTGGGAGAAGGAAAAGGCGACGTAGTCGAGGTGATGTGACATCGCCTTTTATAAAATTATTATATATATATATATATATATATATATATATATATATATATACCGAGCAGTATATCGAACGGTATACCGCGTATCATACCGATCGAACGTCGAAACTCTGGTACAGTACAATATTGCATACCTTGGTTGTAACTTTGTTTGTGTGTTTGTTTAACTAGTCGAAACTAAAAATTTCCTAACAGATTTTATCATGAAAAGATATTTCTGTTATTACATGGTAGCAAGAATGGGCTCATCTTGGAATTGGTTGTCTAATTCCTCTAAATAGAGTCTTCATAAAATTTAATTTAATATATTGGTCTAAGCCTTCAAACAATTTCAGTCTGCTTCATATTGAGGCATCCTTGTTCTGAATCACTCAAAACTGTGCTGTACAATTTAGACTCTTTATTACAATATTCTCAATGCAAAATTTGCATTCCTAAGTGGTTAAATTTCATTCAGTAATTACTAATCTAACAAAGTTAATTTTAATGAACTGAGATTGATCTGAATTCTTAGATTATTTGGTAATTAATAACATATTTTACCTGACAAATTTCTTTGGTTCGTAAATCTAGTCAAAGGTCCATGGGAATTGATAGATCATTGTTTTAATAACTGTGACCTTTTTCATGTCATTCTATAAAGAGAGAAGGAAAAATTTTTTTTTCTCTCTCTAGATAAATAGCTTGCAAACAGATCTAGTTTACTAAAATGCTATCATCTCTGCCTCAAAATTTATTTTTTTTGCTTAAGAAGTCATATTTTATAGCAGAAAATTCCATTTGCATTTTTTATACTGTGTCATGTATATAATCCCCCTAATCTGAACTTCATACTATGTTCAGAGAGATAGAAAGAGAAGAGTTCAAGACACTAATTGCATCTTTTTTCAGAGAGATAGAAAGAGAAGAGTTCATACTATTATCTAGAGTTCTAGACACTAATTGCATCTTTTTTCAGAGAGATAGAAAGAGAAGAGTTCAAGAAAGTGATGGGATTAATGCGTTCTTATAACAGACAAGGGGCTTCTCATAATAATGGACTACGCATTGGTCTAAAAGTTGGTGGCTCTATTGAGAATGGAGGTCTGGTTGAGTACTTTTTTGGCAAAGATGGGAAAGGATGTCTCCAACTTGATAAGTTTGTTCAATTTCTTAGGGACTTGCATGATGAGGTACCCCAATTTTTCTCTCATTGATTTAAAAATACAATAATTGACACTTTTGTGGTTATCTTTCCTGTTGAAAGTTCTTATACATTTAGTTATCAGAAATTAATATGTTCATTCCTGAATTTTTTCTGTCAATTGTTTATTGTTTTGTCGAGAAATCATTTAATTAACTGCTTTTCAATGCATAACATCTGAATGATACAGTTTCTTAAACTAATGAGTGTGGTGGAATAATATTTCTGCCTGTGGTTAATATTTTGTTGCTCATATTTGTATTGCTATAAGTTGGAAATAAACATCAAAATGGTTGTATTGACTTTTTCTTTCAGAAAATTAATTCGTTTTGTCTCTATCACATCTATAGTTGTAGGTCTAGTTCCCAAAGCTGATACATAGTATCATTTCATGGCATCACCTGATTGAAGTATAATTTTCTCTGTTACAGTTTAAGCAATATTTGCGTCTGTTGCCTGCAAAGCTTTTTGTGCAACTGCCATTATGCGCAAAAGGCTTTTGACTTGATATGTCTTCTTTTTTACATAACCTGCATTATGATTTGATCCAATTTCATGGTGTTTGCTTTGACATCACATCCCACAACCTACATAAAGCACCCAAAAGTTGAGCAATGGAGGTGGCAAAGAATTATAAAATGCCAATATTTTATAGTTAGCCTTTAGCAATTGTCTATGTTAATCTTTAACTTTTGAGTCTTTCATGATATGGAAAATAACTTCCATATGCCAGGCACTTACCACTATTAATGAGCTGCAAATAAAAATGTGCATAATTCATGCTAAACGGTTGAGAGTTGGGATCTGATTTAAGATAGTTACACCAGGTTCGTCTTAATTTAAACATTCTTCAAATCGACTTCTACAACAGATTATAGAGACACCATTAACTTAGTTTGCTGGATCAAGTATTGGCAAGATTGCTGTTCTGTTTCAGCATAACCTAGTTGGTCCCTGCCCCTGGCTTGTTCCAGCAAATTTTACCTGTTTTTTTTATTTCTCAAAGTTTCGGTTTCAGGATGTACTAGGTCCAAACTGAAGTCCTGATACGTTGAGTCATTGACATGCGTCTGAATTGGCTGAATGCTAAATCCATGATTCCAGAATGATTAACAATGTATTGAAATTTTACTCTTTTTTAAAGTCTGAATCTACATCACTTGAAGATAACAAAGAAATTTTTGGAGATGGTAATGGTTGTGCTGTATGTCACAGCAGGAAGTTGTGATTAATAGATGGAGCCTCAGGAGTTCTCTTTAGTTAATTCTCCTGCATCAATTATAATAGGCTACTTAAATCCAGTAGCTGAAACTGGGATTAAGTATGGTTTCCAGTTTGTTCCTTTTTTACCTTTAAGGTGCTAATGATTGTTGTTGCACTGACCATCGCACACTAAGGCTGGGAGTGATACCAGCATTTCTTTAATAGAAAACTCAGTATCCGCATCTTCTGTGAAGTGTTTCCATTTATATGATTGAAAATATTGCCAAATTTTATAAAGTAAGTTTAGTCAGTACTTTTGCAATATTTTCTTAGCTTATCTATGTTTTTCCCTCACTAGTTATTGTTAGAAGGCATATACATCCATGCACATGGATAACAACAAAATGACTAGTTTCTGAAGGTTTCTCAGTCGAAAGCCTTCTAGTCTCCATTAAATGATGAACTGGTCTTCCAAAATGTTTCTTGAGAAATAATTATAGAGCATTTGATATTGTTAATAAAACAAATGTGGTAACTCTATTTGCAATGCCAATGAAAGTGGTGGGATGGTTGGAAATTTGAATGTCTAACATCTTGGAGGATTTTGATTCTGGAAATTTTTTTGGCTACCATTGATTAAGAGCTATGTGTGCAGATTGGCTTGAACTTGTTCGAACAGTTATATTAATTTAAAAATTGAGAATATAATCTTCAGAGTAATAATTTATTTGACTTCATAACTACTAAAACCAGTAAAATTTGATTTCAGGTATTAACTGAAATAAATTAATTTTGTCTAGTATTTACTGTTTATGGCAAATCTGCTTGCAAGACTGCTTTGCACTATCAGTTCTTCTAGTCCTTGGTCTATTATTCTAGTTTTTTAGCTTAAATAATCATTGCAATTCTAGGTACATTGTAGCATGATTTTGTTAATTCAGTAGGAAGGATGCATTTAGATGACTTGTGAAATGCTTTAAAATTATCTTGACATTTTTCCTTCTTTTTTATACATTATAACCTTTACCTTCAGGTACTATGCATATTTTTGTTGCTAACATATATGTTTAACTGCTACTATTTCTTGATCAATGTTTTTTCTTCTTACAATTTGTTGTAGCAGTTAACTTCCATTGCTGTCTGTATCCTTTTGCTTAAATAGATTGTGCGCTTAGAGTTCTCTCATTATGATTTAAAGTCAAGAGGAACAATTTCTGCCAAGGATTTTGCTCTGTCAATGGTTGCTTCAGCAGACATGAATCATGTAGACAAGTTACTAGATCGAGTGGATGAATTGGACGATAGCCCTTCGCTTAGAGATTTGCACTTCACCTTTGAAGTAAGAGTCTTTTCTTCTACTTCTTTAGATAACCAACCTTTTTATCCTTAATTTACCTTTTAATTCTGTAACTTCCAGGAATTCAAAGCTTTTGCAGAATTGCGTAGAAGATTGAGACCGTTGACTCTAGCTATCTTTAGTTATGGGAAAATGAATGGCTTGTTGACAAAGCAGGACTTTATACGAGCTGCATCTCATGTAAGATCAACTATTCTCTTTGTGTGCTTCGAAAATTTTTTGGCTGTTTAGGATTATGAGCAGGTCTGTCAACTAGTATGGACAAATTATGGACCTTTCTTCTCATCCCTCTTAAGTAACAACAATAATTTCCAGACTTAGGTACACACAAGGTTATATATTCTGGTAGTTTTGGAAATATTCATATGACTGCTTGTATTAACAGTTTTTTGTTTTTTTAGCTTTTGTATTTCTTCTTATTAGAAATTCTAAAAAAGTTACACAAAAATATGTGTACTACTTGTTAGTGTAAGTAACTTTTTTTTAGCCGTGGCCTCGGGGCCGTCGCGGCTCGGTTCTGGGGCTCGGAATGTCGGGGATCTCGGGCGCAGCTCCCTCGGGGTCTCCCGGTCGGGATCGGTCGTTCGGAGCGGTAGATCGGGTCGGCAGCTCCGCAGCAGCGCCGGGAAGAGGCCACCTCGCCTTCGTTCCTGCACACAGGTCGGGTCGGAGACTGGGCCCGACCCCTCCGACGATCAAGTTAGAGAGATGTGGAGGGGGTTTAGGAGGAGGAGAAAACCTCCGTGCGTTGAGTGTGTGATCCCCCTCTCTCTTGAGAGTTCGGGCGTATTTATAGATAGGTTTAGCGTTACCTGACGTGGCCACCTGCAGGAGTGAGATGGTGCCTCTGATGGCATCCGACGCGGCCGCTGGGGTCGCGTGGCGGGGCAGCTTGCAGCAGGGTATGGGCGGGGGCAGGTCGTTGTCCTGCTTTGCCGTGGTCAACTGTGCGAGGTCGGAGGTCGTCGCACGACAGTGAGAGTTGTCAGCGCGGGTCTAGTCAGCGTTATGGCTTTCCTGGGGGGATGTTGTCATGGCGTGTCATCCGGCCATTTTTGTCCATATCATATGCCCCCCCGAAAGGAGCTATGCGTCGGTTTTTGCATGCAGGGAGTCCGATGCATGGCTTCTTACTTTAGGTAGGTTGTTCATGCGGATCCGAGGGGCATGATGCAGAAGGGCCGGTCGCGCGAGCGCGTCTCGAGGAGCATGAGGCCGAGGTGCGTAACTCAGTCAAGAAGTCCGGCAGAGTTGTACTCGGGAGAAATAGAGCCGATGAGGGCCGAGGAGCACCACGCAGGCGGGGTGACCGCGCAGGTGTGATCTCGGGAGGCGTAGAGCCGAGGGCCGAGGAGCACAACGCAGGCGGGGTGACCGCGCAGGTGTGGTCTCGGGATGGCGTAGAGCCGAGGGCCGAGGAGCACAACGCAGGCGGGTTGGCCGCGCTGGCGTGGTCTCGGGATGGCGTAGAGCCAAGGAGCCGAGGAGCACGACGCAGGCGGGCAGGCCACGCAGGCGTGGTCTCGGGTGGCGTAAAGCCGAAGAGCCGAGGAGCACGACGCAGGCGGGCAGGCCGCGCAGGCGTGGTCTCGGGTGCTGGAGGTCGGGGAGCACGACGCAGGCGGGTGAACCGCGTAGGTGTGTCCCGAGAGCTAGAGGTCAGGGAGCACGACGCAGGCGGGTGAACCGCGCAGGTGTGTCCCGAGAGCTGAAGGTCGGGGAGCACGACGCGGGCGGGTGAACCGCTCAGGTGTGTCCCGAGAGCTGAAGGTCGGGGAGCACGACGCAGGCGGGTGAACCGCGCAGGTGTGTCCCGAGAGCTAGGTCGGGGAGCACGACGCAGGCGGGTGAACCGCGCAGGTGTGTCCCGAGAGCTAGGTCGGGGAGCACGACGCAGGCGGGTGAACCGCGCAGGTGTGTCCCGGGTGCTGGAGGTCGGGGAGCACGACGCAGGCGGGTGAACCGCGTAGGTGTGTCCCGAGAGCTAGAGGTCAGGGAGCACGACGCAGGCGGGTGAACCGCGCAGGTGTGTCCCGAGAGCTAGGTCGGGGAGCACGACGCAGGCGGGTGAACCGCGCAGGTGTGTCCCGAGAGCTGAAGGTCAGGGAGCACGACGCAGGCGGGTGAACCGCGCAGGTGTGTCCCGAGAGCTGAAGGTCGGGGAGCACGACGCGGGCGGGTGAACCGCTCAGGTGTGTCCCGAGAGCTGAAGGTCGGGGAGCACGACGCAGGCGGGTGAACCGCGCAGGTGTGTCCCGAGAGCTAGGTCGGGGAGCACGACGCAGGCGGGTGAACCGCGCAGGTGTGTCCCGAGAGCTAGGTCGGGGAGCACGACGCAGGCGGGTGAACCGCGCAGGTGTGTCCCGGGTGCTGGAGGTCGGGGAGCACGACGCAGGCGGGTGAACCGCGTAGGTGTGTCCCGAGAGCTAGAGGTCAGGGAGCACGACGCAGGCGGGTGAACCGCGCAGGTGTGTCCCGAGAGCTAGGTCGGGGAGCACGACGCAGGCGGGTGAACCGCGCAGGTGTGTCCCGAGAGCTGAAGGTCGGGGAGCACGACGCAGGCGGGTGAACCGCGCAGGTGTGTCCCGAGAGCTGAAGGTCGGGGAGCACGACGCAGGCGGGTGAACCGCGCAGGTGTGTCCCGAGAGCTAGGTCGGGGAGCACGACGCAGGCGGGTGAACCGCGCAGGTGTGTCCCGAGAGCTAGGTCGGGGAGCACGACGCAGGCGGGTGAACCGCGCAGGTGTGTCCCGGGTGCTGGAGGTCGGGGAGCACGACGCAGGCGGGTGAACCGCGTAGGTGTGTCCCGAGAGCTAGAGGTCAGGGAGCACGACGCAGGCGGGTGAACCGCGCAGGTGTGTCCCGAGAGCTAGGTCGGGGAGCACGACGCAGGCGGGTGAACCGCGCAGGTGTGTCCCGAGAGCTGAAGGTCGGGGAGCACGACGCAGGCGGGTGAACCGCGCAGGTGTGTCCCGAGAGCTAGGTCGGGGAGCACGACGCAGGCGGGTGAACCGCGCAGGTGTGTCCCGAGAGCTGAAGGTCGGGGAACACGACGCGGGCGGGTGAACCGCTCAGGTGTGTCCCGGCGATGAACGGCCCCGGAGTTCGGCGCAGGCAAGCTGTGGCTGAGTGACGATGTTCAGGCAGGCAAGCCGCTCTGATGGGAGCTCGGCAACGTATGGCCGAGGGGCAAGGCGCAGGAGGGCCGACCGTGTCGGTGTGTCTCGGGAGGCATGGGACCAAGGAACATGACACAAGTGGGTAGGCCGCGTGGGCCTGTCTCGGGAGCATGGGGCCAAGGAACACGACGCAGGCGGGCTGGCCAAGCAGGTGTGGTCTCGGGTGGCGTAGAGCCGAAGAGCCGAGGAGCACGACGCTAACGGACAGACCACGCAAGCGTGTTCGCGAGGGCCATGCGGCCGAGTAGCACGACGCAGATGGACAGGCCGCGCAGGTGCATCTCGGGCGCTATGCGGCCGAGGAGATGGCTCGGTCTGAGAGACAACTCAAGCGGGTAGGCTGCGTTGAGGTAAACCCGATAGGGTGTGGCCGAGAAGCTCGGCGCAGCGACCGAGTGACATCACTCAGGCGGGCAGACAGTGTTGAGGTTTATCTCGGTAGTGCGGCCAAGGGACACCGCTCAGGTGGGCAGACCGCGCTGGGGTGAACTCGGGAGCGTATGGCTGAGAAGCTCGGCGCAGGCAGGCTACAGCCGAGGGCTGTGACCCAGGTGGGCAAGCTATCCTCAGACTTAGCAGTGAATATGGCCGAGGAGCTCGGCGCAGGCAGGCTGGCCGCGCAAGCGTTTCTCGGGGGGTATGGAGCCGAGGCAGCGTGCAGCACGTTGGCTGCGCATGTGGCCGAGGCAGCGAGGTTGCGTGCTGGCTGCGCACGAGGCCGAGTGGCCGAGGCAGTGAGGCAGCTGCGCATGTGGGACGCGCGGGCTGGTCGCGCGCGTGGGACCGAGGGGCCCAGGCGCGTGGGTTGGCCGCGCGTGCGGGGCCGAGTGGCCGAGACGCTCGGCGCGGTCGGGCTGGCCGCGCGCGTGGGACGCGGGCGATTTGGCCGCGCATGTGGGACGCGGGCGGGGTGGCCGCGCGCGTGGGATCGAGGGGTCCGAGGCGCGTGGGCTGGTCACGCGCGTGAGGCTGACGCGGACGGGTTGGCCGCGCGTGTGGGGCCGAGTGGCTGAGACGCGCGGGTTGGCCGCGCGTGTGGGCGAGGAGCTCGGGACGCGCGGGCTGGTCGCGCGCGTGGCCGAGGAGCTCGGGATGCACGGGCTGGTTGCGCGCGTGGCCGAGGAGTTCGGCGCGGGCAGGCTGGCCGTGCTGACGTGTCTCGGGGTTTATGGAGCCGAGGGGCACGACGCGGGCGTACTGGCGGCACTGGTCTGTCTCGGGAACATGGAGCCAAGGAGCACGACGTAGGCGGCTGGCGGCGCAGGTGTGGTCTCGGGCATTACGCGACCGAGGAGCACGACGCAGGCGGGCAGACCGCGCAGGCGTGGTCGCAAGGGCCATGCGACCGAGTAGCACGATCAGGCGGGCAGGACGCGAGGACGTGGCCTCGGGCACCACGCGGCCGAGGAACACGACAGGCGGTCAGGCCGCGTCGAGGTGGGTCTCGACAGAGATTGGCCGAGGTGCTCGGTGCAAGCAGGCTGCGACCGAGGGACACCGCTCAGGCGGGCAGGCCGCGCTGAGGTGGGATTTCGGCCGAGAGTTGCCGAGGTGCTCGGTGCAGGCAGGCTGCGACCGAGGTACACCGCTCAGGCGGGCAGGTCACGCTGAGGTGGGATTTCGGCAGAGAGTTGCCAAGGTGCTCGGTGCAGGCAGGCTGCGACCGTGGTGGTGGGCTTGGCAAGCATGGAGCTGAGGGGTTCGGCGCAGGCAAGCCGCGGTCGAGGGGCATGAACCAGGTGGATAGGGCCGTGGAGCTCGGCGCGGGCAGGCTGGCCGCGCAGACGTGTCTCGGGGTTTATGAAGCCGAGGGGCACGACGCGGGCGTACTGGCGACACTGGTCTGTCTCGGGAACATGGAGCCAAGGAGCACGACGCAGGCGGCTGGCGGCGCAGGTGTGGTCTCGGGCATTACGCGACCGAGGAGCACGACGCTGGCGGGCAGACCGCGCAGGCGTGGTCGCAAGGGCCATGCGGCCGAGTAGCACGACACAGGCGGGCAGGACGCGAGGACGTGGACTCGGGCACCATGCAGCCGAGGTACACGATAGAGGCGGACAGGCCGCGCCGAGGTAGATCTCGGCAGTGATTGGCCGAGGTGCTCGGTGCAGGCAGGCTGCGACCGAGGGACACCGCTCAGGCGGGCAGGCCGCGCTGAGGTGGGATTTCGGCAGAGAGTTGCCGAGGTGCTCGGTGCAGGCAGGCTGCGACCGAGGTAGTGGGCTGCTTGCTGTGCATGAGGCCGAGTGGCCGAGGCAGCGTGCTGGCTGCACACAGGGCCGAGGGGCCGAGGCAGCGTGCTGCTTGCTGCGCATGAGGCCGAGGAGCCGAGGCAGCGAGGCTGCTAGGCAGCGTGCTACTTGCTGCGCATGAGGCCGAGTGGCCGAGGCAGCGAGGCAGCAAGGCAGTGTGCTGGCTGCGCATGAGGCCGAGTGACCGAGGCAGCGAGGCAGCTTGCTGCGTATGGGGCCGAGTGGCCGAGGCAGCGTGTTACTTGCCGCGCATGAGGCCGAGTGGCCGAGGCAGCGAGCAAGGCAGTGTGCTGGCTGCGCATGAGGCCGAGGAGCCGAGGCAGCGCGCTGCTTGCTGCGCATGAGGCCGAGTGGCCGAGGCAGCGTGCAGCGTGTTGGCTGCGCATGAGGCCGGGTGGCCGAGGTAGCGTAGTGCTTGCTGCGCATGAGTCCGAGTGGCCGAGACAGCGAGGCAGCGTGTTGGCTGCGCATGAGGCCGAGTGGCCGAGGCAGCGAGGCAGCGTGTTGGCTGCGCATGAGGCCGAGTGGCCGAGGTAGCGTAGTGCTTGCTGCGCATGAGCCAAGTCTCTCAGGCGACGCCATATCTCTCCTTATGCATGCTGTGGCCGAGGAGCTACTTGTGCATGCATAGAGGAAGTCTCGGGCAAGCCATGGCCAGGGAGGTCTCGGGTAGGCTGTGGCCGAGGTGTTCGGCGCGGGCAGGCTGGTCGCGCGCGTGGGACCGAGGGGTCGAGGCGCTTGTGGCCGAGGCAGCGAGGCAGCATGTTGGCTGCGCATGAGGCCGAGTGGCCGAGGCAGCGAGGCAGCAAGGCAGCGTGTTTGCCGCGCATGAGGCCGAGTGGCCGAGCCAGCGAGGCTGCGTGTTGGCTGCGCATGAGGCCGCGTGGCCGAGGCAGCGAGGCTGCGTGCTGGCTGCACATGGGCCAAGTCTCTCAAGCGACGCCATATCTCTCCTTGTGCATGCTGTGGCCGAGGAGCTACTTGTGCATGCATAGAGGAAGTCTCGGGCAAGCCATGGCCAAGGAGGTCTCGGGTAGGCCGTGGCCGAGGAGCTCTCGGTCATGCCATGGCCGAGGAGCTACTTAGGCCGCGTAGAGGAAGTCTCGGGCAAGCCGTGGCCGAGGAGGTCTCGGGTAGGCTGTGGCCGAGGAGCTCTCGGGCATGCCATGGCCGAGGAGGTCTCGGGTAGGCTGTGGCCGAGGTGTTCGGCGCGGGCAGGCTGGTCGCGCGCGTGGGACCGAGGGGTCGAGGCGCTTGTGGCCGAGGCAGCGAGGCAGCAAGGCAGCGTGTTTGCCGCGCATGAGGCCGAGTGGCCGAGCCAGCGAGGCTGCGTGTTGGCTGCGCATGAGGCCGCGTGGCCGAGGCAGCAAGGCTGCGTGACAGCATGTTGCATGAGGCCGAGTGGCCGAGGCAGCGAGGCTGCGTGCTGGCTGCGCATGTGGGACGCGCGGGCTGGTCGCGCGCGTGAGGCTGACGCGGACGGGTTGGCCGCGCGTGTGGGGCCGAGTGGCTGAGACGCGCGGGTTGGCCGCGCGTGTGGGCGAGGAGCTCGGGACGCGCGGGCTGGTCGCGCGCGTGGCCGAGGAGCTCGGGACGCACGGGCTGGTTGCGCGCGTGGCCGAGGAGCTCGGGACGCGCGGGCTGGTCGCGCGCGTGGGACGCGGGCGGGTTGGCCGCGCGCGTGGGACGCGGGCGGGGTGGCCGCGCGCGTGGGACGCGGGCGGGGTGGCCGCGCGCGTGGGACCGAGGGGCCCAAGGCGCGCGGGTTGGCCGCGCGCGTGGGGCCGTGGAGCTCGGGACGCACGGGCTGGTTGGCCGCGTGGCCGAGGAGCTCGGGACGCGCGGGCTGGTCGCGCGCGTGGGACGCGGGCGGGTTGGCCGCGCGCGTGGGACGCGGGCGGGGTGGCCGCGCGCGTGGGACCGAGGGGCCCAAGGCGCGCGGGTTGGCCGCGCGCGTGGGGCCGAGTGATCGAGAGGCCGAGGAGCCGAGACCGGCCCCAGAAGTCGCTGCTGCTGGTGCAGGTCGGCTGCAACGGAGCAACCAAGGAGAAAGCTAACGTACCGTCATTCCGGGCCCTCCTTCTAGCGCCATTATGTTAGTGTAAGTAACTTTTTTTTAGCCGTGGCCTCGGGGCCGTCGCGGCTCGGTTCTGGGGCTCGGAATGTCGGGGATCTCGGGCGCAGCTCCCTCGGGGTCTCCCGGTCGGGATCGGTCGTTCGGAGCGGTAGATCGGGTCGGCAGCTCCGCAGCAGCGCCGGGAAGAGGCCACCTCGCCTTCGTTCCTGCACACAGGTCGGGTCGGAGACTCGGCCCGACCCCTCCGACGATCAAGTTAGAGAGATGTGGAGGGGGTTTAGGAGGAGGAGAAAACCTCCGTGCGTTGAGTGTGTGATCCCCCTCTCTCTTGAGAGTTCGGGCGTATTTATAGATAGGTTTAGCGTTACCTGACGTGGCCACCTGCAGGAGTGAGATGGTGCCTCTGATGGCATCCGACGCGGCCGCTGGGGTCGCGTGGCGGGGCAGCTTGCAGCAGGGTATGGGCGGGGGCAGGTCGTTGTCCTGCTTTGCCGTGGTCAACTGTGCGAGGTCGGAGGTCGTCGCACGACAGTGAGAGTTGTCAGCGCGGGTCTAGTCAGCGTTATGGCTTTCCTGGGGGGATGTTGTCATGGCGTGTCATCCGGCCATTTTTGTCCATATCACTACTAGTATTAAAAATGTCTCCTGTAGCTAAACAAATTCTAATGCAACTGAAACATAAAATGTATTGTTCAGAGTTCAGACCAACCCTTTCTAGTAATAGATAGTGTCAGGACTGACTCAACCATTTGTCTTTTGTTGCCTCGATCATCTAAAGGTTTTCTTACAATCATTGCATATGGTCCGATCACTCTATTGACTTATTTCCAAAAGATCATCAACTGCATAAGCATTGTTGCTGTCATATGATGCGCACCAATCTAATGTTTTATTTCCTTTTTTGTGCCGGACGAAAGTTGTCTAAATATGGATTTTACATCGACATAGGTCTGCGGCATCTCTTTGACGGAAAACATGGTGGATGTCATCTTCCACGTCTTCGACACAAACCGCGATGGGAACTTGAGCTCAGAGGAGTTCCTGAGGGCCTTGCAGCGACGAGAGAGCGATGCTTGCCAGCCCAGCGCGCCAGGCGGAGGCATCATGGGACTCTTGTCGTGCTGGTTGCAGTGCACAAAGAACTGCGCCAAGCCGCAGGTGTTCAGCTAGAGTGCCTGCAGGCGAGTGGATGTGGTGTTCGAAGTCGCCATGTTTTTTGTTGTCATTGGAAGTTTGCAATCTCTTGGACGATTCCTTGCTGTATTTTCAGCTGCATATCGTTGCATGATAAATTTCTTGATCCCCATTTGATGCTCATGTTGTAAAGTGTCTTTCTGAGATACTTCTTGTGAAAGATTCAGGAGCTGATGGAGAGGAGTCTTGACACTGGCAGCGGAAGGAGATGAACCGCCAGCGTCGCCCCAGAGCACGCAGCGCCGGAGAGCTCAGGGGGCGCGTGCGACCTCGGCCTGGCGTGGCGCGCTTCTGACATTGAGCTCTCCGAGCGCCGCGAGAACCACCTGAGGGTGCCGCCCCCAACGCCGGATGGGATGGGCGGCGGGGGAGGGGGAGCAGCCGCTGAGGGGAGCTAGAAAACGGTGAGGCGGCGAAGTCCCGAGCACCGCGAGAACCGCATCGAGGGGGCCGTCCCCAACGCCGGAGGGGACGGGTGGCCGGGGGAGGAGGAGCAGCCGTTGGGCTGAGATAGAAAGCCGTGAGGCGGCAGAAGCGGTGGAGGGACCGGCCGGGTTGCTCGACGCCGCCGCGGGTCTTCTCGTGACGATCACCGAGCTGGGCACCTCGTCGTGGTCGAAACGCGTCATTCTCTCATGTCTCGAAGAAATATTCTATTTGAAATGTATCATCCAATCGGCTGATTGATCACAACCTCGCGAATTCCACTGCGTTCAATATCGTCAGACTCGTCGTCGCCTCGAAGTGTGGGACCCTCGATGCATGGCCTATTTAGCCATATGTGTGTGAAACAGGTTCTCATTGATACGCCAACTTACTTATGTTAGAGAAGCAGTTCAACCTCTCCGATTTGTCTACGTTTGCCTATAAATCGACCCATCCGTATCGCAAACTGGGCCAATATTCTTCTTCTGTTTCTGTTCCGCTTTCCTTTTCGATTTCTGCAGGTTTCTACCTAAATTATTGGTCTCTGGTCTCGCTTCCTCCCTCCGATCGCTCGTCGTCGTCATCTCCCCCGTCTTCTTCTTGGAGGTGAGCTCGGACCGTTGCCCAGGTCTCTCCCCTTTTCGTTGGAGGAGCCGTGCAAAAGACTTAGTTTTGGCCCTTTTTCCCCCTCGTCCGCCTTATTTTTCCCGTTGCTTCTCCTTTCTTTTCGATTTACGCTCTTTGGTGCTGTTCTTGCCTCGCCGATCTGTCGAACCCTAAGCTTGTGGTTCTTTATTCCGTTGTTTCATCTAGATATCTTGTTCGAATCCATAGAAGGGATTTTGGCGGCTTTCATGCAGGCGTCTCGGGTTTTCTTTGCGTTTGGGAAAACTTTGGTTTCATCGATGGGCTCCATTTTGGATCCTTTTTCGTTTTTGTTTGTGAGATGTGCTCCAAGATTGGATCTTTTATTCAATTTCGTGATATCCACGGGAATATCTATTATTTTATTTGCTATCTGTTTCCCTTTTCTTTAATGATTTAGGGTTTCGAGGTGGAGACGGCGCAAGACGATGTCATCTCTCAGTAGAGAGCTGGTGTTTCTGATACTGCAGTTCCTCGATGAGGAGAAGTTTAAAGAAACAGTTCACAAGTTGGTTTCCTTGTTAAAACTTAATTTTTGGTTGATCACTGGCTTAGTCTCTTATTTATCTTTTTCTCTTATCTATCTTGCGACTCTTTTGCACTTCTTTTTATGGGCTTTAAACTCAGGCTTGAGCAGGACTCTGGCTTCTATTTCAATATGAAGTATTTTGAGGATGAGGTGCATAATGGAAATTGGGATAACGTTGAGCGTTACCTCTCTGGCTTTACCAAGGTTGATGACAACCGGTACTCCATGAAGATATTTTTTGAAATCCGGAAGCAGAAGTACCTTGAAGCATTGGACAAGTAGGCTTCTGGTTTCTTTTTAATTTTTTTGCTTTGTTTGTTTTGGAGTGTAGGCTTTGAAAGCTGTTCCTTGTTTTTGGTTGCTAGACATGACCGAGCAAAAGCTGTTGAAATCCTTGTGAAGGATTTGAAGGTCTTTGCCTCATTCAACGAGGAATTATTTAAGGAAATCACACAACTTTTAACTTTGGAGAATTTCAGGTTTGAGGTTTTAGCAATTTATATTCAGCTAGTGTTGCTCTTTTGTCATAGTTTGTTGCTTTTTCCATGCCTAATGTGCTTGATTTTCAGGGAAAATGAGCAACTTTCGAAGTATGGGGATACAAAATCAGCTCGGACAATAATGCTTGTTGAGCTTAAGAAGCTGATTGAAGCAAACCCACTATTCCGAGATAAACTGCAGTTGCCGAACCTAAAGAGTTCTAGATTGCGCACTTTAATTAACCAGAGGTATGATTATAAGAAGTTAATAATTTTTCTGTGCTGTTGATTACACCGATTTCTATTGTTGGTGCTTATATTTTACTGAAGAGGGGGATGAAGGATCTGTTTATTGAAGCATCATTTAGTGAAGTTCAAAATTGTTTCAGCTAAATAAATCAAACAATCTATTCAGAAAAAAGTAGGTTCATCATTTAATATCTAGAAAGAAATCTTTGTTTCTGTTCAGGAATCTCTCTTGACTAATTTGAGCAAATAATACCATTTGTTTTTTTTCACACTTTATGTTGGATGACAGTTGTGTCTGCATATTCATTTTTACCACAGTTACGTCTGCATGTTTTTTATCTGTCATATGTCATTTTTCATTTTGCATCTAGAACGAGCAAAATAAGCTTCACCCTTGTAATTTTTTATTGTTGCTGTATCCAGAATAAAGAACAAGCACACTATAGACAGACTTGCTACTATAAATTGGTTAAGTTATGAATTGTCTCTGAGGTGACTCACGTACCTTGGGTCTAAATAAACTAGTGAAAGAAGGTCTGATGTATATGGCATGAAATACTAGGCAACAGATTAGTGCATGGAGAATAGGCTTGCTCGAGTAAATGTTACCTAAATTATCTTGTTGATTTGAGAAAGTTGCTATAAACTTTGACACGGGAGTGTCTAATTTACTACAATCTGATTATATGAACCTTGATTATGATATGATATTTTTTTCAGCCAACAATGATGCATCATAATTTTTAACTCAGCTCACTCAAATATGACAGCTCATTAGCATATTCCCTGCACAAAGTTAAAGCTGTTTCAAGGTGCTTTTCTTTATGACAAAGGAATGCATTAAAAGAGTTGGTTAGCAGCTGTGAACATGTCTTCATGACCAAGGAATGCATTAAAGGAGTTGTTAGCAGATGTAAACACTTAATTTCGAAATTCCCTATGCATGAAGGGTTGTTTCATGCACTAGTATTTATTTTTGTGTTTAGGACTTAGAAAGAACTTTAGAAACTGATAATATTTTAGCAGAAGCTCTCTTGGAGAACTCTCTTAAACTCTGTATCTCTTGGATGCGTCCTTGAGTGGTGAGTCTTTTGATTTCTGTTCTGTATCCTCGTTTATAATCCTTGGGGTGGTGAATTTCTGTATCCCTTTGTGATTTTAACTTGGTGGTGAACTATTTTTTGATCTTCTTTAAGTTTTATCGTGAGTTAGTGCCTTTTCTATTCAAAACACTCATTCCAGCAAATACAACTGTACTGCGACTTTTCTTCAAGAGTTCGTTCTTTGTCTACTATGACATTTTCTATCTGAGAAACTGTTGCATCGGCTTCCTTTCGAAATCCATTCTGCATTTTACCCTCCCCGGTATCAGTTTGGTATCAGAGCTAAAGGCTAGAGATCATGACAAGGCGGAATGGAAAAGATATAGTTGATGAAGGTAGCGACCATGAAGATGATGCCGAGTCGTTGAGGCTGCAGCTACGAAGATTGTTGCGTAGTCTACAAGAAAAGAATGAAATAATCGAAGAACTTTAAAGTAGACAAAACCAGCATGAAAATGATGTCCATGAATATACTTCTGATGAAGATACACCTCCTCTCCCAAGGGAGTCGAGAAGATGTCAGACAAGAAATAGAGTCCAAGACGAGTGGCAGAATAAATATAACCCTAGATTGAAGATTCCAGAGTTTGAAGGTAAAATAAATGTTGATGACTTTATCGATTGGCTTAATATAGTAGAAAGAATTTTCGATTTTCATGAACCACCAGAACAAAAGAAGGTCAAACTTGTGGCACTAAAACTTAGACGGAATGCATCTTTTTGGTGAGAAAATATGAAGAAACAAAGAGAACGTGAGGGGAAGAGTAAGATCGTGACTGGGAAAAAATGAAAAGGGAGATGAAGAGAAAATATTTACCTGACAATTATCGGCAAGAGATCTTTCTCAAAATTCATGATTTTAAATAAAAAGATCTTAGTGTGGAAGAGTACATTGCAGAATTCGTAACCTAATGTTAAAAGGAGAGTTTGTGGAACCAGAAGAGCAAACCATTGCAAGATTCTTAGGAGATCTGAAGTATGAGATTGCTAAAATTATTCAACTGCAGTCATATTGGTCTTTAAATGATGTGAGCAAGCTGACATTAAAAGTTGAAAAGCAACATAAGTTAAAAAGAGTTTTTGGTACGGCTCAAAAGAAGACTATACAAAAGGAGGAAGTTCCAAGCCTACTGTCCAAAGCAAGGTGATATCGAAGGTGCAAGAAAAGGGAAGAATCTGCTGGCAGTAAAAAAATGCCTAATTCTTCTACCCTAAGTGGTCGAAAATGCTTCAAATATCATGGTTTTGGGCATATTGCTTTAGATTGTCCAAATAGGAGGATTGTAACTTTGGTTAAAGATCATAGTGATGGAGGAGAAGACAAAGCTGACGACGAACCAAAATATGATGAAGATGAGGAAGAGGTTACTTATGCAGATCATGGTTTGTCTATTGTATTGCAACGTAGCTTGCAAGTGTCTTATGTGGCCGATGATAAAAGTTGGGTGCGAAAAAACGTGTTTCACACAAAATGCACTTCTCTTGACAAGGTGTGCTTGGTGATCATCGATAGCGATAGTTTTGAGAACGTGGTTTCTTTGGAGATGGTGCAGAAGCTGAAGTTGGACACAATCTCTCATCCACATCCATACCAATTATGTTGGTTGCAAAAAGAAAATGACATCAAGGTAACAAAAAGATGTTTAGTTTCATTTTCGGTGTGATGTTGCTCCTATGGATGTTTGTCATTTGTTGTTGGGAAGACCTTGACATTATGATAGAAAGGTGTTGTATGATGGTTATAAACATACTTATTCTTTTAAGGTGAATGAAAAGAAGATTATCTTAGCTCCATTACAACTTTCCGAAATCAGTGCACCAAAGAAGGAAGTTAGTGCTTTTATGTCTTATGGTGAATGCAAATGTGAATTAGATAAGGGTGGTCATGTTTTGGCCCTAATGGTAGTAGAGGAGAACGAACAACATAAGGAGACACCGGAAATCATGCAACCAATCCTAGAGGAATTTCAAGATGTTATACCGGAAGAGATTTCACATGGCCTTCCACCTTTGAGAGACATTCAACATTACATTGATCTTATTCCGGGGGCTATTCTACCTAATAAGGCAGCGTACAGAATGAGTCCTAAGGAGCATGAAGAACTTCAAAGGCAAGTTGATGAATTGGTGAAAAATGGGTTAATTCGGGAGAGCATGAGTCCTTGTGCAATTCCCGCCTTGTTAATGCCTAAGAAGGATGGTTCTTGGAGAATGTGTGTTAACAGTCGCGCTATCAACAAAATCACAGTGGATTATCGTTTTCCTATTCCAAGGTTAGATGATTTACTTGATCAATTATGTGGTGCTTCTATTTTCTCTAAATTTGATTTGAGTGGCTATCACCAAATAAGAATGAGGCCAGGAGATGAGTGAAAAACAACATTTAAAACTAGAGAAGACTTATATGAATGGTTGGTTATGTCATTTGGGCTATCTAATGCTCCTAGCACTTTCATGAGATTTATGAATCACATACTTAAGCCATACATTGGAATATTTGTTGTAGTTTACTATGATGATATATTGGTGTATAACAAGAGCGAAGAGGAGCATATGAATCATTTGAAAGAAATCTTTTTTATTTTGAGGCAGCAAAAGCTTTATGCTAATCTAACGAAGTGTGATTTCTTTAAATCTAGTGTTGTGTTTTTGGGGTATGTTGTTTCAAAAGATGGAATCATGATGGATCAAAGTAAGGTAGAAGCTATTCTCAGTTGGCTAACACCCGCTTCATTGCATGATGTGAGGAGTTTCCATGGTTTAACTTCTTTTTACAGAAGATTCATCAAGAATTTTAGCTCTATTGTCGCTCCAATCACCGAATGTTTGAAATATGATAAATTCAAATGGACTAATGAGGCCAATGATGCTTTTGAGCTTTTAAAAAGAAAGGTGACCGAAGCTCCTATCTTAGTTCTACCAAATTTTGACAATGTGTTTGAGATTGAATGTGATGCATTTAATGTGGGAATTGGTGTTGTTTTGAGTCAAGACGGAAAGCCGATTGCATTTTTTAGTGAGAAGCTGAATGATACAAGAAGGAAATATTCTACCTATGATAAGGAGTTCTATGCCATATATCGAGTTTTATCTCATTGGAGTCCGTACTTTCTTGCCAAGCAATTTGTGTTATATTCAGATCATGAAGCATTAAAGTTCATAAATCACTAACACAAGCTAAACAAGAGGCATGCAGCTTGGGTAGAGTTTTTGCAATCTTATAACTTTACAATTAAGCACAAATCTGATGTTCAAAATGTGGTTGCTGACGCATTGAGCAGAAAACATTCTTTATTATCCGCAATGGAAGTCAAAGTTGTTGGATTTGAGACGTTCAAAGATCTCTATGAGAATGATGTAGATTTCGGCTCAATATGGCAGAATTGCAAATCAGGTTCCTTTCAACAATTTTCTATCCTTGATGGTTTTCTTTTTCGAGCTAATGCTTTATGTGTTCCATCTTGTTCTTTGAGACAAGTAATTCTAGCTGAAGCTCATGGTGGTGTTTTGGGTGGACATTTCGGTAGAGATAAGACTTTAACTCTTATTCAATCAAACTTCTATTGGCCTAAGATGTTTAGAGATGTGGAAAGATATGTAAAGAAATGTCGAGTGTGTCATTTGGCAAAAACAAGAAGTTAAAATTCTGGATTGTACACTCTATTGCCTATGCCAAATGCTCCATGGGAGGAAGTGAGTCTTGATTTCGTTTTGGGATTGCCAATAACTCAAAGGAACAAGGATTCTATCATGGTTGTTGTTGATATATTTTCAAAAATGTCTCACTTTGTTCCTTGCAATAAATCGAATGATGCATCTCATATTACTGATTTGTATTTTAAGGAGATTATTAAATTGCATGGTATTCCAAGAACTATGGTATCTGATCGAGATTCAAAATTTGTTAGTCATTTTTGGAGAACTCTTTGGAGGAAGCTAGGTACTTCTTTGAATTTCAGCAGCTCGCATCATCCACAAACCGATGGGCAAACTGAGGTAATGAACAGAAGCTTGGGAAATTTGCTTAGAAGCTATGTTGGCAAGAATATTAAGCAATGAGATCTCATTCTTCCACAAATTGAGTTTGCCTACAATCGTTCTATCTATCATAGTATCAGTAAGAGTCCTTTTGAGATTGTTTATGGTGCTAATCTTGCTAGTCCTTTGGATTTAATCCCTCATTCTATAACAAAACAATTTAGTGGAGATGCTGATGAAAGAGCTAAGCAGATAAAGAAGCTGCATGAGGGTGTGAAAGCAACCATTGAGAAGTAAAATGAGGTACATGCATGCTGCCAACAAACACAGAAAACATGCCGAGTTTAATGCTGGTGATTTGGTCTGGATTCATCTAAGGAATGAGAGGTTTCCACCAGGCAAATTTGGAAAACTAAAACCAAAGGCTGATGGTCCTTTCAAGGTGCTTAAGAGAATTGACAAAAATGCTTATGAAATTGAGCTACCTGAAGATTACGGAGTATCCCCAACATTTAATGTGGCTGATTTAAGTCCTTTTTATAATCATGTTGATGAATCAAACAAGGACTTGAGAACAAGTCTTTTTCAACCGGGGGCGATTGACATGGGAGTGTCTAATTTACTACAATATGATCATATGAACCTTGATTATGATATAGTATTTTTTCAACCAACAATGATGCCTTATAATCTTTAACTCAACCCACTCAAATATGACAGCTCATCAGCATATTCCCTGCACAAAGTTAAAGCTGTTTCAAGATGCTTTTCTTCATGACAAAGGAATGCATTAAAGGAGTTGGTTAGCAGCTATGAACATGTCTTCATGACCAAGGAATGCATTAAAGGAGTTGGTTAGCAGATATAAACACTTAATTTCGAAATTCCCTATGCATGAAGGGTTGTTTCATGCACTAGTATTTATTTTGGTGTTTAGGACTTAGAAAGAACTTTAGAAATTGATAATATCTTGGCAGAAGCTCTCTTGGAGAACTCCCTTAAACTCTGTATTTCTGGGATGCGTCCTTGAGTCGTGAGTCTTTTGATTTCTGTTATGTATCCTCGTTTATAATCCTTGAGGTGGTGAATTTCTGTATCCCTTTGTGATTTTAACTTGGTGATGAACTATTTTTCGATCTTCTTTAAGTTTTATTGTGAGTTCATGCCTTTTCTATTTAAAACACTCATTCCAGCAAATACAACTGTACTGCGACTTTTCTTCAAGAGTTCGTTCTTTGTCTACTATGGCATTTTCTATCTGAGAAACTGTTGCATCGGTTTCCTTTCGAAATCCATTCTGCATTTTACCCTCCCCGGTATCAAACTTTATATTCTTAATTTTTTCCATCAGCGAGTAAAGGTCTTTAGCAGAGAGTAAGATGGCAGCGTTGTTTTCTCAGTATACTTAGAGGACAACAATGTTATTGAAATAGCCATAGGTGCATGTAGGAAGCTAATCCTAAAAATTTAGTGAATGACATGAACTTGGCATGATGCATATAGAAGCTTGTTTCTAATTTATATCTCAATTGATTTGTTCTTGAAAATTGGTTCAGTTGGCTTCAATTATCTTACTATATGGGGTTTGTTAATGAGTATTAAAGTTTTCTTATCATTCTATGATCTGGCAGTTTAAACTGGCAGCATCAGCTATGCAAAAACCCTAGGCCAAATCCAGACATTAAAACTTTATTTGTTGATCATTCATGTGGACAACCAAACGGTGCACTTGCACCATCACCAGCAAACAGTCCACTGCTTGGATCCATGCCGAAAGCAGGAGGTTTTCCTCCATTGGGTGCTCATGGGGTAATTTATCTAACTTTAATTTGCATGCATGTTTTTCATGAGATATCTCACGATTGTTCAATAATTCCTCTTCAGCCTTTTCAACCTGTACCAGCACCAGTTCCTACGCCCCTTGCTGGCTGGATGTCTAATCCTCCAGCTGTTGCTGGTGGAGCTATTGGACTCAGTGCACCTACAAATCCTGGTAGTATGTGGATTATACTGGCTAGTGATAGAAGAAAATTGTGGAATGCCACTGTTTGTATAATTATTTTGCTCTGTTGATAGTTGCAATTTTGAAGCATCCGAGGACTCCTCCGACAGCCAACCCTTCTATCGAGTATGGAGATTCTGATCATGTGCCAAAACGAACAAGGCCTCTTGGAATATCTGATGAGGTCTGCTGGGCGTTTCTTCTATATCCTGCTTAATGGTGCTTGGTGTTTCTCTTTAATAGTTACTTCTTAATTCAGGTAAACCTGCCTGTGAATATACTGCCAGTTTCCTATCCTCAAAATCATAACCAGGCTATGTACACCCTGGAGGACTTGCCAAAGATGGTTGCACGAACGCTGAGTCAAGGCTCAAACCCCATGAGCATGGATTTTCATCCAATCCAGCAGACTATTCTTCTTGGTGTGCTTTTTAGGACCTTTTTTATGTTATCTTGTTCTCCTCAGGTATTAGCTTTTATTTATCTGCCATCACTTGCTGAGGCTGGTCTTTCTTGTGTTGTTGTCATGTTGTCGTTTTGTAGTTGGTACAAATGTGGGTGACATCGCATTATGGGATGTAGGCTCTAGGGAGAGGTTAATCCTTAAGAACTTTAAGGTTTGGGAAATTGGATCTTGCTCCATGTCCCTTCAGGTTTGGCTTTCCATTTACTGATGCAAAGCACTGCTATATGGTCCTCTGGTGCATTATTACTTTTGTGATGCAGAATGAATCTAAGTTTGGCTCTATGCTACTCAGGCTTCTTTGGTTAAGGATCCTGCTGTGTCAGTTAATCGCATCATATGGAGCCCAGATGGCTCCTTGTTTGGTAAGCTTGTAAAAACAAGTATTTTTTGTTTTGTATCTTATATACTAATTCCATGCACCAAGAAAATAGAAGACTATCAGGGACTTGTCACAGTAATCCTTCCTCAACATTGTGTAGGTGTTGCTTATTCAAGGCACATTGTCCAAATATTTTCTTATCATGGTGCTGATGATATCAGACAGCACTTGGAGGTTATAAAGCAATCAATGCATCTTGAAATACACTTCTTGCTCTATTTATTTTTATTTATATTTCTTCCAACATTCATTTCACAGATTGATGCTCATACTGGCGGTGTCAATGATGTTGCATTTGCTCATCCTAATAAACAGCTTTCAATTATAACCTGTGGAGATGACAAAACAATTAAGGTTGGTATATGAAGAATTCTGACCTCTGAATTATATACACTTGTTGCTTGAAGCTTTTGTGTATTTGTGTGATACGTTAGGTGTGGGATGCAACTAGTGGCACAAAACATTACACCTTTGAGGGGCATGAATCACCTGTGTATTCTGTTTGCCCACATCACAAGGAGAACATTCAGGTAATTTACCTATTTAGGCTTTAATTTAAGTCAAATTGTCTTCATGGCATATTGATATTTTGTGGAAGTTTTTATTAATGAGTCGTTGAAAGCTTATTGATCTTTTTCTTTCTTTTATCATACAGTTCATCTTTTCAACAGCATTAGATGGAAAAATAAAAGCATGGTTGTATGACAATTTAGGATCGAGGGTGGATTATGATGCTCCTGGACATTGGTGTACCACAATGGCCTATAGTGCTGATGGTTCGAGGTATATTTCAGAGTTGGTGGCTTTTTAGCAAAATGAAGAATAAATATTTTAGGGATCTGTATTTCTCATTGAAAATTTCCTCTTGCTGTCTGTAGGCTCTTTTCATGTGGGACCAGTAAAGAAGGGGAAACGTTCATTGTGGAGTGGAATGAAAGTGAAGGAGCCGTGAAGAGGACATACCAAGGATTTCGAAAACGTTCCCTAGGTGTTGTGCAATTTGATACCACACGAAATCGGTTTTTGGCTGCTGGCGATGAATTTCTGATTAAGTTCTGGGATATGGATAATACTAGTCTATTAACAACGATTGATGCTGATGGTGGCCTACCAGTACGTTGTATTTTTGCTGGCATCATAAAGAAAACTCTCTTAGAATATGCTCTATTTATAAATCTTCAATTTCTAACCTTAGGCAAGTCCAAGGATACGGTTTAACAAGGAGGGAACACTATTGGCTGTCTCTACACATGATAATGGAATTAAAATTTTGGCAAATTCTGATGGGCTTCGTCTGTTGCGCACACTTGAAAATCATTCTTTTGATACTTCCAGAACTGTTTCAGAGACAGTAACAAAGGTAGCCCTTTCCTGTCAAACTACTTGTTCTTGACATAAAGTGCAAATGATATGATGCTATCTATGCTATCTGAAACAGCCGATAATAAGCCCATTGTCTGCTGCTGCTGTTGCAACGACTTCTGGAATAACTGATAGAACTGCTCTACCACCTATGGCGATAGCTGGAATGGTGTGTGAATTGTTCTTTAATATGCAATTTTCTTCTAAAAGCATCATTCTATTCTCATGAAGCCTTCTATGTTTTCACCCAGTTTAATCAGGAATTTATTTTACGTTATTTTTTTTAGTGAATTTATTATACATTATGACTGTGCTAACTTTGTATCTGATTTTGACAGAGCGGTGATTGCAGAAACTTGGTGGATGTAAAACCTAAAATTGCTGATGAATCGATGGACAAATCAAAGATCTGGATACTTTCTGAACTTAATGAACCAACTCAGTGTCGATCTTTAAGGCTTGTGGATAATCTTAGAACAAGCAAGGTTTTATCTCTATGTCAAAGTTTCTCTGGGAAAGTTCTTTTATATTTATTCATATTGTGACTACTGATGGAAATACTATATCTATTCAGGCAACTCTTGTGACTGGTTCAAAGTGCACTTAGTCCTTTTTGTTACCTGGCATGTTCTGCAGATTTTTGAATATTTCAATTGGTCATATATAAGGTTAAAAAATGCCTACCTGTTGGACAAATTTAAGATGACATATTTGGTAGTGTTTTTGATGGGCTATTTTGAGTATCACATGCTTTCAATAACAAGAGGATTTAATTTTAGTAGTGGATCAATCTATAATGCGCATGTTTTTAGCCTCTAAAGTTATCCTTGAAAATTGACTGCTTTGTTTGCTATGTGAGGCAATCAGTAAAATAATTTTTCATTTTATTGATGTTGCTATGTTTCCATCAATTTGTTTTTATTGATGATGTGGATCTAGGCTTTAACTGCCACATGCTTTACTTGCATATGGTTGGAGTAGTCCTTTCCGATCTTATACATCTATTTAAGATGAAAACTTGTAGAAAGCAAACCATGGGCACAAGCTTTCTCCAGCCTTCATTGAAATTATAAGTAAAGCTGCCATCTCAAATTATTCTAACTGTGGTCAACGATCTTTTCAACATAAGTCCTCAGGCACTTACCATGAAATAATTCTTATGGGAAGGAAACATTTAATTCAGAGAAATTGACTATATGATACTCTTACAATCTTTTGTTCAAGGTGATCTGACAATAAATATATTACAACATACTCCTCCCACTTTATAGGTAGATTCTGCAACTTCCTTGCATTGGATACCCATTCTTCACTTTAAAAGGCAAACAAGGTAAATGCTTAGCGACATCCTTTTTATGTCATTCCATGAATCCTCCTAAAAATCTGATGTGCTAGTTTTTATTAGCTTTCAATTCCAAAATCCTTTCACAATCTTTTTCTCTAGCAAAGTTCATGCTTACATTGTTCTTGATCATTCAGATCAGATAGCCAGCCATCTTGTAGAAGCCTTCAATAACTTCTAATATATCTAGGAAATCTCATGATATCTGAATTAGCAGGTCATCTAATTTACTTTGACTTCACCCTCTCCATTTTTATGTCTTCCAGGAACATGTAACAGTTACATAGTTTGAAAATATCATCTATTGTGAGCCATAATTTTTGCTTGCTTTGTGTATTATCTATTGCATGTGATTTCTCTTTTTTGCATAATTTTCAAAATGTTCCTGAGATGCTATTCATGTTGATCTGGCTCTTGTAAAACATTTTAGTATAAATAAGTTAATGACATAGTGATCAAGATGTCAACATATTCTTCTACTGTGACTGCTGTTTGTACTCTGATCAAGCTAAAGACATCACTGATCATAGTGGTCATACTTAATGATCCCAGCTTAGCGTGGACCGAATAATCCTGTACTTTGTCCTGGCTACCTCTGGCCCAAGTTCACTCGAGTTGTCTATTATTAAATTCATGAGATTGGTAGTGCTCCTACATAGGCATTATGCAGGATTCAACATTACTCAGCTTGAAGCAACCCATATTAACTCCTGTTGGCCCATATGCACTCTAGTGCAGCCCAATACTGCTTAAAGAAGGTCGTTAGGATATGGATAACCTAGCTCTTGGGAGGATCCCTGGTTGTCTTTGTTGAATCTCGGATTTTGATAATAAAACCAATTGATAAGTGTTTATGATTTAATCTGCGTTTTGAGTGACGCAAGATGCTTTGATCAAGGAGAGACAATTAAAGCAGAAAGAATCATGTTGGGTCGGAGGAAAACGTGTCAGAAGATTGGACGTCGGGCCGAAGGATCGGTCGACGTATCGACAGAAGGCTTCGGGCCATAGATTCGGGCATCGGGCCAAGAAGAGCGGATATTGCACCAAGGATATCGGAGATGCGGAGTCAACTGACCTATTGGGCATTAGGCCGCAAGAGAGGACGATGCGCCGAAGAATCGAACGAAGCGTCATGGGACCAATGACATGCCGGAAAACATGATTAATACTTAGTATTAATTGTCTAGATCGAAGCGTATTTTTGTGTGTGCGGGATTAACTACGATAGCAAGACAAAGGAAAATGAAGTCCCAAAGTCAAGAACGCGATTTCGTTGGGAGTTCGAGAGTTCATCGGAAGTCCGGACGTTCGTCGGAAGTTCTACCGGAACTAACCGAGAAGTCCAGGAGCTTGCCAAAAAAGCTCGTCGGAACTCGCCAAGAAGATCATCGTGAAGTCCAAGAGCTTGCTGGAAATCCGCCGGAACATTGTCGAGAGATCGTCGGAAGTTTGCCGGAAAGATCGTCGAAAGCTCACCGGAAGAAATCGGACTTCTCTTGCTTCGAATATGTCTTAGGAATCATAGTTAGCACATAATTAGAGTTGAGATTGGGAGGTAATCTCATCAACTCTGTTAGGGGCTAACTGGGCCCGAAGTTGGATTGGTTTAGGCTGGATTCAAGGCCCAACTAGAGTGCTGAAACCTAGGATGAGACCTTTTTAGGCTCTAAGTTTGAATCAACTTGAAGCCTATAAATACCCCTCTCATCCCTGGTTAACTTACACAAGCACAAAGAATTTAAAAGTGAGAAAACGCTACTGCAATCTCTTAAGAAATTCCCTCCTCCATTCTAAGTTTAGAATTCTATAATAGAGGAGTGAGTGCTTGTAAGGGTTGTCTCCTAAACCCGATAAAAGGAGAAGAGGGGTGTAAGAAGGAGGTTGATCTTCGCCTATTAAAGCAAGATCGATAGTGGATGCCAATGACCTCGACGGAAGAGGAATCGGCGAAGTGGATGTAGGTCACGACGACCGAACCACTCTAAAATCTGGTTTGCATTTACTTCTTGTTATTTATCTTTATTGCAAACTGAATTCCTCCTTCACTACGTTTCCGTACAATTTAAAGTTAATATCTTTACGAAACCGGTTTTAATCGTACGAAGGATTTTGAAGACATGATTTTACCATTGCACTAATTCACTCCCACCTCTTAGTGCCGACTCGTTCCTAACAGTTGGTATCAGAGCCTCATTTTCTCATTTGGTTTAACACCCAAAGAGAAATGACTCTTTTCGGCTTTCAAGAGGGTCACTCTCTCATTCGTCCTCCCTTTTTTAATGGGATGGACTACACATATTGAAAAACTCGAATGAGAGTTATTTTGCTTTCTTTGGATTTGAACTTATGGAACATTGTTAAATCCGGTTTTAAAAGGTCTTCTCTTCCAATAAAAGATTGGAATGATTTGGAGAAGAAGATTTTTTCTTTAAATGTTAGAGCTAGGAATGCTCTATTTTGTGCCTAAGATAAAACTGAGTTTAATCGGGTTTCTTTGTGCGAAACGACTTTCGATATTTGACACATTCTTGAAACCACACACGAAGGCACAAGTAGTGTTAAGGATTCTAAAGTTAATTTTTTGATGCACGATTTTGAACTGTTTCATATGAAATCAAGCGAAACCATTGAAGACATGTACACCCGTTTTACGAATGTAGTCAATGGTTTAAAAGCACTTGGTAGAAGGTTGTTCGGATTTTGAACTTGTAAACAAAATTTTACGTTCTCTTAATAAGAATTGGGATTCAAAAGGACAGGAAGGATTTCGGATTAAGAACAATCGAAGACCACTCGAGCATAAGACTTCTCATGAAATTTAAAAAATTCATGAAACAAAAATCAAAGAACAAAAAGAACGCAACTACTTGCTATGAACGCAAGAAGAAGGAAGCTCCTTGGGACAAATCGAGCTCCTCTGAAGATGATGAAAAAATCAATAAAGACAAGGTGGCATACTACGTCTTAACGGCTTTTGACGACGAGGTAAACGAAACTCTCTTAATTTATTTCGAAATTACATGATGCTTTTAATGAGTTATTTTTACTTTAGTTTAATTATTTTTCTTGAAATTTGCATGTTTAATGATGTAATGAAAAATACAAAAATAAAATAGGAATCATGCTTATCCTTCTAGTAATGATCATGAAAATTGTATGTGTTATGACAAAGGAACAAAATGTTAGACTTAAATTCTGCTAGATGTTTTAAAGAAATAATGTGTATCTTGATGATTTTCGATTTTGATTGAAACCATGCTTGATGTCTTAATGAAAATGTTAAGAGGTTTGATATCATGCTTAATATGAAATTGTGCATACCTTGAAAACTTGAAACCATATTTCGATGTCATGCCCAAAGTAGTGATACATAATGATCATGCTTAATAAATTTATATTTCGAAATTATGCATGATGATTTTAGTGATTTATGGACTATCGATTTTTACCATAATGAAAGTGGCTGCATGTTTTGATTTAGCATAAATGAAGAAAGGCATGCTTATATGAAATAATGTAAGTATTATGCTTGATGATTTTATATTTAAATTATGCATGATGATTTGAAGTAATGATGATTTTTGGGTAATTTATGGTTTATTGGTCTTGATGATTTCTATTATGAGATTTACTCATTCGATTTTAAACCATGATGTATTGTTTTCATATGAAAAACTTGAGCATGCTTTTATGAAACAAATCACATGAATTGAAACAACTAAAAAAAGAAAAGCATTTTTCTTGAAAATTTTTTTTCTCTATTTTATCGATTTTTCACTAAGAGATTAATAATGTTGGTTATGTCATTTTGAATCTCTTGAAAGTAATTTTGATGATTTGAATTTGAATGAGCTTTATCTTGATTTTTTAAAATTTATAACTTGAGATTTCTTATGCATGAATCAAGATATTATATCATTTGATCTCCTAAGAATTCTTTTCGTTATTTATTTAAGAGGAGATTTGTTAAAATAAATCATGGTCTCTTGATATTCATAATTTGTCCTCATTATTTATCACCAAAATTTTCTTGATATTTTTCATGTGATGATATGAAATTATGCATGTAAACACTCTTGATATTATTTTGATACAAACAAATGAGAAGTTATGATCATACATGATAGGATGTAATATAATTTGACATTTAGATATCATCATGATTTGAAATGCTATGATTTGTTGCTAAAATGATGTATCATGAATGCATGAATATCATGTATGATATGCCCATGGTGATTGATTTATTTATGTCATGCATGAAGTAAGGATACCATATGCAAAGTTTTGAAATTGTGCATGTCGTAAATTGAAACCATAATGATGCACAAACATATTGAAATAATGATTGAAACATTAATGTAATTATGAATGATGATTCGATATTATGCATGCAATACTTCAACTTATGATGATCATGCATGCAATGATAAAATATTCATGATGAAAAATTGTTTTGACATTCATAACTTGATTTTTTGATTATTCATCCTTTGTCATGATTTGAAAATTATTATAAAGGGAAAAAGAGATACAAAACTGTATTCGTCCCTTCTTTTTGACAATGACAAAGGGGGAGAAATATTGCTAGCTCAAGATGCAAAATTTGGAAACTTGCACATTGCAAAAGAAGCAAACTTGCTAGCTTGCTCATATCAAAAGAGAAGCAAGAAGTGTTATCTTGCAAATCTCAAGACGCACAAATACGAACTTGCAAAATTTATAATTTTGCACATCATTAAAATTTATGATGATTTGATGATTATGCATGTTCTAAAATGTTGTAAGATTCACTAGCTTGCATGATGTAGAACTTGCTATCTTGAACATCACCAAGAAGTGCTATCTTGCCTATCTCAAGAAGCAAAAAAAAAAGTGAACTTGCACATCAAACAAAACTTATATTTCAAAAAGCAAGAGTTGTTTTCTTGAACATCTCAAACTTGATAGCTTGCATGATGTAACACTTGCTAAATTTTCTAGCTTACAAATTGTATGATGATAAAACTTGATATTATGTTTTTCATGTAATGATTTGAACTTACATCTCAAACACTTGATAGTTGGAACTTCTCCTTTTTGTTGATGACAAAAGGGGAGAAGTATGATCATGCTATGCATGATGACGTGTTACAAATATTCATGATGAAATTTGCAACGACTTGAATTCAGCTTGAATTCAAGGTTTTATCAATATGGCATATTGATAGGGGGAGTTTGTTTAAACTCCGGGAGTTAAGGTTAACTCTGTCATCAATTGGTTGTCATCATTAAAAAGGGGGAGATTGTTGAATCTCAGATTTTGATGATGAAACTAATTGATAAGTGTTTATGATTTAATATACGTTTTGAGTGACGTAGGATGCTTCGATAAAGGAGAGACAATTAAAGCAGGAAGAATCATGTTGGGCCGGAGGAAAACGTGTCAGAAGATTGGACGTTGAGTCGAAGGATCGGTCGACGTATCGACAGAAGGCTTTGGGCCATGGATTCAAGCATCGTGCCAAAAAGAGCGGATATTGCGTTAAAGATATCGGAGTTGCGAAGTCAACTGACCGATTGGGCAATAGGCCGTAAGAGAGGACGATGCATCGAAGAATTGGACGAAGCGTCGAGGGACCAATGACATGCCGGACAACATGATTAATGCTTAGTATTAATTGTCTAGATCGAAGTGTATTTTTGTGTGTGCAGGATTAACTACGATAGTAAGGCATAAAGCAAAATGAAGTCCCGGAGTCAAGAACACGATTTTGTTGGGAGTTCGAGAGTTCGTCGGAAGTCCGGACTTTCGTCGGAAGTTCTGCCGGAACCAACCGAGAAGTTTAGGAGCTTGCCAAAGAAGCTATCGGAACTCTCCAAGAAGCTTGCCGGAAGTCAGGAGCTTGTCGAGAGATCGTCGGAAGTTCGTTGGAAAGATCGTCGAAAGCTCGCCGGAAGAAATCGGACTTATTTTGCTTAAAATATGTCTTAGGAATCGTAGTTAGCACATAATTAGAGTTGAGATTGGGAAGTAATCCCATAAACTCTATTAGGGGCTAACTGGGCCCGAAGTTGGACTGGTTTGGGTCAGATTCAAGGCCCAACAAGGGTGCTGAAACCCTGGTCGATGGTGGCACTGCCTGGGGAACAGCACCCCAGGATTCCTAGGCGGTGGTACTGCCCCTGTTCGATGGTGGTACCGCCCAGTACCAGATCCTGCGGCGGTAGTACCACCCAGGAACGGCGATGGTACCGCCAGTACCCAGGTAACCTGGGATAAGATCTTTTTAGGCTCCAAGTTTGAATCAATTTGAAGCCTATAAATACCCCTCTCATCCCTGGTTAACTTACACAAGCACAGAGAATTTAAAAGTGAGAAAACGTTGCTGCAACCTCTTGAGAAATTCCCTCCATTCTAAGTTTAGAATTTTGTAAAAGAGGAGTGAGTGCTTGTAAGGGTTATCTCCTAAACCCGATAAAAGAAGAAGAGGGGTGTAAGAAGGAGGTTGAACTTCGCCTATTAAAGGAAGATCGATAGTGGATGCCGGTGACCTCGACGGAAGAGGAATCGACGAAGTGGATGTAGATCACAACGACCGAACCACTCTAAAATCTGGTTTGCATTTACTTCTTGCTATTTATCTTTATTGCAAACTGAATTCCTCCTTCAGTACGTTTCCGTACAATTTAAAGTTAACATCTTTACGAAACCGGTTTTAACCGTATGAAGGATTTTGAAGACGTGATTTTACCGCTGCAATAATTCACCCCCCCCCCCTCTTAGTGCCGACTCGTTCCTAACAGTCTTAGGAGGAGATGAAAGCTCTGTAGCTCAAGAAAGACAAACTCAGCACAATCCTTGTTGGAATAGGAATAAAAGCCCCATCTATGCCACTTCTAATCGAGATATAAGAGGGTGGAAATGTGAATTTCCTTATAGCAGGAATGGATACCAAAATCGGGGTTATTCAGCCCTTTCCAAGTCAAGTTTGGGTCTAGATAGCTCCTAAGTTGAGTCCTGTAGGGCTTATATCAGGATTCTCTATTTTTTTAATGTTTTTATGATGATTTTAATCCTTATTTTTAGTTGTTATGGTAGAGATCTTTAGGTTGCTATTTTAGTCATATTGGTATCAGTGAGTTCTGTTATGAATACCATATGATTTAAGAGTGTTCTTCAGTTTTTATAGCTCATGTATCCTATGTATCTCAAGGATTATTATACCAGTTGGACTAGTAAGATCTAAGAAGTACCCTCAAGGTCTAAAATCTTGGTCTAGCACTGATAGTGGTTGTCTTTGAATACTGCTGCAACTGTAGGATATTATGTTCTGTTTCAACTTTGTCTGGACTACCTTTGCTAGTTTTGAATTATCAACTGCCACAAATCTCATGGTTGTCACATCAAATGGAAGCTCTCTTTCAGTGAAATATACATAGTTCTAGGTGATCCTCAGAGATGTGACATTCTGGTTTGTTTAATGGTCTTATTAAAACTTTGATTATCTGTTGCTATAATGTGTTTATTCTGGTTATGCTGGGTGCTTTGTAGGTTTAGGTTTTATGACTTTTGTAAATGGAAACACATGTTTTCTCTTTTCGGATTTCCAATTCTTTTTGCTTTATCGATTAAGTCTATCTTTGCTTGGAGAATGTTGCTAAAGCTTTGTGGACTTTTCTGAACTTATGTGTTGTTAGTTACTTTTCAAGATCTGTCTTTTGTGTACTATTTTTTCTCCTTGAGGATCATGCCCATAGTCATAGCAAAGACTAATTCTAGAACCTATAATCAAGGACAAATCTACACCTATAATGAATGAGTTATATTTCTAGCATGGTTCGATGTTTTGGGTATTAGACCAATTGCAATTCCATTAATTCGGACCAGTATGGGTCCATTACATGCCAGCGTACCAACACATGCAGCATATTTTTTTTAATATTTGGGCATTCATGCTATTGGGAGGCATGTGCCATGGTCCGTGCCTAACATGTCATCGAACTGGTACATACAGCCAAGGTTGTACTAGTCCAGTCAAAACATAGATCCATGATTTTTAGAAAACATTATTAAGAAGAGAACAGCCAAGTCATTTCAAATGTCTTTATGGTTTTCAGAGCATCATTTTTTATTTTTAGGAAGTGAAATATAAAAATACCTATCTCATAGAGTAGTTTCTGTAATTAGATCTATAAGCATCATATTTGTGGTGCCACATGGGAAATAAATCTGGGTAAGAAAGAGACTGGATGGTTATAGAAGAAGTGTCTTGGTAAACAAGTATTAAACAACAAATTGGTTGGCAGCCCTCTACTTTAGGGTAAAGGAAAATTCTTTCAACATCCACGTGCCCTCATGTCTGGAATTTCAGTGTCTGGTGAAAGAGGTGCTGACTTGATGTTGCATGTATTGAATAAGAATATAAGATAATATGGTAAAGAGCAGTGATTGAAAGAGGCGCTTGGGCGCTCGCCTAGGCACTCGGGCGAGGCGAGGCGAGGCCCGAGCGCCTCGCTAATGTCCTAGGCGGCGCGCTTCAAACAGGCGCTGCCTGGGCGCTCGCCCGAGCCCAGGCGCTGAGCGCTTCGGGCGAGCGCCTGGGTAAACCAAGGCCGACCGAACCAGGATTTTAGGTCTGGTTCGATCCCGGTTCGGTTATTAGTTGGTTCAATCGAACCAACTAAACCGATATAACCCTTACCCAACCCTAACCCGCTGCCGCTGTCGCTCCCGATCTCGCTGCTCGTCGCTCCCGCTGTCGCTGCTCGTCGCTCCCGCTGCCGCTGCTCGTCGCTGTCGCTGCTTGCGCCTCCCGCGAGTCCTCCAGTTGCTCGCGCCTCCCGCGAGCCCAATCGCGAGCCCTCCCTTTGCTCGCGCCTCCCGCGAGCCCTCCCAGCTGCTCGCGCCTCTCGCGAGCCTTCCCTCTGCTCGCGACTCCCGCGAGCACTCCCGCTGCTCGCGCCTCCCGCGAGCCCTCCCGCCGCTCGCGCCTCCCGCTCCCTTTCCCTTTCCCTTTCCCGCCGTCGCTCGCCACTGCTTCCTTTCTCCGTCAGGCTTAGTATACTGTTAATATTAAGTTTATTTGAATTTTGAAATGATTAATTTTCATTAATAGATTAATAATATATTATTTTGATTTTAATATTATTAATTTTTATTTATTTGAAATTATTGTTAGGTTTCAACATAAATGGCAAGTGTAGAGAGCACCTCAATAGAGTCTCCAATGATATCAAAAAAAGATCCTGCATGGAAGTATCTTAGATTTTCTTAATTTAATAGCATATTTTTATTTAAAATTTTAAATAATTATATTTATTAATTATATTTATTAATTATATTATATATTTTTATATTTTAGTGCCTCGCTTCGCTCGGGCGAGCGCCTAGCGCCTCGGGCGTTTTTGGACCTTGGCGCCTTTTGACGCCTAGCGCTTTTTAAATCACTGGTAAAGAGGTTATGCAGCTCTTCATTTCTCAACAATTTTCAGACCACTCAAATAAACATGTTAGACTGATGACTTCTGTTATAACTTTGGAGTTCACAATCGAAGTATTCTGCTAATCATGCTAGAAAAAATATTTGTTCAAGGTCCTGAATAGAATGTTGCATTTCAGATTTCAAGACTGATTTACACCAATTCTGGCTTTGCCATCTTAGCTTTAGCATCAAATGCAATTCATCTCCTCTGGAAGTGGCCTCGAAATGAACGCAATTCAAGTGGAAAGGTACTGGAAATGACAAATGTCTCCATAAATTATCAGAACCTTTTTAACTAGTTGAAATACAAAATTCTGGTGTTAGTTTTGCTAAATGAATGCTTCATTGTACAGGCAACTGCAAGTGTTGCCCCTCAACTGTGGCAACCACCAAGTGGTATATTGATGACTAATGATATAACTGACACAAATCCTGAAGAACCAGTCCACTGCTTTGCATTGTCGAAGAATGATTCTTACGTCATGTCAGCTTCAGGAGGGAAAATATCCCTATTCAACATGATGACATTTAAGGTTAGACGTAAAGATTACATGATGTATAATAGCTTAGCTCACATTTTAAATTGACCAATATTGTTGTACAATGCAGACTATGACGACATTCATGCCCCCCCCACCTGCAGCAACTTTTCTTGCATTTCATCCTCAAGACAATAATATAATTGCTATAGGAATGGATGATTCTACAATTCAAACCTACAATGTCCGTGTTGATGAGGTACTTTGCTACTAAGGCAACATGTGATGCTGTCTGATGGAGAAAGCATGTTATTCATATAATTCATGCATTTGCAGGTTAAGAGTAAACTTAGAGGCCACTCAAAGAGAATTACTGGCCTTGCCTTCTCAAATGTTCTAAATGTGCTGGTTTCATCTGGAGCTGATGCTCAGGTTATTGGCTGATCCTTTCTTCATGATGCAGATAATTTGATGTCTAGTTTGTCAATTTTTAACTTGTCTTTGATGGGCTCTATTTATGGAGGTATGAGTTCACCTATGATTTTTCTATCACAGCCTAACCTCTTCAAATGTACCTTTTTATGTTGCAGCTTTGTGTGTGGGGAACTGACGGATGGGAGAAACAGAGAAGCAGATTTTTGCAAATTCCCTCTGGGTATACTCCATCAACGATCTCAGACACACGTGTGCAGTTCCATCAAGATCAAAAACACTTCCTAGTTGTGCATGAGACCCAGATTGCTATATTTGAGACAACTAAACTAGAATGCATGAAGCAGGTATTTATGTCAGGTTGTGAATATGGGAGAAAGTTTATGCTAACCTCCATAACAATTTTTGGCTTATCTTTCAGTGGGCTCCTCGTGATGGTTCTGCGCCCATATCTCATGCAACATTGTCTTGTGACAGTCAGTTGATATATGTTAGTTTCTTGGATGCCACTGTATGTATATTCAATGCCATGAACCTGAGGCTCAGATGTCGGATCCTTCCTGCTGCTTATCTCCCTCCCAGTGTCAGGTATGTGAAAAATTATTTTTTGTTAAAATTATTTTTTTCATTTGCTATAAGTTGATGTTTGGTGGATATGAATCTCTGCAGAAAAGCCACAAAGTGCACAATCTTAGGTATTCATCATTTGTAAATGTAGCCTGTTTATTGACTTGGTTATTTTCTCCTTAACAAGAATCACCACACACACATTTATGTATAAAGTGTGCTCCATGTTATATTTTGTTTGCTTTTGGCCATTTTGCCATCTATCTATTTCTGTAGTTTTTTTTTCTAAGGCTGTGTTCTCTCGGAAAGGCTTAAAAAAGATAAACTAATAAAGATGATCAAAAAAGTTGGTCCAGGTGTTGATGATTCTGACTTTGGATTCATTTTGAACTGCTAGCGATGATGAAGCATGCTCTGTTAACATGTGGCTAAGAAGTGTGATGCCTGCTCTTTTAAGCCATCTGCAGTTTTACCTGCATATGATTCTGCATCAGATTGAGGCTGAACTGTTTTCCACATGATCCACTATTTCTGATAACTTCCTACTTGCTTTGACAGCACAACTGTGTACCCAGTCGTGATTGCCGCACATCCTTCAGAGCCAAACCAATTTGCCTTGGGTCTGACAGATGGCGGTGTACATGTATTAGAGCCACTGGAATCTGAAGGGAAATGGGGTGTCAGTCCACCTGCTGAGAATGGATCAGCGAGCAACATGTCGACACCGCCCCCTGCAGGAGCTGCCTCTAGTTCAGATCAACCACAGAGGTGATCGATAGTATTGCAACCACAGTATCTAACCCCTTTGCTCCCTCTGTCATAATTCTTAATGGTTGAGTGGCCGAGGTATGCATCTGAATCATCATCTTTGTGAATTTTTTAATCATCCTTTCACATAAGGCTAACCAATTTTTTGCCTTCATTTGCAGTCAGGGCATGCAGTCTCAGATAGGTTTAGAAAGCTAGAACCTAAAAAATTAGCCAAGGGTTTTCTCCATTAGGGTTTATGTTGTTCTGCATGTTGGAATTGAATTACACCATGACAGCATTAGATTATATTCCTTGCTTGTTCGGAGAAGGCTGTCTTTTTCGTGGATCAATCAGAATGCAGAAATGTGAAGTTTGTTTGAACTGCAATTTATCAACATGAAATATTTGCCACTCTTGTTTTATTACAGATTTTTCTTTTACTTTATCTATGATTAGAGCAAAATAGAATTTTGATGTACATTTTGCAGTGGTCTTCTTGCCTCATTGTAAGAACTGATGTTGTATACGTGTTCTTCCATTGGTGTATGTTGTACAACAAAGATGAAACCATAGTCTTCCCAACTATTTGTGCTCTTTAAGATTTTTTTCTTTCCTTCCTCGCCACTCTGTTTAGGTCAAATTGGTTACCGATATCCATCCATCATCTCACAGTATGTTGCTAATAGTTTTCCTGTGGACAAACAATACTTTAATAGCACTAAGTGTTCGCAGTACAGTCATTTTGTCCTCCAAACTAAGGGCAACGAGTTCTAGATTGAAGCAAACAAAGCTGCAGATTCGACGTGCGACTTAAAAGGATGACCCCAAAGACTGAAGATGATTAAAGTACAAAGTTTATAGAGAAACTGATTTGTAATCTCAAATCCTGATCTCGCAGATAGCAGATAAAAATATGTTGTAGGTTACTCCAACTGCATCAACATGAGATCAATGCATTATGCATGTTACAAGACAAAATTCTCCAGCCAGCAGAAATGTGGGTATTGTCGTCAACATCACTAATATCATCATCACAATCAACTACAATGACAACATCTTGCTTGGCCCTGATCTACAATGGGAAAATACCAGTGCCAGACTACATGTTCCTGCAGCATCTTGCTTGGCCCTGATCCACAATAGGAAATACCAGTGCCAGACTACATGTTCCTGCAGCCTGAACTAAAAGTCAGAAAACCAGAGAAGTATCATCCGAAAAAGACAAAACCACAAGCAAACTTGGGGAACAGAAATATGGAGCTTGTGCTATGTTGTGTTTCAGAGAAGCCAAAAGTTACACTACACTTATTCTCCAACCCACCTTAGAAGATCATGAAGAGCAAGCCATTATGATATCACGGACAAAATTATAAATGAGGTGTTCGACGTAATGCTTATGTATGTATGTGATTTTTGAGTTGTTTATGCTTTGCACAACATGTCAAGGGTTGGTAGTAGGCTTAGCAGTCGTATTTTCTTTCGATCTGTAGTGGATCATTTTGGACCCTTTGTTGTGCAATCGTTTAGAGCTTGTACAGTCTGTTTGTAATTTGCATTGGCTATAATGTGTTTTTTGAAATGATTGCTTGTGGATCCCGAGTGAGGTATTTTCTCTAACCTATTTTTTTCTTTTGTAGGTCCTAAGGGGCCATAGGAGGTTTCGAGGAGGCTGACATTTACGGACGGACACACAAGGGTACCGCACGACTTAGGCAAAACCAGCTAAGTTTATGACAGATGGTATCAGAGCCTTACAATCACTCATAGAAATACTTGACATACAAATGTGGGGGACCTAGCGGGGCTAACATTGAGGGCAGTTAGCACGCACGACCGTTTGGGGGAAAAGGAGCATGGAGATGTAGGGAAAAGGAGTCGCTTAGAGGAGCAGGCATCTGAGATTGACATTAAGAGGAATGATCAATCCTTCGCGTAAGCGGCACCATGAGGACAAACAAGCTTGGAAGAATGCGTAATGCACAAAGGTTGAGATGGCTGAGTTCGAGCTACCACTCGACGTTGACAACCATATATGATGGTGCTCAAGACAAGCGAGGTGCTTGGTAAAGGATGAGACTATGCAAGGTGGAATGAGTTGCTCAACGACCGAAAGAGTTATGCAAAACTCATAGAGGTGAGGGGAATTGCTAACTCAAATAATTTGATACTCATGCAAGGGCTTATATCCAAACGATAGAGTGTTCGTGGCCATCCCAAGGCGATTGAAACTTGGCACTATGGAGCATTGAAACTTTCCCTTTGGCATGAGAAGGATACGTCCGTGGGAGATTGAAATGTGTAGCAAGTTCATCATGTTGCTAGGCCTTGAGTGGTGCAGCGGGGACTGTATTGACGTGGAGTCGCAATCTAGCAAGTGCGTTTGCGAGAGATAAAATAATACATAATTTGTTCAACAAGGCGGAGTAGTCCAAGGGGATGGTGGTCTCCGAAACTTTCAGAGAGAAGGAAGCGAAGAGAGAAGTTGCTCCAACGGGACATATATCTAGGAGGGATAAAGTCTTGATTGACTCTCCAGAGGGAGAACTATGTGTAACAAACCGCACATGTTGAGGAGGAGTACCTCAAAATAACTCCACAAAGCTCAACGGACAGAGCGAACGGCGAGGAGTCATTGCATGATCTCGCTTGAGATAATGCATTGGGGGAATGCATTGCGAGATCAAGTGGGGGATCGACCCAATACAACACAAATAAAGGCACACTTGGAGTCGATATGGAGATCAAACTCAATGGAGGGTTGATCCATGGAATGGTGAGCACGAGGGCCACCATCAACTCAATGCAAAATGAGGAGCAGAGCAACTTGGGTGTAACTTAGCGAAGTACCCAAGCCGCATGAAGGGAGTTGGCATAGAAGATGAAACATGGAACGGAGGCACAAAGCTTTCCTTGGACAGATATCAAGAACATGAACTCTTGTAGAGGCAAGTGCGGGATCGTGTCATTCCAACAGGTCCTTCATTCCGATGGAGCAGACTTAGCTTGCATGGTGCCAAAGAAGAAGGGAGCTTTTAGGTACATGCACCTTATCTCGGAGAAGCATTTGATGAAGTAACTAAGGCGACTCAACTTACGGAGGCAAAGTTGGGTTCAGAAGGCCTTAACACGGGATAAGAGGACGAGGAGGTGGGTACTCTTGAAGAATATGCCATAGTGCTACCATTCAAGTTACCATAAAGGAAGCGGTGTGCAGCGAAGATTGTGCTGGTAGGGGCAGAGGCCTAGGATCCAGACAATGGTGCACTAATTTCAGCGAAGTCGGTGGACTTCGAGAGCTACTAGGCGACGGACTGTCCTAGAGTGGTGTTTCGTCTAGGTGAGACCCGAGAGCGAGTGGACGAAGGTCGATTGCCAAATGAGCGAACACAATCGAAGGTGGAAGAGGCCTTACGATGTGTTGGCAGAGGCTACATATGGATGGATCACAATCCGAGTTCATCCCACAAGGATCAGAATACAATAGAGATGTCACCATGAGGCGATAAGGTGCAGCGAATCGTGGTGGAACAGTTTGTGGCAATGCGATACACACGAATCTAGTCCCATGAGGGACTATATCATACTGAGATATGATCGGGAGTTATTGGGAGCTCCACTTCAATGAACAATACGACAGCAAGAAGGGCTATGGATTCAAGGAGTGAAAGTTATGATATCATAGAGGCGAATCTTACGTGCGTGTAGCAAATTTTGCATCGGATGAAAGCCTTAGTCATCAGCATATAGGGGGGCTGTGTACCACCGAGGGAAAAGTTCGAATGCAAGTATCAATGAGTCCTATGGGAGAGACTTGATCATGCAGAGGTATGATCAAAGCAGTTGGAGAGTTGGACTATTTTAGAGCTCATATTCTCTTAAGGGAGCCAAGCAAGTCAGAGGACAAGGTCAAATACGCGAACGTTGCTACCAAGGAAGTTAAGGAGAACAGAATCGGTGTAAACCCTACAACATGATGGCAGAGGCCATACATGGGAGTTACAGTCTGTCTTTTTATCGACCAAGGGGAACTACTAGGAGAACACAAAGGTGTTGAAGTAGGGGGTTGAAAGGGGCGAGGAAGCGATGACGAGTCTAGAGGGACTTAGCTACCCAAAACAAAGCATCAATTAAAATGGAGGTGGACTCAAAAGAGTGCCCCAGAGACATCTACCGATCGTGAAGAAGGGGATGCAAATATAAGAAGACAGATAGTAGGGCCATGGGCATGGCAATGCCATGGTACCACAGAGGCGGGACTTTCGTGAAGTCATTGATTCCTTGCTCTCATGGAGGGAGAGCGCTTGGTCATGAAAGGGACTAAGAAGGTGGAGCATGCAGAGACAAACTCCAAGTACCAAGACAAGGCTGAAAGGCAGAGGCCAAGGAATTTCGTAAGACCGGTGTCAACAAGCTTCTCATTAAGATAGTTGAAAGTGAAGGACCTCGGGTCGTGCAAGAGTGCATGACCAAGGAACGAAGCAGGTAGTACGCGGTGCTATACCTTTGCTACTCTATGGAGTAAGCGGCAAAGTTGATGGAGAAGACGGTACAATCCCAAAGGCAACCAAAACTATTAAAGACTTACTCTAAGTTGAGGTGAAAACTTCCTACATTCCAAAAGTTCGATGGCATTGAGAAGGTGAATCACAAAAGCTAACTCAACGCAAGGAGTGCAAACACTTCAAGTGCTTCAGAAGTGTGAGCAATGAGCAGACGAAGGCTAGTAACTAGCTCGATGTATGGAGTACAACCCTCGAGGAGACAGGCGAAGTCAAGTAACCTTTGCCTTCTCAACTCTTAAAAGAATAAGTGAAACTGAGTACCCCAATTCTCTTATCTATCCAGTAGAGGAGCTTTGCACATATTCAAAAACCATTCGAAGAAACTAAATAGAAGACAATAGTTATCAAATACTCACCAATGGTGATTAGTGCTATTGAGAGTAGATTATCTGCTTCATTTTATAACAGAATGCCAATCGAAAGCGGAAGTGATGCAAATCTACTTGAAAGTGACAACTAAGTGAAAGAAGAGTCGATGGACAAATTTTGTGGAGGAAGGACCCAAAAACTTCAAAAGTATGCGAGACGATGCTCGTTAAAACTCCAATAAGCATCCGCCCAGTTCAAGCAGCATAAGATATTTGAGAGACTAGCGCATAGTAAGGATGGTCTTTTCTTTCATATGAAGGATCCGTAGGAACCAACAAGGATCAACACAGCTCAGCCAACCCCACACAAGAGTCAAAGTCATTAGCGAGTTGAAACAACATGATTGATCAAAAGTTCGACTATTCAATAATAGTAGTGTAGAGCAGTTGGGAACCAAGAGGCGCATTACAACTTGAACAAAAAATTGAAGACTCAACAAAGACGAGGAGTTGCAATGTCGACAAAGGCTTCGACGAGGACGTTGAAGGAATAAGTGGGGAAGAATGTCACGGACAAAATTGTAAATGAGATGTTCGACGCAATGCTTATGTATGTCCGTGTATTTTGGTTTGTTCAAGCTTTGCACAATATGTAAAAGGCTGACAGTAGGCTTAGCAGCCCTATTTTCTTTCGGCCTGTAGTGGACCATTTTAGATCATTTGTTGTGCAATTGTTTAGAGCTTGTAAAATCTATTTGTAATTTGCATTAGCTATGAAGTGTTTTCTGAAACGATTGCTTGTGGATCCCGAGTGAGGCATTTTCTTAAACCTGTTTTCTCTTTTATAGGTCCTAAGGGACTATAGGAGGTTTTGAGGAGGCTGACCGATAGAACCCTTACAGATTCTAAACTTGGGGTTGATCTCTTTAAGGGATCGGCCTCCTTGGAACTTTATAGGGGTTCCTCCCTCTAAGTTGCTGCTCAAAGGCTGCATAAAAGATTCATCTATTGCTTGTGAAAAGAGGAGGAATACATGACTATTTATAGGGCTTCTAAACCCTAACTCCTAATAGGACTCCTACATAAGACTCTTACTTCTAACCAACTCCTAATAGGACTCTGTTAGAACCCTTGCAGATACTAAACTTGGGGTTTATCTCTTTAGGGGATTGGTCTCCTTGGAACTCTATAGGGGTTCCTCCCTCCAAGTTACTGCTCAAAGGCTGCAGAAAAGATTCATCTATTGCTTAAGAAAAGAGAAGGAATACGTGGCTATTTATAGGGCTTCTAAACCCTAACTCCTAATAGGACTCCTACTTAAGACTCTTACTTCTAACCAACTCCTAATAGGACTCCTAGTCAAGACTCCTATTCCCTTACAACTCCTAATTCCTCTCTAAGAAAACACCTCCTACATGAATGCCCTGTTGAATCTCAGATTTTGATGATGAAGTCAATTGTCATTTGTTATCTAATCCATATGTTGAGACAAGTGTGCAGGATTAACTACGATAAAAGTAAGACATGCAGCAGGAGTTGCGCCGGAGTTAAGACAATGATCACGTTGGGAGTTCGAGAGTTCGACGGAAGTTCGGACAGTCGTCGGAGGTTCTACAGGGACAAATCCGAGAAGTCCATAAGCTTGCCAAAGAAGCACGTCGGAACTCGCCAAGTGGATCGTCGCAAGTCCAGGAGTTTGCCGGAAGTCCGCAGGAGCATCACCGAGGGTTCATCGGATGATCGACGGAAGTTCGCCGGAAGCTCGACGGAAGTTCGCCGGAAGCTCGCCGGAAGAAGCGATTGACGCACCAGAGCAAGTTGCAGTAAATGTCTTAGGGAATATCGTAGTTAGCACAATGATTAAGTTGGAAATGGGAGGTGATCCCATTAACTTAATCTTGGGGCAATTGGGCCCCTGAAAAACCCAAATTGGGCCGAATGGATCAACCCATTCGGACCCTGATTTCTGCCAAGCGGTTGAACCACCCAAGACAGGAGGTTGCACTGCATGGGCTTAGTCTCCGAGCGAGACTGGGAGGTGCAACCACTCCAGCCAGGCGGTGGCACCGCCTGGGCTCAGTCTCTGAGCGAGACTGGGCGGTGCAACCTCCCCTGATAGGAGGTGGCACCGCTTGGGCTCGGTCTCCGAGCACTGGCTGAGCGGTGCAACCGCCTCAGTCAAGAGGTTGCACTGCCTGAGCTCGGTCTTCGAGCTTTGGCAGGAGGTGCAACCGCCCTTGACAGGAGGTGGCACCGCCCAGAGGCTCAGTCTTCGAGCTCTGCTAGGCGGTGCAACCGCTCCAATCAGGAGGTGCAACCGCCTGATCCCGGAATTTCGGGAATTGACAGTTTTGAGCTCCAAATTTGAACTGGGTTGGGGTCTATAAATACCCCACCCATTCAGCACTAAAAAAGCACAGAATACACACCGAAATCTTGATCTTGTTTTGTGATTTTTAGAGCTCAAAATTGTTGTAAAGGCCAAAAGTTCTTCTTCCTCTTTTCTTCCAAGTTTTGAGTCGTAAAGAGAGGAGAGAAAATTCTGTAAGGGTTGTCTCCTAAGCCCGTCAAAAGGATTGATACTGTAAAAGGGTGGTTGACCTTCGCCTATTGAAGGAAGGCCTCTAGTTGACGTCGGTGACTGCTAGTCATAAGTGCCCAGCAAGCCAATCACGTGAGTGATGGCACGTGTGACTTGATACAGAATCTTTTTGCTTATTATATTTTGGCATATATCACTTTATAACTATTGCATAAATGCATATATATTGTGATGTCCTTGGATTTGTGCAATGGGAATCGGATCGTGATGAGATCACGATAATGAGATCGATTCACCTTTAAACACATATCCTAAATAATCCCGGTCATAGGTTACTCGAGAGGGACATCGTGATAACCGGATAGACTGGTGTGTTGTATACCCGTCCATATGATGGATACAGCTGGTCTCATAGCTGCTCGTGTAGGGACACTAGGGATACAGTACAGGTGCTCATTGGAGAATGAGTTCACTGATTGATCCGCTTACGGAATGCTGGATGGTTGATGATGCCTTATTGTCAGACAACGATTCCGTAGTCCTAGTGGTGTATCTGGTTCTTAGACTTGAGACACCAAGGATGTCCTGTATGAGTGCTCCACTCTTTGATACCAGACTTATAGGTTTGACTGTTCCCAGATCTAGTACAGCGGGTCATTGGGAGTGGTAGTCGACCTTACGAGGGCTATTGAGTGTCGATAGAGGATCATCCACTCTCGGTATCATGAGAGGAATATCCCATGTGTTCTTGCTCAGACAAATCCCTGGCCAGGGTCATTCGGGTTGAGAGAGAAAGAGTTCTCCGGGAGAATCCGATTAGAGCGAGACTCGAGTAGAAACCGTATGGGTCTGACAGCACCATGCTCAATATACGGTCTCTGGGATATTAGATGGATGAGGGACTATAGGTACATGGTAACTAAGGACAGACAGGTCCAATGGATTGGATTCCCCTGTATCGTCTGGGGACTACGGCGTAGTGGCCTAGTACTTCCGTAGTCGATGAGTCGAGTGAATTATTACAGAGATAATAATTCACTGAGTTAGAAGGAGTTCTGACAGGTATGACTCACGGCCAGCTCGATATTGGGCCTAGAGGGTCACACACATATGGTAGGCATTGCGATGAGTAGAGGTTCGGATATGAGATATCCGACGGAGCCCTTGTCTTATTGGATGCAGATCCAATACCCACTAGGGAAAGGACCCATTAGGGTTTTGACACGGGATCTCTATAAATAGGAGGGATTCACAGCCTCATAGGCTAGAGGTTTTGCTTGCCCTTCCTATTCTCCTCTCCCTCTCCACCTCAGAGTAGGCCTGGAGTTTTGAGGAGCGTCGTCGCAACCCTGCTGTGTGGATCACCGCTAGAGAGGAGGACGCTTGACCTCCTTCACCCTCTCCTAAGGATCTGCAAGGAAACAGGGATATACGATCTCCCTAGGTAACACAATCTCTATACGCAGTTTTGTGTTTTTGCGGATTTTGCGCACCAATCTTCGCACGACGATGAACATCTTTTTGGGAATCGGGGATTTTTGTTTTCTTGTTCTTCCGCTGCGCATATGATGCCGCCCCCCTATGATTTCCCAACAGTGACCTCGTCGGTGGAGAAAGCCAAAAGTGGAGTAGGTCAAGATTGACCGAACAACTCTAAATCTCGGTTTGCATTTACTTTGAGCATATTACCTTTACTGCAAACCTCCTCTAAAGCTTACTGCTTTCTGCTTTCTGTGCTTATACAATCGGGTTTCAAGCTTTGCACTTTCCTAATCAGCGTTTAGACGTAAATCTATTTTTTCGTACGATCATCATATTTCAGTTTACGTTTACATTTTGATTTCAATCATAACTGCAAACTGCCTTTATATCCTTGCTTAAACTGCATCTCGCCTAATCAAGTGATTTACGAATCAGCATTTAGACGTAAATCAGCTTCTTCGTACGAACGTCGTATTTTAGTTTGCGCTTATATTCTTGTTTTCATCATAACTGCAAATTGCCTTCATAGATTGATTTTAACGTCATCTCGCTTGATCTTAAGTTGAAGTAATCTTAGGATCGGCTTTCACACTGAAATCGTTTTTATCGTTCGAACGTGTTTTATCGTTGAAAGATTTCCACTGCACTAATTCACCCCCCTCCTCTTAGTGCTCTTGATCCTAACAATTGATATCAGAGCGGGGTTAACTCTCAAACAGATTAAAACCCAAGAGAGATGGCATACGCCGGGAACCAAGAGGGCCATTCTATTACACGTCCACCCATGTTCAATGGGACAGACTACACCTATTGGAAGACCCGAATGAGAATCTTTCTTATTTCTATGGATTTTGAACTTTGGAATCTTGTCGAAAATGGATTTTCGAAGTCTTCTCTTCCAATGATCGATTGGAATGAATTGGAGAAGAAGGCTTTCGCTCTTAATGCAAAGGCTATGAATGCCTTATTTTGTGCACTTGATAAAAACGAGTTCAATTGTGTTTCAGTTTGTGAAACCGCATTTGATATTTGGCAAATACTCAAAGTGACTCACGAAGGCACAAGAAGAGTGAAAGAGTAAAAAATCAACCTTTTGGTACACTCTTTCGAACTTTTTCGGATGAAACCGAGTGAGACTATTGGCGACATGTTTACCCATTTCACGGATGTCGTCAACGGTCTAAAAGGACTTGGAAAAAGTTTTTCGGATTTTGAGCTCGTAAATAAGATTCTAAGATCCCTTCCTAAGAGCTCGTAAATTAATTTGTTGTTACATTATTTCGAACTTCTCGGATGAAACCGAGTGAAACCATTGGCGACATGTTTACCCGTTTCACGGAAGTCGTCAATGGTCTAAAAGGACTCGGAAAGAGCTTTTCGGATTTTGAACTTGTTAATAAGATACTAAGATCCCTTCCTAAGAGTTGGGATCCCAAAGTCACTGCTATTCAAGAGGCAAAAGATTTGCGAAATTTCCCTCTTAAAGAATTAATCGGGTCATTAATGACCTACGAAATGACTTGTAAGGCTCATGAAGAGCAAGAAGACATCCTTCCAAAGAACAGGAAGGATATGGCACTCAAAACCTCTGAAGATCACTTGAGAGAAAACTCAAGTGATGAGGACTGTGACGATGACTTGACACTTATAACTAGAAAATTTAAAAAATTCATTAAAAGAAACAAATTTAAGAATGATACTAAAAATAAACTTGAACCCAAGAAGGATCAAGTTATTTGCTATGAGTGCAAAAAGCCGGGACACTACAAGAGTGATTGTCCCCAAGCCAAAAAGAGAACAACAAAGAAGAAGGCGCTCAAAGCAACATGGGATGATTCGAGCGCATCTGAGGAAGAGGAGTCCAACACCGAGCAAGTTGCTCATTACGCCTTAATGGCTATTGGAGAGGAGGTAATGAATTCATTAAATGCTGATTTATCTTTCGATGAATTATTAAATGCTTTCAATGAGTTACTTGACGAATGCAAGAGTATCAGTAAAAAATATAAATTGCTGAAAAAGGTGCATGATAGTCTTACTTGTGAGTTTGACAAGTTAAAAGTTGAACATCATGATAGTTTAAATTCATGTATCAAATGTCATGACTTAGAAACTTTCCAAAAAGAAAACATGCTACTCAAGAACACCTTGAAGAAATTCGAGGTTGGTAGCAAGTCATTGAACATGATCCTTGCAAACAAGGGTCACGTTCCAAAAAGAGGTGGAATTGGATTTGTGAAAAGTCCTCACCTAAATCCAACCACTTTTATAAAAGGCTCCATCTTACATGTTCAACACCAAGCAAAATGTAACTTCTGTTGTAAATTTGGACACAAGACACATTGTTGTCCATTCAAGAAAATAAGTCCAAACAAATTGATTTGGGTTCCTAAAGGAACCATGACAAATTCTATGCAACATGATAAGAAGTGTAGATCTATTTGTGAGGCACCCAAAAGCAAATGGGTACCTAAAAATTATCCTTTCTTGTAGAAACCCACACCATCCCAAGCTAGGAGCAAGAGATGGTACCTTGATAGTGGATGCTCAAGGCATATGACCGGAGATCCATCTCAATTCTCTAAGCTCACTAGCATAGATGAAGGCTATGTTACCTTCGGAGACAACAACAAGGGTAAAATCATTGGCAAAGGAACCATAGGTAACAAATCCAACTTCTTTATTGAAGATGTTTTGTTAGTTGATGGTTTAAAATATAACCTCTTGAGCATTAGTCAATTATGTGATAAAGGATACATTGTCAAATTCGAATCCAATGCTTGTATCATTGAAAAACCCCATAAAAACATATCTATGATTGCATTAAAACAAAATAACGTATACACTATTGACATCAATGATTTGTGTAATGAAATGTGTTTTTCAGTTTTAAATAAGGATGCTTGGCTATGGCATAGAAGATTAGGTCATGCTAGCATGAAACTAATCACTCAAATATCATCTAAAGAACTTGTAAGAGGAATTCCTCATATCAAGTTCATCAAAGATAATGTATGTGATGCTTGCCAATTAGGTAAATAGATTAAGAGTAGTTTTAAGACTAAAAATCAAATAAGTACCTCTAGGCCCTTACAATTGATCCATATGGACTTGTTCGGACCAATCTCTTCATCAAGTCTAGGAGGTAGCAAATATGCCTTTGTCATTGTTGATGACTATAGCAGATATACATGGACCTACTTCTTAAAACAAAAAAATGAATGCTTTAGATATTTTACCAAGTTCTGTAAACTTGTTCAAAATGAGAAGGTTTCTATGATTTCGTCAATAAGAAGCGATCATGGTGGAGAATTTCAAAACCACGATTTCCAAGAATTCTGTGAACTCAACGGATATAACCATAATTTCTTTACTCCAAGAAATCCTCAACAAAATGGGGTAGTAGAAAGAAAAAATCGAAATCTACAAGAAATGGCAAGAACCATGTTGAATGAACACAGCCTACCCAAATACTTTTGGGCCGAAGCCGTAAACACTGCATGTTATATTTTGAATAGAGTACTAGTAAGACCCTTACTCACCAAAACTCCCTATGAGTTATGGAATAACAAAAAACCCAATGTTTCATATTTTAAAGTCTTTGGGTGTAAGTGTTTTATCTTAAATGAAAAGGATAACTTAGGAAAATTTGATGCTAAATCCGATGAAGGAATCTTTCTTGGTTATTCTTCGGTTTCTAAAGCTTTTCGTATCTTCAATAAAAGAACTTTAATTATTGAAGAATCCATTCATGTTATTTTTAATGAGATTTTCGAAATTAAGAAAAATGATCTTGATGATGATGTTAATTTTGATTCCTTAAATTTAAATGAAACCCCTTCTCCAACTAGCAACTTGGATGCATCCACTTCCGAAACATCCTTACCCAAGGATTGGAAGTATGTAGATGCTCATCCTAAGGAGCTAATATTAGGAGACACATCAAAGGGGGTTCAAACACGATCTTCTTTTAAAAATTTTTGTGCCAACGCCGCCTTTCTCTCCCAAATTGAACCCAAATGTGTTGATGAAGCCATGAAAGATTATTCATGGATTATCGCAATGCAAGATGAATTAAATCAATTTGAGAGAAATGAGGTGTGGACGCTTGTTCCTAGGCCAAATAACCATTTAGTAATTGGTACTAAATGGGTTTTCAGAAACAAGCAAGATGAAAATGGTATTGTGGTTAGAAACAAGGCTAGATTAGTGGCCAAAGGTTTCAACCAAGAAGAATGTATCGATTACGAAGAAACCTTCGCACCTGTGGCTCGATTGGAAGCCATAAGGATGCTCCTTGCCTACGCTAGTAGTAATAATCTTAAGTTATTTCAAATGGATGTTAAAAGCGCTTTTTTAAATGGCTTTATTTCCGAAAAAGTTTATGTTGAACAACCTCCTGGATTTGAAAATAATAGCCTCCCTAATCATGTGTTTAGATTAACTAAAGCTCTCTATGGTTTAAAACAAGCCCCAAGGGCTTGGTATGAGAGACTTAGTTCTTTTCTTATCAAAAATAACTTTACAAAAGGCAAGGTTGATACTACATTATTTATCAAGAATTTTGAAAATAATTTTCTCATTGTTTAGATTTATGTTGATGATATTATCTTTGGCTCTACAAATGAATCTCTTTGTGAATCTTTTACTAAAACTATGAGTCTTGAATTCGAAATGAGCTTAATGGGAGAATTAACATTCTTCTTAGGTTTACAAATCAAACAACTAAGCAATGACATCTTTATTAGTCAAACTAAATATGCCATGAATTTATTAAAAAGGTTTAGTATGAACAACTCAAAGGCTAGTAATACTCCTATGAGCACCTCCACTAAGTTAGAAATTGATGAAAGTGGAGAAAGCTTTGATCAAAAAACTTATAGGGGTATGATAGGAAGTTTACTTTACCTCACTACAACCAGACCAGATATCATGTTCAGTGTAGGACTTTGTGCTAGATTTCAATCAAACCCTAAGATATCTCATCTCAAAGCAGTTAAAAGAATATTTAGATATCTTAATGGTACCACAAATCTAGGATTATGGTACCCAAAATCAGAGAATTTTGAGTTAATTGCTTATGCTGATGCAAACTTTGCTGGCTGTAGATTAGATAGAAAAAGCACATCAGGATCATTTCAATTCTTAGGACATGCCCTTGTTTCCTGGTCATCAAAGAAACAAAACTCGGTTGCACTATCAACAACCGAAGCTGAATATATTGCAGCAAGTGCATGCTGTGCACAAGTTGTATGGATGAAAAACACTTTAGAAGATTACAAAGTTAATCTTAAAGATATTCCCATTAAATGTGATAACACGAGTGCAATTTGCTTAACCAAGAATCCTATACAACACTCAAGAACAAAACATATTGATATTAGACATCACTTTATACGAGTTCATGTCACTAATCATGACGTAACCATAGAGTTTATTGATACTAAACATCAACTAGCTGACATTTTTACAAAACCTCTAAGTGAAGAACAATTTGATTTCATTCGAAGAGAATTAGGGATGTTGATGTGTCCGAATAGATAAACTTGCTAAAATTATTTTTTGGACTATATTAAATTATCAAATCACTTGATTGCCATGTTTCTATGTGAAAATCTGCAACAAAATCTTGTCCGAATGCATCTTATTTATTTGAATGCTATAAAACAGATTTTCTCGTACACTTTCATGAATAAATTTGATGAAATGATGTGTATGTATTCCATCCTGCAAAATCTTTACAAAAAAGGGGAATAAGTATTTAAAGCAATCTATGTAAAATTACTCTATAAGCTTGCCAATATTATTTTCCTGGTATCATAATTACTATGCTTTTTGTTGATGACAAAGGGGGAGAAATACATGAATTGATAAACACTGCTATGATTAGAAATACTATGAGTGATGCTATAAACACTGCTATGATTATGCCATCCTTGCATCACCAAGAAATATATGAACATGTGCTAAAGTTTGCATTATGCCCTGAGTTGATATCTTATCATGTGAAGAAAATACAAAACTTGTTAGAATATTTCAAATGTGTGCATCATGTAATAGTGCTTCAAAGCTTTATATAATAATGTCCAAACTACATGATGAATAGTTACAAACACAATCATACAAACTTGATGATGTATGTCAAGCCTTGACATCATCTTTGAAGAGATACATCATGAGTATCATGATGGGAGTATTGATAAGTTTAACTGATCTAACTTATCAATACGTCACTTGAATTCTTGGGTCTTGAATTCAAGGTTGACTTATCTCAACTATGGCATATAGACAGGGGGAGTTAAGGATAACTCCATTATCAATTGATTGTCATCATCAAAAAGGGAGAGATTGTTGAATCTCGGATTTTGATGATGAAGTCAATTGTCATTTGTTGTCTAATCTATGTGTTGAGATAAGTGTGCAGGATTAACTACGATGAAAGTTAGATAAGCAGCAGGAGTTGTGCCGGAGTCAAGTTCATGATCACGTTGGGAGTTCGAGAGTTCGACGGAAGTTCGGACGGTCGTCGGAGGTTCTGCGAGAACAGATCCGAGAAGTCCAGAAGCTTGCCAAGCGAAGCTCGTCGGAACTCGCCAAGTGGATCGTCGCAAAGTCCAGGAGTTTGCCGGAAGTCCGCAGGAGCATCATCGAGGATTCATCGGATGATCGACGGAAGTTCGCCGGAAACTTGCCGGAAGAAGCGATTGACGCACCGAAGCAAAGCTGCAGAAATTGTCTTAGATTTAATCGTAGTTAGCACGTTGATTAAGTTGGAAAATGGGAGGTGATCCCATTGGCTTAATCTTGGGGCAATTGGGCCCCTAAAAGATTGAAATTGGGCCGAATGAAGCTAACCATTCGGACCTTGATTACACCAAGAGGTGCAACCGCCCAGGCCAGGAGGTGGCACCGCCTGGGCTAAGCCTCCCAGCGAGACTGGGCGGTGCAACCTCCCCAGCCAGGAGGTAGCACCGCTTGAGCTCAGTCTTCGAGCAAGACTGGGCGGTGCAACCTCCCTGACAGAGAGGTAGCACCGCCTGAGCTCAGTCTTCGAGCAAGACTGGGCGGTGCAACCTCCCTGACAGAGAGGTGGCACCGCCTGAGCTCGGTCTTCGAGCACTGGCAGAGAGGTGCAACCGCCTCAGTCAAGAGGTGGCACCGCCTGGGCTCAGTCTTCGAGCTCTGCCAGGCGGTGCAACCTCTCCAGTCAAGAGGTGCAACCGCCTGATCCCGGAATTCCGGGATTTGATCGTTTTGAGCTCCAAATTTGAATTGGGTTGGGGCCTATAAATACCCCACCCATTCAGCACTGAAGAGACACAGACCTACACCGAAATCTTAATCTTTTCTGTGTTTCTAAGAGCTCAAAAGAGTTGTAAAGCCTTTAAGTCTCCTCCTTCTGTTCTTCAAGTTTTGAGTTGTAAAGTGAGGAGAGAAAGGGTCTGTAAAGGTTGTCTCCTGAGCCTGTCAAAAGGAGAGAAACTGTAAAAGGGCAGTTGGCCTTCGCTATTGAAGGAAGGCCTCTAGTTGACGTCGGTGACCTCGTCGGTGGAGGAAGCCAAAAGTGGAGTAGGTCAAGACTGACCGAACCACTCTAAATCTCTGGTTTGCGTTTATTTTGAGCACTTTATCATTACTGCAAACCTCCTTCATAACTACTGCTCTCTGCGCTTTTACGAACAAGTTCTAACTGCTGTTCTTTCCGAATCTGCATTCAGACGTAAATCGGTGTTTTCGTACGATATTTACATTGCAGTTTACGTTTACGCCTTGATTCTGCAAAACTGTCTTCTGCGCTTTTACGAACGAGTTTCTAAGTTCAGATCCCTTTAAAACTACGTCTAGACGTAAAATTGCGTTTAGACGTAAAACTACCCAAACTAAGTTTAGACGTAAATCTGCGTTTAGACGTAAATCTGCGTTTAGACGTAAATCTACGTTTAGACGTAAAACAGCATTTAGACGCAAACTACGTTTAAAACGTAAAACTACGTTTTAGACGTAAACTGAGTTTAGACGTAAATCTGCGTTTAGACGTAAATCTGCGTTTAGACGCAAACTGCATTTAAACGTAAATTATGTTTAGACGTAAACTGCATTGAATCTTAAGTAATCTTAAAATCGGCTTTTACATCGAAATCATTTTTATCGAACGAACGCAGCTTTCATTTTTTAATCGCTGAAAGATTTCCGCTGCACTAATTCACCCCCCCCCTCTTAGTGCTCTCGATCCTAACACTATGTACCTGGACTGGGACAAGCCAAGCATCCTCTTGGATCTATCTCTATAGATTCTAATCCCCAAGATATAGGATGCTTCCCCTAAGTCCTTTATGGAGAAGTGTCTAGATAACCAAGTCTTTACAGTGGATAGCATTCCTACGTCATTCCCAATGATGAGGATATCATCCACATATAACACCAAAAAGGTGATAGCGCTCCCACTTACCTTCCTGTACACACAAGGCTCATCTTCGTTCTTAACGAAGTCATAAGATCTGATTGACTCATCAAATCTTATGTTCCAACTTCGGGAAGCTTGCTTTAGTCCATAAATGAATTTAAGCAACCTACACACCTTATCTGGGCAGTTCTTGGACACGAATCCCTCAGGTTGCATCATATACACCTCCTCCTCGAGGTTCCCATTGAGAAATGCGGTTTTCACATCCATCTGCCAGATCTCATAACCATAGTGTGCTGCAATAGCCAATAGAATTCTGATGGATTTTAGCATTGCTACGGGTGAGAAGGTTTCGTCGTAGTCAACACCTTGCCTTTGACGATACCCTTTAGCCATTAGCCTTGCTTTATAGGTCTCTACCTTTCCATCTCCTCCGATCTTTTTCTTAAAGATCCACTTGCAACCGATGGGTACAATACCTTCGGGCGCATCAACTAGGTTCCAAACCTTATTGGAGTACATAGAATCCATCTCAGAATTCATGGCTTCTTGCCACTTCCCGGAGTCTATACTTATAATAGCCTCCTCGTAGGTCTGAGGATCAATATCCTCAGCATCCTCTCCTCTAATATGTCCCACATATCTCTTAGGAGGATGAGATACTCTATCAGACCTGCGTAAAGTTGAAACTTGTGTATTAGGTACCTGAACAGACTCGGGCTGTAGAGTGGTGCTTGAGCTTGGTTCTCTAACTTCGCTCAACTCTATCATTCTCCCACTGTCTCCGCCAAGAATGTGTTCCTTCTCAAGGAACACTGCTCTCTTAGCTACAAAGACCTTTTTGTCCTCGAGATGATAGAAATAATACCCACAAGTTTCCTTGGGGTATCCCACAAATATGCATCGCTCTGTCCTTGATTCTAACTTATCGGGGTTGTGTCTTTTAACGTGGGCTGGGCAGCCCCAAATCTTAACAACCTTAAGATCAGGCTTCTTCCCTTTCCATATCTCATATGGTGTAGACACTACCGACTTAGTTGGAACTCTGTTCAGAAGGTAAGCTGCGGTTTCTAGGGCATATCCCTAGAATAAGATGGGTAGGTCAGCGAAACTCATCATGGACCGTACCATATCTAATAAAGTACGATTTCTCCTTTCAGAGACACCATTGAGCTGAGGTGTGTAAGGAGGTGTCCATTGGGATAATATCCCATGGTCCTTGAGGAACTGAGTAAATTCTGTACTTAAGTACTCACCTCCTCGATCTGATCGAAGAGTTTTGATACTCTTTCCAGTCTGGTTCTCCACCTCATTCTTATACTCTCCGAATTTCTCAAAGGCCTCGGACTTGTACTTCATTAAGTACACATATCCATACCTTGAGAAATCATCAGTAAATGTAATGAAGTAGGAGTAACCTCCAATGGCATGAGTTGACATGGGTCCACATACATCACTATGTATGAGTTCCAACAACTCAGTGGCTCTCTCTCCAGTTCCACTAAATGGAGAATTGGTCAATTTTCCACGAATGCAAGGCTCACAAGTTGCATAAGACATATAGTCGAATGGATCTAGATATCCATCATTTAGCAACTTTTGAATCCTTCTTTTATGGATGTGACCTAGCCTACAATGCCACAGGTATGCACTGTTCAACTCATCTCGTTTCCTTTTGGACACATTTACATTCATGATATGTGGAGTGGTGTCTAACATAAATAAACCATTATGCAATGTTCCTTTCGTGATGATCTTATCATCTAATAATATCGAACAATCATTGTTCTCAAAAACAAATTTATATCCACTAACTGTTAAACATGAAATGGAGATAATGTTTTTGATAATAGAAGGAACAAAATAACATGCATCTAATGCAATAAAAGCTCCACTAGGCAGATGTAGGGCGACCTCGCCAACAGCTAATACAGTAACTTTTGCTTCATTACCCATCTTGAGGTCCATCTCACCTCTCTCTAGTCTCCTAGGTCTTGCCAGAACTTGCAACAAATTGCATATATGATAAGCACTACCGGTATCTAATACCCATGTGTTATCATAAGAGTTTGACAAATGGAGACTGATCATGAATGTACCTGAAGCTTCATCAAGCTTTTGTTTCGCCCTTTCTGCAAGGTACTCTTTGCAGTTTCTCTTCCAATGCCCATCTTTACCACAGTGGAAGCACTGGCCTTTGTCCTTTGTTGGGTCTTTCTTAGCAACCTTTGCTTTACCTTGTTTGTCCTTGCCCTTTCCCTTCTTAAGGGACCTTTCTGTTTTCCTTTTCTTTCTGGTCTCACCAGTGTAGAGAACTGGCTTCTCTTTCTTAATAGTACTCTCTGCCTCCCAGAGCTTGAGGAGCTCTGGGAGAGTCACCTCAAGCTTGTTCATATTAAAATTCATTATGAACTGTGAAAAGGAATCTGGTAGGGACTGAAGCACAATGTCCTCTAGGACCATTCCTAGACCTGTGAGTTTCTCTATTCACTCAATCATCTTTAGGACATGGTTCTGAACCGGTGTCCCCTCAGTCATCCTAGCGCGGAAAAGGCTATTGGATATCTCATATCGTTGAGTCCTTCCCTGTTCCTCAAACAATTTGCGGACATGTAGGAGAATGGATCTGGCATCCATCTTTTCATGTTGTCTCTGTAACTCTGGAGTCATAGAGCCCAACATATAGCACTGAGCAAGAGTGGAGTCATCAATGTACTTCACGTAGCGAGCGATCTCATCCTCGCTTGCCCCTTCTTCGGGCGTAGGCATCACTGTATCAAGGACGTACACGATTTTCTCCGTTGTGAGAAAAATTCTCAAGTTACGGAGCCAATCCGTATAATTTGGACTAGTGAGGCGGTTGACATCAAGTATGCCACATAAGGGATTTGAAAACGACATTTTCTGAAAATAAAGATGTAGCAGAAATGAATAACATGCAGATTTTGCAAGAAATAAACTATCAAGATATGGACTTCTATCTTAATATGCTCCCACTATTTTACTATCGAGTCACGCGACACCCTCAGCACATGAAACGGAAGTCTCCGGCAGACTTCTAGTGGGGATCAGGATCCAATCAGCGTCTTAGTGTAACCTCGAGGGACTCGACCAATCACACTAAGCCTAAAAGGTAGGCAACTCTTGCCGATCACAACTCCTTGTGATTCCCGTCCTGTTCGGCCTCCGAATCACCATGGCCTCGAGGGACTCGACCAACCATGATGCTCGGTTAAGTCAACACCTTCGTTACAAGATGAGCTTGATTTGATGATATACCCTCGAGGGACTCGACCAAGCATACCATGCCCTCAAGTCACCGGTGACATCTCTATGTCGTAAGCAAGATAGCGAATCGCGATATAGGTGAGTCTCGAGGGACTCGACCAACTCAACCTACACCGGGAATCGGTTCCTACTCATAACGATGGAAGGCCACGTGGGTCAATCTAATTACCTCACGTTTACCGACTTAATATTATCGAGAGATGTTTCTTTGATTTGGTCTCCTAATATGACATGTCACACATATACATATTTAATATATATCTACATCGCATGCAAATATATATACATATCTAGTATGTGTATAAGCAATCACATCAGATGATCATGGACCACAACCTAATATGATTAGGCCCGAGCCAGTAGGCCTATGTTAGAACCCTTGCAGATTCTAAACTTGGGGTTGATCTCTTTAGGGGATCGGCCTCCTTGGAACTCTATAGGGGTTCCTCCCTCCAAGTTGCTGCTCAAAGGCTGCAGAAAAGATTCATCTATTGCTTATGAAAAGAGAAGGAATACATGGCTATTTATAGGGCTTCTAAACCCTAACTCCTAATAGGACTCCTACTTAAGACTCTTACTTCTAACCAACTCCTAATAGGACTCCTACTCAAGACTCCTATTCCCTTACAACTCCTAATTCTTCTCTAAGAAAAAACCTCCTACATGAATGCCCCTCACAATTAGGACTCTCCTAGCTAGAGTCCTAACATTTTTACATGAATGTCCCTCTCAATTAGGACTCTCCAAGCTAGAGTCCTAACAGACCCGCCCTCTTCAAATCAGCCTTGTCGTCGAGGCTGATGATTCATGAATTCTAGGAATTTGATCTTCAAGTCGTCATAGTTCTCTCAAGTGGCATCTTCTTTTGGTAGGTTCGCCTACTGTATTAGCACTTCATTAGTGGGTCGTCGTCGTCGAGTCACGATCCGTCGATCAATAATGGCACTTGGCTGGGTCTGGAGTTCTCTTTGGGTAGTCATATTTGGTGGGTGGCTTTGGGCTGTCTCCAAGCACCTGTTTAAAACTTCCGGTTGGCTGTTGGTTTGTGGGTGATATGTCGTACTCCTTTTCAATTTAGTACCCTGCATATAGAATAACTTTGTCCAAAATCTGCTATTGAAGATGCAAGTAGAATTTGTCACAAGCACAATGCGTCCCTTATAGTGTAATTCTTTTGAGTCCCAATTGTAATAAGCCATGGGGCTTGGTGCTTCCTCCAATTTTTTTATAATCTTACTAGTATCTGAATCTTCCTGCCATTCCATCTTAATATCCTTAAGGAAGTCGCTGGTCGGAAGTGAAACGGTTGAAACTTCAACTTGCTCGGGTAGCTGCGAAAGCGCATCTGCAAGAACATTCTCTTTCCCTTTTTTGTAAGTTATTTCAAAATCAAATCCAAGAAGTTTTGTTACCCATTTTTGCTGCTCGGGGGAAGATATCTTCTGCTCCAAGAGATATTTTAGGCTTTTATGGTCGGTCTTGATTTGAAAGTATCGCCTGATCAAGTACAATCTCCACCTCGTTGCTGCGCGCACAATGGCGAGCATCTCCTTATCATATGTTGACATATTTTGATCGGAGGGAGATAATGCCTTGCTAGTGTATGCGAGTGGTCGACCATCTTGCATGAGAATGGCTCCAATTCTGACTCCAGATGTGTCGGCCTCAATAATGAAGGGTCGGTTGAAATCTGGTAGTGTTAGCACCGGCGTCGTCGTCATGGCTGCCTTAAGTTTGTCGAAGGCAGCGGAGGCTCTGTCCAACCATTGGAAGACATCTTTTTCTAGTAAGGAAGTAAGTGGTGCACTGATCTTTCCATAGTTTTTCACGAACTTGCGGTAGTAGCCTGTTAATCCCAGAAAGCCATGTAGCAATTTTATGTTTCTCGAGGTCGGCCAGTTTTGCATTGCTCCAATTTTGAAGGGGTCCACTGCCACACCTTCCTCTGATATGATATGCCCAAGATATTCCACCTTTTGTTGAAGAAAGCAAAAATTCGTGGTTGTTGTGTGTTCAAAAGGTGGTTTTCCGTATGTCTTCTTCGCATGCTCGTATTTTATGATACCCGGATCAAAGGTCCAGCTTTGTAAAGATTTGTGCTCCCTTTCATCTAGCAATTCATCTACTATTGGAATAAAGTATTTGTCCTTGATGATTATGCCATTGAGAGCTCGGTAATCAACACATATTCGCCTTGTTCCGTCCTTCTTGTGTACAAGTAGCACCGGCGAAGAGTAGAGGTTGCAACTTGGCCGAATAACTCCTGTTTCGAGCATCTCTTTTATAATCCTTTCTATTTCATCCTTCTGGAGATGTGGATACTGATATAGCTGAGAATTTGCTGAAGATTTGCCTGGAAGAATCATTATACAATGATCATGCCGACAGGTAAGAGGTAGGTTGCACGGTTCGTCAAATATATTTAAAAATTCAGCAAGCAAAGGAAGTAGATTTGGATCTTCAAATTCTATTGGCTCTTCCTTAGTTTGCTACTCAAGTTGTACCAAAAAGCCGCTGTATGCTTTATGCAAAACATTCTCCATTTGTTGTGTGCAAATCGTTGTTATGTCGCCCCCACGTTTCCCGTGTAATGTCACCTGTTTCTCCTTACTGTAAAATTTCATAATTAGTTTCATAAAATTCCAAAAAATATCACCTAATATCGTCAACCATTTAATTCTGAGCATGGCCTCATGATTGTTAAGAGGGAGAAGGAAGAAATCTGTAATTATCTCTTGGTCCTTCAGCAATAGTTTCTCCTGCGGGCGCCTATGATCACAATTCAAAATCCGTCCGTCGATGACCTTAACATCAAACCTGCAGCGATTCTCGATAGGTAATGCTATCTGAACAACAAGCTTACTATTTAGGAAGTTAGTAGTACTGCCCATGTCGATGAGAATAGTGATCGGTTGTTGTTTGAGAAGGCCTCCAACTTTCATCGTTTGCGGGTTTGAGTAGTTGGCTAGTGCGTGTACTGTAACGTCAGTCGGTTGTGGCTCTTATTCCGCATCTTCTTCTTCATATTCAAGGCTCTCTTTTGGATGTTCAATGACCTCTTCTTCTATCGATTCAATCATAAGAATTCCTCCTTTACTACAACGATGCTCACGGCTCCACGGCTTGTCACAATGCCAACATAACCCCTTCGCATATCGCTCCCGAAGCTCTTCTCCTGTTAACCTCTTTGGTGCAGGGACTTGGTCAATGGTAGGGGGGGTTGAGGGCTTCAATATTACTGGTTGAGGAGCGACCCTAGTCCTCCGAGCTTCATGGTTCAATTGCTCCTCTTGATGTCGTGCGAAAGAGATAGCTGCCATAAGCGTGCACGGTTGTCGCGCTTTAACTTCTCCTCGGATCTCCGGCTTCAAGCCCTCAATGAATGTCCTCAATAGCTGTTTTTGAGACCAATCATGATTTTGATTAGATAACCTTTCAAACCTGGTTTGGTACTCCTGAATGGTGGAGGTTTGTCGGATCTTTGCCAGTTGTTCGTCAATATTCTCGTAATCAGTTGGTCTGAAGCGGATCAGCAGTCCTTCTTTGAATTGTCGCCATGAAAGGACTCCATAAGTATGTTCAAACCAGTCAAACCATTGTATAGCATCCCCTTCAAGATGTATAGCTGCAATTTTCACCATAGATGCATCTGCGATTTTGTGGTACCGAAAATATCGCTCCGCGCGTGAGATCCAACCAATCGGGTCTCCTTCTTCCCATCTAGGGAAGTCCACTCTCATGCATGGATAGTTGGGGTTGGTCATAGAGCCTACCCTCCCTTGGAAGTCATCTCTTCGGGCTTGGTGTGATTGGGCAAAGCTCTCTCCTTGATATGATTTCTTCGGGCTTAGTGGTCGGCCCAATCTGAGTTCGGTAAAGAGCGTCCGAATCTTATCCTCCATTCGTGCCTCCAAGGCTTCGAATTTAGCATTGATTGCCTCCTTAGATGTCATAGTATATGGCCCCAATATCAAGAAGAGTAGCGGCGACGACACTATAGCGGCGGCCAGATCTAGGGCGACCACTGTAGCGGCGACGACACAGTAGCGGCGGCCAGATCTCCCTAGGGCGATCTGACTCCTGCAGCATCGGCTTTCTCCCACGGGCGACGGGCGATGACACTGTAGTGGAGATCTGATTTCCTGCAGCGTCGACTGTTTCCCAAGGGCGACGGTACTGTAGCGACGGCGACGACACTGTAGTAGCGACGGTACTGTAGCGACGACGACACTATAGCGGCGACGAGATCTCCCTAGGGCGATCTGACTCCTGCAGCGTTGGTTTTCTCCCACGGGCGACTATACTATAGCAACGATTTGATCTCCTTTACTGTAGTGGTGATCGGATCTCCTGTAGCGTCGGCTTCTCCCCAAGGGCGACGATACTATAGCGGCGACCAGATCTCTCTAGGGCGACAGTACTGTATCGGCGATCTGATATACTACGACGGTGGCTTTTCCCTATGGAGACGATTCTATAGCCGCGACCAGAAGAGGGATCAAACATGGCAGCGACGGCCCCTAGGGCTGGCGACGGTGGCGGGAGGGTTGATACGATGGTAAGACTCCCTACCGTTACCCCTCAATTGGCTCCTCCTCCATATCCTCTCCAGAGAGAAACTCCTTCGACGAAACAGCATCGAAGTAGGTCGCGCTCTAGATCGCGGCAGCCTGCCCTCATTTCCAGTGACCCTAGGCCTTGGACTAGCCTCTTCAAGGCTCCGGTTGGATGTCCGGATCTAAGCTTGGAATTCTTTACTCCAGAAGTTCAGGCTGATAAGAAGATTGCTGTATACGAGACTGCTGATTCAGCAGAGCTTATTGAGACATGGTCTATGGCGATTGTTGGCTATGTGGTAGGTCTCAAAACATCTTATTTGGCTATGTGGTAGGTCTCAAAACATCTTATTTCCCACTATCATCATTTATCAAAACTCGATGGGGAATATCGTCATTTAATCTTCATATGCTGGAGAACGGATTCTTTGTTTGCAAGCTATACTCTGAAGAAGATTTACAACGGGTCCTCGAAGGATTCTGGACTATTCGTGGCCATCCAATGATTCTACGACGCTGGTCTCCTGATGTTCGTTTGGAGTTAGATAGCCTACAGTCTATTCCATTATGGGTATCCTTTCAAGGTCTTCCTCTACATCTTTGGAGTCGACGTTTTATTGCAAAGTTATGCAGCACTCTGGGACAGCCACTCTACATCGACAAAGCAACAGCTGCTCAGACGAGATTAGCATTTGCACGAGCATGTGTACTGGTTTCTTCCGACGAAGATCTTCCAAATGAGGTTTTCTATCGTGATCTTGACGGGAACACTCGGAAGGTACATGTCTCATATTCCTAGAAGCCACAACGATGTCAGCATTGCTTATCTTTTGGTCATGCAAATGGAGCTTGTCAGCAAACTCCAAAACAAATCACACAGGTCTATCGACCACGTCAAGCACCTCAGCAACAAAGCGAGTCTTCTCTAATGGCAGTAGCACCGATGGTGGCGAAGACTATTGAGCATTCCGACTCGCAAGGACAGCACCGCGAACAGAAAGACAAATCCAAAACTATATCTCTTCCTATAATGTCGGAGCCTTCCACAACAGAGGTTTCCCTTGGTACTAGTGGACAGGAGAAACATAAGTCAGGAACTTCATCTCTTCCAATATCATTGGATCCGTCCACAATAACTCAACAAACTCAGGCCCAAACAAATCTCGCCAGCAAGGATATTCTTCCTCAACAAACTCAGGCCACAACAAACATCGTCAACAAGGATATTCTGTCTCAACAAACTCATGCCCCAACAAACCTCTCTAGCCAGGCTACTCCAACAAGTACTATCCAGGATATTGTGCTGCAACAATCTTATCGTGCTTCAACAAACCCTACCAATCAAGACCACATGATTCAAGGTATTTTAAAGTTTAAAAATCTACAAGCTGTAGATGAAGTGGATAAATATAGGAATAAAGCCATAAAAGGTAAGGATATTGTGCGGGAGGAAAATACAAAACCGAAGGATAAGAAAAAGGATGGTACAGCCCATCCAAAGTCGTAAGATGAATATCTTACCACCTTTTCATTTCTTTATTACTGATGAAGATAACATGTTGGAATGTTCGCGGACTTAATAAGCCGGAGAAATGTCGGGAGCTCAACAGAATAATCAAGTCTGCCGCATGTGATATTGTTATTCTAGTAGAAACGAAAATTAAACAATCGCACGTTCAAGCTCAAAAGAATTTAATATGGCCGGACGTAGAACTGTTTACCAATGACTCAAATGAAACTTTTGGTAGAATATGGGTCTTATGGCATCCTAACTCTATTAATGCTTGGTTTATTTCTGCTACTGATCAATTCATTCATCTTAAGGTAGAGGACAAAAAGAATGGCTGTCAATTCAATTTCACTGGTATATATGCTTCAAATAGTATGCAAGAAAGAAATACTCTTTGGTTTGACCTGACTAATATTGCAAATGGCTGTCTCAATGTACCTTGGATTGTTCTTGGAGACTTTAATACTGTTCGGTACACAAATGAAAAAGAGGGGGGTAGACAACTTTCAGAAAGCCAGCTTCAAAGTTTTAATGATTACATTGACACTGCAGCTTTGTTTGATATGAAATCTGTGGGTAATTGGCTCTCCTGTAGTAATCAAGGTGCAGCTAACAGAAAAATAATGGCTCGACTTGATAGGTGTTTGATTAATCATGAATGGTTAACAGTTTACCTAGATTCACTTCTTGAGTATGGTGCTCCTTTGTTTTCTGACCATTCTTTAATGTATATACATGCAGACAAAGTGACACCAAGAGGCAAGAAACCGTTTAGATTCTTTAACATGTGGAGTACTCATCCTCAATTTCTTGATGTTATCAGATCTGCTTGGAATGTTAACGTGCATGGATCCCCCCTTACATCTTATGTCAAAAGCTCAAAGCCTGTAAAGCAGCACTAAAGGAGTGGAATACAAATACCTTTGGCAATATTACCACCACAGTTCAATTTTGCAGGAAGGAACTAATGTCATTGCAACATGAGCTGCAACTTCAGCCAAATGATGAGAATATTATCTACAAAGAGACAGAAGCTAGAAATAACTTCATGCAAGCCTTAAAACAGGAGGAAAGTTTTGCAAAGCAGAAGTCTCGACAGCATTGGCTTACACTAGGAGATTCCAATACTAAATTTTTCTATGCTTCAATTGCTACTCGAAGGGCTGTTAACCGTATCAGCAAATGCAGAGACAAATATGATAATCTTATTGAGAATTTAGATGAGGTTAAAGCACACACAGAGTAATTTTTTTATTCCTTACTCAATCAAGCTGGGAAAACTAATAACATTCATGTGGAGCCGACTAGAAAACTTGATTCGGAAGCTATTTCAATCCTCAATGCCCCAATTACAGACGACGAAATTGTATGTGTTGTCTTTAAGTCACCAAAGCACAAAAGCCCAGGTCCAGATGGATTTCCAGCTGAATTTTACCAAACTGCTTGGTCTATTATTGGAAATGATGTGATCAAGGCTTGCCAACATTTTTTCTTTTCAGGTCAAATTCTTAGAGATATGAATTGTACTTTTATTTCTTTAATCCCGAAGAATGCAGGGGCAGATTCACTAGAGAACTATCGACCCATATCATTATGCAACTTTATTTACAAGATCATCTCCAAAGTATTGGCAAATAGAATGCAAAAGGTAATACACAAGATCATTAGCCCAAATCAAGCTGCTTTCATCAAAGGGAGAAGTATACATCATAACATTTTGCTTGCTAATGACTTGGTCAAAGATTTGCATTCAAAAGCAAGAGGGACAAAAATATGTTTTAAAGCTAATTTACGGAAAGCCTTTGATTCAGTTAATAGGAAATTTATCTATAAGATGCTCCTCGATATGAACTTCCCACAGCAATGGGTTAATTGGATTCAATCTTGCCTGGAAACTCCAAAGTTTTCGATACTCTTTAATGGCTCACCTATTGGTTTTTTTGGGAGCACGAATGGCATCCGACAAGGTGATCCACTCTCTCCGTATCTCTTTACTATTGCGATGGAAGGACTTAGCTGTATGTTGGAACATGCAGTCTTAAATGGCAGCATTAAGGTACCCAATGCTGGCTCTATTCATATATCACATATAACATTTGCAGATGATTTACTTATCTTTCTCCTAAATGATCCAACTTCAGTAAAGAACCTGGCTACTATTATGAATGACTTTGGTATGGTTTCTGGACTTCAGTTAAATCATGCGAAAAGTAAAGTATATATGAGCCCTTACGTTGAGGATAAGGTCTTTATTGCATAAACTTTGGGGGTTAGTGAAGGAAGCCTGCCAGTTCCTTATTTGGGTCTCCCGCTCATATCCACAGGCATTCACAAAACCCACTGTCAGCCTATCCTGCAAAAAATAAAGAATAGAATTTCTTCTTGGTAAAATAGGCTTCTATCAAAAGCAGGACGACTCGAACTCATCCGTTCTGTATTGCACTCCTACTCTATATATTGGTGTAATGCATTTCTTTTGCCTGCTGGACTTCTCCAAGATATTGAACGGTTATTAATGAACTTCTTCTGGAATGACACAAATGATAAGGCAATGCATATGGTAAATTGGGATAGCATTTGCAAACCGAAAGATGAAGGGGGGCTAAACTTGAGAAATACTAGAGATTGGAATCAAGCATGCCTGGTACAACAATTGTGGGATCTTTTGCAAAACAAATGTTCCTTATGGTCACAATGGGTTTCTGCTAGGTATCTTTCAAAGGAATCAATCTGGGAAATTTCAACAAGAACATACCACTCTGCAGCTTGGAAAGGAATTTTAAAGGCAAAGAATTGGCTAATCAAACACATTTCGTATGCAATCTCTTCTGGAACTAGTACTAATATGTGGTACGATCCTTGGGTGAATGGAAAGAGTATATTTCAATTATATGGCGACAGAATACGAAAAGATCTTGGGGCTCCCAAAGATTGAAAGGTTTTCGAGTTCATTGCTAACGGTACTTGCTGTCTCCCTAATCCTATTTCTCCCGAAATGTTATCACTTTGGCCGACTATCATAGCTATTCCAATCAGGAACAACTCTTCAGATACACTTATTTGGCCTCATGACAATGGCAAATTTAGTGTCACATCCGCATGGAATCAAATTAGGCAAAGAAATAACAAGTGGGTCCCAAGCAGTTGGACATGGGATCGACCGGGATCACAAAGACACTCCTTATGTACATGGCAGGCCCTTCTCAATAAACTACCTACAATAGACAATATGAAAAGAAGAGGTATCTATCATGTTAACCGATGCTCCCTTTGTTTGCAACAAGAAGAAACTGTTGACCACCTCTATTTTGCTTGTGATTATACAAAATGGATATGGAAGGAGATTCTCCAGCGATTTGAACTCAATAGACTGCCGCAACCAAACTTGCACCAAGAACTAGGCGACCTTATGCAATGTTTCTCAAGAAAGGGGCCTCTTACACAACTGGCAAAGGTTACTTTCAGATGCGCTATTTGGTGGATGTGGAAGGAGAGATGTAATAGAATCTTTGAATGTCAACACACAAACAATGCTCAGCTCTTGAAAGAGATTATTAGAGACTCAAGATCCTGTATGGAGCATGATCTCAAAACCGAGCACTTCACCCGAAGAGAAAAAGATATTTTTATCAAATTTAATTTTGCTATTAGCTAAAGATCTTGGGAATGATGCCAAATAATGTACCCACAGGTAGTTATAGTCTACAGCATGTGTAGTCATAACTATCGCATTCGCACTCTATGAGTTACTTGGCTTTGTCTATGACTTGTATAGATAAAGCTAGTTGTAGAAACTTTACACATAATTAATTTACTTTTACTTACCAAAAAAAAAAATAGTATATGGCCCCAAATCAATGATGTTAAGATCTCTCTTTTGCTGTTGGGTTAAAGGCATGTATAGGTTGAGAGAAGTGATGGTCGAAAGTGTTGGTGGATTGGTGGATGTAGACTGCGGTTTAGACTTGTTTTGTGGCTGTTTTGGGTGCAGTTTGAGGGTGTGGTTTGGTAGAGTTTTAGGGCTGTGGATGAAAGTTTTGGATCTGTGGTAGATGGTAGCAAAGGTTTGACAGAAATCCGTGGAAGTTGCAGCAAGTATGTGCTATCTTGTAAGAGTAGAATTGTCGTCGAAGAAACAACGATTTCTCGACGTAATTTCCACCAAAATCTTGAGAGAATTGAGGAGGGAATTGATAGCAAAATCACAGTTTATATGACAGCAAGAATATCTAATTTAATCAAGAAAATTTCGGCAGTATAACAGCAAAGAAATTGGTGCAAGTTGCAATTGCAGAATTATCGTCGAAAAATTTCAGCGGGATACGATGAAAATTTGCAGCAACATAAAATCGTTTTTAGAGATGAATTTCTTAATAGATCAATCTTAGATGGAAGCCAAGATGATATATGAAGTCTATAAGAAATTTCATTCAAAAAAGATTACAAATAGATGGGTTAAGGCAACAATATGCAGCTGAAATTTTCTGCAGCGTAGATTTTCAAGTGTAGCAGATTGGACATAAAAGATCAGTAGTTTATATTGAGAATTTTTCGATGAAACCGAAGGGAAATCTACTGTTAGGAAGTGTCAAAGATGTCATAAAAATTTCGTAGAAATTTGGATAGAAAAAGCATAGTAGCAAGATCAAACAGATGGTGCTATGCGGCTTGAATTCTGCAATTCAAGTGTAGCAGATTGGACATAAAAGATCAGTAGTTTATATTGAGAATTTTTTGATGAAACCAAAGGAAAATCCACTGTTAGGAAGTGTCAAAGATGTCATAAAATTTTCGTAGAAATTTGGATAGAAAAAGCACAGTAGCAAGATCAAACATATGGTGCTATGCGGCTGGAATTCTGCAATGTATCTTTCATCGTAGAGATGAAAACTTTGTGACGAAAAGTTTATGCAGCAATATAAGAACGATTTTTTTTTTTGATTTTCGAATAAGGATAACTAAATTGCAGCAACAGTAAGGTAGGAAACCAGAACCTGTTGCAATTCACAGGGAGATCAAAGGATGATCCGCGGTGGTGGAGATGATGGCGGAATTCGGTGACGATCTTTTAAGCAATTGTGGGAATTGCTTTGGATGGTTGTGGAGAGTTGATGGATGGCTGTGGAAGGGCAGCGAGACGCCAAGAACGCTGCTCTGATACCAGGTGTTAGAACCCTTGCAGATTCTAAACTTGGGGTTGATCTCTTTAGGGGATCGGCCTCCTTGGAACTCTATAGGGGTTCCTCCCTCCAAGTTGCTGCTCAAAGGCTGCAGAAAAGATTCATCTATTGCTTATGAAAAGAGAAGGAATACATGGCTATTTATAGGGCTTCTAAACCCTAACTCCTAATAGGACTCCTACTCAAGACTCCTATTCTCTTACAACTCCTAATTCTTCTCTAAGAAAAAACCTCCTACATGAATGCCCCTCACAATTAGGACTCTCCTAGCTAGAGTCCTAACATTTTTACATGAATGTCCCTCTCAATTAGGATTCTCCAAGCTAGAGTCCTAACAGCCTAATCACTCACATCAAGATCTATGTGTGCAACGGTGCATCTCCATGCTCTGTGATCGTCCATCTCGTCCTCGTCAGTTTCGTTGACATCTTGATGCATCTCCATGCATCACGATCGTCCGTCTCGTGGGTCCCGCTATCGCATCCACGCTCCCGCTGCGCCTCCTCATGTGATTACAACTTAATCATAGGCACGCAGGCCCGACAATAAACAAGAAATATAATGGAGGTTCGCAGACCTCAATAATAATAATCACAAATACACACATCACACGGTCCATGATCATCCGTCCACACATCATACATCACATGTATAAATAATCATCATCATGTAGGACTACTAGATAATAATAAAAAATAATAATCAACTAAACCTTTTAATTAATTAATATTTTCTGAAATCAGGGACATGTAGGGAATTTCTCAATTACTAAGGGTATTTTCGTAATTTGGATAAAAGACAGAAACTGGAATTTCTCAAATTCCGAGGGGCAAAACTGTCTTTTGCCCAGAAAACCCTAATACCCTTTCCCCTTTTCGCTGCTGCCGCCGCCGCCACCCTGCCGGCGGCGGCCTGTGCGGCGGGGCGAGGGCAATGCCCTCGCCTGCAGGCGGCACGCTCGTTGGCGGTGATGCCGCTGCGGGTGGGCGCCCCCTTCGGGCGCCGCTGCCTCTGCAGGCCGTGCTGTACCGCCGGGCGGCCGCCCCTGTGGGGGGGTTTCGCCAGCGGGAGCAGCGGCGGCAGGCGTCGCGCGTCGCTGCCCTGCGGTGGCAGGCGTCGCTTCCTTTCAGCGGTAGGCGCCGCTGCCCTGCGGCGCCTCTGCCCGTGGGTTGCCAGCCCCGCCGGCAGCAAGCCTGCTGCAAGCAGGCCGCCGGCCGGTTGCTGCAAACGCAGCCCCTGCGCTGCCCGCCTTCGGTTGCGCTGCACGCACGCAGATCGAGGGCAACAACTGTTGCTGCCCTTTCTCGCTTTTACGTCAACGATTTTGACGTCAATATTCTTCCTAAACACAACACACGCAGTTCAAAACCAATTATTCGCACGAACAACCTGGCTCTGATACCACTGTTGGGAAATCATGGGGGGCGACATCACATGCGCAGCGGAAGAACAAGAAAACAAAAATCCCCGATTCCCAAAAAGATGTTCGTTATCGTTCGAAGATTGGTGCGCAAAAATCTGCAAAACACAAAACTGCGTATAGAGATTGTGTTACCTAGGGAGATCGTATATCCCTATTTCCTTGCAGATTCTTAGGAGAGGGTGAAGGAGGTCAAGCGTCCTCCTCTCTAGCGGTGATCCACACAGCAGGGTTGCGACGACGCTCCTCAAAACTCCAGGCCTACTCTGAGGTGGAGAGGGAGAGGAGAATAGGAAAGGCAAGCAAAGACTCTAGCCTATGAGGCTGTGAATCCCTCATATTTATAGAGATCCCGTGTCAAACCCTAATGGGTCCTTCCCTAGTGGGTATTGGATCTGCATCCAATAAGACAACGGGTCCGTCGGATATCTCATATCCGAACCTCTACTCATCGCAATGCCTACCATATGTGTGTGACCCTCTAGGCCCAATATCGAGCTGGCCGTGAGTCATACCTATCAGAACTCCTTCTAACTCAGTGAATTATTATCTCTGTAATAATTCACTCAACTCATCGACTACGGACGTACTAGGCCACTACGCCGTAGTCCCCAAACGATACAGGGGAATCCAATCCATTGGACCTGTCTGTCCTCAGTTACCATGTACCTATAGTCCCTTATCCATCTAATATCCCAGAGACCGTATATCGAGCATGGTGCTGTCAGACCCATACGGTTTCTACTCGAGTCTCGCTCTAATTGGATTCTCCCGGAGAACTCTTTCTCTCTCAACCCGAATGACCCTGGCTAGGGATTTGTCTGAGCAAGAACACATAGGATATTCCTCTTATGACGTCGAGAGTGGATGATCCTCTATTAACACTCAATAGCCCTCGTAAGGTCGACTACCACTCCCAATGACCAGCTGTACTAGATCTGGGGACAGCCAAACCTATAAGTCTGGTATCAAAGAGTGGAGCACTAATACAGGACATCCTTGGTGTCTCAAGTCTAAGGACCAAATACACCACTAGGACTACGGAATCGCTGTCTGACAATAAGGCATCATCAACCATCCAGCATTCCGTAAGCGGATCAATCAGTGAACTCATTCTCCAATGAGCACCTGTACTGTATCCCTAGTGTCCCTACACGAGCAGCTATGAGACCAGCTGCATCCATCATATGGACGGGTATACAGCACACCAGTCTATCCGGTTATCACGATGTCCCTCTCGAGTAACCTATGACTGGGATTATTTAGGATATGTGTTTAAAGGTGAATCGATCTCATTATCGTGATCTCATCACGATCTGATTCCCATTGCATAAATCCAAGGACATCACAATATATATGCATTTATGCAATAGTTATAAAGTGATATACGCCAAAATATAATAAGCAAAAAGATTATGTATCAAGTCACACGTGCCATCACTCACGTGATTGGCTTGCTGGGCACATATGACTAGCAATAACCTAGTTAGGGGCCAACTGAGCCCTAATATAGACTAGTTTGGGCCAAATTAGGAGCCCAACCAGTGACCCGTAAGGTCGGGTGGTGGCACCGCTCAGAACTCGAAAGATCGGGAGGTGGTACTGGCGGACTGGGCAGTGGCACCGCCTAGAACTCCGCCAGTACACTGTCACTGTCAGACACTGACAAGCGGTGGCATCGCCACGGTGGCACCGCCAGCACCGAGAACCCAAAAGTAATTCAAATTTGGAGCCCAAATTTGAATCTTCTTGGGGCCTATAAATACCCCTCAATTCTCAGCAGAGACAACACATTTTTTACAAGTTAGAAAGTGAGAAAAAGCTCTAGCAAAGTCTTGTTTTCAATAGCTTAAGTGTTCACCTCCCTCTTTCTCTTTGAAAAATCTGTAAGAGTGTGAACCACTTGTAAGTGTTACGATCAAGAGCACTAAGAGGGGAGGTGAATTAGTGCAGCGAAAAACCTTCTACGATTAAAATAAAACTGCGTTTGTTTGTTAAAAGTGATTTTGGTAAGAAAGTCGATTCGTAAATCACTTTAACTTTTGTTTAAGCGAGATGCAGCAAAGATATAAATGCAGTTTGCAGTTATGATTCTAATCAGATAGTAGGCGCAAACTGAAATATGATATTCGTACGAAAAAATTGATTTACGTCTAAATGCTAATTCGTAAATCACTTGATTAAGCGAGATGCAGTTTAAGCAAGGATATAAAGGTAGTTTGCAGTTATGATAGAAATCAAAACGTAAACGTAAACAGAAATATGATGATCGTACGATATGATATAAAGGTAGTTTGCAGTTATGATATAAAGGTAGTTTGCAGTTATGCAAAGCTTGAAACCCGATCGTATATGCGCAGAAAGCAGTAAGCTTTTGAGGAGGTTTGCAGTAAAGATAATATGCTCAAAGTAAATGCAAACCAAGATTTAGAGTGGTTCGGTCAATCTTGACCTACTCCACTTTTGGCTTCCTCCACCGACGAGGTCACCGACGTCAACTAGAGGCCTTCCTTCAATAGGCGAAGGCCAACCACCCTTTTACAGTTTCACTCCTTTTGACGGGCTTAGGAGACAACCCTTACAGAATTTTCTCTCATCTCTTTAAAGCTCAGAACTTGGAAGAAAAGAGGGAGAAGAACTTTTGGCCTTTACAACAATTTTGAGCTCTAAAAATCACAGAACAAGATCAGGATTTCGGTGTATGTTTAGTGATCTTTCAGTGCTGAATGGGTGGGGTATTTATAGGCCCCAACCTAGTTTGAATTTGGAGCTTAAAACTGTCAATTCCCGGAATTCCGGGATCTAGCGGTTGCACCTCCTAACTGAGGTGGTTGCACCGCTTGGCAGAGCTCGAAGACTGAGCCTTTGGGCGGTGCCACCTCCTGTCAGGGGCGGTTGCACCTCCTGCTAGAGCTCGAAGACCGAGCTCAGGCGGTGCCACCGCTTGACTGAGGCGGTTGCACCTCCTGCCAGAGCTCGAAGACCGAGCTCAAGCGATGCCACCTCCTGTCAGGGGAGGTTGCACCGCCCAGTCTCGCTCGGAGATTGAGCCCAGGCGGTGCCACCTCTTGGCTGGGGCGGTTGCACCACCCAGTCTCACTCGGAGACTTAGCCCAGGCGGTGCCACCTCCTGGCTTAGGCGATTCAATCGCTTGGCAGAAATCAGGGTTCGAATGGGTTGATCCATTCGGCCCAATTTGGGTTTTTCAGAGGCCCAATTGCCCCAAGATTAAGTTAATGGGATCACTTCCCATTTCTAACTTAATCATTGTGCTAACTACGATATTTTTTCCTAAGACATTTACTGCAACTTGCTCCAGTGCGTCAATCGTTTCTTCCGGCGAGCTTCCGACGAACTTCCGTCGATCATCCGATGAACCCTCGGTGATGCTCCTGCGGACTTCCGGCAAACTCCTGGACTTGCGACGATCCACTTGGCGAGTTCCGACGAGCTTCTTTGGCAAGCTCATGGACTTCTCGGATTTGTTCCCGCAGAACTTCCGACGACTGTCTGAACTTCCGTCGAACTCGCGAACTCCTAACGTGATCATTGTCTTGACTCCGGCGTAACTCCTGCTGCATTTCTTACTTTCATCGCAGTTAATCCTGCACACTTATCTCAACATATAGATTATATAACAAATGACAATTGACTTCATCATCAAAATCCGAGATTCAACAATCTCCACCTTTTTGATGATGACAATCAATTGATAATGGAGTTAACCTTAACTCCCCCTATCTATATGCCATACTTGAGATAAGTCATTCTTGAATTCAAACCCTTTGAATTCAAGAGACATATTGATAAGTTCAAATCATTTAAACTTATCAATACTCCCATCATGATTCCCATCATGATGTATCTCTCTAAAGATGATGTCAAGGCTTGACATTCATTTTCAAATTTTACATTATAAGTTTGAATGATGGTAATAGTAGCAATTCATTATATTGTAAGATATCAACATGTAAAACTGCGAAGTAAGATTTTGATATCATTACATGATGCACACATGTTTTAGCATTTCATCACATGGTAAGATATCAATACGTAAAATTACGATGCAAGTTTTTTGATATCTTGACACGATACGAACAAGGCATAATGCAAATTATAGCAATCATAGCATCTATTCATATATCTCTTGGTGATACAAGCATGGCATTAATACTCATATATTTCTCCCCCTTTGTCATTAACAAAAATCATGGTAGTTGTGATACCAGGAGAACAATATAAGCAAATTTTGAGCATAAGTGTGATAGTCGTTCATGCCTTTACTAGGTTCAAGTTATTTTCCAATAGTAAGTGATAGGAAATCAATTGTACAAGCATGATATGTAGATCGCTTTGAATACTTCTTCCTTTTTATTTGTTATAATCTTTTTGCATGAAGGAGGAAGGCCATTTGTGATACCAGCTATTTGTGAGTTTACTTTGAGTGAAGTTAAAACCGATGAGAGATAGAATCATGCTTCATTTTTACAGGTATCAAGATATGTATGTGAAACAAATCTTTGCAAGCAAAAACACTTATCATCCATATTTCAAGATGGAATTCATAAGCAGGAATCATGTCATCAAATCCATTTCAGAAAATTATTTTTCATATAATAAGTGTATGAGAAAATCTGATTTTTAGGATACCAATTGTTAAGCGAATCCGAAAATGAAATTAACACTTTCATGCATTCGGACAAGACTATGCTATAGATTTTCAAATACAATCATGAGACAAACATGCTTATTATTATGGAAATTTTTGTATTCAACACATAATTTCTAACATGTTATTTAGGCATATAATGGCAGTCAAGTGATTTGATCATTCAATAAAGTCCAAAAAATAATTTTAACTAGTTTATGTATTCAGACACATTAACATTCCTAATTCTCTTCTTATGAAATCAAATTGTTCTTCACTTAGAGGTTTTGTAAAAATATCAGCTAGTTGATGTTTAGTATCAATGAATTCTATGATTACATCATGATTAATAACATAATCTCGTATAAAGTGATGTCTAATATCAATATGTTTTATTCTTAAGTGTTGTATAGGATTTTTCGTTAAGCATATTGTACTTGTGTTATCAAATTTAATGGGAATATTTTTAAGATGAATTTTATAATCTTCTAAGGTGTTTTTCATCCATACAACTTGTGCACAGCATGCACTTGCTGCAATATATTCAGCTTCGGTTGTTGATAGTGCAATCGAGTTTTGTTTCTTAGATGACCAGGAAATAAGGGTATGTCCTAAAAATTGACATATTCCTAATGTGCTTTTCCTATCTAGTCTACAGCCAGCAAAGTCCGCATCAGCATAAGCAATTAACTCAAGATTCTCTGATTTTGGGTACCATAATCCTAGATTTGTGGTACCATTAAGATATCTAAGTATTCTTTTAACTGCTTTAAGATGAGATATCTTAGGGTTTGATTGAAATCTAGCACAAAGTCCTATAATGAACATGATATCTGGTCTAGTTGCAGTGAGGTAAAGTAAACTTCCTATCATGCCCCTATAAGTTTTTTGATCGAAGCTTTCTCCACTTTCATCAATTTCTAACTTAGTGGAGGTGCTCATAGGAGTGTTAATAGCTTTTGAGTTATTCATATTAAACTTTTTTAGTAAATTCATAGCATATTTAGTTTGACTAAGAAAGATGTCATTGCTTAGTTGTTTGATTTGTAAGCCTAAGAAAAATGTTAATTCTCCCATTAAACTCATTTCGAATTCAAGACTCATAGTTTTAGCAAAGGATTCACAAAGAGATTCATTCGTAGAACCAAAGATAATATCATCAGCATAAATCTGAACAATGAGAAAATTATTTTCAAAATTCTTGATGAACAATGTAGTATCAACCTTGCCTTTTGTGAAATTATTTTTAATAAAAAAAGAACTAAGTCTCTCATACCAAGCCTCGGAGCTTGTTTTAAAAATCATAGAGAGCTTTAGTTAATCTAAACACATGATTAAGGAGGTTATTATTTTCAAATCCAGGAGGTCGATCAACATAGATTTCTTCGGAAATAAAACCATTATGACATTGCAGTTGCTGCTGAGCTGTTCTTCTGTGTTGCAATAGGATTATGGGCTGGTCTGGTTATTGGGTTTGTCACAGAGTATTACACAAGCAATGCTTACAGATTAGAGAACTTTAATTGTTCCTTCCATGAATTGTATCACGTCTCTTCTTACACTACCCCTTTTGCAGCCCCGTGCAAGATGTTGCTGACTCATGTCGAACTGGTGCTGCCACTAGTGTCATTTTTGGGCTTGCTTTGGGATATAAATCTGTCATCATACCAATTTTTGCTACTGCTGTCAGCATTTTTGTTAGTTTTAGTTTTGCTGCCATGTATGGCATTGCAGTTGCTGCCCTTGGCATGTTGAGCACTATAGCAACTGGGCAGGCTATTGATGCCTATGGTCCCATCAGTGATAATGCTGGAGGCATTGCTGAGATGGCCAGCATGAGCCATAGAATTCGTGAGATAACTGATGCACTGGATGCTGCCGGCAATACTACTGCAGCTATTGGAAAGGTACCATTAGCTTTATGCAAAATCTTCTGCAGGTCTACTATGTACTAATCTATTAAACAGTGGCATGAAAAACTTATTTTATGGTGTTATATGAGGAAATTTCCATGCATTCAGCAGTGGACTTCTACATTAGATAATGTTGGACACTGAACATGGTGGTTTCAATCTCAAGATGAAGTTTTGTGGATTGTTGCATTAAGAGGCTTCTTTGAGAACCAAATCCCATCATTTCTTAGGCGTTTAGTGGAGTTTTACCTAACATCTGGAATTTTAGATCCTTCCACTTTCTTATGCCTTTATTGATCTCTCCATTTTTTGCTTTGGTTTAAAGTTTGAACACTTATCATGGCTCTTACATGTTTATTACTCTTCTAACATCTAGTTTATGAGTATGGAATTTACATTTACAATACTTGCCTTTTTTAGGGATTTGACATTGGTTCTGCTGCCCTGGTGTCCCTTGCGCTCTTTGGTGCTTTTGTGAGTAGAGCAGCAATCTCTACTGTGGATGTTCGCACACCAAAAGTCTTCATTGGGTTGATTGTTGGTGCAATGCTGCCTTACAGGTTCTCAGCCATGACCATGAAGAGTGTTGGTAGTGCAACTTTGGAGATGGTTGAGGAAGTCTGTAGACAGTTCAACAGCATTCCTGGGTTCATGGAGGGCAATGCAATGCCCGATTATGCCACCTGTGTTAAGATTTCCACAGATGCTTCAATCAAAGATATGATTCCTCCCGGTGCCCTGGTGTTGCTCACGCCTCTAATTGTTGGAACCTTCTTTGGTGTGGAAACCCTAGCTGGCGTTCTCGCAGGTGCCCTGGTTTCTGGAGTTCAGGTATGTGAAAAGTAGCCAAGCTTACCTGTACTAGAGAATATTGTGCATCTCATATTGATGGTTGTTCGTTCCCTTTTGCCAAACAGATTGCTCTCTGCATCAAACACCGGTGGTGCATGGATTAGCAAAGAAGTATATTGAGGTAAGTTTACTGCCATTAAGGTCTAATATTTGTGCATCGATGTCCACTATCATACTTAGCATCCCTTGCTCATAGTGGTATGTAGGAGGATACATGGATGCATGACATTGGATATACTTAGCCATTTTTCAGTTATGATAAAAGTTGCTTAAGTTGTGGGGTTTAAACTTGTTGCTGACCTGAGCATCCGTATCTAATGTCAAGTTGTATTGTTCAGGCTGGTGCGTTGGAGCATGCTAGGACTCTTGGGCCTAAAGGATCAACTGCCCACAAGGCTGCTTTCATCGGCGACACCATCGGAGATCCTTTTTAGGACACCTCTAGGCCATCACTCAACATCCTTATCAAGCTGCTGATGGCAGTAGAGTTGCTATTCTTTCTGGCTCATTGTTATGGATTTAACTGGTTTTACCTAAGTCGTGCGGTACCCTTGTGTGTCCGTCCACAAAGATCAGTGTTAGGACTCTAGCTAGGAGAGTCCTAATTGAGAGGGACATTCTGTTAGGACTCTATTAGGACTCTAGCTAGAAGAGTCCTAATTGAGAGGGATATTCTGTTAGGACTCTAGCTAGGAGAGTCCTAATTGAGAGGGACATTCATGTAGAAGGTTTTTTCTTAGAGAAGAATTAGGAGTTGTAAGGGAATAGGAGTCTTGAGTAGGAGTCCTATTAGGAGTTGGTTAGAAGTAAGAGTCTTAAGTATGAGTCCTATTAGGAGTTAGGGTTTAGAAGCCCTATAAATAGTCATGTATTCCTCCTCTTTTCACAAGCAATAGATGAATCTTTTCTGCAGCCTTTAAGCAGCAACTTAGAGGGAGGAACCCCTATAGAGTTCCAAGGAGGCCGATCCCCTAAAGAGATCAACCCCAAGTTTAGAATCTGCAAGGGTTCTATCACCTAGTATCATAGCAGCATTCTTGGCATCTCGTTGCCCTTCCACTGCCATCCATCAACCATCTCACAACTATCCAAAGCAATTCCCACAATTGCTTAAAAGATCGTCGCCAAATTCCGCCATCATCTCCACCACCGCGGATCATCCCGTGAATTGCAATAGGTTCTGGTTTCCTACCTTACTACTACTGCAATTTAGTTATCCCTATCCAAAAATCCAAAAAAAAAAAAAAATTTTGTTTCTATATTGCTGCATAAACTTTTCGTCACAAAGTTTTCATCTCTACAACGAAAGATACATTGCAGAATTTCAGCCGCATAGCATTATTTGTTTGATCTTGATACTATATTTTCTCTATCATATCAACTAAGATATTACTGTCAATTCCCTCCTCAAATCTCTCAAATTTTTGGTGGAGATTTCGTCGAGAAACCGCTATTTCTTCGACGATAATTCTGCTCTTACAAGACAACATAATTCTACAGCAAACTTTCACTAATTTCTATCAAACCTATACATGCCTTTAACCCGTCAACAAAAGAGAGATCTTAACATCACAGATTTGGAGTCATATACTATGGCATCTGAGGAGGCAATCAATGCTAAATTTGAAGCCTTTGAGGCACGAATAGAGGATAAGATTCGGACTCTCCTTACCAAATTCAGTTTGGGCCGACCACCAAGACCGAAGAAATCACATCAAGGAGAGAGCTCTAACCAATCACATCATGCCCAAAGAGATGACTTCCAAAAGAACGGAGGCTCTATGACTGACCCCAACTATTCGCGCATGAGAGTGGACTTCCTTAGATGGGAAGAAGGTGCTAGTCATAGGTGCCCAGCAAGCCAATCACGTGAGTGATGGCACGTGTGACTTGATACAGAATCTTTTTGCTTATTATATTTTGGTGTATATCACTTTATAACTATTGCATAAATGCATATATATTGTGATGTCCTTGGATTTGTGCAATGGGAATCGGATCGTGATGAGATCATGATAATGAGATCGATTCACCTTTAAACACATATCCTAAATAATCCCGGTCATAGGTTACTCGAGAGGGACATCGTGATAACCGGATAGACTAGTGTGCTGTATACCCGTCCATATGATGGATGCAGCTGGTCTCATAGCTGCTCATGTAGGGACACTAGGGACACAGTACAGGTGCTCATTGGAGAATGAGTTCACTGATTGATCCGCTTACGGAATGCTGGATGGTTGATGATGCCTTATTGTCAGACAGCGATTCCGTAGTCCTAGTGGTGTATCTGGTCCTTAGACTTGAGACACCAAGGATGTCCTGTATGAGTGCTCCACTCTTTGATACCAGACTTATAGGTTTGGTTGTCTCCAGATCTAGTACAGCTGGTCATTGGGAGTGGTAGTCGACCTTACGAGGGCTATTGAGTGTCAATAGAGGATCATCCACTCTCGGCGTCATGAGAGGAATATCCTATGTGTTCTTGCTCAGACAAATCCCTGGCCAAGGTCATTCGGGTTGAGAGAGAAAGAGTTCTCCGGGAGAATCCGATTAGAGCGAGACTCGAGTAGAAATCGTATGGGTCTGACAACACCATGCTCGATATATGGTCTCTAGGATATTAGATGGATGAGGGACTATAGGTACATGGTAACTGAGGATTGACAGGTCCAATGGATTGGATTCCCTTGTATCGTTTGGGGACTACGGCGTAGTGGCCTAGTACGTCCGTAGTCGATGAGTTGAGTGAATTATTACAGAGATAATAATTCACTGAGTTAGAAGGAGTTCTGATAGGTATGACTCACGGCCAGCTCGATATTGGGCCTAGAGGGTCACACACATATGGTAGGCATTGCGATGAGTAGAGGTTCGAATATGAGATATCCGACGGAGCCATTGTATTATTGGATGCAGATCCAATACCCACTAGGGAAGGACCCATTAGGGTTTGACACGGGATCTCTATAAATAGGAGGGATTCACAGCCTCATAGGCTAGAGTCTTTGCTTGCCTTTCCTATTCTCCTCTCCCTCTCCACCTCAGAGCAGGCCTAGAGTTTTGAGGAGCGTCGTCACAACTCTACTGTGTGGATCACCGCTAGAGAGGAGGACGTTTGACCTCCTACACCCTTTCCTAAGGATCTGCAAGGAAACAGGGATATACGATCTCCCTAGGTAACACAATCTCTATACGCAGTTTTGTGTTTTGCGGATTTTTGCGCACCAATCTTCGCACGACGACGAACATCTTTTTGGGAATCGAGGATTTTGTTTTCTTGTTCTTCCGCTGCGCATATGATGTCGCCCCCAATGATTTCCCAACAGTGGTATCAGAGCCAGGTTCTTCGTGCGAATGATTGGTTTTGAACTGCGTGTGTTGTGTTTAGGAAGAATTTTGACGTCAAAATCGTTGACGCAAAAACAAGGAAGGGCAGCAACAGTTGCTGCCCTCGATCTGCGTGCATGCAGCGCCGAAGGCAGACAGCACAGCGCCGGCGCATGCGCAAGCGCTGTGCCTGCAGCAGCCGGCCGGCGGCCTGCTTGCAGCAGGCTTGCGTCCGGCGGGGCTAGCAGCCCACGGGCAGCGGCGCGAGCCGCCGCAAGGAAGCAGCGCCTGCCGCCGCAGGGCAACGACGCCTACCGCCGCTGCTCCCGCGGGCGAAACCCCCCCCCCACAGGGGCGGCCGCCCGGCGGGACAGCACCGCCTGCGGAGGCAGCGGCGCCCGCGGGGGAGCCCACCTGCAGCGGCAGCACCGCCAGCGGGCGTGCCACCTGCAGGCGAGGGCAGCGCCCTCGCCCCGTCGCACAGGCCGCCGCCAGCAGGATGGCGGCGGCGGCAGCAGCGAAAAGGGGAAAGGGTATTAGGGTTTTATGGGCAAAAGACAGTTTTGCCCCTCGGAATTTGAGAAATTTCAGTTTCTATCTTTTGTCCAAATTATGAAAATACCCTTAGGAATTGAGAAATTCCCTACATGTCCCTGATTTCAGAAAATATTAATTAATTAAAAGGTTTAGTTGATTATTATTTTTATTATTATCTAGTAGTCCTATATGATGATGATTATTTATACATGTGATGTATGATGTGTGGACGGATGATGTGTGTATTTGTGATTATTATTATTGAGGTCTGCGAACCTCCATTATATTTCTCGTTTATTGTCGGGCCTGCGTGCCTATGATTAAGTTGTAATCACATGAGGAGGTGCAGCGGGAGCGTGGATGCGATAGCGGGACCCACGAGACGGACGATCGTGATGTATGGAGATGCATCAAGATGTCGACGAAACCGACGAGGACGAGATGGACGATCATAGGGCATGGAGATGCACCGTTGCACACATAGATCTTGATGTGAGTGATTAGGCCTACTGGCTCGGGCCTAATCATATTAGGTTGTGGTCCATGATCATCTGGTGTGATTGCTTATACACATACTAGATATGTATATATATTTGCATGCGATGTAGATATATATTAAATATGTATATGTGTGACATGTCATATTAGGAGACCAAATTATAGAAACATCTCTCGATAATATTAAGTCGGTAAACGTGAGGCAATTAGATTGACCCACGTGGCCTTCCATCGTTATGAGTAGGAACCGATTCCCGGTGTAGGTTGAGTTGGTCGAGTCCCTCGAGACTCACCTATATCGCGATTCGCTATCTTGCTTACGACATAGAGATGTCACCGGTGACCTGAGGGCATGGTATGCTTGGTCGAGTCCCTCGAGGGTATATCATCAAATCAAACTCATCTTGTAACGAAGGTGTTGACTTAACCGAGCATCATGGTTGGTCGAGTCCCTCGAGGCCATGGTGATTCGGAGGCCAAACAGGACGGGAATCACAAGGAGTTGTGATCGGCAAGAGTTGCCTACCTTTTAGGCTTAGTGTGATTGGTCGAGTCCCTCGAGGTTACACTAAGACGCTGATTGAATCCTGATCCCCACTAGAAGTCTGCCGGAGACTTCCGTTTCACGTGCTGAGGGTGTCGCGTGACTCGTTAGTAAAATAGTGGGAGCATATTAAGATAGAAGTCCATATCTTGATAGTTTATTTCTTGCAAAATCTGCATGTTATTCATTTCTGCTACATCTTTATTTTCAGAAAATGTCGCTTTCAAATCCCTTACGTGGCATATTTGATGTCAACCGCCTCACTGGTCCAAATTATACGGATTGGCTCCGTAACTTGAGAATTGTTCTCACAGCGGAGAAAATCGTGTACGTCCTTGATACAGTGATGCCTACACCCGAAGAAGGGGCAAGCGAGGATGAGATCGCTCGCTACGTGAAGTACATTGATGACTCCACTCTTGCTCAATGCTATATGTTGGGCTCTATGACTCCAGAGTTACAGAGACAACATGAAAAGATGGATGCCAGATCCATTCTCCTACATGTCCGTAAATTGTTTGAGGAACAGGGAAGGACTCAACGATATGAGATATCCAAGAGCCTTTTCCGCGCTAGGATGACTGAGGGGACACCGGTTCAGAACCATGTCCTAAAGATGATTGAGTGGATAGAGAAACTCACAGGTCTAGGAATGGACCTAGAGGATAACTTGTGTGTGGATATTGTGCTTCAGTCCCTACCAGATTCCTTTTCACAGTTCATAATGAATTTTAATATGAACAAGCTTGAGGTGACTCTCCCAGAGCTCCTCAATATGTTGAGGGAGGCAGAGAGTACTATTAAGAAAGAGAAGCCAGTTCTCTACACTAGTGAGACCAGAAAGAAAAGGAAAGCAGAAAGGTCCCTTAAGAAGGGAAAGGGCAAGGGCAAACAAGGTAAAGCAAAGGTTGCTAAGAAAGACCCAACAAAGGACAAAGGCCAGTGCTTCCACTGTGGTAAAGATGGGCATTGGAAGAGAAACTGCAAAGAGTACCTTGCAGAAAGGGCGAAACAAAAGCTTGATGAAGCTTCAGGTACATTCATGATCAGTCTCTATTTGTCAGAATCTTATGATAACACATGGGTATTGGATACCGGTAGTGCTTATCATATATGCAATTCGTTGCAGGTTCTGGCAAGGCCTTACATCTGCATAATGGTTTATTTATGTTAGACACTACTCCACATATCATGAATGTAAATGTGTCTAAGAGGAAACGAGATGAGGTGAACAGTGCATACCTGTGGCATTGTAGGCTAGGTCACATCCATGAAAGAAGGATTCAAAAGTTGCTAAATAATGGATATCTAGATCCATTCGACTATGTGTCTTATGCAACTTGTGAGCCTTGCATTCGTGAAAAATTGACCAACTCTCCATTTAGTGGAACTGGAGAGAGAGCCACTGAGTTGTTGGAACTCATACATAGTGATGTATGTGGACCCATGTCAACTCATGCCATTGGAGATTACTCATACTTCATTATATTTACTGATGATTTCTCAAGGTATGGATATGTGTACTTAATGAAGTACAAGTCCGAGGCCTTTGAGAAATTCAGAAAGTATAAGAATGAGGTGGAGAACCAGACTGGAAAGAGTATCAAAACTCTTCGATCAGATCGAGGAGGTGAGTACTTATGTACAGAGTTTACTCAGTTCCTCAAGGACCATGGGATATTATCCCAATGGATACCTCCTTACACACCTCAGCTCAATGGTGTCTCTGAAAGGAGAAATCATACTTTATTAGATTGGTACGGTCCATGATGAGTTTCGCTGACCTACCCATCTCATTCTAGGGATATGCCTTAGAAACTGCTAGTCATAAGTGCCCAGCAAGCCAATCACGTGAGTGATGGCACGTGTGACTTGATACAGAATCTTTTTGCTTATTATATTTTGGCGTATATCACTTTATAACTATTGCATAAATGCATATATATTGTGATGTCCTTAGATTTGTGCAATGGGAATCGGATCGTGATGAGATCACGATAATGAGATCGATTCACCTTTAAACACATATCCTAAATAATCCCGGTCATAGGTTACTCGAGAGGGACATCGTGATAACCGGATAGACTGGTGTGCTGTATACCCGTCCATATGATGGATGCAGCTGGTCTCATAGCTGCTCGTGTAGGGACACTAGGGATACAGTACAGGTGCTCATTGGAGAATGAGTTCACTGATTGATCCGTTTACGGAATGCTGGATGGTTGATGATGCCTTATTGTCAGACAACAATTCCGTAGTCCTAGTGGTGTATCTGGTTCTTAGACTTGAGACACCAAGGATGTCCTGTATGAGTGCTCCACTCTTTGATACCAGACTTATAGGTTTGGCTGTTCCCAGATCTAGTACAGCTGGTCATTGGGAGTGGTAGTCGACCTTACGAGGGCTATTGAGTGTCGATAGAGGATCATCCACTCTCAGTATCATGAGAGGAATATCCCATGTGTTCTTGCTCAAACAAATCCCTGGCCAGGGTCATTCGGGTTGAGAGAGAAAGAGTTCTCCGGGAGAATCCGATTAGAGCGAGACTCGAGTAGAAACCGTATGGGTCTGACAGCACCATGCTCGATATACGGTCTCTGGGATATTAGATGGATGAGGGACTATAGGTATATGGTAACTGAGGACAGACAGGTCCAATGGATTGGATTCCCCTGTATCGTCTGGGGACTACGGCGTAGTGGCCTAGTACTTCCGTAGTCGATGAGTTGAGTGAATTATTACAGAGATAATAATTCACTTAGTTAGAAGGAGTTCTGACAGGTATGACTCACGGCCAGCTCGATATTGGGCCTAGAGGGTCACACACATATGGTAGGCATTGCGATGAGTAGAGGTTCGGATATGAGATATCCGACGGAGCCCTTGTCTTATTGGATGCAGATCCAATACCCACTAGGGAAAGGACCCATTAGGGTTTTGACACGGGATCTCTATAAATAGGAGGGATTCACAGCCTCATAGGCTAGAGTCTTTGCTTGCCCTTCCTATTCTCCTCTCCCTCTCCACCTCAGAGTAGGCCTGGAGTTTTGAGGAGCGTCGTCGCAACCCTGCTGTGTGGATCACCGCTAGAGAGGAGGACGCTTGACCTCCTTCACCCTCTCCTAAGGATCTGCAAGGAAACAGGGATATACGATCTCCCTAGGTAACACAATCTCTATACGCAGTTTTGTGTTTTTGCGGATTTTGCGCACCAATCTTCGCACGACGATGAACATCTTTTTGGGAATCGGGGATTTTTTATTTTCTTGTTCTTCCGCTGCGCATATGATGTCGCCCCCCCTATGATTTCCCAACAGAAACCGCAGCTTACCTTCTGAACAGAGTTCCAACTAAGTCGGTAGTGTCTACACCATATGAGATATGGAAAGGGAAGAAGCATGATCTTAAGGTTGTTGAGATTTAGGGCTGCCCAGCCCACGTTAAAAGACACAACCCCGATAAGTTAGAATCAAGGATAGAGCGATGCATATTTGTGGGATACCCCAAGGAAACTTGTGGGTATTACTTCTATCATCCCGAGGATAAAAAAGTCTTTGTAGCTAAGAGAGCAGTGTTCCTTGAGAAGGAACACATTCTTGGCGGAGACAGTGGGAGAATGATAGAATTGAGCGAGGTTGGAGTACCAAGCTCAAGCACCACTCTACAGCTCGAGTCTGTTCAGGTACCTAATACACAAGTATCAACTTTACGTAGGTCTGATAGAGTATCCCATCCTCCTGAGAGATATGTGGGACATATTAGAGCAGAGGATGTAGAGGATATTGATCCTCAGACCTACGATGAGGCTATTATGAGTATAGACTCCGGGAAGTAGCAAGAAGCCATGAATTCTAAGATGGATTCTATGTACTCCAATAAGGTTTGGAACCTAGTTGATGCGCCCGAAGGTATTGTACCCATCGGTTGCAAGTGGATCTTTAAGAAAAAGATCGGAGTAGATGGAAAGGTAGAGACCTATAAAGCAAGGCTAGTGGCTAAGGGGTATCGTCAAAGGCAAGGTGTTGACTACGACGAAACTTTCTCACCCGTAGCAATGCTAAAATCCATCAGAATTCTATTGGCTATTGCAGCACACTATGATTATGAGATCTGGCATATGGATGTGAAAACCGCATTCCTCAAAGGGAACCTCGAGGAGGAAGTGTAAATGATGCAACCTGAGGGATTCGTGTCCAAGAACTGCCCAGATAAGGTGTGTAGGTTGCTTAGATCCATTTATGGACTAAAACAAGCTTCCCGAAGTTGGAACATAAGATTTGATGAGTCAATCAGATCTTATGACTTCGTTAAGAATGAAGATGAGCCTTGTGTGTACAGGAAGGTAAGTGGGAGCGCTATCACCTTTTTGGTGTTATATGTGGATGACATCCTCATCATTGGGAATGACGTAGGAATGCTATCCACAGTAAAGACTTGGTTATCTAAACACTTCTCCATAAAGGACTTAGGGGAAACATCCTATATCTTGGGGATTAGAATCTATAGAGATAGATCCAAGAGGATGCTTGGCTTGTCCCAGTCCAGGTACATAGAAACTATTGTCAAAAGGTTTGGCATGGAAAATTCCAAAGGGCAAACATGAATATGATACCTTATGCCTCAGCAATAGGGTCTATCATGTATGTCATGCTATGTACTAGGCCTGATATAGCGCATGCTCTGAGTGTCACGAGCAGGTATCAGGCGGATCCAGGCTTGGAGCACTGGAAAGCAGTAAAGCGTATCCTTAAGTACTTGAGAAGGACTAAGGATCTTTTACTAGTATATGGAGGTAATAGCCTTAAGGTTGAAGGCTTCACTGACTCAAGTTTTCAGTCTGATGTCGATGATAGCAAGTCAAATTCAGGGTATGTGTACACCTTGAATGGAGGAGCAGTGTGCTGGAAGAGTTCCAAGCAAGATACCACTGTTGACTCGACCATAGAGGCGGAGTACATTACTGCATCGGATGCAGCAAAGGAGGGAGTCTGGGTGAAGAAGTTCATCACAGATTTGGGAGTCGATACAGATAGCGACAAGTCAACTTCCTTATATTGCGACAACTACGGGGCGATTACTCAAATAAGGGAACCCGGATCTCATTAGAAGTGTTCTGAGGAGGTTCCAACTTATCAAAGAGATCGTAACCCGAGGAGATGTAGTAGTGGAAAGAGTTCCATCCGAAGATAACATTGCAGATCCACTAATAAAGCCGTTGTCTCAGATTGTCTTTGAGCGTCACGGGAGTCTGATGGGGATCAGACACATAGGTGATTGGCTTTAGGTCAAGTGGGAGATTGCTAGTCATAGGTGCCCAGCAAGCCAATCACGTGAGTGATGGCACGTGTGACTTGATACAGAATCTTTTTGCTTATTATATTTTGGCGTATATCACTTTATAACTATTGCATAAATGCATATATATATTGTGATGTCATTGGATTTGTGCAATGGGAATCAGATCGTGATGAGATCACGATAATGAGATCAATTCACCTTTAAACACATATCCTAAATAATCCCGGTCATAGATTACTCGAGAGGGACATCGTGATAACCGGATAGACTGGTGTGCTGTATACCCGTCCATATGATGGATGCAGCTGGTCTCATAGCTGCTCGTGTAGGGACACTAGGGATACAGTACAGGTGCTCATTGGAGAATGAGTTCACTGATTGATCTGCTTACGGAATGCTGGATGGTTGATGATTCCTTATTGTCAGACAGCGATTCCGTAGTCCTAGTGGTGTATCTGGTCCTTAGACTTGAGACACCAAGGATGTCCTGTATGAGTGCTCCACTCTTTGATACCAGACTTATAGGTTTGGCTGTCCCTAGATCTAGTACAACTGGTCATTGGGGGTGGTAGTCGACCTTACGAGGGCTATTGAGTGTCAATAGAGGATCATCCACTCTCGGCGTCATAAGAGGAATATCCTATGTGTTCTTGCTCAAACAAATCCCTGGCCAGGGTCATTCGGGTTGAGAGAGAAAGAGTTCTCCGGGAGAATCCGATTAGAGCGAGACTCGAGTAGAAACCGTATGGGTCTGACAACACCATGCTCGATATACGGTCTCTAGGATATTAGATGGATGAGGGACTATAGGTACATGGTAACTGAGGATTGACAGGTCCAATGGATTGGATTCCCCTGTATCGTCTGGGGACTACGGCGTAGTGGCCTAGTACGTCCGTAGTCGATGAGTCGAGTGAATTATTACAGAGATAATAATTCACTAAGTTAGAAGGAGTTCTGACAGGTATGACTCACGGCCAGCTCGATATTGGGCCTAGAGGGTCACACACATATGGTAGGCATTGCGATGAGTAGAGGTTCGGATATGAGATATCCGACGGAGCCCTTGTCTTATTTGGATGCAGATCCAATACCCACTAGGGAAGGACCCATTAGGGTTTGACACGGGATCTTTATAAATAGGAGGGATTCACAGCCTCATAGGCTAGAGTCTTTGTTTGCCTTTCCTATTCTCCTCTCCCTCTCCACCTCAGAGCAGGCCTGGAGTTTTGAGGTGCGTCGTCGCAACCCTACTGTGTGGATCACCGCTAGAGAGGAGGACGCTTGACCTCCTTCACCCTTTCCTAAGGTTCTGCAGGAAACAAGGATATACGATCTCCCTAGGTAACACAATCTCTATACGCAGTTTTGTGTTTTGCGGATTTTTGCGTACCAATCTTCGCACGACGACGAACATCTTTTCTTGTTTTCTTGTTCTTTCGCCCCCCAATGATTTCCCAACAGAAGGAGACCCAATTGGTTGGATCTCATGCGCGGAGCGATATTTTCGGTACCATAAAACTGCGGATGCATCCATGGTGGAAATTGTAGCTATACATCTTGAAGGGGATGCCATACAATGGTTTGACTAGTTTCAACACACTTATGGAGTCCTTTCATGGCGACAATTCAAAGAAGGACTACTGATCCGCTTCGGACCAACTTATTACGAGAACATTGACGGACAACTAGCAAAGATCCGACAAACCTCCACCATTCAGGAGTACCAAACCAGGTTTGAAAGATTATCTAATCAAACTCATGATTGGTCTGAAAAACAACTATTGGGGACTTTTATTGAGGGCTTAAAGCCGGAGATCCGGGGAGAAGTTAAGGCGCGACAACCATACACGCTTATGGCAACCATCTCTTTCGCATGACTTCAAGAGGAGCGATTGAACCATGAAGCTCGGAGGACTAGGATCACTCCACGACCTACAATACTAAAGCCCTCAGCCCCCTACTATCAACCGAGTCCCTGCATCGAAAAGGTTAACAAGAGAAGAACTTTGGGAGCGATCTGCGAAGGGGTTATGTTGGCATTATGATGAGCCGTGGAGCCGCGAGCATCGCTGTAAAAAAGGTAGACTTCTTATGATTGAACTAGTAGAAGAAGAGGTCATTGAACATCTAGAAGAGAGCATTGAACATGAAGAAGAAGATATGGAAGAAGAGCCACAGCCGACCGACATTACGGTACACGCACTAACCGGCTACTCAAATCCACAAACGATGAAAGTTGGAGGCCTTCTCAAACAATAGCCGATCACTGTTCTCATCGACACGGGTAGCACTAATAACTTCCTGAATAGTAAGGTTGTTGCTCGGATGACACTTCATATTGAAGGTTGCAGCAAGTTCGATGTAAAGGTTGCCGACGGTAGAATCCTAAAGTGCGACCAAAGATGCCCGCAGGTGAAACTATTACTGCAAGACCAAGAAATTATCACCGATTTCTTCCTCCTACCAATCGATGACTATGAGGCAGTGCTTGGTATAGAATGACTGACTACACTAGGTGATGTCTCTTGGAACTTTTCTAAATTAATTATGAAATTCTACTGTAACGGCAAATAGATCATCCTACACGGAAAGCGCGGAAGCAACGTTACCACTGTTTCTACCCAACGAATGGAGAAAGTTTTGCACAAGGTAAATGGTGGCTTTTTGATGCATCTACAGCCACAACCAGAAGAGAAGAAAATAGAAATTGAAGATCAAAATCTTACCTAATTGCTTACTGAATTTGTCGACATATTTGCTGAACCGCGCAGTCTTCCTTCTTCTTGGCAACATGACCATCGAATTCCAATCCTTCTGGGCAAGCCACCAGCGAACACTCGACCGTACCGATATCCTCACCTCCAGAAAGATGAAATTAAAAATATCGTAAAGGAGATGCTTGAAACAGGGGTGATTCGGCCAAGTTGCAGCCCCTATTCCTCACCGGTGCTACTTGTACGCAAGAAGGACGGAACTTGGCGGATATGCATCGACTACCGAGCTTTAAATGGCATCACCGTCAAGGACAAGTATCCAATACCAGTGGTGGATGAACTTCTTAATGAATTGAAAGGAGCTCGAGTCTTCACGAGGTTGGACCTCCGATCCGGTTACCACCAAATTCGGGTATGTGACGATGACATTCCAAAAACTGCATTTTGCACACATGATGGCCATTATGAATTCTTGGTAATGCCTTTTGTACTCACTAATGCTCCTTCAACCTTTCAAAGTCTCATGAATGATATATTTCGGAGCTTTCTTCGTAAATTTGTGCTGGTATTTTTCGATGATATTCTCGTTTACAGCTCTTCTCTTGAGACTCACATTCAGCATTTACGGATTGTTTTGACGATCCTTCGGGAGAATACTCTTTTTGTTAAGCAACTAAAGTGCAGCTTTCTCCAGAAAAAAGTAGAGTACCTTGGGCATATAATATCAGAAGGAGTGGCGTTAGACCCAACAAAAATTGAGGCAATGCAAGGCTGGCCGAAACCTACAAATGTGAAATTACTGCGGGGGTTCCTTGGACTAACGGGCTACTACCGAAAATTTGTTAAGGACTATGGGAAGATCAGTGCACCACTCACTTCTTTTCTGAAAAAAGATGCTTTCTAATGGTCGGACAAAGCCTCTGCTGCCTTCGACAAACTTAAAGCAGCCATGACAACGACGCCGGTGCTTGCGCTACCAGATTTCAATAGACCCTTCATCATTGAGGCCGACGCATCTAGAGTCGGAATTGGAGCCGTTCTCATGCAAAATGGTCGACCACTCGCATACACTAGCAAGACATTATCTCCCTCCCATCAAAACATGTCAGTATATGATAAGAAGATGCTTGCCATTGTACACGCAGTAACGAGGTGGAGACCCTACCTGATCGGCTGGCGATTTCAAATTATAACTGACCATAAAAGCCTCAAGTACTTTTTGGAGCAAAAGATATCATCCCCTGAGCAACAAAAATGGGTAACCAAACTTCTTGGATTTGATTATGAAATTATTTACAAAAAGGGGAAAGAAAACGTTGTTGTAGATGCACTCTCACGGCTACCTGAACAAGCTAAGGTTTCAGCCATCTCCCTTCCTACCACCGGTCTCCTCGAGGACATTAGGGAAGAATGAAAGAAGGATCCAGAGATCAGCAACATCATAAAAAAATTGGAGGAGGATCCAAGTGCAATAGCCCACTACACTTGGGATTCGAGGGATCTACGCTATAAAGGTCGCATTGTGCTTATACCTGACTCCCCTTGCATCGCAATCATCTTGCATGAAATGCACTCCATACCTTCAGCAGGGTACTCTGGATTCCTAAGAACCTACAAAAGAGTGAAGCAGAATTTTTATTGGAGAGGGATGAAAAAAATTATTGCTGAATATGTGGCACAATGTGATCTATATCAACAGCACAAGGGTGAAACTGTGGCAAATCCAGGGAAGCTACAACCACTACCCATACTAGACTCATTATGGACTGACATCTCCATGGACTTCATTGAAGGGTTGCCATCTTCCAAAGGTAAAAAGCACGATTCTCGTGGTGGTTGATCGACTTACGAAATATGCTCATTTTTGTGCTGTGAGAAATCCCTTCACTGCTGCTAGTATTACCCAGATTTTTATAGAAAATATTGTTAAACTACATGGGATGCCAAGGTCCATCGTAAGTGATCGTGACAAGATCTTCACTAGTAAATTTTGGACCGAGTTATTTCAGTTACAAGGCACCAAACTCAAGATGAGCACAACGTATCATCCACAAACTGACTGCCAAACAGAGGTGGTAAATAGGTGCTTAGAGACGTACCTCCAGTGTTTCGCTAGCAACCGACCAAAAGAGTGGGCGAAATGGCTTCCTTAGGTCGAATGGTGGTATAATACTACATATCATTCATCTACAAAATGTGCCCCTTATGAAGCATTGTATGGTCGACCAGCCCCTATGATTCCAAAGTATGTAATTGGCTCGGCCAAGGTAGATCAGGTTGACCAAGAATTTATTGATAGGGACAAACTCTTACAACTGTTAAAAGATAATCTCTCTACCGCTCAAGCCAGAATGAAGCAGCAAGCCGACACACGACGAAGTGAAAGAGAATTTTCAGTGGGGGATTGGGTTTATCTTCGCCTACAACCATACAAGCAACCCTCTATCAACACTCGAGCCTCCATGAAGCTATCCCCACGTTTTTATGGGCCCTATCAGATCACAGAGCATATTGGAGCCGTGGCGTACAGACTTAAATTACCTAAGGATGCCAAAATTCACCATGTCTTCCACGTATCATGCCTAAAGTCCAAGTTGGGAGAACACGAGTCACCCCAGATCCAACCGCCCAACACAACTGAGGATGGAGTTATTCAAGCCCAACCACAAGCCATCCTCGATCGCAGGATCATGATGCGTCGCCGACATCCCTCCACTGAAGTACTAGTGCATTGGAATAATCTACCACTTGAAGACGCCACATGGGAACCATATGAGGAGCTGAAGACCCAGTTCCCTAAGTTCATGGAATCTCAGCCTTGAGGACAAGGCTGATTTGAAGAGGGCGGGTCTGTTAGGACTCTAGCTAGGAGAGTCATAATTGAGAGGGACATTCTGTTAGGACTCTAGCTAAGAGAGTCCTAATTGAGAGGGACATTCTGTTAGGACTCTAGTTAGGAGAGTCCTAATTGAGAGGGACATTCATGTAGGAGGTTTTTTCTTAGAGAAAAATTAGGAGTTGTAAGGGAATAAGAGTCTTGAGTAGGAGTCTGTTAGGACTCTAGCTTAGAGAGTCCGAATTGAGAGGGACATTCATGTAAAACTATTAGGACTCTAGTTAGGAGAGTCCTAATTGAGAGGGACATTCTATTAGGACTCTAGCTAGGAGAGTCCTAATTGAGAGGGGCATTCATGTAGGAGGTGTTTTCTTAGAGAAGAATTAGGAGTTGTAAGGGAATAGGAGTCGTGACTAGGAGTCCTATTAGGAGTTCGTTAGAAGTAAGAGTCTTAAGTAGGAGTCCTATTAGGAGTTAGGGTTTAGAAGCCCTATAAATAATCATGTATTCCTTCTTTTTTCTTAAACAATAGATGAATCTTTTCTGCAGCCTTTGAGCAGCAACTTGGAGGGAGGAACCCCTATAGAGTTCCAATGAGGCCGATCCACTAAAGAGATCAACTCTAAGTTTAGAATCTGCAAGGGTTCTAACACCTGGTATCAGAGCAGCGTTCTTGGTGTCTCGCTGCCCTTCCACAGCCATTCATCTGTTAGGATCGAGAGCACTAAGAGGGGAGGGAGGGTGAATTAGTGCAGCGGAAATCTTTCAGCGATTAAAAACGAGAGCTGCGTTTGTTTGATAGAAACTATTTTGATGCGAAAGGTGATTCTAAGATTACTTATGATTGAGTACAGTTTATTTATTTATTTATTTTTTTGGTAAGTTTGAGTAACTGTCTCATACAACTGTCTCTTAGAACTCTAACGAGACAGGCACAATAGTCTGGTTGATGATTCAGGACCTCAGGATCAGAGCGTGATTAACGGTGGGGATCTCTCGAGGTCTCTCACGGTAGGGGATCGTTCTCAGCTGGTGGTTCCCATCCGGCTAGGGCGATCCTGGGGTTGTCTGACAGATTGAGTACAGTTTACGTCTAAACACAGTTAGCGTCTAAGCGTAGTTTACGCAGTTTGTGTCTCAATGCAGTTTGTGTCTAAATGCAGTTTGCGTCTAAATGCAGATTGCGACTAAGCGCAGTTTGCATCTAAGTGCAGTTTGCGTCTTAGGCTCAGATTGCGTATAAGCACAGTTTACGCAGTTTGCGTCTAAGCGCAGATTACGTCGAAGCTCAGATTGCGTCTAAGTGCAGTTTGCGTTTAAGCGCAGTTTGCGTCTTAAGCGCAGATTGCGTCTAAGCGCAGTTTGCGTCTAAACACAGTTTTACGTCAAAACGTAGATTCGGAAAGATTTGAACTTAGACACTCGTTCGTAAAAGCGCAGAAGTCAGTTTGCAGTTATAAATGGAATGTAAACGTAAACTGCAGAGAAACTCGTTCGTAAAAGCGCAGAAATCAGTTTGTAGTTATAAACAGAATCAAGATGTAAACGTAAACTGCAAAGAAACTCGTTCGTAAAAGCGCAGAAGACATTTTGCAGTTATAAATAGAATCGAAACGTAAGTGTAAACCGCAATGTAGAGATCGTACGAAAACACCGATTTACGTCTAAATGCATATTTGGAAAGAACAGAACTTAGAAACTTGTTCGTAAAAGCGCAGAGAGCAGTAGCTATGTAGGAGGTTTGCAGTAATGATAAAGTGCTCAAAATGAAAGCAAATCAGAGATTTAGAGTGGTTCGGTCAGTCTTGACCTACTCCACTTTTGGCTTCCTCCACCGACGAGGTCACCGACGTCAACTAGAGGCCTTCCTTCAATAGGCGAAGGCCAACTGCCCTTTTACAGTTTCACTCCTTTTGACGGGCTCAGGAGACAACCCTTACAGAGCCTTTCTCTCCTCTCTTTACAACTCAAGACTTGAAGAACAGAAAGAGGAGAACTCTTGGACTTAACACAAATTTGAGCTCTTAGAATCACAGAAAAGATCAAGAATTCGGTGTAGTTATGTATCTTTTCAGTGCTGAATGGGTGGGGTATTTATAGGCCCCAACCCAGTTCAAATTTGGAGCTCAAAATGATCAAATCCCGGAATTCCGGGATCAGGCGGTTGCACCTCCTGACTGGAGAGGTTGCACCACCTGGCAGAGCTCGAAGACTGAGCCTCTGGGCGGTGCTACCTCTGTCAGGGGCGGTTGCACCTCTCTGCCAGAGCTCGAAGACCGAGCTCAGGCGGTTGCACCGCTTGACTGGAGAGGTTGCACCGCCTGGCAGAGCTCGAAACTTGAGCTCTGGCGGTGCTACCTCCTGACAGAGGAGGTTGCACCGCCCAGTCTCGCTCGGAAACTGAGCCCTGGGCGGTTGCACCAATTGGCTGGGGTGGTTGCACCGCCCAGTCTCACTGGGAGACATAGCCTGGGTGGTGCTACCTCCCTGCCTGGGCGGTTGCACCTCCCATAGCAACCTGAGTCCGAATGGGTTGAACCATTCGACCCAATTTGAGTTCTTTAGGGGCCCAATTGCCCCAGGATTAAGCTAATGGGATCACCTCCCATTTTTAACTTAATCAAAGTGCTAACTACGATTATTTCCTAAGACATATTCTGCAGCTTGCTTCGGTACGTCACTCGCTTCTTCCGGCGAGTTTCCGGCGAACTTCCGTCGATCATCCGATGAACCCTCGGTGATGCTCCTGCGGACTTCCGGCAAACTCCTGGACTACGACGATCCGCTTGGCAAGTTCTGACAAGCTCCTTTGGCAAGCTTCTGGACTTCTCGGATTTGTTCCCGCAGAACCTCCGACGACTGTCCAAACTTCCGTCGAGCTCTCGAACTCCCAACGTGATCATTGTCATGACTCCGGCGCAACTCCTGTTGCATGTCTTACTTTCATCGTAGTTAATCCTGCACACTTATCTCAACACACTGATTAGTCAAACAATTGTCACTTGACTTCATCATCAAAATCCGAGATTCAACCATCTCCCCCTTTTTGATGATGACAATCAATTGATAATAGAGTTAACCTTAACTCCCCCTGTCAATATGCCATACTTCTTGAATTTAAAAACTTTATAAATTCAAGAGACATATTCCCATCATGATTCCTATCATAATGTATCTCTTTGAAGATGATGTCAAGGCTTGACATATATTTTCAAATATAACAAGTTTGAATGATGGTTATTGTAGTAATTCATCATATTGTAAGATATCGACATGTAAAGCTGTGAAACAAGATTTTGATATCATTACATGATGTACACATTTCAAATATTTTAGCAAGTGTAGCATTGCATCATATGGTAAGATATCAGTTCGTACGATGCAAATTTTTGTTTGTTATCTTGATACAAGGCATATGGCAATCATATATTTCTTGGTGATGCAAGTATGGCCTAATCATAGCATCAGTGATAGCAACCATATCAGCATCAGTGATCATCTCATCATTAGTGATAGCAAACATTTCAATTCATATATTAGCAAACATATCAATTCATATATTTCTCCCCCTTTGTCATCAACAAAAAGCATGGTAGCATTCTTTAAAAGCATGGTAGATGTCATTCCAGCAGGTTATCAAGCACATAAAGGAAGGCTTGACATGCATTGAATATTTCTTCTCCTTGTTATGTTATAGTTCTTTGCTTGAAGGAGAAAACTCATTTTTCAAAGGTTTTCATAAGAGTGTACAGGAAAATCCTATTTTTAGCATTCAAACTGAAAATAAGATGAACTTTTCAATGCATTCGGATACGAGTAAGCTACTAATTTCCAAAAACATTTGTTACATAATTTTCAACATGTTATTTGATCAAGTGATACCAAGGCATGTAATAGTAATCAATAACGTCCGAAAAATAATTTTAACTAGTTTAAGTATTCGGACACATCAACATTCCTAATTCTCTTCTTATGAAATCAAATTGTTCTTCACTTAGATGTTTTGTAAAGATATCAGCTAGTTGATGTTTCGTATCAATGTCATATTGCTGACTTATCAACTACATTGGTATGTCACTTTATATTTATCAAGGCATAAGGTTTTCAAAACATTTAGTTTCAATGTAAAATCTGAGATAAACAACAAGAGATGTTTGTGACTTTGCATATGCTTACAGAGTAACATATGGAGTTTACAACATAGCAGGTAACCATATTAAAGACAAAGTCCTTCATGATGAGTAACATAAGGAGTTTTCAACATGCCATATTAAAGATAAAGTCCATGAGGAGTTTACAACAACAACGGATGATTGTATTCATACAAGTTTATTCATGAGGTGGAAGATTAAAGTGCCTAAATAAAGAATCAAATTATCGATGTATTTGTTGTAGCTCAATTAGGATTTGATCTTGTCGATGTTCAAGTCGTTCTTGTCTTTGTTCGAATCGATCCATCCGAATCCCGATGTCTTCGACAGATGACGTGTGAGTTTGCTCCAATAGATGTGTTTCCTCAAAGGGACAGATCGGAGGAGATTGGGTACCCCTAAAGACAGGTGTTTTCGGTTCTGGTTCAGGTTGAGGGGGATCAGTTCTTCTTAGCATTCTAACCCAGTTACCGTTTCTATAAAAACATCTCAGTCGGTGAAGTAGATTTTTATTAATTATGCTGAATCTATCTACTTTTATTACTTCTTCTTCCGGTGGTATCAGAATATCATAGGCTTTCATTATTCTTGTTATCATACCACCATATGGGAGCATCATGTCTTTTTTAGATAGTTCTAACATGTTTTGTTGGATTAGATAACCAAGGCAGATGTCATGTCCTTTCATGATCATATACATAGTTCCTAATTCTAATTGGCTTAATTCATCATGATGATATTGTTTAGGAAGAATGATGCTAGTTAGGATGTGATGAAGTACCTTAGTGTTTAGAGGCAGTAAATGTTCACAACTTTTAGGAACAAATTCTAAGTTCGGATTAACAAAAATTGTTTGTAGGGCTTCAACGTATGTTGTTCCAACATTTTCATCATCCCATGCTCCTTTAAAGTAAAGTCCTCTACTTTTCATGGGAATGCCTATCATGTCGCAAATGAATCTATCCGTAATCGAAATATGTTGTCCTAAGAGATAGGTGGACATCCTTTCTTCTTCATCTACTAGTATGTTGTTGTAAAACAATCTTACTAGTCTTGGATAGATGGGTTCATTAATTTGTAGGATAGGGAGTAGATCTAAGTTTGCAAACCACTGGATTGTTTCTAAGTCTCTTAGCTCACTTAAATCTACGTATTTTCCCTTGTTAACATTCCTAAGTTCAAAAGAGGAAAATTTTTCAGCATGGTATTTTGAATCGAAAAGGATGGAATCAAAATCTTTTACTAATCTCCTCTTTCCCTTGTCCCTTGAGGATCTTCTAGATCCCATAACTACTGCTGTTTAGAATAATAGTGATGAGCAAAAGCAAATGAATCAAGAAACAGAGTTTTAGAGATTACCTTAATGAGATCTTCAAGAGAGGGAACTTCAAGAGAGGGAAGGAATGTTGACGCTTTGCTTCGAAATGAAGAGTATTTGGGATGCTAAGATGAGGGAAATGGGGATGGAGGAGACTTAGGAGAGTAGAGGAGGGAAGGAAGTGAGTTGGGGTCGGTTTCACCGCCGGCCCTAGCTTGAGTTATAAAGGGGCAGAGTTGCGGGCGGTTACACCTCTGGCTGGAGCGGTGCAACCGCTTGCAACCCGTGACAACTGGAGGTGCTACCTCCAGCTGGGGTGGTGCCACCGCCTGGTGAACACTTGATCTGAAAATTTTTCGTCTTGAGGAGAGTTTTCATTCAACTTTTCCTACGTAATTACGTAAGAATTTTCAATTTAAGACAGGGACTTTGGTACGATCAAGGTAGATTTTTAACGTGTACATTCTCAATGTCGTACACAAGTTTGTGATAGTTTCTTCAAGTTGACAAGTTTTGCAAGATCATGACAGAGTTAGTGATTTCATGATACGAGTTAAGTTAGAAGGTTATGAAAGGATGAAATTGATGGGTTCGAAAATCCAGGGATATGTGAATTTGAGAATCATATGTTTCTAATTATTGAAAAGTTAAACAGGATTGTATCTAGGTCGTATTTGTGATTTTACCCTTGTTGTTGTTTCCGAAGGTGACATAGCCTTCGTCTTTGCTAGTGAGCTTAGAGAATTGAAATGGATCTCCAGTCATATGCCTTGAACATTCACTATCAAGGTACCATCTCTTGCTCCTAGCTTGCGATGGTGTGGGTTTCTATAAGAAAGGATAATTTTTAGGTACCCATTTGCTTTTGGGTGCCTCAAAGATAGATCTACATTGTTTATCATGTTGCATAGAGTTTATCATGGTTCCTTTAGGAACCCAAATCAATTTGTTTGGACTAATTTTCTTGAATGGACAGTAAAGTGTCTTGTGTCCAATTTTGCAACAAAAGTTATATTTTGCTTGGTGTTGAACATGTAAGATGGGGCCTTTTATAAAGGTGGTTGGATTTAGGTGAGGACTTCTCACAAATCCAATTCCACTTCTTTTTGGAACGTGACCCTTGTTTGCAAGGATCATGTTCAATGACTTGCTACCAACCTCAAATTTCTTCAAGGTGTCCTTAAGTAGCAGGTTTTCTTTTTGAAAAGATTCTAGATCATGACATTTGATACATGAATTTAAACTTTCATGATGTTTAATTTTTAACTTATCAAAATCACAAGTAAGACTATCATGCTCCTTTTTCAGCAATTTGTATTTTCTATTGATAATCTTGCATTCATCAAATAAGTCATGGAAGGCATTTAGTAGTTCATCGAAAGATAAATCAGCATCTAATAAATTCGTTACCTCCTCTCCGATGGCCATTAAGACGTAATGAGCAACTTGCTCGGTGTTGGACTCCTCTTCTTCAGACGCGCTCGAATCATCCCATGTTGCTTTGAGCGCCTTCTTCTTTGTTGTTCTCTTCTTGGCTTGAGGACAGTCACTCTTGTAGTGTCCCCGCTTTTTGCACTCATAGCAAATAACTTGATCCTTTTTGGGTTCAAGTTTATTTTTAGTATCATTCTTAAACTTGTTTCTTTTAATGAACTTTTTAAATTTTCTTGTTAGAAGTGCCAAGTCATCGTCACAGTCCTCATCACTTGAGTTTTCTCTCAAGTGGTCTTCCAAAGTTCTAAGTGCCATATCCTTCCTGTTCTTTGAAAGGATGTCTTCCTGCTCTTCATGAGCTTTGCAAGTCATCTCGTAGGTCATTAATGACCCAATTAGTTCTTCAAGAGGGAAGTTGTTTAGATCTTTTGCCTCTTGAATAGCAGTGACTTTAGGATCCCAACTCTTAGGAAGGGATCTTAGTATCTTATTTACGAGCTCAAAATCCGAAAAACTTTTTCTGAGTCCTTTTAGACCTTTGACAACATCCGTGAAATGGGAAAACATGTCGCCAATAGTCTCACTCGGTTTCATCCGAAAAAGTTCAAAAGAGTGTAACAAAAGATTGATTTTTGACTCTTTCACTCTACTTGTGCCTTCATGAGTCACCTCGAGTGTGTGCCAAATATCAAATGCAGTTTCACAAATCGAAACACGATTAAACTCGTTTTTGTCAAGTGCGCAAAATAAGGCATTCATAGCCTTTGCATTAAGAGCGAAAGCCTTCTTCTCCGAATCGATCATTGGAAGAGAAGACTTTGAAAAACCATTCTCGACAAGATTCCAGAGTTCAACGTCCATAGAAATAAGGAAGATCCTCATTCGGGTCTTCCAATAGATGTAGTCCGTCCCATTAAACATGGGTGGACGTGTAATGGAATGGCCCTCTTGGTTTCCGGCGTAAGCCATCTCTCTTGGGTTTTAATCCGTTTGAGAGTTAACCGTGCTCTGATACCAATTGTTAGGATCGAGAGCACTAAGAGAAGGGGGGGGGGGGTGAATTAGTGCAGCGGAAATCTTTCAGCGATTAAAAACGAGAGCTGCGTTTGTTTGATAGAAACTATTTTGATGCAAAAGGCGATTCTAAGATTACTTATGATTGAGTACAGTTTACGTCTAAACACAGTTTGCGTCTAAGCGCAGTTTGCGGTCTCAATGCAGTTTGCGTCTCAATGCAGTTTGTGTCTAAATGCAGTTTGCGTCTAAATGCAGATTGCGACTAAGCGCAGTTTGCATCTAAGTGCAGTTTGCGTCTTAGGCTCAGATTGCGTCTAAGCGCAGTTTGCGCAGTTTGCGTCTAAGCGCAGATTGCGTCGAAGCTCAGATTGCGTCTAAGCGCAGTTTGCATTTAAGCGCAGTTTGCGTCATAAGCACAGATTGCGTCTAAGCGCAGTTTGCGTCTAAACACAGTTTTACGTCAAAACGTAGATTCGGAAAGATTTGAACTTAGACACTCATTCGTAAAAGCGCAGAAGTCAGTTTGCAGTTATAAATGGAATGTAAACGTAAACTGCAGAGAAACTCGTTCGTAAAAGCGCAGAAATCAGTTTGCAGTTATAAACAGAATCAAGATGTAAACGTAAACTGCAAAGAAACTCGTTCGTAAAAGCGCAGAAGACAGTTTGCAGTTATAAATAGAATCGAAACGTAAGTGTAAACCGCAATGTAGAGATCGTACGAAAACACCAATTTACGTCTGAATGCAGATTTGGAAAGAACAAAACTTAGAAACTTGTTCGTAAAAGCGTAGAGAGCAGTAGCTATGTAGGAGGTTTGCAGTAATGATAAATTGCTCAAAATGAAAGCAAACCAAAGATTTAGAGTGGTTCGGTCAGTCTTGACCTACTCCACTTTTGGCTTCCTCCACCGACGAGGTCACCGACGTCAACTAGAGGCCTTCCTTCAATAGGCGAAGGCCAACTGTCCTTTTACAGTTTCACTCCTTTTGACGGGCTCAGGAGACAACCCTTACAGAGCCTTTCTCTCCTCTCTTTACAACTCAAGACTTGAAGAACAGAAAGAGGAGAACTCTTGGACTTAACATAAATTTGAGCTCTTAGAATCACAGAAAAGATCAAGAATTCGGTGTAGTTCTGTATCTTTTCAGTGCTGAATGGGTGGGGTATTTATAGGCCCCAACCCAGTTCAAATTTGGAGCTCAAAACGATCAAATCCCGGAATTCCGGGATCAGGCGGTTGCACCTCCTGACTGGAGAGGTTGCACCGCCTGGCAGAGCTCGAAGACTGAGCCTCTGGGCGGTGCTACCTCTGTCAAGGGCGGTTGCACCTCTCTGCCAGAGCTCGAAGACCGAGCTCAGGCGGTTGCACCGCCTGACTGGAGAGGTTGCACCGCCTGGCGGAGCTCGAAACTTGAGCTCTGGCGGTGCTACCTCCTGACAGAGGAGGTTGCACCGCCCAGTCTCGCTCGGAGACTGAGCCCTGGGCGGTTGCACCTCTTGGCTGGGGCGGTTGCACCGCCCAGTCTCGCTGGGAGACATAGCCTGGGCGGTGCTACCTCCCTGCCTGGGCGGTTGCACCTCCCACAGCAACCTGGGTCCGAATGGGTTGAACCATTCGACCCAATTTGAGTTCTTCAGGGGCCCAATTGCCCCAGGATTAAGCTAATGGGATCACCTCCCATTTATAACTTAATCAAAGTGTTAACTACGATTATTTCCTTAGACATATTCTGCAGCTTGCTTCGGTACGTCACTCGCTTCTTCCGGCGAGTTTCCGGCGAACTTCCGTCGATCATCCGATGAACCCTCGGTGATGCTCCTGCGGACTTCCGGCAAACTCCTGGACTATGACGATCCGCTTGGCAAGTTCCGACGAGCTCCTTTGGCAAGCTTCTGGACTTCTCGGATTTGTTCCCGCAGAACCTCTAACGACTGTCCGAACTTTCGTCGAGCTCTCGAACTCCCAACGTGATCATTGTCATGACTCCGGCGCAACCCCTGCTGCATGTCTTACTTTCATCATAGTTAATCCTGCACACTTATCTCAACACACTGATTAGTCAAACAATTGTCAATTGACTTCATCATCAAAATCCGAGATTCAACATCATCAACCCTCCACAACCATCCAAAGCAATTCCCACAATTGCTTAAAAGATCATCGTCAAATTCCGCCATCATCTCCACCACCGCGGATCATCCTTTGATCTCCCCGTGAATTGCAACAGGTTCTGGTGTCCTACCTTACTGCTGCTGCAATTTAGTTATCCTTATTCGAAAATCAAAAAAAAAAAATTGTTCCTATATTGCTGCATAAACCTTTCGTCACAAAGTTTTCATCTCTACGACGAAAGATACATTGCAGAATTCTAGCCGCATAGTACCATCTTTTTGATCTTGCTACTATGCTTTTTCTATCCAAATTTCTATGAAATTTTTATGACATCTTTGACACTTCCTAACAGCAGATTTTCCTTTGGTTTTTTCAAAAAATTCTCAATATAAACCATTGATCTTTTAGATCAAATCTGCTATACTTGAAAATCTGCACTGTAAAATTTCAGCCACATAGCACTGTTTTTTTTATCTTAATACTGCATTGTTTCTATCCAAATCTGTACAAAATTTTTACGATAGCTTTGAAACTTCCTAACAGTAGATTTCCATTTGGTTTCATCAAAAAATTCTCAATATAAACCATTGATCTTTTACGTCCAATCTGCTATACTTAAAAATCTGTGCTGCAAAAAATTTCAGCCGCATATTGTTGCCTTAACCCATCTATTTGCAATCTTTTTTGAATGAAATTTCTTATACACTTCATAGATCATCTTGGCTTCCATCTAAGATTGATCTATTAAGAAATTTATCTCTAAAAACGATTTTATGTTGCTGCAAATTTTTGTCGTAACCCGTTGAAATTTTTCGATGAGAATTCTACAATCGCAACTTGCACTAATTTCCTTGCTGTTATACTGCCGAAATTTTCTTGATTAAATTAGATATCCTTGCTGTCATATAAACTGTGATTTTTCTATCAATTCCCTCCTTAATTCTCTTAAGTTTTTGGTGGAAATTACGTCGAGAAACCGTTGTTTCTTCGACGACAATTCTACTCTTACAAGACAGCACATACTTGCTGCAACTTCCCCTGATTTCTATCAAACCTTTGCTACCATCTACCACAGATCCAAAATATTCATCCATTGCCCTAAAACTTCACTAAACCACACCCTCAAACTGCACCCAAAACAGCCACAAAACAAGCCTAAATCGTAGCCTACATCCATCGATCCACCAATCCTTTCGACCATCACTTCTCTCAACTATACATACCTTTAACCTAACAACAAAAGAGAGATCTTAACATAATAGATTTAGAGGCATATACTATGGCATCTAAGGAGGCAATCAATGCTAAATTCGAAGCCTTGGAGGCGCGAATGGAGGATAAGATTCGGACGCTCTTTACCGAACTCAGATTGGGCCGACCACTAAGCCCGAAAAAATCATATCACGGAGAGAGCTTTGCCCAATCGCACCAGGCTTGAAGAGATGAGTTCCAAGGGAGGGGAGGCTCTATGCCTAAACTCAACTATCCATGCATGAGAGTGGACTTTCCTAGATGGGAAGAAGGAGACCCGATTGGTTGGATCTCGCGCGCGGAGCGATATGTTCAGTACCACAAAACCGCGGATGCATCTATGGTGAAAACTGCAGCTATACAGTGGTTTGACTAATTTGAACATACTTATAGAGTCCTTTCATGGCAACAATTCAAAGAAGGACTGCTGATCCATAGTATATGCCAAGGATATCGGGCATCGGGCCAAGAAGAGCGGGTATTGTGCCAAGGATATCGGAGTTGCGAAGCCAACTGGCCGATTGGTCAATAGGCCACAGGAAAGGATGATGCGCCGAAGAATCGGACGAAGCGTCGAGGGACCAATGACATGCCGGACAACTTGGTTAATCGCTTAGGATTAAATGTCTCGATCGAAGTTTTGTTTTAAGTGTGCAGGATTAACTACGATGAAAGTTAGACAAGCAGCAGGAGTTGCGCCGGAGTCAAGTTCATGATCACGTTGGGAGTTCGAGAGTTCGACGGAAGTTCGGACGGTCGTCGGAGGTTCTGCGAGAACAGATCCGAGAAGTCCATAAGCTTGCCAAGCGAAGCTCGTCGGAACTCGCCAAGTGGATCATTGCAAAGTCCAGGAGTTTGCCGGAAGTCTGCAGGAGCATCACCGAGGGTTCATCGGATGATCGACGGAAGTTCGCCGGAAACTCGCCGGAAGAAGTGATTGACGCACCAAAGCAAAACTGCAGAAATTGTCTTAGATCTAATCGTAGTTAGCATGTTGATTAAGTTAGAAAATGGGAGGTGATCCCATTAGCTTAATCTTGGGGCAATTGGGCCCCTGAAAGACCCTGATTGCACCAGGAGGTGCAATCGCCTAGGCCAGGAGGTGGCACCGCCTGGGCTAAGCCTCCCAGTGAGACTGGGCGGTGCAACCGCCCCAGCCAGGAGGTGGCACCGCCTGAGCTCAGTCTTCGAGCTAGACTGGGCGGTGCAACCTCCCTAATAGAGAGGTGGCACCGCTTGAGCTCGGTCTTCGATCTCTGGCAGAGAGGTGCAACCGCCTCAGTCAAGACGTGGCACCGCCTGGGGCTCAGTCTCCGAGCCAGACTCAGGCGGTGCAACCGCCCCTGACAGAGAGGTGCAACCGCCTGGGCTCAGTCCTCGAGCTCTGCCAGGCGGTGCAACCTCTCCAGTCAGGAGGTGCAACCGCCTGATCCCGGAATTCGGGGATTTGATCGTTTTGAGCTTCAAATTTGAATTGGGTTGGGGCCTATAAATACCCCACCCATTCAGCACTGAAAAGATACAGACCTACACCGAATTCTTGATCTTTTCTGTGATTTTAAGAGCTCAAATTTGTGTAAAGTCCTAAAGTTCTCCTCTTTCTGTTCTTCAAGTCTTGAGTTGTAAAGAGAGGAGAGAAAGGTCCTGTAAGGGTTGTCTCCTGAGCCCATCAAAAGGAGTGAATCTGTAAAAGGGCAATTGGCCTTCGCCTATTGAAGGAAGGCCTCTAGTTGACATCGGTGACTTCGTCGGTGGAGGAAGCCAAAAGTGGAGTAGGTCAAGACTGACCAAACCACTCTAAATCTCTGGTTTGCGTTTATTTTGAGCACTTTATCATTACTGCAAACCTCCTACATAGCTACTGCTCTCTGCGCCTTTACGAACAAGTTTCTAAGTGCTGATCTTTCCGAATCTGCATTCAGACGTAAATCGGTGTTTTCATACATTACAGTTAACGTTTACGTTTTGATTCTGCAAAACTGTCTTCTGCGCTTTTACGAACGAAGTTTCTAAGTTCAGATCCCTTTAAAACTGTGTTTTAGACGTAAACTACTTTTAAACGTAAAACTTGCTAGTCATAAGTGCCCAGCAAGCCAATCACGTGAGTGATGGCACGTGTGACTTGATACAGAATCTTTTTGCTTATTATATTTTGGCGTATATCACTTTATAACTATTGCATAAATGCATATATATTGTGATGTCCTTGGATTTGTGCAATAGGAATCGGATCGTGATGAGATCACGATAATGAGATCGATTCACCTTTAAACACATATCCTAAATAATCCCGGTCATAGGTTACTCGAGAGGGACATCGTGATAACCGGATAGACTGGTGTGCTGTATACCCGTCCATATGATGGATGCAGCTGGTCTCATAGCTGCTCGTGTAGGGACACTAGGGATACAGTACAGGTGCTCATTGGAGAATGAGTTCACTGATTGATCCGCTTACGGAATGCTGGATGGTTGATGATGCCTTATTGTCAGACAACGATTCCGTAGTCCTAGTGGTGTATCTGGTTCTTAGACTTGAGACACCAAGGATGTCCTGTATGAGTGCTCCACTCTTTGATACCAGACTTATAGGTTTGGCTGTTCCCAGATCTAGTACAGCTGGTCATTGGGAGTGGTAGTCGACCTTACGAGGGCTATTGAGTGTCGATAGAGAATCATCCACTCTCGGTATCATGAGAGGAATATCCCATGTGTTCTTGCTCAGACAAATCCCTGGCCAGGGTCATTCGGGTTGAGAGAGAAAGAGTTCTCCGGGAGAATCCGATTAGAGCGAGACTCGAGAAGAAACCGTATGGGTCTGACAGCACCATGCTCGATATACGGTCTCTGGGATATTAGATGGATGAGGGACTATAGGTACATGGTAACTGAGGACAGACAGGTCCAATGGATTGGATTCCCCTGTATCGTCTGGGGACTACGGCGTAGTGGCCTAGTACTTCCGTAGTCGATGAGTCGAGTGAATTATTACAGAGATAATAATTCACTTAGTTAGAAGGAGTTCTGACAGGTATGACTCACGGCCAGCTCGATATTGGGCCTAGAGGGTCACACACATATGGTAGGCATTGCGATGAGTAGAGGTTCGGATATGAGATATCCGACGGAGCCCTTGTCTTATTGGATGCAGATCCAATACCCACTAGGGAAAGGACCCATTAGGGTTTTGACACGGGATCTCTATAAATAGGAGGGATTCACAGCCTCATAGGCTAGAGTCTTTGCTTGCCCTTCCTATTCTCCTCTCCCTCTCCACCTCAGAGTAGGCCTAGAGTTTTGAGGAGCGTCGTCGCAACCCTGCTATGTGGATCACCGCTAGAGAGGAGGACGCTTGACCTCCTTCACCCTCTCCTAAGGATCTGCAAGGAAACAGGGATATACGATCTCCCTAGGTAACACAATCTCTATACGCAGTTTTGTGTTTTGCGGATTTTGCGCACCAATCTTCGCACGACGACGAACATCTTTTTGGGAATCGAGTATTTTGTTTTCTTGTTCTTCCGCTGCGCATATGATGTCGCCCCCTTATGATTTCCCAACAGTGGTATCAGAGCCAGGTTGTTCGTGCGAATGATTGGTTTTTGAACTGCTTGTGTTGTGTTTAGGAAGAATATTGACGTCAAAATCGTTGACGCAAAAGCGAGGAAGGGCAGCAACAGTTGCTGCCCTCGATCTGCATGCCTGCAACCAGCCGCAGCCGCAGCCAGGCAGCACAGCGCCGGCGCATGCGCAAGCGCTGTGCCTGCAGCAGCCGGCCGGCGGTCTGCTTGCAGCAGGCTTGCGGCCGACGGGGCTGGCAGCCCGCTCGGTAGAAGCGCCTGCGACCACTGAGCCCGCGGGCAGAGGCGCCGCGGGGCAGCAGCGCGGGCTGAGGCACCGCAGGGCAGCGGCGCCTGTGGCCGCTGCTCCCACGGGCAAAAACCCCGCAGGGGCGGCCGCCAGCGAGGCAGCACCACCTGCGGGCGCTGACTCGCGGGCAGAACCGCCCGCGGAGGCGGCGGCGCCCGAAGAGGGCGCCCACCCGCAGCGGCATCGCCGCCAGCGGGCGTGCCGCCTGCAGGCGAGGGCAGTGCCCTCGCCCCGCCGCACAGGCCGCCGCCGGCAGGGTGGCGGCGGCGGCAGCAGCGAAAAGGGGAAAGGGTATTAGGGTTTTCTGCGCAAAAGACAGTTTTGCCCCTCGGAATTTGAGAAATTCCAGTTTCTGTCTTTTGTCCAAATTACGAAAATACCCTTAGGAATTGAGAAATTCCCTATATATCCCTGATTTCAGAAAATATTAATTAATTAAAAGGTTTAGTTGATTATTATTTTTATTATTATCTAGTAGTCCTACATGATGATGATTATTTATACATGTGATGTATGATGAGTGGACGGATGATCATGGACCGTGTGATGTGTGTACTTGTGATTATTATTATTGAGGTCTGCGAACCTCCATTATATTTCTCGTTTATTGTCGGGCCTGCGTGCCTATGATTAAGTTGTAATCACATGAGGAGACGCAGCGGGAGCGTGGAAGCCATAGCGGGACCCACGAGACGGACGATCGTGATGCATGGAGATGCATCAAGATATCGACGGAACCGACGAGGACGAGATGGACGATCACAAGGCATGGAGATGCACCGTTGCACACATAGATCTTGATGTGAGTGATTAGGCCTACTGGCTCGGGCCTAATCATATTAGGTTGTGGTCCATGATCATCTGGTGTGATTGCTTATACACATACTAGATATGTATATATATTTGCATGCGATGTAGATATATATTAAATATGTATATGTGTGACATGTCATATTAGGAGACCAAATCATAGAAACATCTCTCGATAATATTAAGTCGGTAAACGTGAGGCAATTAGATTGACCCACGTGGCCTTCCATCGTTATGAGTAGGAACCGAATCCCGGTGTAGGTTGAGTTGGTCGAGTCCCTCGAGACTCACCTATATCGCGATTCGCTATCTTGCTTACGACATAGAGATGTCACCGGTGACCTGAGGGCATGATATGCTTGGTCGAGTCCCTCGAGGGTATATCATCAAATCAGACTCATCTTGTAACGAAGGTGTTGACTTAACCGAGCATCATGGTTGGTCGAGTCCCTCGAGGCCATGGTGATTCGGAGGCCGAACAGGACGGGAATCACAAGGAGTTGTGATCGGCAAGAGTTGTCTACCTTTTAGGCTTAGTGTGATTGGTCGAGTCCCTCGAGGTTACACTAAGACGCTGATTGGATCTTGATCCCCACTAGAAGTCTGCCGGAGACTTCCGTTTCACGTGCTGAGGGTGTCGCGTGACTCGTTAGTAAAATAGTGGGAGCATATTAAGATAGAAGTCCATATCTTGATAGTTTATTTCTTGCAAAATCTGCATGTTATTCATTTTTGCTACATCTTTATTTTCAGAAAATGTCGCTTTCAAATCCCTTACGTGGCATACTTGATGTCAACCGCCTCACTGGTCCAAATTATACGGATTGGCTCCGTAACTTGAGAATTGTTCTCACAGCGGAGAAAATCGTGTACGTCCTTGATACAGTGATGCCTACGCCCGAAGAAGGGGCAAGCGAGGATGAGATCGCTCGCTACGTGAAGTACATTGATGACTCCATTCTTGCTCAGTGCTATATGTTGGGCTCTATGACTCCAGAGATACAGAGACAACATGAAAAGAAGGATGCCAGATCCATTCTCCTACATGTCCGTAAATTGTTTGAGGAACAGGGAAGGACTCAACGATATGAGATATCCAAGAGCCTTTTCCGCGCTAGGATGACTGAGGGGACACCGGTTCAGAACCATGTCCTAAAGATGATTGAGTGGATAGAGAAACTCACAGGTCTAGGAATGGTCCTAGAGGATAACTTGTGTGTGGACATTGTGCTTCAGTCCCTACCAGATTCCTTTTCACAGTTCATAATGAACTTTAATATGAACAAGCTTGAGGTGACTCTCCCAGAGCTCCTCAATATGTTGAGGGAGGCAGAGAGTACTATTAAGAAAGAGAAGCCAGTTCTCTACACTGGTGAGACCAGAAAGAAAAGGAAAGCAGAAAGGTCCCTTAAGAAGGGAAAGGGCAAGGGCAAACAAGGTAAAGCAAAGGTTGCTAAGAAAGACCCAACAAAGGACAAATGCTAGTGCTTCCACTGTGGTAAAGATGGGCACTGGAAGAGAAACTGCAAAGAGTACCTTGCAGAAAGGGCGAAACAAAAGCTTGATGAAGCTTCAGGTACATTCATGATCAGTCTCCATTTGTCAAACTCTTATGATAACACATGGGTATTAGATACCGGTAGTGCTTATCATATATGTAATTCGTTGCAGGTTCTGGCAAGGCCTAGGAGACTAGAGAGAGGCGAGATGGACCTCAAGATGGGTAATGGAGCAAAAGTTGCTGTATTAGCTGTTGGCGAGGTCGCCCTACATCTGCCTAGTGGAGCTTTTATTGCATTAGATGCATGTTATTTTGTTCCTTCTATTATCAAAAACATTATCTCCATTTCATGTTTAACAGTTAGTGGATATAAATTTGTTTTTGAGAACAATGGTTGTTCGATATTATTAGATGATAAGATCATCACGAAAGGAACATTGCATAATGGTTTATTTATGTTAGACACCACTCCACATATCATGAATATAAATGTGTCCAAAAGGAAACGAGATGAGTTGAACAGTGCATACCTGTGGCATTGTAGGCTAGGTCACATTCATGAAAGAAGGATTCAAAAGTTGCTAAATGATGGATATCTAGATCCATTCGACTATGTGTCATATGCAACTTGTGAGCCTTGCATTCGTGGAAAACTGACCAACTCTCCATTTAGTGGAACTGGAGAGAGAGCCACTGAGTTGTTGGAACTCATACATAGTGATGTATGTGGACCCATGTCAACTCATGCCATTGGAGGTTACTCCTACTTCATTACATTTACTGATGATTTCTCAAGGTATGGATATGTGTACTTAATGAAGTACAAGTCCGAGGCCTTTGAGAAATTCAGAGAGTATAAGAATGAGGTGGAGAACCAGACTGGAAAGAGTATCAAAACTCTTCGATCAGATCGAGGAGGTGAGTACTTAAGTACAGAGTTTACTCACTTCCTCAAGGACCATGGGATATTATCCCAATGGACACCTCCTTATACACCTCAGCTCAATGGTGTCTCTGAAAGGAGAAATCGTACATTATTAGATATGGTACGGTCCATGATGAGTTTCGCTGACCTACCCATCTTATTCTAGGGATATGACCTAGAAACCGCAGCTTACCTTCTGAACAGAGTTCTAACTAAGTCGGTAGTGTCTACACCATATGAGATATGGAAAGGGAAGAAGCCTGATCTTAAGGTTGTTAAGATTTGAGGCTGCCCTACCCACATTAAAAGACACAACCCCGATAAGTTAGAATCAAGGACAGAGCGATGCAAATTTGTGGGATACCCCAAGGAAACTTGTGGGTATTATTTCTATCATCTCGAGGACCAAAAGGTCTTTGTAGCTAAGAGAGCAGTGTTCCTTGAGAAGGAACACATTCTTGGCGGAGACAGTGGGAGAATGATAGAGTTGAGCGAGGTTGGAGAACCAAGCTCAAGCACCACTCTACAGCCCGAGTCTGTTCAGGTATCTAATACACAAGTTTCAACTTTACGCAGGTCTGATAGAGTATCCCATCCTCCTGAGAGATATGTGGGATATATTAGAGCAGAGGATGTAGAGGATATTGATCCTCAGACCTACGAGGAGGCTATTATGAGTATAGACTCCGGGAAGTGGAAAGAAGCCATGAATTCTGAGATGGATTCTATGTACTCCAATAAGGTTTGGAACCTAGTTGATGCACCCGAAGGTATTGTACCCATCGGTTGCAAGTGGATCTTTAAGAAAAAGATCGGAGTAGATGGAAAGGTAGAGACCTATAAAGCAAGGCTAGTGGCTAAGGGGTATCGTCAAAGGCAAGGTGTTGACTACGACGAAACTTTCTCACCCGTAGCAATGCTAAAATCCATCAGAATTCTATTGGCTATTGTAGCACACTATGATTATGAGATCTGGCAGATGGATGTGAAAACCGCATTCCTCAACGGGAACCTGGAGGAGGAGGTGTATATGATGCAACCTGAGGGATTCGTGTCTAAGAACTGCCCAGATAAGGTGTGTAGGTTGCTTAGATCCATTTATGGACTAAAGCAAGCTTCCCGAAGTTGGAACATAAGATTTGATGAGGCAATCAGATCTTATGATTTCGTTAAGAACGAAGATGAGCCTTGTGTATACAGAAAGGTAAGTGGGAGCGCTATTAGCTTTTTGGTGTTATATGTGGATGACATCCTCATCATTGGGAATGACATAGGAATGCTATCCGCAATAAAGGCTTGGTTATCTAGACACTTCTCCATGAAGGACTTAGGAGAAGCATCTTATATCTTGGGGATTAGAATCTATAGAGATAGATCCAAAAGGATGCTTGGCTTGTCCCAGTCCAGGTACATAGAAACTATTGTCAAAAGGTTTGGCATGGAAAATTCCAAAAGAGGTCTCATACCGATGAGACATGGGATATCGCTTTCTACGAGTATGTCCCCAAAGACTCCAGAAGAAAGGGCGAACATGGATATGATACCTTATGCCTCAGCAATAGGGTCTATCATGTATGCCATGCTATGTACTAGGCCTGATATAGCGCATGCTCTGAGTGTCACGAGCAGGTATCAGGCGGATCCAGGCTTGGAGCACTGGAAAGCAGTAAAGTGTATCCTTAAGTACTTGAGAAGGACTAAGGATCTTTTACTAGTATATGGAGGTAATAGCCTTAAGGTTGAAGGCTACACTGACTCAAGTTTTCAGTCTGATGTCGATGATAGCAAGTCGAATTCAGGGTATGTGTACACCTTGAATGGAGGAGCAGTGTGCTGGAAGAGTTCCAAGCAAGATACCACTGCTGACTCGACCACAGAGGCGGAGTACATTGCTGCATCAGATGCAGCAAAGGAGGGAGTCTGGTTGAAGAAGTTCATCACAGATTTGGGAGTCGTGCCGGATAGTGAGGAGCCGATTTCCCTATATTGCGACAACAACGGGGCAATTGCTCAAGCGAAGAAACCTAGGTCTCATCAGAAATCTAAGCATGTTCTGAGGAGGTTCCACCTTATCAGAGAGATCGTGACTCGAGGAGATGTAGCAGTGGAAAGAGTTCCATCCGAAGATAACATTGCAGATCCACTAACAAAGCCATTGTCTCAGATTGTCTTTGAGCGTCACAGGGGTCTGATGGGGATCAGACACATAGGTGATTGGCTTTAGGTCAAGTGGGAGATTGCTAGTCATAAGTGCCCAGCAAGCCAATCACGTGAGTGATGGCATGTGTGACTTGATACAGAATCTTTTTGCTTATTATATTTTGGCGTATATCACTTTATAACTATTGCATAAATGCATATATATTGTGATGTCCTTGGATTTGTGCAATAGGAATCGGATCGTGATGAGATCACGATAATGAGATCGATTCACCTTTAAACACATATCCTAAATAATCCTGGTCATAGGTTACTCGAGAGGGACATCGTGATAACCGGATAGACTGGTGTGCTGTATACCCGTCCATATGATGGATGCAGCTGGTCTCATAGCTGCTCGTGTAGGGACACTAGGGATACAGTACAGGTGCTCATTGGAGAATGAGTTCACTGATTGATCCGCTTACGGAATGCTGGATGGTTGATGATGCCTTATTGTCAGACAACGATTCCGTAGTCCTAGTGGTGTATCTGGTTCTTAGACTTGAGACACCAAGGATGTCCTGTATGAGTGCTCCACTCTTTGATACCAGACTTATAGGTTTGGCTGTTCCCAGATCTAGTACAGCTGGTCATTGGGAGTGGTAGTCGACCTTACGAGGGCTATTGAGTGTCGATAGAGGATCATCCACTCTCGGTATCATGAGAGGAATATCCCATGTGTTCTTGCTCAGACAAATCCCTGGCCAGGGTCATTCGGGTTGAGAGAGAAAGAGTTCTCCGGGAGAATCCGATTAGAGCGAGACTCGAGAAGAAACTGTATGGGTCTGACAGCACCATGCTCGATATACGGTCTCTGGGATATTAGATGGATGAGGGACTATAGGTACATGGTAACTGAGGACAGACAGGTCCAATGGATTGGATTCCCCTGTATCGTCTGGGGACTACGGCGTAGTGGCCTAGTACTTCCGTAGTCGATGAGTCGAGTGAATTATTACAGAGATAATAATTCACTTAGTTAGAAGGAGTTCTGACAGGTATGACTCACGGCCAGCTCGATATTGGGCCTAGAGGGTCACACACATATGGTAGGCATTGCGATGAGTAGAGGTTCGGATATGAGATATCCGACGGAGCCCTTGTCTTATTGGATGCAGATCCAATACCCACTAGGGAAAGGACCCATTAGGGTTTTGACACGGGATCTCTATAAATAGGAGGGATTCACAGCCTCATAGGCTAGAGTCTTTGCTTGCCCTTCCTATTCTCCTCTCCCTCTCCACCTCAGAGTAGGCCTGGAGTTTTGAGGAGCGTCGTCGCAACCCTGCTGTGTGGATCACCGCTAGAGAGGAGGACGCTTGACCTCCTTCACCCTCTCCTAAGGATCTGCAAGGAAACAGGGATATACGATCTCCCTAGGTAACACAATCTCTATACGCAGTTTTGTGTTTTGCGGATTTTGCGCACCAATCTTCGCACGACGACGAACATCTTTTTGGGAATCGGGGATTTTGTTTTCTTGTTCTTCCGCTGCGCATATGATGTCGCCCCCTTATGATTTCCCAACAAAACTACGTTTAGACATAAAACTGCGTTTAGATGCAAACTGCGTTTAGACGTAAAACTACGTTTAGACGTAAAACTGCATTTAGACGCAAACTACGTTTAGACGTAAAACTACGTTTAGACGTAAAGCTGTGTTTAGACTAAAACTGCGTTTAGACGCAAACTGCACTACGCTTAGACGCAATCTGATCTTAGACGCAAACTGCGCTTAGACGCAATCTGCATTTAGATGCAAACTGCATTTAGACGCAAACTGCGTAAACTGCGCTTAGACGCAAACTGTGTTTAGACATAAACTGCACTTAATCATAAGTATTCTTAGAATCGGCTTTTGCATCAAAATAGTTTTTATCAAACGAACGCTGCTTTCGTTTTTAATCGCTGCAAGATTTTCGCTGCACTAATTCACCCCCCCCTCTTAGTGCTCTCGATCCTAACAATTGGTATCAGAGCGGGGTATTTCTCATTTCGATTTTACACCCGAGAGAAATGGCTCTTCAAGAGGGCTTTTCGGTCTTTCGTCCACCGTTCTTTAACGGATTGGACTATACTTATTGGAAAACTCGAATGAGAGTTTTCTTGATTTCTCTAAATCTGGATTTATGGAATATCGTTGAAAACAGTTTTCAACTTCCCTCTAAACTGACGAACGAATGGTCGGATTTGGAGAAGAAGTATTTCTCTTTAAACGCAAAGGCTATGAATGCCTTATTTTGCGCTTTGGACAAAAATGAGTTCAATCGGATTTCTACGTGCGAAACAGCTTTTGACATTTGGCGAACACTTGAAATCACGCACGAGGGAACTAGTAGTGTCAAAAGACTCGAAAGTTAACTTTTTATTGCATGATTTCGAGCTTTTTCGAATGCAACCAAGCGAGACTATAGGCGACATGTACACCCATTTCACGGATGTCGTCAATAGTTTAAGAGCTCTTGGAAAATATTTTTCGGACTTTGAACTCGTAAACAAGATTTTGCGTTCTTTTTCTAAGAAGTGGGATTCAAAAGTAACTGCAATACAAGAAGCTAAAAACCTAAACAACTTACCACTTGAAGAACTAATTGGTTCATTGATGACATATGAAATGGTGCACAATGCACATGATGAACATGTTGAACACAATTACCTTCCAAAGAACAGGAAGGATTTGGAACTCTGGACAAATGAATGCCACTTGAGCGATGACTCAAGTGATGAGGACAATGATGAACAAAACAACCTTCCAAAGAACAGGAAGGATTTGGGATATAGAACATTTGAAGACCACTCGAGCATAAGCTCAAGTGATGGTGAACTTAAACTACAAATGAAACAAAAATTAAAAAGCAAAAAGAATCGAACTACTTGCTTTAAACGCAAGAAGAAGAACAAAAATTGGGATGAATCGAGCTCCTCCGAAGAAGAGAAAGTCAACAAAAGCAAGGAGGCAAACTACGCCTTAACAGCCTACAATGATGAGGTAATCGAAATCCCCCTAATTTATTTTGAAATTACTTGATGCTTTCATGATGTATTTTTCTCTTTTAGTTTAGAATTAATTTTCTTAAAAATTACATGTTAAAAAAATTTATTATGATCATACTAAGTAATTTCGAAAATGATAATATTACATATTTTATGATAAACAAATAAAATGATCTTGATTGAAAATATGAAATCATGGTTAAGAAGTAATAATATGCATTACGTTGATTTCCATTGTTATTTCTCGATTTTGATTAAAGATCATGTTTGATTTAAAGAAATGCATAATGATGAAATTAAATATTTTGATTAACAATTTTATGCATGAGATTTTAAGCCGATAATAAGCATGTGTTATTCTCATGAGTATATTTGAAAAACTATGGCAAAAATGTGCTCGAATGCATGAACGTGTTAAGATTATTTTTCGGACATTCTTGATTCAATGTTCAAAACACTTAATTGCCATGATGATTTTACACTATAACATGTTGGAAATTATATGTTTTGGATACATAAATTTTTATGATCATGAGCATGTTTTATCTTCATAATTGAACTTGAAATTCTATAGCAAAATCTTATCCGAATGCATGAAAGTACTAATTTCATTTTCGGATTCACTTAACAATTGGTATCCTAACAATCGGATTTTCTCATACACTTTTGAAAAATATTTTTCTAAAATGGATTTGATGAAATGATTCCTGCTTATAAATTCCATCTTGAAATATGAATGATAGTGTCTTTGCTTGCAAAGATTTGTTTCACCTACATATCTCCTATGATTCATGTGCAGTAAAAGAATTTATAAATCATAATACAATGAGATTTCTTATGCAAAAATAAAGTGCTTTTGTGATTTATTGCTAAAGAGAATAATTATTAAAATCATGATCTTGATAATTATAACATGAATCTCTTTATAAATCAAGATCGTTCATTATGCTCCCTACATTTATCAAAAAGGAGTTCTTCAAATGAAATGCAACTTGTCTTTTGATTTCATGATATTTTGTGAATTTCGAAATTAATTTTAATGACTTGATTATGAGTTTCAAGTTGACGATTTGATTTGAATAAGTTATGTCTAAATCATAATCATGATCTTGCAAAATTGAAATCACAAATAATATCTTTTGGTATTCATGAATTGATACTCACAATATGAAAGTATTGGTATTCATGACTTGATTTTGATTGAAACATTACATGCTTAAATTAATCATTCTTCTATGTTTCAAAAATTCTTTAAATGCCTTATGTGATGACTGAAAATTAATTTGCTTTATGATGAATCACGAATCATGACTTGATCTATGATATTGAAATATTTTAATCATGATTCTTGGTTATATAATTCCTTTGCCCTATTAAAAGGATTTGTTGAATGGATCATGTCCTTTTTGAACTTTCTTGATATCATGACAAGATTTTGTAATATGGCCTGTATAATAATTAAAAATTTTTGGCCATTGATTTCTCCCTTCTTTTCGACAAAAACAAAGGGGAGAAAGCTTTTGCTAGTTAGAACATGCAAAGAAAAGCAAGTGCAATCTTGCACATGAAGCAAGTGTTGAATTGCCATGATTGAACCTAAGAATCTTGCTATGCTTTTGTGCTTATATGTTGTGATGAAAATATAGCTTCATGTTATAAAAACTTGCATATATTTTTAAATAGCTAGAGCTACTTCTCCTTTTGTTGATGATAAAGGGGGAGAAATATATGAATTGATACTATAAGTGCCATATTTGAATTTTCATCATGTTAAGATATCAAGAACTTGCATCGTAATTCTACTTGATGATATCTTGCCATGTGATGAAATGCTACGATTTGTTGTTAAAATGATGCATGCAATACTTATGCTTTCTACGTAATGTATTGCATATGATATGAACCTTGATTAAAATTGCCTTGATTTGAATTCAAGGTTTATCTCAATTATGGAATTTTGAAATAAGAATGATTACTCACCTTTGTCATGATTTAGAAATTGACAGAAAGGGTTTTCCCTTCTTTTTGACAATGACTAAGGAGGAGATAACTTGCATGCACAATTCAAGAAGAAAGCAAATTTTCACTTCTCAAAAGAGAAGAAATTGCTATCTTGAACATCTTAAGAAACAAAAAGAACAAAGGTGCTATCTTGCCTATCTCAAGAAGCAAAACATGCTAACTTGCGTATCTAGCAAAGTGGACAAAATTTTCATATTTTAAGAAGCAAGAGTTGCCTTCTTGAACATCTCTAATTTGCTAGCTTGCATGATGTAGAACTTGCTATCTTGAACATCTCTAATTTTCATACCAAGTGCTATCTTGTATGCTATAAAACTTGCTATATTTTCTAGCAAAATTGCATGATGATAAAACTTGATATTATGTTTTTCATGCAATGAGTTGAACCAATATCACAAACACTTGATTGTGATACTTCTCCTTTTTGTTGATGACAAAGAGGGAGAAGTATGTTGATGACATGACATGTTATGCATAAGTTTATGATAACATGTTGCTTGGATTTTAGAATCCAAGAGTTTCTATCAATATGGCATCCAAGAGTTTATGATAGGGGGAGTTTGTTTAAACTCCGGGAGTTAAGTTTAACTCCGTCATCAAGTAGTTGTCATCATCAAAAAGGGGGAGATTGTTGAATCTCGTATTTTGATGATGAAACTACTTGATATATGTTTATGATTTAAACTGCGTTTTAAGTGATGCAGGATGCTTCGATCAGGATGAGACAATTAAAGCAGCAACATCATGTTGTGCCGGAGGAACATTTCAGAATATTGGACGTCGGGCCGGTGGATCGGTCGACGTATCAACAGAAGGCTTCGGGCCGTGGACTCGGGCATCGGGCCAAGAAGAGCGGGTATTGTGCCAAGGATATCGGAGTTGCGGAGCCAACTGGCCGATTGGGCAATAGGCCGCAGGAAAGGACGATGCGCCAAAGAATCGGACGAAGCGTCGAGGGACCAATGACATGCCGGACAACTTGGTTAATCGCTTAGGATTAATTGTCTCGATCGAAGTTTTGTTTTAAGTGTGCAGGATTAACTACGATGAAAGTTAGACAAGCAGCAGGAGTTGCGCCAGAGTCAAGTTCATGATCACGTTGGGAGTTCGAGAGTTCGACGGAAGTTCGGACGGTCGTCGGAGGTTCTGCAAGAACAGATCCGAGAAGTCCAGAAGCTTGCCAAGCGAAGCTCGTCGGAACTCGCCAAGTGGATCGTCGCAAAGTCCAGGAGTTTGCCGGAAGTCCGCAGGAGCATCACCGAGGGTTTATCGGATGATCGACGGAAGTTCGCCGGAAACTCGCCGGAAGAAGCGATTGACTCACCGAAGCAAAGCTGCAGAAATTGTCTTAGATCTAATCATAGTTAGCATGTTGATTAAGTTGGAAAATGGGAGGTGATCCCATTAGCTTAATCTTGGGGCAATTGGGCCCTAAAAGACTAAAATTGGGCCGAATAGAGCTAACCATTCGGACCCTGATTGTACCAGGAGGTGCAACCGCCTAGGCCAGGAGGTGGCACCGCCTGGGCTAAGCCTCCCAGCAAGACTGGGCGGTGCAACTGCCCCAGCCAGGAGGTGGCACCGCCTGAGTGTTGAATCTCGGATTTTGATGATATAATCAATTGGTGGGTTAATTGATCTAATCCATATTATTGAGTTAAGTGTGCAGGATTAACTACGATAACCAGAAAACATAAAGCAATGATACCGGAGTCGAGCTCGATGGACGTTTAAGAGACCGAAGAATCATCAGAGATGCTGCCGGAACCAACCGAGAAGAAATCGGGAACGTGTCAGAAGTTCGCCGAAGAAATCATCGGAGGCTCGCGGAGATCACCGAGAAGGCTCGGCTACTCGTTAAAGTCATCACAAAGATTGGGAGCTTGCAGGGAGTCCGTCGGAAGAAGTTCGTCGGAAAGCTCGCCGGAACAAGACTCGACGTTCGCGGTTAAAAAACTTGCTTAGGATGTTTTTTTTATGTTATGTAGTTCACCTGTAATTAGGATTAGGATTAAGAGATAATCCTATATCCTGGTTAGGGGCCAACTGGGCCCAAAGTCAGATTTGGTTTGGGCTAAAATTAAGCCAAACCAATGAATCGGAAAGGGCGGTGAAACCGCCCAGCACCCGAGTGCTGGGCGATGACACCTCCTTGGCTGGGCGGTTGCACCGTCCAGCACCCGAGCGCTGGGCAGTGGCACCGCCTGGCTGGGCGGTGGAACCTCCAGCACCGGGAACCCTAAGAGAATTCAAATTTTGGAGCCCAAAATTTGAATCCTCTTGAGGCCTATAAATACCCCTCAAATCTCAGCTGAGGTAACAACTTTTGAGAAGCATTTTGATTGAGAGAAAAGTCTTAGAAAGTCTTAGCAAGTCTTGTTTTCAATTTGCTAGAGAGTTCTCCTCCTTCTTTCTTATTGAAAATTTGTAAGAGGTTGAGCTGCTAAGACTTTCATTTCAAGTAAAAGGTTGTAAGAGGGGTGTTTACCCTTCCATTTCAAGAGACTTGCTAGTGGAAGGTGGGAGCCTCATCGAAGAGGGGCCTCGCAAGTGGAGTAGGTCATTTGACCGAACCACTCTAAAAATCGGCGTAATCTCTGGTTTGCTCTTTATTATTGTCATTTACATTACTGCAAATCTTCTTACAGCTTTAGTTCCCTATTACTCTTGCTGCGCAACTTCAAGAATACGCCTTCAAGTTAAATTTCTCAAGTTTCGTTCTTAACGTACGAAAGATTTTGTTAAAATCGAAGTTTTAATCCGCTGCACTAATTCACCCCCCCCTCTTAGTGCCGCTCCGATCCTAACAAGTGGTATCAGAGCAAGGTTATCTCTCATATTTGGTTTAATACCCAAGAGAGATGGCTTACTCCGGCATGCAAGAGGGCTATTCTATTGCACGACCACCTTTGTTTAATGGGTCGGATTACACATATTGGAAGACTCGAATGAGAATCTTCCTCATTTCTATGGACTTTGAGCTTTGGTCTATTGTCGAGAATGGATTTCAAAAATCTTCTCTTCCGATGAGCGAATGGGATGAATCGGAGAAGAAGGTTTTTGCTTTAAATGCAAAGGCTATGAATACCTTGTTTTGTGCACTAGACAAAAATGAATTTAATCGTGTTTCAATGTGTGATTCGGCTTTTGATATTTGGAGAACTCTTGAGGTCACTCATGAAGGCACTAGCCGAGTGAAAGAGTCCAAAATCAACATCCTTGTGCACTCTTACGAAATTTTCCGAATGAAACCAAGTGAGTCCATCGGAGACATGTACACCCGGTTTACGGATGTCATCAATGGACTCAAAGCTCTTGGTAAAGATTTTACTAACTTTGAACTAGTAACTAAAATCTTAAGATCCCTCCCTAAAAGTTGGGATCCAAAAGTTACGGCCATTCAAGAGGCCAAAGACCTTAAAGCATTCCCTCTTGAAAAACTCATTGGGTCTCTAATGACCTACGAAATGACATGTCAAGCTCATGACGAGCTCGAGAACCCCCTTCCAAAGAACAGGAAGGATATGACACTCAAATCACAAGAAGACCACTTGAAAGGAACATCAAGTGATGAGAACAGTGACAATGACATTGCACTTTTGACTCAAAAATTTAAAAAATATTTAAGAAAGAACAGATTTAAAAATAATACAAAAAATAAATTTGAACAAAAGAAGGACCAAGTGATTTGCTATGAATGCAAAAAATCGGGACACTATAAGAACGATTGTCCTCAAGCCAAAAAGAGAACATCAAAAAAGAAGGCATTCAAAGCAACGTGGGATGATTCAAGCGCATCCAAAGAAGAGGAGTCCAACACCGAGCAAGTTGCTCATTACGCGCTAATGGCGTTAGGAGAAGAGGTATGTGATTTATTTAATGAAGACTTATCTTTTGAAGAACTATCTATCGCTTTTCATGAATTATTTGATGAATGTAGAACTGTTAGCAAGAAGTTAAGTATCTTAAAGAAAGAGCATACTTTGCTACAAGATAAGTTTGATAGTCTTCAAACTCCTCCATGCTCTAAGTGTGAGCACTTAGAAGCAATAAAAAATAAAAATTTGCTTCTTAAGGCAACCTTAAACAAGTTTAAGGTTGGTAGCAAAGGATTAGATATGATCCTTGCACACAAGGGTCACATCGCAAATAGAAATGGAATTGGATTTGTAAAAGGATTACATCAAAATCCTACCACTTTCATAAAAGGACCTACATTACATGTTTCCTCTTATATGAAATGCAACTTTTGTTGCAAATCCGGACATATTGCCTACAAATGCCCATTTAGGAAAATTAGTTCACAAAAATTAATATGGGTTCCTAAAGGAACTATAAAGAATTCAATCATAAATAACAAAGTTAGTAGGTCAATTTTTGAGGCATCCAAAATCAAATGGGTACCTAAAAATCATCCTCTTTTGTAGACAAACCCACAAGCTAGGAGCAAGAGATGGTATCTCGATAGTGGATGCTCAAGACATATGACTGAAGATCCATCTCATTTCTCTATGCTCACTAGCAAAGAAGAAGGGTACGTTACCTTCGGAGACAACAACAAGGGCAAAATCATTGGCAAGGGAACTATTGGTAACAAATTTAATTTTTCCATTGATGATGTCTTACTAGTTGATGGATTGAAACATAATCTCTTGAGTATTAGTCAACTATGCGATAAAGGTTACATCGTTAGATTTGAATCAAATATGTGCATTATTGAAAAACCAAATCATAACATGACTATGATTGCTTTAAAACAAAATAATGTCTATACCATCAATTTTGATGAACTAAGTAATGAAATGTGCTTCTCCGCCGTAAATGATGATGCTTGGCTTTGGCATAGGAGATTAGGCCATGCAAGCATGAAAACAATATCTAAGATCTCATCTCAAGAATTAGTACGAGGAATTCCAAATATAAAGTTTATTAAGGACAAAGTATGCGATGCATGTCAACTAGGCAAACAAATAAAAACAAGCTTCAAACCAAAAAATCAAATTAGCACTACTAGACCATTACAATTGATCCATTTGGACTTATTTGGACCAATTGATACAACAAGTCTAGGTGGAAGCAAATATGCTTTTGTGATTGTGGATGACTACTCTAGATACACTTGGACCTATTTCTTAGCTCACAAAAGTGATTGCTTCAAGTGTTTCTCTAAATTTTGTAAACTCACTCAAAACGAAAAAGGCTTCATGATTTTATCAATTCGGAGTGATCACGGTGGTGAATTCCAAAACCGTGACTTTCAAAATTTTTGCGAAAGTAATGGGTACAATCACAACTTCTCAACTCCAAGAAATCCTCAACAAAATGGAGTAGTTGAAAGGAAAAATAGAAACCTACAAGAAATGGCAAGAACTATGTTGAATGAACATAGTTTACCTAAGTACTTTTGGGCCGAAGCCGTAAATACGGCTTGCTACATCATGAATAGAGTCCTAATAAGACCATCCTTATCCAAAACTCCCTATGAATTATGGAATAACAAAAAACCAAACATCTCCTATTTTAAAGTTTTTGGTTGTAAATGCTTTATTTTAAATGAAAGGGATGCTTTAGGAAAATTTGATGCTAAATCCGATGAAGGCATCTTTCTTGGTTACTCTTCCGTTTCTAAAGCTTTTCGGGTTTTTAATAAAAGAACTTTAGTAATTGAAGAGTCTATTCATGTAGTCTTTAATGAAATTTCCGATTTAAAGAAAAATAATTTTGATGATGATCTTGGTTTTGATAATTTGAATTTAAATGAACCCTCTCCTCAAAATAGCCATTTGAATGTATCTTCTTCCGAAATTTCTTTACCAAAAGAATGGAAGTATGTAGATGCTCATCCAAAAGAGCAAATTATAGGAGATACATCAAAAGGGGTTCAAACTCGTTCTTCTTTCAAAAATTTCTGTGCTAACGCTGCTTTCCTTTCTCAAATTGAACCTAAATGCATTGACGAAGCCTTAAAAGATGATTTTTGAGTCATTGCAATGCAAGAAGAATTGAACCAATTTGAGAGGAATGAGGTATGGAAGCTTGTTCCTAGACCAAGTGACCACTTAGTCATAGGCACTAAGTGGGTCTTTAGAAACAAGCAAGACGAAAATGGTATCGTGGTTAGAAACAAGGCTAGATTAGTGGCCAAAGGTTTCAACCAAGAAGAAGGTATCGATTACGAAGAAACCTTCGCTCCCGTGGCTCGATTAGAAGCCATAAGGATGCTCCTTGCCTATGCTAGTAGTAATAATTTTAAACTATTTCAAATGGATGTTAAAAGTGCTTTCTTGAATGGTTTTATTTCCGAAGAAGTATTTGTCGAACAACCTCCCGGATTTGAAAATTCTCTTCTTCCTAATCATGTATTCAAATTGACTAAAGCTCTCTATGGCTTAAAACAAGCTCCTAGAGCTTGGTATGAAAGGCTTAGTTCCTTTCTTATTTTAAATAATTTTACCAAAGGCAAGGTTGATACTACATTGTTTATTAAACATTTTGAAAATAATTTTCTTATTGTGCAAATTTATGTTGACGATATTGTGTTTGGCTCTTCGAATGAATCACTATGTGAATCATTTGCCAAATGTATGAGTCTTGAATTTGAAATGAGTTTAATGGGTGAATTAACTTTCTTTTTGGGATCACAAATCAAACAACTTAGTGATGGTATATTTCTTAACCAATCCAAATATACATTAGAATTGTTAAAACGATTTAACATGGATAATTCAAAAGCAATAAATACCCCTATGAGTACTGCGACTAAGTTAGATATGGATGAAAATGGTGAAAGTTTCGATCAAAAAACATATAGGGGAATGATAGGTAGTCTACTCTACCTCACTGCGATTAGACCGGATATTATGTTTAGTGTAGGACTTTGCGCTAGATTTCAATCTAATCCTAAATTATCTCATCTTAAGAGTGTTAAAAGAATATTTAGGTATCTTAAAGGAACTCCAAATTTAGGATTGTGGTATCCAAAATCTGAAAAATTCGATCTAATAGCTTATGCAGATGCCGATTTTGGCGGATGCAGGATAGATAGAAAAAGTACATCTGGAACATGCCAATTTTTATGACATGCACTTGTTTCTTGGACTTCCAAGAAACAAAATTCAGTTGCACTATCTACGGTGGAAGCCGAATACATTGCTGCAAGTGCATGTTGTGCACAAGTAATTTGGATGAAAAATACATTAGAAGACTATGGAATTCACCTTGAAAATATTCCCATAAAATGCGATAATACTAGTGCCATATGCCTTACTAAAAATCCAATTCAGCACTCTAGAACTAAGCACATCGACGTTAGGCATCATTTCATACGCAATCATGTTCTTAACAATGATGTTGTTCTAGAATTCATTGACACAAAGCATCAATTAGCAGATATATTTACAAAAGCTTTGAATGAAGACCAATTTGAATTCATCTGAAGGGAATTAGGCATGCTAAATTGTCCCTAAAATGAACTTCACAAAAAGGACTCGTTCTTTTTCCTTCGTTTATGAATTTGAATTCTTCCTTCTTCTTCAATTCAAAATGATCCATTAAAGTATAAATTATGATCTTGAGGGAAGAAGCTAAACAAAAGGAAGGAAGAAAATTTTTTTTCTTTCCTCCGCGTGATGCCAGCGGTGACACCGCCAGATCCGACGGTTGCACCGACTGGCGCTCGGGCGCCAGGCGGTGACACCGACCAGTTTGGCGGTGACACCGACCGAGTCACCCTTTTAACCCGAGGGGTTAGGGCCGGCGGTGACACCACCCCCAACCCGAAGAAAGACCTCTCAAAACCCTCTCCCATTCCCTCTAACCCTCATTCTAACTCTTAGAAACATTGGAGAAGGATTCTTGGTGGTCCAAGCTTTCCATCTCTCAACATAATCTCCACAAGGTAACACTTGAAATCCCTCCTTTCTTTTCTCTTTCTCTTGCTTATTTTTCACAATTTCATCATCATCTTGTCTAGAAAATGGCTCCAAAGAGATCAAAAGGAATAAGGATTGAAGGAGATTCATATAACCATGACCTTTTTAGATCAAAAGAGGTAGCCCTTAGCTTTCCAAAATTTGAAACACGATGTGTCCATAAGGGAAAATACGTTGATTTGGATGAACTAGAGGACTTAGATCCCATTAAGTGGTTTGCTCAACTAGAAGCTCTACCTCTACTACAAATAGATGAACCAATCTATCCACGGTTAGTGAGATTGTTCTATGCCAACCTATATGAAGACAATGATAGCCTAAGCACTTACATTCTAGGAACACCCATTAGAATTTTTGACAGCACCATTTGTGAGCTAATTGGCATAACTGAAAAAGATAGGGGAAGCTATTTTAAAGGTAAATGGGACGTCAAAAAAATAGGAGCAACCTATTCCGAAGCCGTGAAAACAATTTTTGCAAATCCAAACCTTGACTTCCTACCCAAGAGCTGTGAACACTTAATGCCTTTCAACTCTAAAATTCTTCATCACATTATCACAAGCATCATATTCCCCAAACAGTTTCATCTTGATGAATTAAGTCAATTAGAGATAGGAACCATGTATTGGATTATGACCGGTCAGCATAATTGTTTTGGGTACTTGATTCGCCAACACATGCAGGAAATTATGACTAAAGATACTATATTGCCATATGGGAGGTTAATCACTAGAATTCTTCATGCCTATGACATTTGCATTCCACCCGATGAAGAATCTATTCAAAATGATCGATATAACATAATAAATAAAAACCTGCTAAAAAAACTTAGGTGCACTTTTAGCAATGGCATATGGGTTAGGCAGCCTAGAAGGACGGATCCAATTCCTACACCAATAGAATAACCCGAAACACCAATTCTTATGGGAAGTGAATCTCCTCCTCCTAGTCCCTTTGGAGCAGCACCTTCAGCTCCTGTTTCCTCCTCTGAAGATATCATTATGACGGAGCTATCTCAGATCAAATCACAGCAAGAACAAATTCAGAATCAACAAGTTAAAATTTTGAAGACATTACGACAGATGAATGAAAAAATAGATATCATGTATCAGCACTGTGGATTACCTCCTAAGGATTAAATTGATGTATCTTTTTATTCTGTCCTGTTTGCTTTTAAAAATAAGTTCATGTTTGTCATCGATTGTACGATAACTGATCCTTCCTTTAGATAACTACTGTCTTAATCTGCATAGATGATGATATCTTTTGGATAAACTATTTCTGGCAAATTTGAATGATGAACTTTGATAAATGCTATACCTTTTTCTATGATCATCAATTAGCTGGCTTGTCCCTTTTTGTTGATGACAAAGGGGGAGAAGTGATGACTTACACCAGAACGATAGAATGACTAATATGAATTACAAAAACTTGTGTGATATGAATGTCTTATATGACTTACAAATCCTTGAAAATATCACAAGATTGATATCATGAAATTTATATTGAAAATGTTTATCTTCTGTGTGATATGAATGTCTTATATGACTTGCAAATCCTTGAAAATATCACAAGATTGATATCATGAAATTTATATTGAAAATCTTTATCTTCTGTCGTAGCAAAATTCGTCCCGTATCATTTAACTTATGATTTTCATCGAAGTTTCGTACTTACTATTGTTTAATGAGGATAACGATAAAGTTCTACAATTAGAACTTATCGGGTTATGCTTGAATCCAATGGGATGGAATTCAAGTGTTTTTTATCTTCTCATAATATGGCATATAGATAGGGGGAGTTATGTTTAACTCCGTCATCAATTGATTGTCATCATAAAAAAGGGGGAGATTGTTGAATCTCGGATTTTGATGATATAATCAATTGGTGGGTTAATTGATCTAATCCATATTATTGAGTTAAGTGTGCAGGATTAACTACGATAACCAGAAAACATAAAGCAAGGATACCGGAGTCGAGCTCGATGGACGTTTAAGAGACCGAAGAATCATCGGAGATGCTGCCGGAACCAACCGAGAAGAAATCGGGAACGTGTCAGAAGTTCGTCGAAGAAATTGTCGGAGGCTCGCGGAGATCACCGAGAAGGCTCGGCTACTCGTTAAAGTCATCACAAAGATTGGGAGATTGTAGGGAGTCCGTCGGAAGAAGTTCGTCGGAAAGCTCGCCGGAACAAGACTCGACGTTCGCGGTTAAAAAACTTGCTTAGGATGTTTTTTTTGTGTTATGTAGTTCACCTGTAATTAGGATTAGGATTAAGAGATAATCCTATATCCTGGTTAGGGGCCAACTGGGCCCAAAGTCAGATTTGGTTTGGGCTAAAATTAAGCCAAACCAATGAATCAGAAAGCCAGGTGGTGAAACCGCCCAGCACCCGAGTGCTGGGCGGTGACACCTCCTTGGCTGGGCGGTTGCACCGTCCAGCACCCGAGCGCTGGGCGGTGGCACCGCCTGGCTAGGCGGTGGAACCTCCAGCACCGGGAACCCCCAAAATTTGAATCCTCTTGAGGCCTATAAATACCCCTCAAATCTCAGCTGAGGTAACAACTTTTGAGAAGCAGTTTGATTGAGAGAAAAGTCTTAGAAAGTCTTAGCAAGTCTTGTTTTCAATTTGCTAGAGAGTTCTCCTCCTTCTTTCTTATTGAAAATTTGTAAGAGGTTGAGCTGCTTGTAAAAGGTTGTAAGAGGGGTGTTTACCCTTCCATTTCAAGAGACTTGCTAGTGGAAGGTGGGAGCCTCATCGAAGAGGGGCCTCGCAAGTGGAGTAGGTCATTTGACCGAACCACTCTAAAAATCGGCGTAATCTCTGGTTTGCTCTTTATTATTGTCATTTACATTACTGCAAATCTTCTTACTGCTTTAGTTCCTTATTACTCTTGCTGCGCAACTTCAAGAATACGCCTTTAAGTTAAATTTCTCAAGTTTCGTTCTTAACGTACGAAAGATTTTGTTAAAATCGAAGTTTTAATCCGCTGCACTAATTCACCCCCCCCTCTTAGTGTCGCTCCGATCCTAACACTGAGCTCAGTCTTCGAGCTAGACTGGGCGGTGCAACCTCCCTGACAGAGAGGTGGCACCGCCTGAGCTCGGTCTTCGAGCTCTGGCAGAGAGGTGCAACCGCCTCAGTCAAGAGGTGGCACCGCCTGGGGCTCAGTCTCCGAGCCAGACTCAGGCGGTGCAACCGCCCCTGATAGAGAGGTGCAACCGCCTGGGCTCAGTCCTCGAGCTCTGCCAGGCGGTGCAACCTCTCCAGTCAGGAGGTGCAACCGCCTGATCCTGGAATTCCGGGATTTGATCGTTTTGAGCTCCAAATTTGAATTGGGTTGGGGCCTATAAATACCCCACCCATTCAGCACTGAAAAGATACAGACCTACACCGAATTCTTGATCTTTTCTGTGATTCTAAGAGCTCAAATTTGTGTAAAGTCCTAAAGTTCTCCTCTTTCTGTTCTTCAAGTCTTGAGTTGTAAAGAGAGGAGAGAAAGGTCCTGTAAGGGTTGTCTCCTGAGCCCATCAAAAGGAGTGAATCTGTAAAAGGGAAGTTGGCCTTCGCCTATTGAAGGAAGGCCTCTAGTTGACGTCGGTGACCTCGTCGGTGGAGGAAGCCAAAAGTGGAGTAGGTCAAGACTGACCGAACCACTCTAAATCTCTGGTTTGCGTTTATTTTGAGCACTTTATCATTACTGCAAACCTCCTACATAGCTACTGCTCTCTGCGCCTTTACGAACAAGTTTCTAAGTGCTGATCTTTCCGAATCTGCATTCAGACGTAAATCGATGTTTTCATACATTACAGTTAACGTTTACGTTTTGATTCTGCAAAACTGTCTTCTGCGCTTTTACGAACGAAGTTTCTAAGTTCAGATCCCTTTAAAACTGTGTTTTAGACGTAAACTACTTTTAAACGTAAAACTACGTTTAGACGTAAAACTGTGTTTAGACGCAAACTGCGTTTAGACGTAAAACTACGTTTAGACGTAAAACTACGTTTAGACGTAAAACTGTGTTTAGACGCAAACTGCGTTTAGACATAAAACTACGTTTAGACATAAAACTGTGTTTAGACATAAAACTGCGTTTAGACGCAAACTGCACTGCGCTTAGACGCAATTTGATCTTAGACGCAAACTGCGCTTAGACGCAATCTGCATTTAGACGCAAACTACATTTAGACGCAAACTGCGTAAACTGCGCTTAGACGCAAACTGTGTTTAGACATAAACTGCACTTAATCATAAGTATTCTTAGAATCAGCTTTTGCATCAAAATAGATTTTATCAAACGAACGTAGCTTTCGTTTTTAATCGCTGAAAGATTTTCGCTGCACTAATTCACCCCCCCCCCTCTTAGTGCTCTCGATCCTAACAAGGAGGACTTCTTATGATTGAACCGATAGAAGAAGAGGTCATTGAACATTCAAAAGAAAGCCTTGAACATGAAGAAAAAGATGCAGAAGAAGAGCCACAACCGACCGAAGTTACGGTACATACACTAGCTGGCTACTCAAACCCACAAACGATGAAAGTTGGAGGCCTTCTCAAACAACAATCGATCACTATTCTCATCGACACGGGCAGCACTAATAACTTCCTAAACAGTAAGGTTGCTGTCCATATGAACTTACCTATTGAGAATTGCAGCAGGTTTGTCGTTAAGGTCACCAACGGACGGATTTTGAAGTGTGATCATAGGTGCCCGCAGGTGAAACTGTTGTTGCAGGACCAAGAGATAATTGTAGATTTCTTCCTCCTCCCTCTTGATGATCATAAGGCCATACTCGGAATTAAATGGTTGATGACATTAGGTGATATTTCTTGGAATTTTATACAACTATTTATAAAATTTTACAGTAAGGAGAAACAGGTGATACTGCATAGGAAACGTGAGGGCGACGTAACGATGATTTGCACACAACAAATGGAGAAGGTTTTGCATAAAGCATGCAGGGGCTTTTTGGTACAACTTGAGCAGCAAATTAAAGGAGAGCCAATAGAATTTAAAGATCTAAACCTATTTCCTTTGCTTGCTGAATTTTCAGATATATTTGACGAGCTGCACAACCTACCTCTTACTCGTCGGCATGATCATTGTATAATGATTTTTTCAGTCAAATCTCCAGCAAATACTCAACCATATCAGTATCCACATCTCCAGAATGATGAAATAGAAAGGATTTTAAAAGAGATGCTTGAAATAGGAGTTATTCGGCCAAGTTGCAACCTCTACTTTTCATCGGTGCTACTTGTACACAAGAAGGACGGAACATGGCAAATATGCGTTGATTACCAAGCTCTCAATGGCATAACCATCAAGAACAAATACCTTATTCCAATAGCAGATGAATTGCTAGATGAAAGGGAGCACAAATCTTCACAAAGCTGGACCTTCGATCCGGGTATTATCAAATACGAGTGTATGAAGAAGTCATACTGAAAACCGCCTTTCGAACACACAACGGCCACTATGAATTTTTACTTTCTTCAACAAAAGGTGAAATATCTTGGGCATATCATATCATAGGAAGGTGTGATGGTGGACCCCTTCAAAATTGAAGCAATGCAAAACTGGCCTACCCCGAGGAACATAAAATTGCTACATGGCTTTTTGGGTTTAATAGGCTACTATCGTAAGTTCATGAAAAACTATGGAAAGATCAGTGCACCACTTACTTCCTTACTGGAAAAAGATGTCTTCCAATGGTCGGACAGAGCTTCCACTGCCTTCGATAAACTTAAGTCAGCCATAACGACGACGCCAATGCTAGCGCTACCATATTTCAACCGACCCTTCATCATTAAGGCCGATGCATCTGGAGACAGAATGGGAGACGTTCTCATGCAAGATGGTCGACCACTCACATATATTAGCAAGACATTGTCTCCCCCCTATCAAAACATGTTAACATATGATAAGAAGATACTCGCCATTATGCACGCAACAACGAGGTGGAGATCGTACTTGATCAGGCGATACTTTCAAATCAAGACCGACCATAAAAAGCCTAAAATATCTCTTGGAGCAGAAGATATCTTCCACCGAGCAGCAAAAATGGCGACTTCCTTGAGGATAGTAAGATGGAATGGTAGGAAGATTCGGAGACTAGTAAGATAAAAAAAAAAATTAGAGGAAGCACCAAGCTCCGTGGCTCATTACAATCGGGACTCAAAAGAATTATGCTATAAGGGACACGCATTGTGCTTGTGACAAATTCTACTTGCATCTTCAAGAGCAGATTTTGGACAAGGTTATTCCATATGCAGGGTACTAAATTGAAATAGAGTACGATATATCACCCACAAACCAACACCCAGACGGAAGTTTTAAATAGGTGCTTGGAGACAGCCCAAAGCCACCCACCAAATATGATTACCCAAAGAGAACTCTAGACCCAGCCAAGTGCCATTATTGATTGATGGATCGTGACTCGACGACGATGACCCACTAATGAAGTGCTAATACAGTGGGTGAATCTACCAAAAGAAGATGTCACTTCGGAGAACTATGACGACTTGAAGATCAAATTCCCAGAATTCATGAATCATCAGCCTCGAGGACAAGGCTGATTTGAAGAGGGCGGGTCTGTTAGGACTCTAGCTTGGAGAGTCCTAATTGAGAGGGACATTCATGTAAAATCGTTAGGACTCTAGCTAGGAGAGTCCTAATTGAGAGGGACATTCATGTAAAATCGTTAGGACTCTAGCTAGGAGAGTCCTAATTGAGAGGGGCATGTTAGGATCAAGAGTGTTGAATCTCGGATTTTGATGATGAAGTCAATTGTCATTTGTTGTCTAATCTATGTGTTGAAATAAGTGTGCAGGATTAACTATGATGAAAGTTAGACAAACAGCAGGAGTTGCGCCGGAGTCAAGTTCATGATCACGTTGGGAGTTCGAGAGTTCGACGGAAGTTCGGACGGTCGTCGGAGGTTCTGCGAGAACAGATCCGAGAAGTCCAGAAGCTTGCCAAGCGAAGCTCGTCGGAACTCGCCAAGTGGATCGTCGCAAAGTCCAGGAGTTTGCCGGAAATCCGCAGGAGCATCATCGAGGATTCATCGGATGATCGACGGAAGTTCGCCGGAAACTTGCCGGAAGAAGCGATTGACGCACCGAAACAAAGCTGCATAAATTATCTTAGATTTAATCGTAGTTAGCACGTTGATTAAGTTGGAAAATGGGAGGTGATCCCATTGGCTTAATCTTGGGGCAATTGGGCCCCTGAAAGATTGAAATTGGGCCGAATGGAGCTAACCATTCGGACCCTGATTGCACCAGGAGGTGCAACCGCCCAGGCCAGGAGGTGGCACCGCCTGGGCTAAGCCTCCCAGCGAGACTGGGCGGTGCAACTTCCCCAGCCAGGAGGTAGCACCGCCTGAGCTCAGTCTTCGAGCTAGATTGGGCGGTGCAACCTCCCTGATAGAGAGGTGGCACCGCCTGAGCTCGGTCTTCGAGCTCTGGCAGAGAGGTGCAACTGCCTCAGTCAAGAGGTGGCACCGCCTAGGCTCAGTCTTCGAGCTCTGCCAGGCGGTGCAACCTCTCCAGTCAAGAGGTGCAACCGCCTGATCCCGGAATTCCGGGATTTGATCGTTTTGAGCTCCAAATTTGAATTGGGTTGGGGCCTATAAATACCCCACCCATTCAGCACTGAAAAGATATAGACCTACACCGAAATCTTGATCTTTTCTGTGATTCTAAGAGCTCAAAAGTGTTGTAAAGCCTTTAAGTCTCCTCCTTCTGTTCTTCATGTTTTGAGTTGTAAAGTGAGGAGAGAAAGGTCTGTAAAGGTTGTCTCCTGAGCCTGTCAAAAGGAGAGAAACTGTAAAAGGGCAGTTGGCCTTCGCCTATTGAAGGAAGGCCTCTAGTTGACGTCGGTGACCTCGTCGGTGGAGGAAGCCAAAAGTGGAGTAGGTTAAGACTGACCGAACCACTCTAAATCTCTGGTTTGCGTTTATTTTGAGCACTTTATCATTACTGCAAACCTCCTTCATAACTATTGCTCTCTGCACTTTTACGAACAAGTTCTAACTGCTGTTCTTTCCGAATCTGCATTCAGACGTAAATCGGTGTTTTCGTACATTACAGTTTATGTTTACGTTTTGATTCTGCAAAACTGTCTTCTGCACCTTCACGAACAAGTTTCTAAGTGCTGATCTGTCCGAATCTGCTTTTAGATGTAAACCAGTGTTTTCGTACGATATTTACATTGCAGTTTACGTTTACGCCTTGATTCTGCAAAACTGTCTTCTGCGCTTTTACGAACGAGTTTCTAAGTTCAGATACCTTTAAAACTCCCTATGAGTTATGGAATAACAAAAAACCCAATGTTTCATATTTTAAAGTCTTTGGGTGTAAGTGTTTTACCTTAAATGAAAAGGATAACTTAGGAAAATTTGATGCTAAATCCGATGAACGAATCTTTCTTGGTTATTCTTCGGTTTCTAAAGCTTTTCGTATCTTCAATAAAAGAACTTTAATTATTGAAGAATCCATTCATGTTGTTTTTAATGAGATTTCCGAAATTAAGAAAAATGATCTTGATGATGATGTTAATTTTGATTCCTTAAATTTAAATGAAACCCCTTCTCCAACTAGCAACTTGGATGAATCCACTTCCGAAACATCCTTACCCAAGGATTGGAAGTATGTAGATGCTCATCCTAAGGAGCTAATAGTAGGAGACACATCAAAGGGGGTTCAAACACGATCTTCTTTTAAAAATTTTTGTGCCAACGCCGCCTTTCTCTCCCAAATTGAACCCAAATGTATTGATGAAGCCATGAAAGATGATTCATGGATTATCGCAATACAAGATGAATTAAATCAATTTGAGAGAAATGAGGTGTGGACGCTTGTTCCTAGGCCAAATAACCATTTAGTAATTGGTACTAAATGGGTTTTCAGAAACAAGCAAGATGAAAATGGTATCGTGGTTAGAAACAAGGCTAGATTAGTGGCCAAAGGTTTCAACCAAGAAGAAGGTATCGATTACGAAGAAACCTTCGCACCTGTGGCTCGATTGGAAGCCATAAGGATGCTCCTTGCCTACGCTAGTAGTAATAATCTTAAGTTATTTCAAATGGATGTTAAAAGCACTTTTTTAAATGGCTTTATTTCCGAAGAAGTTTATGTTGAACAACCTCCTGGATTTGAAAATAATAGCCTCCGTAATCTTGTGTTTAGATTAACTAAAGCTCTCTATGGTTTAAAACAAGCCCCAAGGGCTTGGTATGAGAGACTTAGTTCTTTTCTGATCAAAAATAACTTTACAAAAGGCAAGGTTGATACTACAATATTTATCAAGAATTTTGAAAATAATTTTCTCATTGTTCAGATTTATGTTGATGATATTATCTTTGGCTCTACAAATGAATCTCTTTGTGAATCTTTTGCTAAAACTATAAGTCTTGAATTCGAAATGAGCTTAATGGGAGAATTAATTAACATTCTTCTTAGGTTTACAAATCAAACAACTAAGCAATAGCATCTTTATTAGTCAAACTAAATATGCCATGAATTTATTAAAAAGGTTTAATATGAACAACTCAAAGGCTAGTAATACTCCTATGAGCACCTCCACTAAGTTAGAAATTGATGAAAGTGGAGAAAGCTTTGATAAAAAAACTTATAGGGGTATGATAGGAAGTTTACTTTACCTCACTGCAACCAGACCAGACATCATGTTCAGTGTAGGACTTTGTGCTAGATTTCAATCAAACCCTAAGATATCTCATCTCAAAGCAGTTAAAAGAATATTTAGATATCTTAATGGTACCACAAATCTAGGATTATGGTACCCAAAATCAGAGAATTTTGAGTTAATTGCTTATGCTGATGCAGACTTTGCTGGCTGTAGATTAGATAGAAAAAGCACATCAGGATCATGTCAATTCTTAGGACATGCCCTTGTTTCCTGGTCATCAAAGAAACAAAACTCGGTTGCACTATCAACAACCGAAGCTGAATATATTGCAGCAAGTGCATGCTGTGCACAAGTTGTATGGATGAAAAATACTTTAGAAGATTACAAAGTTAATCTTAAAGATATTCCCATTAAATGTGATAACACGAGTGCAATTTGCTTAACCAAGAATCCTATACAACACTCAAGAACAAAACATATTGATATTAGACATCACTTTATACGAGATCATGTCACTAATCATGACGTAACCATAGAGTTCATTGATACTAAACATCAACTAGCTAACATTTTTACAAAACCTCTAAGTGAAGAACAATTTGATTTCATTCGAAGAGAATTAGGGATGTTGATGTGTCCGAATAGATAAACTTGCTAAAATTATTTTTTGGACTATATTGAATTATCAAATCACTTGATTGCCATGTTTTTATGTGAAAATCTGCAACAAAATCTTGTCCGAATGCATCTTATTTATTCGAATGTTATAAAACAGATTTTCTTGTACACTTTCATGAATAAATTTGATGAAGTGATGTGTATGTATTCCGTCCTGCAAAATCTTTACAAAAAAGGGGAATAAGTATTTAAAACAATCTATGTAAAATTCCTCTATAAGCTTGCCAATATTATTTTCCTGGTATCATAATTACTATGCTTTTTGTTGAAGACAAAGGGGGAGAAATACATGAATTGATAAACACTTCTATGATTAGAAATACTATGAGTGATGCTATAAACACTGCTATGATTATGCCATCCTTGCATCACCAAGAAATATATGAACATGTGCTAAAGTTTGCATTATGCCCTGAGTTGATATCTTATCATGTGAAGAAAATGCAAAACTTGCTAGAATATTTCAAATGTGTGCATCATGTAATAGTGCTTCACAGATTTATATAATAATGTCCAAACTACATGATGAATAGTTACAAACACAATCATACAAACTTGATGATGTATGTCAAGCCTTGACATCATCTTTGAAGAGATACATCATGAGTATCATGATGGGAGTATTGATAAGTTTAACTGATCTAACTTATCAATACGACACTTGAATTCTTGGGTCTTGAATTCAAGGTTGACTTATCTCAACTATGGCATATAGACAGGGGGAGTTAAGGATAACTCCATTATCAATTGATTGTCATCATAAAAAAGGGGGAGATTGTTGAATCTCGGATTTTGATGATGAAGTCAATTGTCATTTGTTGTCTAATCTATGTGTTGAGATAAGTGTGCAGGATTAACTACGATGAAAGTTAGACAAGCAGCAGGAGTTGCGCCGGAGTCAAGTTCATGATCACGTTGGGAGTTCGAGAGTTCGACGGAAGTTCGGACGGTCGTCGGAGGTTCTGCGAGAACAGATCCGAGAAGTCCAGAAGCTTGCCAAGCGAAGCTCGACGGAACTCGCCAAGTGGATCGTCGCAAAGTCCAGGAGTTTGCCGGAAGTCCGCATGAGCATCACCGAGGATTCATCGGATGATCGACGGAAGTTCGCCGGAAACTTGCCGGAAGAAGCGATTGACGCACCGAAGCACAGCTGCAGAAATTATCTTAGATTTAATCATATTTAGCACGTTGATTAAGTTGGAAAATGGGAGGTGAACCCATTGGCTTGGGGCAATTGGGCCCCTGAAAGATTGAAATTGGGCCGAATGGAGCTAACCATTCGGACCCTGATTGCACCAGGAGGTGCAACCGCCCAGGCCAGGAGGTGGCACCGCCTGGGCTAAGCCTCCCAGCGAGACTGGGCGGTGCAACTTCCCCAGCCAGGAGGTAGCACCGCCTGAGCTCAGTCTTCGAGCTAGACTGGGCGGTGCAACCTCCCTGATAGAGAGGTGGCACCGCCTGAGCTCGGTCTTCGAGCTCTGGCAGAGAGGTGCAACCGCCTCAGTCAAGAGGTGGCACCGCCTGGGCTCAGTCTTCGAGCTCTGCCAGGCGGTGCAACCTCTCCAGTCAAGAGGTGCAACCGCCTGATCCCGGAATTCCGGGATTTGATCGTTTTGAGCTCCAAATTTGAATTGGGTTGGGGCCTATAAATACCCCACCCATTCAGCACTGAAAAGATATAGACCTACACCGAAATCTTGATCTTTTCTGTGATTCTAAGAGCTCAAAAGTGTTGTAAAGCCTTTAAGTCTCCTCCTTCTGTTCTTCATGTTTTGAGTTGTAAAGTGAGGAGAGAAAGGTCTGTAAAGGTTGTCTCCTGAGCCTGTCAAAAGGAGAGAAACTGTAAAAGGGCAGTTGGCCTTCGCCTATTGAAGGAAGGCCTCTAGTTGACGTCGGTGACCTCGTCGGTGGAGGAAGCCAAAAGTGGAGTAGGTTAAGACTGACCGAACCACTCTAAATCTCTGGTTTGCGTTTATTTTGAGCACTTTATCATTACTGCAAACCTCCTTCATAACTATTGCTCTCTGCACTTTTACGAACAAGTTCTAACTGCTGTTCTTTCCGAATCTGCATTCAGACGTAAATCGATGTTTTCGTACATTACAGTTTATGTTTACGTTTTGATTCTGCAAAACTGTCTTCTGCACCTTCACGAACAAGTTTCTAAGTGCTGATCTGTCCGAATCTGCTTTTAGACGTAAACCAGTGTTTTCGTACGATATTTACATTGCAGTTTACGTTTACGCCTTGATTCTGCAAAACTGTCTTCTGCGCTTTTACGAACGAGTTTCTAAGTTCAGATACCTTTAAAACTCCCTATGAGTTATGGAATAACAAAAAACCCAATGTTTCATATTTTAAAGTCTTTGGGTGTAAGTGTTTTATCTTAAATGAAAAGGATAACTTAGAAAAATTTGATGCTAAATCCGATGAAGGAATCTTTCTTGGTTATTCTTCGGTTTCTAAAGCTTTTCGTATCTTCAATAAAAGAACTTTAATTATTGAAGAATCCATTCATGTTGTTTTTAATGAGATTTCCGAAATTAAGAAAAATGATCTTGATGATGATGTTAATTTTGATTCCTTAAATTTAAATGAAACCCCTTCTCCAACTAGCAACTTGGATGAATCCACTTCCGAAACATCCTTACCCAAGGATTGGAAGTATGTAGATACTCATCCTAAGGAGCTAATAGTAGGAGACATATCAAAGGGGGTTCAAACACGATCTTCTTTTAAAAATTTTTGTGCCAACGCCGCCTTTCTCTCCCAAATTGAACCCAAATGTGTTGATGAAGCCATGAAAGATGATTCATGGATTATCGCAATGCAAGATGAATTAAATCAATTTGAGAGAAATGAGGTGTGGACGCTTGTTCCTAGGCCAAATAACCATTTAGTAATTGGTACTAAATGGGTTTTCCGAAACAAGCAAGATGAAAATGGTATCGTGGTTAGAAACAAGGCTAGATTAGTGGCCAAAGGTTTCAATCAAGAAGAAGGTATCGATTACGAAGAAACCTTCGCACCTGTGGCTCGATTGGAAGCCATAAGGATGCTCCTTGCCTACGCTAGTAGTAATAATCTTAAGTTATTTCAAATGGATGTTAAAAGCGCTTTTTTAAATGGCTTTATTTCCGAAGAAGTTTATGTTGAACAACCTCCTGGATTTGAAAATAATAGCCTCCCTAATCTTGTGTTTAGATTAACTAAAGCTCTCTATGGTTTAAAACAAGCCCCAAGGGCTTGGTATGAGAGACTTAGTTCTTTTCTGATCAAAAATAACTTTACAAAAGGCAAGGTTGATACTACATTATTTATCAAGAATTTTGAAAATAATTTTCTCATTGTTCTGATTTATGTTGATGATATTATCTTTGGCTCTACAAATGAATCTCTTTGTGAATCTTTTGCTAAAACTATGAGTCTTGAATTCGAAATGAGCTTAATGGGAGAATTAATTAACATTCTTCTTAGGTTTACAAATCAAACAACTAAGCAATGGCATCTTTATTAGTCAAACTAAATATGCAATGAATTTATTAAAAAGGTTTAATATGAACAACTCAAAGGCTAGTAATACTCCTATGAGCACCTCCACTAAGTTAGAAATTGATGAAAGTGGAGAAAGCTTTGATCAAAAAACTTATAGGGGTATGATAGGAAGTTTACTTTACCTCACTGCAACCAGACCAGACATCATGTTCAGTGTAGGACTTTGTGCTAGATTTCAATCAAACCCTAAGATATCTCATCTCAAAGCAGTTAAAAGAATATTTAGATATCTTAATGGTACCACAAATCTAGGATTATGGTACCCAAAATCAGAGAATTTTGAGTTAATTGCTTATGCTGATGCAGACTTTGCTGGCTGTAGATTAGATAGAAAAAGCACATCAGGATCATGTCAATTCTTAGGACATGCCCTTGTTTCCTGGTCATCAAAGAAACAAAACTCGGTTGCACTAACAACAACCGAAGCTGAATATATTGCAGCAAGTGCATGCTGTGCACAAGTTGTATGGATGAAAAATACTTTAGAAGATTACAAAGTTAATCTTAAAGATATTCCCATTAAATGTGATAACACGAGTGCAATATGCTTAACCAAGAATCCTATACAACACTCAAGAACAAAACATATTGATATTAGACATCACTTTATACGAGATCATGTCACTAATCATGACGTAACCATAGAGTTCATTGATACTAAACATCAACTAGCTGACATTTTTACAAAACCTCTAAGTGAAGAACAATTTGATTTCATTCGAAGAGAATTAGGGATGTTGATGTGTCCGAATAGATAAACTTGCTAAAATTATTTTTTGGACTATATTGAATTATCAAATCACTTGATTGCCATGTTTTTATGTGAAAATCTGCAACAAAATCTTGTCCGAATGCATCTTATTTATTCGAATGTTATAAAACAGATTTTCTCGTACACTTTCATGAATAAATTTGATGAAGTGATGTGTATGTATTCCGTCCTGCAAAATCTTTACAAAAAAGGGGAATAAGTATTTAAAACAATCTATGTAAAATTCCTCTATAAGCTTGCCAATATTATTTTCCTGGTATCATAATTACTATGCTTTTTGTTGAAGACAAAGGGGGAGAAATACATGAATTGATAAACACTGCTATGATTAGAAATACTATGAGTGATGCTATAAACACTGCTATGATTATGCCATCCTTGCATCACCAAGAAATATATGAACATGTGCTAAAGTTTGCATTATGCCCTGAGTTGATATCTTATCATGTGAAGAAAATGCAAAACTTGCTAGAATATTTCAAATGTGTGCATCATGTAATAGTGCTTCACAGCTTTATATAATAATGTCCAAACTACATGATGAATAGTTACAAACACAATCATACAAACTTGATGATGTATGTCAAGCCTTGACATCATCTTTGAAGAGATACATCATGAGTATCATGATGGGAGTATTGATAAGTTTAACTGATCTAACTTATCAATACGACACTTGAATTCTTGGGTCTTGAATTCAAGGTTGACTTATCTCAACTATGGCATATAGACAGGGGGAGTTAAGGATAACTCTATTATCAATTGATTGTCATCATAAAAAAGGGGGAGATTGTTGAATCTCGGATTTTGATGATGAAGTCAATTGTCATTTGTTGTCTAATCTATGTGTTGAGATAAGTGTGCAGGATTAACTACGATGAAAGTTAGACAAGCAGCAGGAGTTGCGCCGGAGTCAAGTTCATGATCACGTTGGGAGTTCGAGAGTTCGACGGAAGTTCGGACGGTCGTCGGAGGTTCTGCGAGAACAGATCCGAGAAGTCCAGAAGCTTGCCAAGCGAAGCTCGTCGGAACTCGCCAAGTGGATCGTCGCAAAGTCCAGGAGTTTGCCAGAAGTCCGCAGGAGCATCACCGAGGATTCATCGGATGATCGACGGAAGTTCGCCGGAAACTTGCCGGAAGAAGCGATTGACGCACCGAAGCAAAGCTGCAGAAATTATCTTAGATTTAATCATATTTAGCACGTTGATTAAGTTGGAAAATGGGAGGTGAACCCATTGGCTTGGGGCAATTGGGCCCCTGAAAGATTGAAATTGGGCCGAATGGAGCTAACCATTCGGACCCTGATTGCACCAGGAGGTGCAACCGCCCAGGCCAGGAGGTGGCACCGCCTGGGCTAAGCCTCCCAGCGAGACTGGGCGGTGCAACTTCCCCAGCCAGGAGGTAGCACCGCCTGAGCTCAGTCTTCGAGCTAGACTGGGCGGTGCAACCTCCCTGATAGAGAGGTGGCACCGCCTGAGCTCGGTCTTCGAGCTCTGGCAGAGAGGTGCAACCGCCTCAGTCAAGAGGTGGCACCGCCTGGGCTCAGTCTTCGAGCTCTGCCAGGCGGTGCAACCTCTCCAGTCAAGAGGTGCAACCGCCTGATCCCGGAATTCCGGGATTTGATCGTTTTGAGCTCCAAATTTGAATTGGGTTGGGGCCTATAAATACCCCACCCATTCAGCACTGAAAAGATATAGACCTACATCGAAATCTTGATCTTTTCTGTGATTCTAAGAGCTCAAAAGTGTTGTAAAGCCTTTAAGTCTCCTCCTTCTGTTCTTCAAGTTTTGAGTTGTAAAGTGAGGAGAGAAAGGTCTGTAAAGGTTGTCTCCTGAGCCTGTCAAAAGGAGAGAAACTGTAAAAGGGCAGTTGGCCTTCGCCTATTGAAGGAAGGCCTCTAGTTGACGTCGGTGACCTCGTCGGTGGAGGAAGCCAAAAGTGGAGTAAGTCAAGACTGACCGAACCACTCTAAATCTCTGGTTTGTGTTTATTTTGAGCACTTTATCATTACTGCAAACCTCCTTCATAACTACTGCTCTCTGCGCTTTTACGAACAAGTTCTAACTGCTGTTCTTTCCGAATCTGCATTCAGACGTAAATCGGTGTTTTCGTACATTACAGTTTACGTTTACGTTTTGATTCTGCAAAACTGTCTTCTGCACCTTCACGAACAAGTTTCTAAGTGCTGATCTGTCCGAATCTGCTTTCAGACGTAAACCAGTGTTTTCGTACGATATTTACATTGCAGTTTACGTTTACGCCTTGATTCTGCAAAACTGTCTTCTGCGCTTTTACGAACGAGTTTCTAAGTTCAGATACCTTTAAAACTGCGTCTAGACGTAAAATTGCGTTTAGACGTAAAACTGCCCAAACTGTGTTTAGACGTAAACTGAGTTTAGACGTAAATATGCGTTTAGACGTAAATCTGCGTTTAGACGTAAATCTACGTTTAGACGTAAAACTGCGTTTAGACGCAAACTACGTTTAAAACGTAAAACTGCATTTTAGACATAAACTGAGTTTAGACGTAAATCTGCGTTTAGACGTAAATCTGCGTTTAGACGTAAAACTGCGTTTAGACGCAAACTGTATTTAAACGTAAATTGTGTTTAGACGTAAACTGCGTTGAATCTTAAGTAATCTTAAAATCGGCTTTTACATCGAAATCGTTTTTATCGAACGAACGCAGCTTTCATTTTTTAATCGCTGAAAGATTTCCGCTGCACTAATTTACCCCCCCCCCCTCTTAGTGCTCTCGATCCTAACAAAGAGCACTAAGAGGGGGGGGGTGAATTAGTGCAGCGGAAATCTTTCAACGATAAAACATGTTCGAACGATAAAAACGATTTCGGTGTGAAAGCCGATCCTAAGATTACTTCAACTTAAGATCAAGCGAGATGACGTTAAAATCAATCTATGAAGGCAGTTTGCAGTTATGATGAAAACCAGAATATAAGCGCAAACTGAAATATGACGTTCGTACGAAGAAGCTGATTTATGTCTAAATGCTGATTCATAAATCACTTGATTAGGCGAGATGCAGTTTAAGCAAGGATATAAAGGCAGTTTGCAGTTATAATTGAAATCAAAACATAAACGCAAACTGAAATATGATGATCGTACGAAAAAACAGATTTACGTCTAAACGCTGATTAAGAAAGTGCAAAGCTTGAAACCCGATTGTATATGCGCAGAAAGCAGTAAGCTTTAGAGGAGGTTTGCAGTAAAGGTAATATACATACTCAAAGTAAATGCAAACCGAGATTTAGAGTGGTTCGGTCAATCTTGAACTACTCCACTTTTGGCTTCCTCCACCGACGAGGTCTTCCTTTAATAGGCAAAGGCCAATCACCCTTTTACAATATCACTCCTTTTGACGGGCTTAGGAGACAACGCTTATATAATTTTCTCTCCTCTCTTTATAACTCAGAACTTGGAAGAAAAGATGAAGAACTTTTGGCCTTTACAATAATTTTGAGTTCTAAAAATCACAGAATAAGATCAAGATTTCAGTGTGTATTCTGTGCTTTTTTAGTGCTGAATGGGTGGGGTATTTATAGGCCCCAACCCAGTTCAAATTTGGAGCTCAAAACTGTCAATTCCTGGAATTCCGGGATCAGGCGGTGCAACCTCCTGACTGGAGCGGTTGCACCGCCTAGCAGAGCTCGAAGACTAAGCCTCTGGGCGGTGCCACCTCCTGTCAAGGGCGGTTGCACCTCCTGCCAGAGCTCGAAGATCGAGCCCAGCCAGTGCTCGGAGACCGAGCCCAGGCGGTGCCACCTCCTATCAGGGGAGGTTGCACCGCCTAGTCTTGCTCGGAGACTGAGCCCAGGCGGTGCCACCGCCTGGCTGGAGTGGTTGCACCTCCCAGTCTCGCTCGGAGACTAAGCCCAGGCGGTGCAACCTCCTGCCTTGGGCGGTTTAACCGCCTGGCAGAAATCAGGGTCTGAATGGGTTGATCCATTCGGCCCAATTTGGGTTTTTTAGGGGCCCAATTGCCCCAAGATTAAGTTAATGGGATCACCTCCCATTTCCAACTTAATCATTGTGCTAACTACGATATTCCCTAAGACATTTACTACAACTTGCTCTGGTGCATCAATCGCTTCTTCCGGCGAGCTTCCGGCGAACTTCCGTCGATCATCCGATGAACCCTCGGTGATGCTCCTGTGGACTTCCGGCAAACTCCTGGACTTGCGACGATCTACTTGGCAAGTTCCGACGAGCATCTTTGGCAAGCTTATGGACTTCTCGGATTTGTTCCTGTAGAACCTCCGACGACTGTCCGAACTTCCGTCGAACTCTCGAACTCCCAACGTGATCATTGTCTTGACTCCGGTGCAACTCCTATTGCACAACACACAAACAATGCTCAGCTCTTGAAAGAGATTATTAGAGACTCAAGATCCTGTATGGAGCATGATCTCAAAACCGAGCACTTCACCCGAAGAGAAAAAGATATTTTTATCAAATTTAATTTTGCTATTAGCTAAAGATCTTGGGAATGATGCCAAATAATGTACCCACAGATAGTTATAGTCTACAGCATGTGTAGTCATAACTATCGCATTCGCACTCTATGAGTTAATTGGCTTTGTCTATGACTTATATAGATAAAGCTATTTGTAGAAACTTTACACATAATCAATTTACTTTTACTTACCAAAAAAAAAACTCCTGTTGCATGTCTTACTTTTATCGTAGTTAATCCTGCACACTTGTCTCAACATATGGATTAGATAACAAATGACAATTGACTTCATCATCAAAATTCGAGATTCAACAATCTCCCCCTTTTTTATGATGACAATCAATTGATAATGGAGTTAACCTTAACTCCCCCTGTTTATATGCTATACTTGAGATAAGTCTTTCTTGAATTCAAAACCTTTGAATTCAGGAGACATATTGATAAGTTAAAATCATTTAATCTTATCAATACTCCCATCATAATTCCCATCATGATGTATCTCTCTGAAGATGATATCAAGGCTTGACATTCATTTTCAAATTTTACATTACAAGTTTGAATGATGGTAATAGTAGCAATTTATCATATTGTAAGATATCAACATGTAAATCTGCGAAGTAAGATTTTGATATCATTACATGATGCACACATTTCAAATGTTTTAGCAATTATTACATTTCATCACATGGTAAGATATCAATACGTAAAATTACGATGCAAGTTTTTTGTTTGATATCTTGACCTGATACAAACAAGGCATAATGCAAATTATAGCAATCATAGCATCTCTTGGTGATGCGAGCAATGGCATTATTGCACCAATAAACTATCATGTTAAAGGCAGGCTCTTCTCAATAAACTACCGACAATAGACAATATGAAAAGAAGAGGTATCTATTATGTTAACCGATGCTCCCTTTGTATGCAACAAGAAGAAACTGTTGACCACCTCTATTTTGCTTGTGATTATACAAAATGGATATGGAAGGAGATTCTCCAGCGATTTGAACTCAATAGACTGCCGCAACCAAACTTGCACCAAGAACTAAGCGACCTCATGCAATGTTTTTCAAGAAAAGGGCCTCTAACACAACTGGCAAAGGTTACTTTCAGATGCGCTATTTGGTGGATGTGGAAGGAGAGATGTAACAGAATATTTGAATGCCAACACACAAACAATGCTCAATTATTGAAAGAGATTATTAGAGACTCAAGATCCTGTATGGAGCAAGATCTCAAAACGGAGCACTTTACCCAAAGAGAAAAAGATATTTTTATCAAATTTAATTTTACTATTAGCTAAAGATCTTGGGAATGATGCCAAATTATGTACCCACAGGTAGTTTTGATATATCTGAATAAATATTTTCTATATTGATTATAATTATGAGTTATAGTCTACAGCATGTGTAGTCATAACTATCGCATTCGCACTCTATAAGTTACTTGGCTTTGTCTATGACTTGTATAGATAAAGCTATTTGTAAAAACTTTACACATAATCAATTTACTTTTACTTACAAAAAAAAAAAGCATGGCATTAATACTCATATATTTCTCCCCCTTTGTCATCAACAAAAAGCATGGTAATTGTGATACCAGGAGAACAATATAAGCAAATTTTAAGCATAAGTATGATAATTTTTCATGCCTTTATTCGATTCATGTTATTTTCCAATAGTAAGTGATAGGAAATAAATTATACAAGCATGATATGTAGATCACTTTAAATTCTTCTTCCTTTATTTGTTATAATCTTTTTTGCAGGAAGGAGGAAGGCCATTTGTGATACCAGCTATTTGTGAGTTTACATTGATTGAAGTTAAAACCAATGAGAGATTAAATCATGCTTCAGGTATCAAGATATGTATGTGAAGCAAATCTTTGCAAGTAAAAAAAAACTATCATTCATATTTTAAGATGGAATTCATAAGCAGGAATTATTTCATCAAATCCATTTCAGAAAAATATTTTTCACATATAAGTGTATGAGGAAATCCGATTTTTAGGATACAATTGTTAAGCAAATCCAAACATGAAATGAACACTTTCATGCATTCGGACAAGACTATGCTACAGATTTTCAAATACAATCATAAAGATAAAACATGCTTATTGTTATGAAAATTTTTGTATTCAACACATAATTTCCAACATGTTATTTTGGCAATCAAGTGATTTGATCATTCAATTAAGTCCGAATGATAATTGTAACTAGTTTATGTACTCGGACACATCAACATTCCTAATTCTCTTCTTATAAAATCAAATTGTTCTTCACTTAGAGGTTTTGTAAAAATATCAGCTAGTTGATGTTTAATATAACATGATGCATCAATTGCATTGGTATATCATTTTCACAAATCATATTTATCATAGAAATCAAGACACAAGGTTTTCAAAAAAAAAACATTTAGTTTCGATGAGTAACGAGATTAAACAATGAGTAATGTTTGTAACTCTGCTCACAAATAAATACATTAGGTAACCAGATCAAGGATCAAGGCACAAGGTATTGTGATCATAGTGAGTAACATAAAGAGTTTACAATACACATACAAGCTCATTCAGGAGGTGGAAAATTAAAATGCCTAAATAAAGAGTCAAATTGTTGATGAATTTGCTGCAGCTCAGATAGGATTTGATCTTGTCGATGTTCAAGCCGTTCTTGTCTTTGTTCAAATCGGTCCATCCGAATCCCAATATCTTCGACAGATGATGTATGAGCTGGCTCAAATGAATGTGTTTCCTTAAAGGGACAGATCGGAGGAGATTGAGTACCCCTAAAGACTGGTGTTTCCGGTTCTGGTTCAGGTTAAGGGGGATCGGTTCTTCTAGGCATTCTAACCCAGTTACCATTTCTATAAACATATCTTAATCGGTGAAGTAGATTTTTATTTATTATGCTAAACCTATCTAACTTTATTACTTCTTCTTCTGGTGGTATTAGAATATCGTAGGCTTTCAGTATTCTAGTGATTATACCACCATATGAAAGCATCATGTCTTTCTTAGATAGTTCTAACATGTTTTGCTGGATAAGATAACCAAGACATATGTCATGTCCTTTCATGATCAAATACATAGTTCCTAATTCTAATTGGCTTACTTCATCATGATGGTATTGTTTAGGGAGAATGATGCTCGTTAGGATATGATGAAGTACCTTAGTGTTTAGTGGCAGTAGATGTTCACAACTTTCAGGAACAAATGTTAAGTTATGCAAAGACATTTAGATGAAGTTAAAGCATACACTGAGCGATTTTTTTATTCCTTACTCAATCAAGCGGTGCAACCTAATAACATTCATGTGGAGCCAACTAGAAAGCTTGATTCGGATGACATTTCAATCCTCAGTGCCCTAGTTACAGATGATGAAATTGCAAGAGTTGTCTTTAAGTCACCGAAGGATAAAAGCCCTGGCCCAGATGGATTTCCAGTTGAATTTTACCAAACTGCATGGTCTATTATTGGAAATGATGTGATTAAGGCTTGCCAACATTTTTTCTCTTCAGGCCATATTCTTAGAGAGATGAACTGCACTTTTATTTCTTTAATTCCCAAGAATGCAGGGGCTGATTCACTAGAAAACTATCGACCCATATCATTATGCAACTTTATTTACAAGATCATCTCCAAAGTGGTGGCAGATAGAATACAAAAGGTAATACACAAGATCATTAGTCCAAATCATGCAGCTTTCATCAAAGGGAGAAGTATACATCATAATATTCTGCTTGCCAATGACTTGATAAAGGACCTGCACTCAAATGTGAGAGGGACGAAAATATGTTTTAAAGTTGATTTACAGAAAGCCTTTGATTCAGTTAATAGGAATTTTATCTATAAGATGCTCATCGATATGAACTTCCCACAGAAATAGGTAAATTGGATTCAAAGTTGCTTGGAAACTCCAAAGTTTTCGATACTTTTTAATGGCTCACCTATTGGTTTTTTTGGGAGCACGAATGGCATCCGACAAGGTGATCCACTTTCTCCATATCTCTTTACTATTGCAATGGAAGAACTTAGTTGTATGTTGGAACAGGCAGTCTTGAATGGCGGTATTAAGGTACCAAATGCTGGTTCTATTCACATATAACACATAACATTTGCAGATGATTTACTTATATTTCTCCAGAATGATCCAACTTCAGTGAGGAACCTAGCTACTAGGACTTTATTACACACACTCTGGGGGTTAATGAGGGAAGTCTGCCAGTTCCTTATCTGGGTCTCCCACTCATATCCACTGGCATTCATAAAACCCACTATCAGCCTATCCTGCAAAAAATAAAGAATAGAATTTCTTCTTGGAAAAATAGGCTTCTATCAAAAGCAGGACGACTTGAACTCATCCGTTTGGTGTTGTACTCTTACTCTATATATTGGTCTAATGCTTTTCTTCTGCCTGTTGGACTTATCCAAGATATTGAACGGCTATTAATGAACTTCTGTTAGAACCCTTGCATATTCTAAACTTGGGGTTGATCTCTTTAGGGGATCGACCTCCTTGGAACTCTATAGGGGTTCCTCCCTCCAAGTTGCTGCTCAAAGGCTACAGAAAAGATTCATCTATTGCTTATGAAAAGAGAAGGAATATATGGCTATTTATAGGGCTTCTAAACCCTAACTCCTAATAGGACTCCTACTTAAGACTCTTACTTCTAACCAACTCAGTAGGACTCCTAGTCAAGACTCCTATTCCCTTACAACTCCTAATTCTTCTCTAAGAAAACACCTCCTACATGAATGCCCCTCTCAATTAGGACTCTCCTAGCTAGAGTCCTAACAGAATGTCCCTCTCAATTAGGACTCTCTAAGCTAGAGTCCTAACAGACCCGCCCTCTTCAAATCAGCCTTGTCCTCGAGGCTGATGATTCATGAATTCTGGAAATTTGATCTTCAAGTCGTCATAGTTCTCCCAAGTGGCATCTTCTATTGGTAGGTTCGCCCACTGTATTAGCACTTCATTAGTGGGTCATCGTCGTCGAGTCACGATCCGTCGATCAATAATGGCACTTGGCTAGGTCTGGAGTTCTCTTTGGGTAGTCATATTTGGTGGGTGGCTTTGGGTTGTCTCCAAGCACCTATTTAAAACTTTCGTCTAGCCGTCAGGTTGTGAGTGATATGCCATACTCCTTTCCAATTTAGTACCCTTATAGTGTAATTCTTTTGAGTCCCAATTGTAATGAGCCATGGGGCTTGGTGCTTCCTCCAATTTTTTTATAATCTTACTAGTCTCTGAATCTTCCTGCCATTCCATCTTAATATCCTTAAGAAAGTCGCTGGTCGGAAGTGAAATGACATAAACTTCAACTTACTCGGGTAGTTGCGAAAGCGCATCTGCAAGAACATTCTCTTTCCCCTTTTTGTAAGTTATTTCATAATCAAATCCAAGAAGTTTTATTACCCTTTTTTGCTGCTCAGGGGATGATATTTTTCGCTCCAAAAAGTCCTTGAGGCTTTTATGGTCGGTTTTAATTTGAAATCGTCGGCCAATCAAGTAGGGTTTCCACCTCGTTGCTACGCGCACAATGGCGAGCATCTCCTTATCATATGTTGACTTATTTTGATGGGAGGAAGATAATGCCTTGCTAGTGTATATGAGTGGTCGACCGTCTTATATGAGAAAGGCTCCAATTCTGACTCCAGATGCGTCGGCCTCAATAATGAAGGGTCGGTTGAAATCTGGTAGTGTTAGCACCGACGTCGTCGTCATGGTTGCCTTAAGTTTGTCGAAGGCAGCGGAGGCTCTGTCCGACCATTGGAAGACATCTTTTTTCAGTAAGGAAGTAAGTGGTGCACTGATCTCTCCATAGTTTTTCACGAACTTGCAGTAGTAGCTTGTTAAACCTAGAAAGCCATGTAGCAATTTTATGTTCCTCGGGGTTAGCCAGTTTTGCATTGCTCCAATTTTGAAGGGGTCTACTGCCACACCTTCCTCTGATATGATATGCCCAAGATATTCCACCTTATTATGAAGAAAGCAAAAATTCATAGTGGTTGTTGTGTGTTCAAAAGGTGGTTTTCGGTATGTCTTCTTCGCATACTCGTATTTAATGATACTCGGATCGAAGGTCCAGCTTTGTGAAGATTTGTGCTCCCTTAGCAACTCATCTACTACTGGAATAGGGTATTTATCCTTGATGGTTATGCCATTGAGAGCTCGGTAATCAACACATAATCGCCATATTCCATCCTTCTTTCATATGGGGAGCACCGGTGAAGAGTAGGGGCTGCAACATGGCCGAATAACTCCTGTTTTGAGTATCTCTTTTACAATCCTTTCTATTTCATCCTTCTGGAGATGTAGATATTGATATAGCTAAGCATTTGTTGGAGATTTGCCTGGAAGAATCGTTATACAATGATCATGCCGACGGGTAAGAGGTAGGTTACGCGGTTCGTCAAATATATCTGAAAATTCAGCAAGCAAAGGAAGTATATTTGGATCTTCAAATTTTGTTGGCTCTCCCTTAGTTTGTTGCTCAAGTTGTACCAAAAAGCCGCTGCATGCTTTATGCAAAACCTTCTCCATTTGTTGTGTGCAAATCATTGTTACGTCGCCCTCACGTTTCCCGTGCAGTATCACCTGTTTCTCCTTATTGTAAAATTTTATAATTAGTTGCATAAAATTCCAAGAAATATCACCTAATGTCATCAACCATTTAATTCTGAGTATGGCCTCATGATCATCAAGAGGTAGGAGGAAGAAATCTGCAATTATCTCTTGGTCCTGCAGCAACAGTTTCAACTGCGGGCACCTATGATCACACTTGAAAATCCGTCCGTTGGCGACCTTAACGACAAACCTGCTGCAATTCTCAATAGGTAAGTTCATATAGACAGCAACCTTACTGTTTAGGAAGTTATTAGTGCTGCCCCTGTCGATGAGAACAGTGATCGGTTGTTGTTTGAGAAGGTCTCCAACTTTCATCGTTTCTGGGTTTGAGTAGCCGGCTACTACATGTACCGTAACTTCAGTCGGTTGTGGCTCTTCTTCTGCATCTTATTCTTCATGTTCAAGGCTCTCTTCTAGATGTTCAATGACCTCTTCTTCTATTGGTTCAATAATAAGAAGTCTCCCTTTACTACAGCGATGCTCACGGCTCCACGGCTCGTCACAATGCCAAAATAACCCCTTCGCATATCATTCCCGAAGCTTTTTTCTTGTTAACCTCTTTGGTGTAGGGACTTGGTCGACAGTAGAGGGGGCTGAGGGCTTCAATATTACTGGTTGAGGAGCGACCCTAGTCCTCCGAGCTTCATGATTCAATTGCTCCTCTTGATGTCGTGCAAAAGAGATGGCTACCATAAACGTATACGGTTGTCGCGCTTTAACTTCTCCTCGGATCTCTGGCTTCAAGCCTTTAATGAAGGTCCTCAATAGCTGTTTTTGAGACCAATCATGAGTTTGATTAGATAACCTTTCAAACCTAGTTTGGTACTCCTGAATGGTGGAGGTTTGTCGGATCTTTGCTAGTTGTCCGTCAATATTCTCGTAATCGGTTGGTCTGAAGTGGATCAGGCAGTCCTTCTTTGAATTGTCGCCATGAAAAGACCCCATAAGTATGTTCAAACCAATCAAACCACTGTATAGCATCCCCTTCAAGATGTATAGCTGCAATTTTCACCATAGATGCATCCGTGATTTTATGGTACCAAAAATATCGCTCCGCGCGCGAGATCCAACCAAACGGGTCTCCTTCTTCCCATCTAGGGAAATCCACTCTCATGCATGGATAGTTGGGATTGGTCATAGAGCTTCCCCTCTCTTGGAAGTCATATCTTTGGGCTTGGTGTGATTGGGCAAAGCTCTCTCCTTGATGTGATTTCTTCGGGCTTAGTGGTCGGCCCAATCTGAGTTCAGTAAAGAGCGTCCGAATCTTATCCTCCATTCGCGCCTCCAAGGCTTCAAATTTAGCATTGATTACCTCCTTAGATGCCATAGTATATGCCTCCAAATCTATGATGTTAAGATCTCTCTTTTGTTGTTAGGTTAAAGGCATGTATAGGTTGAGAGAAGTGATGGTCAAAAGGGTTGGTGGATCGGTGGATGTAGGCTACGATTTAGGCTTGTTTTGTGGTAGTTTTGGGTGCAGTTTGAGGGTGTGGTTCAGTGGAGTTTTAGGGCTGTGGATGAAAGTTTTGGATCTTTGGTAGATGGCAGCAAAGGTTTGATAGAAATCAGTGGAAGTTGCAGCAAGTATGTGCTGTCTTATAAGAGTAGAATTGTCATCGAAGAAACAATGGTTTCTCGATGTAATTTCTACCAAAAACTTAAGAGAATTGAGGAGGGAATTGATAGCAAAATCATAGATTATATGAAAGCAAAGATTTCTAATTTAATCAAGAGAATTTCGGCAGTATAACAGCAAGAAAATTGGTGCAAGTTACGATAGCAGAAATGTCGTCGAAAAATTTCAGCGGGTTACGATGAAAATTTGCAGCAACACAAAATCATTTTTAGAGATGAATTCCTTAATATATCAATCTTAGATGGAAGCCAAGATGATCTATGAAGTGTATAAGAAATTTCATTCAAAAAAGATTGCAATTAGATGGGTTAAGGCAACAATATGCCGCTGAAATTTTCTGCAGCACAGATTTTTAAGTATAGCAGATTGGACGTAAAAGATCAGTGGTTTATATTGAGAATTTTTTGATGAAACCAAAGGGAAATCCACTGTTAGAAAGTGTCAAAGCTATCAAAAAAATTTCGTAGAGATTTGGATAGAAACAATATAGTATCAAGATCAAATAAACAGTGCTCTGCGGCTGAAATTTTACAGTGCAGATTTTCAAGTATAGCAGATTAGACATAAAAGATCAATGGTTTATATTGAGAATTTTTTGAAAACCCCAAAGGGAAATCTGCTGTTAGGAAGTTTCAAAGATTTCATAAAAATTTCATAGAAATTTGGATAGAAAAAGCACAGTAGCAAGATCAAACAGATGGTGCTATGCGGCTGGAATTCTGCAATGTATCTTTCGTCGTAGAGATGAAAACTTTATGACGAAAGGTTTATGCAGCAATATAGGAACAGTTTTTTTTTTTATTTTGGAATAAGGATAACTAAATTGCAGCAGTAGTAAGGTAGGAAACCAGAACCAGTTGCAATTCACGGGGAGATCAAAGGATGATCCGCGGTGGTGGAGATGATGGCGGAATTCGACGACGATCTTTTAAGCAATTGTGGGAATTGCTTTGGGCGGTTGTGGAGAGCTAATGGATGGCAGTGGAAGGGCAGCGAGATGCCAAGAACGCTGCTCTGATACCAGGTGTTAGAACCCTTGCAAATTCTAAACTTGGGGTTGATCTCTTTAGGGGATCGGCCTCCTTGGAACTCTATAGGGGTTCCTCCCTCCAAGTTGCTGCTCAAAGGCTGCAGAAAAGATTCATCTATTGCTTATGAAAAGAGAAGGAATACATGACTATTTATAGGGCTTCTAAACCCTAACTCCTAATAGGACTCCTATTTAAGACTCTTACTTCTAACCAACTCCTAGTAGGACTCCTAGTCAAGACTCCTATTCTCTTACAACTCCTAATTCTTCTCTAAGAAAACACCTCCTACATGAATGCCCCTCTCAATTAGGACTCTCCTAGCTAGAGTCCTAACAGAATGTCCCTCTCAATTAGGACTCTCCTAGCTAGAGTCCTAACAGTTTTACATGAATGTCCCTCTCAATTAGGACTCTCTAAGCTAGAGTCCTAACAACTTCTTCTGGAATGGTACAAATGATAAGGCAATGCATATGGTAAATTGGGACAACATCTGTAAACCGAAAGATGAAGGGGGGTTGAACTTGAGAAATATTAGAGAGTGGAATAAAGCATGTTTGGTACAACAATTGTGGGACCTTTTGCAAAACAAATGTTCCTTATGGTCACAATGGGTTTCTGCTAGATATCTTTCGAAGGAATCGATTTGGGAAATTTCAACAAGAACATACCACTCTGCAGCTTGGAAAGGAATTTTAAAGGCAAGGAATTGGATAATCAAACACATTTCTTATGCAATCTCTACTGGAACTAATACTAATATGTGGTACGATCCTTGGGTGAATGGGAAAAGTATATTTCAATTATATGGTGACAGAATACGAAAAGATCTTGGGGCTCCCAAAGATTGGAAGGTTTCCGAGTTCATTGCTAATGGTACCTGGTGTCTCCCTACTCCTATTTCTCCTGAAATGTTATCACTTTGGCTGACTGTCACAGCTATTCCAATCAGGAACAATCCTTCAGATGTACTTATTTGGCTTCATGACAATGGTAAATTTAGTGCCACATCCGCATGGAATCAAATTAGGCAAAGAAATAACAAGTGGCTCCCAAGCAGTTGGACATGGGATCGACCGGGATCACAGAGACATTCCTTATGTACATAGCAGGCCCTTCTGAATAAACTACCTACAATAGATAATATTAAGAGAAGAGGTATCTATCACGTTAACCGATGCTCCCTTTGTTTGCAACAAGAAGAAATTATTGACCACCTCTATTTTGCTTGTGAATATACTAAATGGATATGGAAGGAGATTCTCCAGCGATTTGAACTCAATAGGCTGCCGCAACCAAACTTGCATCAAGAATTAGGTGACCTCATACAAAGTTTCTCAAGAAAAGGACCTCTTACACAATTGGCAAAGGTTACTTTCAGATGTGCTATTTGGTGGATGTGGAAGGAGAGATGTAGCAGAATCTTTGAGTGTCAATACACAAACAATGCTCAGCTCTTGACAGAGATTATTAGAGACTCAAGATCATGCATGGAGCATAATCTCAAAATGGAGCACTTTACACGAAGAGAAAGAGATATTTTTGTCAAATTCAATTTTACTATTAGCTAAAGATCTTGGCAATGATGTTAAATGCTGTAACCACTGGTAGTCTTGGCACATCTTAACATGCTCGCTACATTTAGGAGTTAAAGGCTACAACATGTGTAGTCATAACTACCACATGTGTACTCAATGAGTTACCTGACTTTGTCTATGACTTGTATAGACAAATCTATTTATAGAAACTTTACACATAATAAATTTACTTTTACTTACCAAAAAAAAAAATGTTAAGTTGGGATTGGCGAAAATAGTTCCTAAGGCTTCAACATATGTTGTCCCAATAGTTTCATCATCCCATGATCCTCTAAAGTAAAGTCCTCTACTTTTTATGGGAATGCCTATCATGTCACAAATGAATTTATCCGTAATAGAGATGTGTTGTCCTAAGAGATAGGTAGACATTCTTTCTTCTTCATCTACTTATATGTTGTTGTAAAATAATCTAACAAGTCTTGGATAGATGGGTTTATTAATTTGTAAAATAGGGAGTAGATCTAAGTTTGCAAACCATTGGATTGTCTTAAGTCTCTTAGTTCATTTAAATTAATATGTTTTCCCTTATTGACACTCCTAAGTTCGAAAGAGGAAAACTTTTCAGCATGATATTTTGAATCGAAAAGGGTAAGATCAAAATCTTCCACTAATCTCCTCTTCCCTTTGTCCCTTGAGGATCTTCTAGATCCCATAACTACTGTTGTTTAGGAGGATAATAATGAGCAAGAGTAAATAAATCAGCGACGACCAGATCTCCCTAGGACGATCCCATAACTACTGTTGTTTAGGACGGTACTGTAGCGGTGACCAGATCTCCCTAGGACGATCCGACTCCTGCAGCGTCGGCTTTCTCCCACGGGTGAAGGGTGATGACACTGTAGCGGCGATCAGATCTCCCAAGGGCGACGGTACTGTAGCGACGACCATATCTCCCTAGGGCGATCTAACTCCTGCAGCATCGGCTTTCTCCCACGGGCGAAGGGCGATGACACTGTAGCAGCGATCAGATCTCCCAAGGGCGACGGTACTGTAGCAGCGACGACGACACTGTAGCAGCAACCAGATCTAGGGCGAAGGTACTATTGCGGCGACGACACTGTAGCGACGACCAGATCTCCGTAGCGTCGGCTTCTCCCCAAGGGCGACGATACTGTAGCAGCAACCAGATCTCCCTAGGGCAATGGTACTGTAGCGGCGATCTAATATACTACAGCGGTGGCTTTTCCCAATGGCGTCGTTTCTGTAGCGGCGACCAGAAGAGGGGTAAAACATGGCAGCGACGGCCCCTAGGGCTAGCGATGGTGGCGAGAGGGATAAAACATGGCTTTTCCCTACCGTTACCCCCTAAGTTGCTCCTCCACCATATCCTTTTCAGAGAGAAACCCCTTCGACGAAGCAGCATCGAAGTAGGTCGCGCTCTAGATCACGGCAGCCTGCTCTCATTTCCAGCGAACCTCGGCCTTGGACTAGCCTCTTCAAGGCTCCGGTTGGAAGTCCAGATCTAAGCTTGGAATTCTTTACTCCAGAAGTTCAGACTGAAAAGAAGATTGCTGTATACGAGACTGCTGATTCAGCAGAGCTTATTGAGACATGGTCTATGGCAATTGTTGGCTATGTGGTAGGTCTCAAAACATCTTATTTTCCACTATCCTCATTTATCAAAACTCGATGGGGAATATCGTCATTTGATCTTCATATGCTGGAGAACAGATTCTTTGTTTGCAAGCTATACTCTAAAGAAGATTTGCAACGAATCCTCAAAGGATTCTGGACTATCCGCGGTCATCCAATGATTCTACGACGTTGGTCTCCTGATGTCCGTTTGGAGTTAGATAGCCTACAGTCTATTCCATTATGGGTATCCTTTCAAGGACTGCCTCTACATCTTTGGAGTCGACGTTTTATTGCAAAGTTATGCAGCACTCTGGGACAGCCACTCTACATCGACAAAGCAACTGCAGCTCAGACGAGATTAGCATTTGCACGAGCATGTGTGTTGGTTTCTTCCGACGGAAGATCTTCCTAATGCGGTATTCTATCGTGATCTTGACGGGAACACTCGAAAGGTACATGTCTCATATTCCTGGAAGCCACAACGATGTCAATGTTGCTTATCTTTTGGTCATGCAAATGGAGCTTGTCAGCAAACCCCAAAACCAACCACAAAGGTCTATCGACCACGTCAAGCGCCTCAGCAACAAAGTGATTCTTTTCTAATGGCAGTAGCACCGATGGTGGTGAAAACTATTGAGCATTCCGACTTACAAGGAAAGCACCGCGGACCGAAGGACAAATCCAAAACTTTATCTCTTCCTATAATGTCAGAGACATCCACAACAGATGTTTCCCATGGTACTAGTGGACAGGAGAAACATAAGTCAGGAACTTCATCTCTTCCAATATCATCGGATCCGTCCACAATAGCTCAACGAACTCAGGCCTAAACAAATCTCGCCAGCAAGGATATTCTTCCTCAACAAACTCAGGCCACAACAAACATCGCCAACAAGGATATTCTGTCTCAACAAACTCATGCCCCAACAAACCTCTCTAGCCAGGCTGCTCCAACAAGTACTATCCAGGATATTATGCTGTAACAATCTTATCGAGCTTCAACAAACCCTGACAATCAAGACCACATGATTCAAGGTACTTTAAAGTTTAAAAATCTGCAAGCTGTAGATGAAGTGGATAAATATAGGAATAAAGCCATAAAAGGTAAGGATATTGTGCGGGAGGAAAATACAAAACCGAAGGATAAGAAAAAGGATGGTACAGCCCATCCAAAGTCGTAAGATGAATACCTTACCACATTTTCATTTCTTTATTACTGATGAAGATAACATGTTGGAATGTTCACGGACTTAATAAGCCGGAGAAATGTCGGGAGCTCAATAGAATAATCAAGTCTACCGCATGCGATATTGTTATTCTAGTAGAAACGAAAATAAACAATCGCGCGTTCAAGCTCAAAAGAATTTAATATGGCCGGACGCAGAACTGTTTACCAATGACTCAAATGAAACTTTTGGTAGAATATGGGTCTTATGGCATCCTAACTCTATTAATGCTTGGTTTATTTCTGCTACTGATCAATTCATTCATCTTAAGGTAGAGGACAAAAAGAATGGCTGTCAATTCAATTTCACTAGTATATATGCTTCAAATAGTATGCAAGAAAGAAATACTCTTTGGTTTGACCTGACTAATATTGCAAATGGCTGTCTCAATGTACCTTGGATTGTTCTTGGAGACTTTAATACTGTTCGGTACACAAATGAAAAAGAGGAGCGTAGACAACTTTCAGAAAGCCAGCTTCAAAGTTTTAATGATTACATTGACACTGCAGCTTTGTTTGATATGAAATCTATGGGTAATTGGCTCGCCTGAAGTAATCAAGGTGCAGCTAATAGAAAAATAATGGCTCGACTTGATAGGTGTTTGATTAATCATGAATGGTTAACAGTTTACCCAGATTTACTTCTTGAGTATGATGCTCCTTTGTTTTCTGACCATTCTTTAATGTATATACACGCAGACAAAGCGACACCAAGAGGCAAGAAACCGTTTAGATTCTTTAACATGTGGAGTACTCATCCTCAATTTCTTGATGTTATTAGATCTGCTTGGAATGTTAATGTGCATGGATCCCCCCCTTACATCTTATGTCAAAAGCTCAAAGCCTGTAAAGCAGCACTAAAAGAATGGAATACAAATACTTTTGGCAATATTACCACCACAGTTCAATTTTGCAGGAAGGAACTAATGTCATTGCAACATGAGCTGCAACTTTAGCCAAATGATGAGAATATTATCTACAAAGAGATAGAAGCTAGAAATAAACTTCATGCAAGCCTTCAAACAGGAGGAAAGTTTTGCAAAGCAGAAGTCTTGACAGCATTGGCTTACACTGATTCCAATACTAAATTTTTCTATGCTTCAATTGCTACTCGAAGGGCTGTTAACCGTATCAGCAAATGCAGAGACAAAGATGATAATCTTATTGAGAATTTAGATGAGGTTAAAGTATACAGTGAGGAATTTTTTTATTCCTTACTCAATCAAGCTGGGAAAACTAATAACATTCATATGGAGCCGACTAGAAAACTTGATTCGGAAGCTATTTCAATCCTCAATGCCCCAATTACAGACGACGAAATTGTATGTGTTGTCTTTAAGTCATCAAAGCACAAAAGCCCAGGTCCAGATGGATTTCCAGCTAAATTTTACCAAACTGCTTGGTCTATTATTGGAAATGATGTGATCAAGGCTTGCCAACATTTTTTCTCTTCAGGTCATATTCTTAGAGAGATGAATTGTACTTTTATTTCTTTAATTTCGAAGAATGCAGGGGCTGATTCACTAGAGAACTATCGACCCATATCATTATGAAACTTTATTTACAAGATCATCTCCAAAGTATTGGCAAATAGAATGCAAAAGGTAATACATAAGATCATTAGCCCAAATCAAGCTGCTTTCATCAAAGGGAGAAGTATACATCATAACATTTTGCTTGCTAATGACTTGGTCAAAGATTTGCATTCAAAAGCAAGAGGGACAAAAATATGTTTTAAAGCTGATTTACAGAAAGCCTTTGATTCAGTTAATAGGAAATTTATCTATAAGATGCTCCTCGATATGAACTTTCCATAGCAATGGGTTAATTGGATCCAATCTTGCTTGGAAACTCCAAAGTTTTCGATACTCTTTAATGGCACACCTATTGGTTTTTTTGGGAGCACGAATGGCATCCGACAAGGTGATCCACTCTCTCCGTATCTCTTTACTATTGCGATGGAAGGACTTAGCTGTATGTTGGAACATGCAGTCTTAAATGGCAGCATTAAGGTACCCAATGCTGGCTCTATTCATATATCACATATAACATTTGCAGATGATTTACTTATCTTTCTCCAAAATGATCCAACTTCAGTAAAGAACTTGGCTACTATTATGAATGACTTTGGTATGGTTTCTGGACTTCAGTTAAATCATGCGAAAAGTAAAGTATATATGAGCCCTTAGGTTGAGGATAAGGTCTTTATTGCACAAACTTTGGGGGTTAGTGAGGGAAGCCTGCTAGTTCCTTATTTGGGTCTCCCGCTCATATCCACAGGCATTCACAAAACCCACTGTCAGCCTATCCTGCAAAAAATAAAGAATAGAATTTCTTCTTGAAAAAATAGGCTTCTATCAAAAGCAGGACGACTCGAACTCATCCGTTCTGTATTGCACTCCTACTCTATATATTGGTGTAATGCATTTCTTCTGCCTGCTGGACTTTTCCAAGATATTGAACGGTTATTAATGAACTTCTTCTGGAATGGCACAAATGATAAGGCAATGTATATGGTAAATTGGGATAGCATTTGTAAACCGAAAGATGAAGGGGGGCTAAACTTGAGAAATACTAGAGATTGGAATCAAGCATGCCTGGTACAACAATTGTGGGATCTTTTGCAAAACAAATGTTCCTTATGGTCACAATGGGTTTCTGCTAGGTATCTTTCAAAGGAATCAATCTGGGAAATTTCAACAAGAACATACCACTCTGCAGCTTGGAAAGGAATTTTAAAGGCAAGGAATTGGCTAATCAAACACATTTCGTATGCAATCTTTTCTAGAACTAGTACTAATATGTGGTACGATCCTTGGGTGAATGGGAAGAGTATATCAATTATATGGCGATAGAATACGAAAAGATCTTGGGGCTCCCAAAGATTGGAAGGTTTCTGAGTTCATTGCTAACGGTACCTGGTGTCTCCCTAATCCTATTTTTCCCGAAATGTTATCACTTTGGCCGACTATCATAGCTATTCCAATCAGGAATAACTCTTCAGATATACTTATTAGGCCTCATGACAATAGCAAATTTAGTGCCACATCCGCATGGAATCAAATTAGGCAAAGAAATAACAAGTGGGCCCCAAGCAGTTGGACATGGGACCGACTGGGATCACAAAGACACTCCTTATGTACATGGCAGGCCCTTCTTAATAAACTACCTACAATAAACAATATGAAAAGAAGAGGTATCTATCATGTTAACCGATGCTTCCTTTGTTTGCAACAAGAAGAAACTATTGACCACCTCTATTTTGCTTGTGATTATACAAAATGGATATGGAAGGAGATTCTCCAGCGATTTGAACTCAATAGACTGCCGCAACCAAACTTGCACCAAGAACTAGGCGACCTTATGCAATGTTTCTCAAGAAAAGGGCCTCTTACACAATTGGCAAAGGTTGCTTTCAGATGTAATAGAATCTTTGAATGTCAACACACAAACAATGCTTTTTTTTTTTTGTAAGTAAAAGTAAATTGATTATGTGTAAATTTTCTACAACTAGCTTTATCTATACAAGTCATAGACAAAGCCAAGTAACTCATAGAGTGCGAATGCGATAGTTATGACTACACATGCTGTAGACTATAACTACTTGTGGGTACATTATTTGGCATCATTCCCAAGATCATGCTCGGTTTTGAGATCATGCTAATAGCAAAATTAAATTTGATAAAAATATCTTTTTCTCTTCGGGTGAAGTGCTCGGTTTTGAGATCATGCTCCATACAGGATCTTGAGTCTCTAATAATCTCTTTCAAGAGCTGAGCATTGTTTGTGTGTTGACATTCAAAGATTCTATTATATCTCTCCTTCCATATCCACCAAATAGTGCATTTGAAAGTAACCTTTGCCAGTTGTGAAAGTAACATATGCATTGCCTTATCATTTGTGCCATTCCAGAAGAAGTTCATTAATAACCGTCCAATATCTTGGAGAAGTCCAGCAGGCAAAAGAAATGCATTACACTAATATATAGAGTAGGAGTGCAATACAGAACGGATGAGTTCGAGTCGTCCTGCTTTTGATAGAAGCCTATTTTTCCAAGAAGAAATTCTATTCTTTATTTTTTGCAGGATAGGCTGACAGTGGGTTTTTTGAATGCTTGTGGATATGAGCGGGAGACCCAAATAAGGAACTGGCAGGCTTCCTTCACTAACCCCCAAAGTTTGTGCAATAAAGACCTTATCCTCAACGTAAGGGCTCATATATACTTTACTTTTCGCATGATTTAACTGAAGTCCAGAAACCATACCAAAGTCATTCATAATAGTAGCCAGGTTCTTTACTGAAGTTGGATCATTTAGGAGAAAGATAAGTAAATCATCTGCAAATGTTATATGTGATATATGAATAGAGCCAGCATTGGGTACCTTAATGCTGCCATTTAAGACTGCATGTTCCAACATACAGCTAAGTCCTTCCATCGCAATAGTAAAGAGATACGGAGAGAGTGGATCACCTTGTCGGATGCCATTCGTGCTCCCAAAAAAACCAATAGGTGAGCCATTAAAGAGTATCGAAAACTTTGGAGTTTCCAGGCAAGATTGAATCCAATTAACCCATTGCTGTGGGAAGTTCATATCGAGGAGCATCTTATAGATAAATTTCCTATTAACTGAATCAAAGGCTTTCCGTAAATCAGCTTTAAAACATATTTTTGTCCCTCTTGCTTTTGAATGCAAATCTTTGACCAAGTCATTAGCAAGCAAAATGTTATGATGTATACTTCTCCCTTTGATGAAAGCAGCTTGATTTGGGCTAATGATCTTGTGTATTACCTTTTGCATTCTATTTGCCAATACTTTGGAGATGATCTTGTAAATAAAGTTGCATAATGATATGGGTCGATAGTTCTCTAGTGAATCAGCCCCTGCATTCTTCGGGATTAAAGAAATAAAAGTACAATTCATCTCTCTAAGAATTTGACCTGAAGAGAAAAAATGTTGGCAAGCCTTGATCACATCATTTCCAATAATAGACCAAGCAGTTTGGTAAAATTCAGCTGGAAATCCATCTGGACCTGGGCTTTTGTGCTTTGGTGACTTAAAGACAACACATATAATTTCGTCGTCTGTAATTGGGGCATTGAGGATTGAAATAGCTTCCGAATCAAGTTTTCTAGTCGGCTCCACATGAATGTTATTAGTTTTCCCAGCTTGATTGAGTAAGGAATAAAAAAATTGCTCTGTGTGTGCTTTAACCTCATCTAAATTCTCAATAAGATTTTCATCTTTGTCTCTGCATTTGCTGATACGGTTAACAGCCCTTCGAGTAGCAATTGAAGCATAGAAAAATTTAGTATTGGAATCTCCTAGTGTAAGCCAATGCTGTCGAGACTTCTGCTTTGCAAAGCTTTCCTCCTGTTTTAAGGCTTGCATGAAGTTATTTCTAGCTTCTGTCTCTTTGTAGATAATATTCTCATCATTTGGCTGAAGTTGCAGCTCATGTTGCAATGACATTAGTTCCTTCCTGCAAAATTGAACAGTGGTGGTAATATTGCCAAAGGTATTTCTATTTCACTCCTTTAGTGCTGCTTTGCAGGCTTTGAGCTTTTGACATAAGATGTAAGGGGGGGATCCATGCACGTTAACATTCCAAGCAGATCTGATAACATCAAGAAATTGAGGATGAGTACTCCACATGTTAAAGAATCTAAACGGTTTCTTGCCTCTTGGTGTCGCTTTGTCTGCGTGTATATACATTAAAGAATAGTCAGAAAACAAAGGAGCACCATACTCAAGAAGTGAATCTGGGTAAACTGTTAACCATTCATGATTAATCAAACACCTATCAAGTCGAGCCATTATTTTTCTGTTAGCTGCACCTTGATTACTCCAGGAGAGCCAATTACCCACGGATTTCATATCAAACAAAGCTGCAGTGTCAATGTAATCATTAAAACTTTGAAGCTGGCTTTCTGAAAGTTGTCTACCCCCCTCTTTTTCATTTGTGTACCGAACAGTATTAAAGTCTCCAAGAACAATCCAAGGTACATTGAGACAGCCATTTGCAATATTAGTCAGGTCAAACCAAAGCGTATTTCTTTCTTGCATACTATTTGAAGCATATATACCAGTGAAATTGAATTGACAGCCATTCTTTTTGTCCTCTACCTTAAGATGAATGAATTGATCAGTAGCAGAAATAAACCAAGCATTAATAGAGTTAGGATGCCATAAGACCCATATTCTACTAAAAGTTTCATTTGAGTCATTGGTAAACAGTTCTGCGTCCGGCCATATTAAATTCTTTTGAGCTTGAATGCGCGATTGTTTAATTTTCGTTTCTACTAGAATAACAATATCACATGCGGCAGACTTGATTATTCTGTTGAGCTCCCGACATTTCTCCGGCTTATTAAGTCCGCGAACATTCCAACATGTTATCTTCATCAGTAATAAAGAAATGAAAATGTGGTAAGGTATTCATCTTACGACTTTGGATGGGCTGTACCATCCTTTTTCTTATCCTTCGGTTTTGTATTTTCCTCCCGCACAATATCCTTAACTTTTATGGCTTTATTCCTATATTTATCCACTTCATCTACAGCTTGCAGATTTTTAAACTTTAAAATACCTTGAATCATATGGTCTTGATTGGCAGGGTTTGTTGATGCACGATAAGATTATTGCAGCACAATATCCTGGGTAGTACTTGTTGGAGTAGCCTGGCTAGAGAGGTTTGTTGGGGCATGAGTTTGTTGAGACAGAATATCCTTGTTGACAATGTTTGTTGTGGCCTGAGTTTGTTGAGGAAGAATATCCTTGCTGGCGAGATTTGTTTGGGCCTGAGTTTGTTGAGTTATTGTGGACGGATCCAATGATATTGGAAGAGATGAAGTTCCTGACTTATGTTTCTCCTGTCCACTAGTACCAACGGAAACCTCTGTTGTGGAAGGCTCCGACATTATAGGAAGAGATATAGTTTTGGATTTGTCTTTCTGTCCGCGGTGCTGTCCTTGCAAGTCGGAATGCTCAATAGTCTTCGCCACCATCGGTGCTACTGCCATTAGAGAAGACTCACTTTGTTGCTGAGGTGCTTGACGTGGTCGATAGACTTTTGTGATTTGTTTTGGAGTTTGCTGACAAGCTCCATTTGCATGACCAAAAGATAAGCAATGCTGACATCGTTGTGGCTTCCAGGAATATGAGACATGTACCTTCCGAGTGTTCCCATCAAGATCACGATAGAAAACCTCATTTGGAAGATCTTCGTCGGAAGAAACCAGTACACATGCTCGTGCAAATGCTAATCTCGTCTGAGCAGCTGTTGCTTTGTCGATGTAGAGTGGCTGTCCCAGAGTGCTGCATAACTTTGCAATAAAACGTCGACTCCAAAGATGTAGAGGAAGACCTTGAAAGGATACCCATAATGGAATAGACTGTAGGCTATCTAACTCCAAACGGACATCAGGAGACCAGCGTCGTAGAATCATTGGATGGCCGCGAATAGTCCAGAATCCTTCGAGGACCCGTTGTAAATCTTCTTCAGAGTATAACTTGCAAACAAAGAATCCGTTCTCCAGCATATGAAGATCAAATGACGATATTCCCCATCGAGTTTTGATAAATGATGATAGTGGGAAATAAGATGTTTTGAGACCTACCACATAGCCAACAATCGCCATAGACCATGTCTCAATAAGCTCTGCTGAATCAGCAGTCTCGTATACAGCAATCTTCTTATCAGCCTGAACTTCTGGAGTAAAGAATTCCAAGCTTAGATCCGGACTTCCAACCGGAGCCTTGAAGAGGCTAGTCCAAGGCCTAGGGTCACTGGAAATGAGGGCAGGCTGCCGCGATCTAGAGCGCGACCGACTTCGATGCTGTTTCGTCGAAGGAGTTTCTCTCTGGAGAGGATATGGAGGAGGAGCCAATTGAGGGGTAACGGTAGGGAGTCTTACCATCGTATCAACCCTCCCGCCACCGTCGCCACCCCTAGGGGCCGTCGCTGCCATGTTTGATCCCTCTTCTGGTCGCGGCTATAGAATCGTCTCCATAGGGAAAAGCCACCGTCGCAGTATATCAGATCGCCGATACAGTACTGTCGCCCTAGAGAGATCTGGTCGCCACTAGAAGCCGACGCTGCAGGAGATCCGATCACCAGTACAGTAAGGCTTTCTCCCACGGGCGACTATACACACAAACAATGCTTAGCTCTTGAAAGAGATTATTAGAGACTCAAGATCCTGTATGGAGCATGATATCAAAACCGAGCACTTCACCCGAAAAGAAAAAGATATTTTTATCAAATTTAATTTTGCTATTAGCTAAAGATCTTGAGAATGATGCCAAATAATGTACCCACAGGTAGTTATAGTCTACAGCATGTGTAGTCATAACTATCGCATTCGCACTCTATGAGTTACTTGGCTTTGTCTATGACTTGTATAGATAAAGCTATTTGTAGAAACTTTACACATAATCAATTTACTTTTACTTACCAAAAAAAAGAGTAAATGAATCAAAAACAGAATTTAAGGGCTTCTTAGAGAATACCTTAGTGAGATCTTCAAGAGGGGGAAAGATTGTTGATCTTTTGCTTCGAAATGAGGAGTATTTGGTATGCTATGAGGGGAGAAATGGAGGTGGGGAAGCTTTGGAAGAGTAAAGAGGAGAAAGGATGTTGAATCTCGGATTTTGATGATGAAGTCAATTGTCATTTGTTTGTCTAATCTATGTGTTGAGATAAGTGTGCAGGATTAACTACGATGAAAGTAAGATATGCAGCAGGAGTTTTACCGAAGTCAAGACAATGATCACGTTGGGAGTTCGAGAGTTCAACGGAAGTTCGGTGTTAGGACTCTAGCTTGGAGAGTCCTAATTGAGAGGGACATTCATGTAAAACTGTTAGGACTCTAGCTAGGAGAGTCCTAATTGAGAGGGACATTCTGTTAGGACTCTAGCTAGGAGAGTCCTAATTGAGAGGGGCATTCATGTAGGAGGTGTTTTCTTAGAGAAGAATTAGGAGTTGTAAAAGAATAGGAGTCTTGACTAGGAGTCATACTAGGAGTTGGTTAGAAGTAAGAGTCTTAAGTAGGAGTCCTATTAGGAGTTAGGGTTTAGAAGCCCTATAAATAGCCCTGTATTCCTTCTCTTTTGATAAGCAATAGATGAATCTTTTCTGCAGCCTTTGAGCAGCAACTTGGAGGGAGGAACCCCTATAGAGTTCCAAGGAGGTCGATCCCCTAAAGAGATCAACCCCAAGTTTAGAATCTATAAGAGTTCTAACACTTGGTATCAGAGTAGCGTTCTTGGCATCTCGCTACCCTTCCATTGCCATCCATCAGCCCTCCACAACCTCCCAAAGCAATTCCCACAATTGCTTAAAAGATCGTCGCCGAATTCCGCCATCATCTCCACCACCGTAGATCATCCTTTAATCTCCTCGTGAATTGCAACAGGTTATGGTTTCCTACCTTACTGCTGCTGCAATTTAGTTATCCGTATTCGAAAAAAAAAAAAAAAAATTGTTCTTATATTGCTGCATAAACCTTTCGTCACAAAGTTTTCATCTATATGACGAAAGATATATTGTAGAATTCCAGCCGCATAGCACCATCTGTTTGATCATGCTACTTTGCTTTTTCTATCCAAATTTCTATGAAATTTTTATGACATCTTTGACACTTCCTAACAGCAGATTTCCCTTTGGTTTTTTTAAAAAATTCTTAATATAAACCATTGATCTTTTACGTCTAATCTGCTATACTTGAAAATCTACATTGTAAAATTTCAGCCGCATAGCACTGTTTGTTTGATCTTGATACTATATTGTTTCTATCCAAATCTCTACGAAATTTTAATGATAGCTTTGGCACTTCCTAACAGTGGATTTCCCTTTGGTTTCATCAAAAAATTATCAATATAAACCACTGATCTTTTACGTCCAATCTGCTATACTTAAAAATCTGTGCTGCAGAAAATTTCAGCGGCATATTGTTGCCTTAACCCATCTATTTGTAATCTTTTTTGAATGAAATTTCTTATACACTTCATAGATCATCTTGGCTTCCATGTAAGATTGATATATTTAGGAATTCATCTCTAAAAGAAAATTTTGTGTTGCTGCAAATTTTCATCGTAACCCGCTGAAATTTTTCGACGATAATTCTGCTATCACAACTTACACCAATTTTCTTGCTGTTATACTGCTGAAATTCTCTTGATTAAATTAAGCATCCTTGCTGTCATATAATCTATGATTTTGCTATCAATTCCCTCCTCAATTCTCTTAAGTTTTTTATAGAAATTACATCGAGAAACCATTGTTTCTTCGACGACAATTCTACTCTTACAAGACAACACATACTTGCTGCAACTTCCACTGATTTCTATCAAACCTTTACTGCCATCTACCACAGATCCAAAACTTTCATCCACAGCCCTAAAACTCCACTAAATCACACCCTCAAACTGCACCCAAAACTGCCACAAAACTAGCCGAAATCGTAGCCTACATCCACCAATCCACAAACCTAACAACAAAATAGAGATCTTAACATCATAGATTTGGAGGCATATACTATGGCATCTAAGGAGGCAATCAATGCTAAATTCGAAGCCTTGGAGGCGCGAATGGAGGATAAGATTCGGACGCTCTTTACCGAACTCAGATTGGGCCGACCACTAAGCCCGAAGAAATCATATCAAGGAGAGAGCTTTGCCCAATCACACCAAGCCCAAAGATATGACTTCCAAGATAGGGGAAGCTCTATGACCAACCCCAACTATCCATGCATGAGAGTGGACTTCCCTAGATGGGAAGAAGGAGACCCAATTGGTTGGATCTCGCGCGCGGAGCGATATTTTCGGTACCATAAAATCGCGGATGCATCTATGGTGAAAATTGCATCTATATATCTTGAAGGGGATGCTATACAGTGGTTTGACTGGTTTGAACATACTTATGGAGTCCTTTCATGGCGACAATTCAAAGAAGGACTGCTGATCCGCTTCAGACCAACCGATTACGAGAATATTGACGGACAACTAGCAAAGATCTGACAAACCTCTACCATTCAGGAGTACCAAACCAGGTTTGAAAGGTTATCTAATCAAACTCTTGATTGGTCTCAAAAACAGCTATTGAGAACCTTCATTGAGGGCTTGAAGCCGGAGATCCGAGGAGAAGTTAAAGCGCAACAACCGTATACGCTTATGGCAGCCATCTCTTTCGCACGACATCAAGAGGAGCAATTGAACTATGAAGCTCGGAGGACTAGGGTCGCTCCTCAACCAGTAATATTGAAGCCCTTAGCCCCCCCTACTTTCGACCAAGTCCCTACACCAAAGAGGTTAACAAGAGAAGAGCTTCGGGAGCAATATGCGAAGGGGTTATGTTGGCATTGTGATGAGCCGTGGAGCCGTGAGCATCGCTGTAGTAAAGAGGGACTTCTTATGATTGAACCGATAGAAGAAGAGGTCATTGAACATCCAAAAGAGAGCCTTGAACATGAAGAAGAAGATGCAGAAGAAGAGCCACAACCGACCAAAGTTACGGTACATACACTAGTTGGCTACTCAATCCCACAAACGATGAAAGTTGGAGGCCTTCTCAAACAACAACCGATCTCTGTTCTCATCGACACGGGCAGCACTAATAACTTCATAAATAGTAAGGTTGCTGTCTATATGAACTTACCTATTGAGAATTGTAGCAGGTTTGTTGTTAAGGTCGCTAACGGACGGATTTTGAAGTGTGATCATAGGTGCCCGCAGGTGAAACTGTTTTTGCAGGACCAAGAGATAATTGCAGATTTCATCCTCCTCCCTCTTGATGATCATGAGGCCATACTCAGAATTAAATGGTTGATGACATTAGGTGATATTTCTTAGAATTTTATGCAACTAATTATAAAATTTTATAGTAAGGAGAAACAGGTGATACTACACGGGAAACGTGAGGGCGACGTAACGACGATTTGCACACAACAAATGGAGAAGGTTTTGCATAAAGCATGCAGCAGCTTTTTGGTACAACTTGAGCAATGAATTAAGGGAGAGCTAACAAAATTTGAAGATCCAAATCTACTTCCTTTGCTTGCTGAATTTTCTGATATATTTGACAAACCGCACAACCTACCTCTTACCCGTCGGCATGATCATTATATAATGATTCTTCAAGGCAAATCTCCAACAAATGCTCAGCCATATCAATATCCACATCTCCAGAAGGATGAAATAGAAAGGATTGTAAAAGAGATGCTCGAAACAGGAGTTATTCGGCCAAGTTGCAACCTCTACTCTTCACCGATACTACTTGTACGCAAGAAGGACGGAATATGGCGAATATGCGTTGATTATCGAGCTCTCAATGGCATAACCATCAAGGACAAATACCTTATTCCAATAGCAGATGAATTGATAGATGAAAGGGGGCATAAATCTTCACAAAGCTGGACCTTTGATCCGGGTATCATCAAATACGAGTGTGCGAAGAAGACATACCGAAAATCACCTTTTGAACACACAACAACCACTATGAATTTTTGCTTTCTTCAACAAAAGGTGAAATATCTTGGGCATATCATATCAGAGAAAGGTGTGGTAGTGGACCCCTTCAAAATTGGAGCAATGCAAAACTGGCTGACCTCGTGGAATATAAAATTGCTACATGGCTTTCTGGTTTTAACAGGCTACTACTACAAGTTCATGAAAAACTATGGAGAGATCAGTGCACCACTTACTTTCTTACTGAAAAAAGATGTCTTCCAATGGTCGGACAGAGCCTCCACTACCTTCGACAAACTTAAGGCAGCCATGACGACGACGCCGGTGCTAACACTACCAGATTTCAACCGACCCTTCATTATTGAGGCCGACGCATCTAGAGTCGGAATTGGAGCTATTCTCATGCATGATGGTCGACCACTCATATACACTAGCAAGGCATTATCTCCCTCCCATCAAAATAAGTCAACATATGATAAGGAGATGCTCGCCATTGTGCGCGCAGCAACGAGGTGGAGACCCTACTTGATTGGCCGACGATTTCAAATTAAAACTGACCATAAAAGCCTCAAGTACTTTTTGGAGTGAAAAATATCATCCCCTGAGTAGCAAAAAAGGGTAATAAAACTTCTTGGATTTGATTATAAAATAACTTACAAAAAGGGGAAAGAGAATGTTCTTGCAGATGCACTTTCGCAGCTACTCGAGAAAGTTGAAGTTTCGGTCGTTTCACTTCCGACCAACGACTTTCTTAAGGATATTAAGATAGAATGGCAGGAAGATTCAGAGACTAGTAAAATTATAAAAAAATTGGAGGAAGCAACAAGCCCCATGGCTCATTACAATTGGGACTCAAAAGAATTACACTATAAGGGACGCATTGTGCTTACGATAAATTCTACTTGCATCTTCACGAGCAGATTTTGGATAAAGTTATTCCATATGCAGGGTACTAAATTGAAAAGGAGTATGGCATATCACCCACAAACCGACGGCCAAACGAAAGTTTTAAATAGGTGCTTGGAGACAACCCAAAGCCACCCACCAAATATGACTCTACCCGAAAAGAACCGTAGACCCAGCCAAGTGCCATTATTGATCGACGGATCGTGACTCGACGACGATGACCCACTAATGAAGTGCTAATACAGTGGGCGAACCTACCAATAGAAGATGCCACTTGGGAGAACTATGATGACTTGAAGATCAAATTCCCAGAATTCACGATTTGAAGAGGGCGGGTCTGTTAGGACTCTAGCTAGGAGAGTCCTAATTGAGAGGGACATTCTGTTAGGACTCTAGCTAGGAGAGTCCTAATTGAGAGGGGCATTCATGTAGAGGTGTTTTCTTAGAGAAGAATTAGGAGTTGTAAAAGAATAGGAGTCTTGACTAGGAGTCATACTAGGAGTTGGTTAGAAGTAAGAGTCTTAAGTAGGAGTCCTATTAGGAGTTAGGGTTTAGAAGCCCTATAAATAGCCCTGTATTCCTTCTCTTTTGATAAGCAATAGATGAATCTTTTCTGCAGCCTTTGAGCAGCAACTTGGAGGGAGGAACCCCTATAGAGTTCCAAGGAGGCCGATCCCCTAAAGAAATCAATCCCAAGTTTAGAATCTGCAAGGGTTCTAACATTCGGACAGTCGTCGGAGGTTCTGTGGGAACAAATCCGAGAAGTCCATAAGCTTGCCAAAGAAGCTCGTCGGAACTCGCCAAGTGGATCATCGCAAGTCCAGGAGTTTGCTGGAAGTCCGCAGGAGCATCACCGAGGGTTCATCGGATGATCGACGGAAGTTCGCCGGAAGCTCGCCGGAAGAAGCGATTGACGCACCGGAGCAAGCTACAGAAATTATCTTAAGAATTATCGTAGTTAGCACGGTGATTAAGTTGGAAATGAGAGGTGATCCCATTAGCTTAATCTTGAGGCAATTGGGCCCCTGCTAAACCCAAATTGGGCCAAATGGATCAACCCATTCGGACCCTGATTGCTGTGGGAGGTGCAACCGCCCAAGCTAGGAGGTAGCACCGCCTGGGCTAAGTCTCCCAACAAGACTGGGCGGTGCAACCGCCCTAGCCAGGAGGTGGCACCGCTTGGGCTCAGTCTCCAAGTGAGACTAGGCGGTGCAACCTCTCCTGACAGGAGGTAGCACCGCCTGAGCTCGGTCTTCGAGCTCTGGCAGGTGGTGCAACCGCCCCAGTCAGGAGGTGCAACCGCCTGAGCTCGGTCTTCAAGCTCTGGCAGAGAGGTGCAACCGCCCCTAATAGAGGTGGCACCGCCCAGAGGCTCAGTCTTCGAGTTCTGCCAGGCGGTGCAACCGCCCCAGTCAGGAGGTGCAACCGCCTGATCCCGGAATTCCAGGTATTGACAGTTTTGAGCTCCAAATTTGAACTAGGTTGGGGCCTATAAATACCCCACCCATTCAGCACTGAAAGAGTAAGAACTTACCCAAAATCTTGATCTTTTTCAGTGATTTTTAGGGCTCAAAATTGTTGTAAAGGCCAAAAATTCTCCTCCCTCTTTTCTTCAAAGTTTTGAGTTGTAAAGAGAGGAGAGAAAATTTCTGTAAGGGTTGTCTCCTAAGCCCGTCGAAAGGAGTGAAACTGTAAAAGGGTGGTTGGTCTTCACCTATTGAAGGAAGGCCTATAGTTGACGTCGATGACCTCGTCGGTGGAGGAAGTGGGAACAAATCCGAGAAGTCCATAAGCTTGCCAAAGAAGCTTATTAGTGCAAAAAGTGCATTTCTTTATATTAGCATATAACTTTTCTTTTCTAAGCACGTCAAAATAGCTTTTAAATGTGTTACATGCTCATTTAAACTTTTGCTATACATAAGTATATCATCAAAATAAACCACTACAAATTTTCCAATGTAAGCACGTAAAATATGATTCATCAATCTCATGAAAGTACTAGGTGCATTAGTTAGGCCAAAAGGCATAACCAACCATTCATATAAACCATGTTTAGTTTTAAAAGCGGTTTTCCATTCATCACCTTCATGCATTCTTATTTGATGATATCCAGATTTTAAATCAATTTTTGAAAACACACAAGAACCATGCAATTCATCCAACATATCATCTAGCCTAGGAATAGGATGTCTATACTTTACCGTGATTTTGTTGATGGCTCGGCAATCAACACACATTCTCCATGATCCATCCTTTTTAGGCACCAACAGAACAGGAACTGCACACGGACTCATGCTTTCTCGCACATACCCTTTTTTCATAAGCTCACTTACTTGTTTTTGGATTTCCTTGGTCTCTTCGGGGTTGCATCTATATGCTGGCTTATTTGGTATGCTTGCACCTGGAATGAAATCAATTTGATGCTCAATTCCTCTAATTGGTGGCAAACCATTAGGAACTTCTTCGGGAAAGAGATCCTCATTTTCCTGCAAAAGATCAACAATAACACTAGGCAAACTCTTGTCAATTTTGTTAGAAGCAATCAGAACATCCTTGTACATAAGTACAAGTAAGGGCTGCCTCATGGTTAAGGCTTTCTTCACATCACTCATTTTGGCATAAACACTCATTTTTCTTTCACTCAAACTTTCTTTGTTTTCTCTCCCCTTGTATTTCCCAATACTCTCATTTTTATTTTTTTTGATAAGTATACTCTCATTTTTATTACTCAACTCATCATTTTCTTTTTTCTCCCTTTCTTTTTCCCTCCCCAAAGTTTTGGTTAATGAAGACTCAAGCTCCTCATATTGTTGTTTTATGCGCATTTGGTCCTCAAAAATTATCTTTGGAGGCAAAGGTCCAAGCTGATATTTCTGTCCATCTATGATCAAAGAATAACGGTTCTTGAATCCATCATGTATTACCCTTCGATCGTATTGCCATGGTCTCCCCAATAACATATGACTAGCATACATAGGTACCACATCACACCAAACTTCATCCTTATATCTACCAATTGAAAAGGAAATTAACACTTGTCGATTTACCTTTACTATACCACTATCATTCAACCATTGTAACTTGTACGATTTTGAATGCTTGATAGTAGGTAATTTCAGTTTCTCCACGAGCAAGGTGCTTGCCACATTTGTGCAACTTCCACTATCAACAATCACATTACACAACTTGTTAGCAATCAAACAATGAGTATGAAACAGATTTTCACGTTGTTCACCATGTTCATCATTTTCATTTTGCAAACTAAGTATGCGTTGAACAACTAGATTTTCACCTTTAGCATACTCTATATCACTAGTATCCTCTAGAATGTCTTCATCATCATCTTTCTCACTTTCAGATTCTACAATTCCATCCCTCATGATCATAACTCTTTTATTAGGACACTCGTGTGCCACATGTCCATGCCCAAGGCACTTAAAACACTTAATACCTCTAGTTTGATTAGGTAGATTCTCACCTTTACCCTTGTTGCCTAATTCATTTCTACCTTTAGTCTCATCAATTTTAGGCTTAACAATGGGTTTATCATCCTTTTTACTCCAATTCGGTTTCCAAGAAGAAGAAGAACCCGAATAAGATTTTGAATCATACCTTGTGCCTTTTCTTTTGAGTTGCCTCTCAATCTTCATGGCCATATTCACCATATCTTCAATCTCCACATAATGTTGCAATTCTACAAGATCAGCAATGTTCTTGTTTAATCCACTTAGTAATCGAGCCATGGTGGCCTCACGATCTTCATCCACATTAGCCCTTATCATGGTTATCTCCATCTGCTTGTGATACTCATCAACACTCATGGAACCTTGTGTCAAGGTTTGCAGCCGTTGATGCAAATCCCTATAGTAATAGCTAGGGACAAATCTCCTCCTCATGATTTGTTTCATCTCCAACCAAGTCTCCACAGGCCTTTCACCATTTCTACGCCTGTCTTTACACAATTGATCCCACCAAACAATAGCATAATCAAAAAATTCAACAGCGGCTAATTTTACCTTTTTCTCTTTAGAGTAGTTGTGACATTCAAATATCATCTCCACTTTTCGTTCCCACTCCAAATAGGCATCTGGATTATTCTTCCCTTGAAAAGAAGGAATTTTCATTTTGATGCTGCCTATGTTTCTGTCCACACCATCAAAACGTCCTCTCCTAGTTTGTCTTCTAGGATTAATATCTTGACCAATTAGAGTAACTTGGTCATCATCCACATCATCGCCACCATCATATTTATCATTGACAAAGGTTGGTTGTCTCCCACGTCGTGGTTCACCTTGCAATCTATTAATTGCATCATCATGCCTTTCTAGATGATCTCTTACATCTCCCATCACTTTGAACATACGTTCAAATTGTTGCTGCATTGCTTGAACTAAAAGATCATTGGATGAAGAACTCGCTTCTTTATCTTTAGACATGTGTACAACTTGAAAAACAAAGTTAGAACAACCTCACCAACACTCCCTCACGTTTTTTTTTTTTTTTCACTCTAGATTTGATTCACTCCACTCATGTTTCACATAATTTTTTTGGCTTTTCTCTATACTGATCTTACCGCTCTTGTCTTTTACCTCTCTTGTTTTGTTATTTTAGTTCTTAGATTAACTAAGGTACCTAAACAAACAATTCAGATTATGGCAATTCAAAAAAAAATAGTGAAATTGGATAGCTTTAAAAGCAAACAAAAGATAGGTCAATTTAAAGATGTGTGTAATGCACTTTAATCATAAGCAAAGACTAGAATTTTTTTTTTTTTTTAGAAATGAAGAAAGATTTCCAAATCGAAATAGAAATTCAAATGAACAAAGATCAAATTCTGTAATTTGCAAGTATTCTTTGCATCCGCAATTTTTTTTTTTTTTTTAATTCTGATCTCTTTTTTTTTTGACCTTTGATTTCCCTCTCTCTTTTTTTTTTTTTTTTTTTTAGCCTTTGATTTTCTCTCTTCTTTTTTTTTTTTTGACTTTTTTGATCTCTTTTTTTTTTTATACCGTGTGGAATTACAAATAAAAATAGTAATAACACAAGAAGCACAATAATGAAGATGAAAGAAGAACAATAATTATAGATATTGGCCAAAAAGAAGAAGAAGAGAAAAGAAAAGAAAATCTAAAAGATAGCAAATAAATAGATACGCAAACCTCAAACTTGAGCCAAGCTCTGATACCAAATGATGGAAATCTTCAACTTAGCAACCATATACCCCGATAGCTAAAGAGCTATGATACATATGGAATGCAAATTGACCCTTGAAAGATGTAATGATAGTTAAAAAAATATAAAAAATATGATGAATATAGATAATAGATGTGATGTAAATTTGTATGAAATAAATGAAAGTGATGATGATAAAAGATAAGAAAATAAAGTTAGATAAGAAAATATAATGAAGAAATAATATAAAATAAAAAATAAAAATAAGATATGAATATAAAATATGAGATGAAAAATAATATTAATGAGAAGGATAATAAGTAAAGATGAGAATAAGTAAAAGATAAAGAATGGCACGCCTGGTGGGATGATACATAAGTAAAGAGCTATGTTTACATAAGTAAACATATATACCCCGATAGCTAAAGAGCTATGATACATATGGAATGCAAATTGACCCCCTCCAACGATTTGAAACAAGATGGATCGTTCAAGATTAAAGTTAGAAAAACTATTCTAATCACATAATCAATGAAAATTTGATGAAGTAATTAGAATAGTTTTCCTAACTTCAATCTTGAACGATCCATCTTGTTTCAAATCGTTGGAGGGGGTCAATTTGTATTCCATATGTATCATAGCTCTTTAGTTATCGGGGTATATGGTTGCTAAGTTGAAGATTTCCATGGAGAACGGATTCTTTGTTTGCAAGCTATACTCTGAAAAAGATTTACAACGGGTCCTCGAAGGATTCTGGACTATTCGTGGCCATCCAATGATTCTACGACGCTGGTCTCCTGATGTTCGTTTGGAGTTAGATAGCCTACAGTCTATTCCATTATGGGTATCCTTTCAAGGTCTTCCTCTACATCTTTGGAGTCGACGTTTTATTGTAAAGTTATGCAGCACTCTGGGACAGCCACTCTACATCGACAAAGCAACAGCTGCTCAGACGAGATTAGCATTTGCACGAGCATGTGTACTGGTTTCTTCCGACGAAGATCTTCCAAATGAGGTTTTCTATCGTGATCTTGACGGGAACACTCGGAAGGTACATGTCTCATATTCCTGGAAGCCACAACGATGTCAGCATTGCTTATCTTTTGGTCATGCAAATGGAGCTTGTCAGCAAACTCCAAAACAAATCACAAAGGTCTATCGACCACGTCAAGCACCTCAGCAACAAAGCGAGTCTTCTCTAATGGCAGTAGCACCGATGGTGGCGAAGACTATTGAGCATTCCGACTCGCAAGGACAGCACCGCGGACAGAAAGACAAATCCAAAACTATATCTCTTCCTATAATGTCGGAGCCTTCCACAACAGAGGTTTCTCTTGGTACTAGTGGACAGGAGAAACATAAGTCAGGAACTTCATCTCTTCCAATATCATTGGATCCGTCCACAATAACTCAACAAACTCAGGCCCAAACAAATCTCGCCAGCAAGGATATTCTTCCTCAACAAACTCAGGCCACAACAAACATCGTCAACAAGGATATTCTGTCTCAACAAACTCATGCCCTAACAAACCTCTCTAGCCAGGCTACTCCAACAAGTACTATCCAGGATATTGTGCTGCAACAATCTTATCGTGCTTCAACAAACCCTGCCAATCAAGACCACATTATTCAAGGTATTTTAAAGTTTAAAAATCTGCAAGCTGTAGATGAAGTGGATAAATATAGGAATAAAGCCATAAAAGGTAAGGATATTGTGCGGGAGGAAAATACAAAACCGAAAGATAAGAAAAAGGATGGTATAGCCCATCCAAAGTCGTAAGAATACCTTACCACCTTTTCATTTCTTTATTACTGATGAAGATAACATATTGGAATGTTCGCGGACTTAATAAGCCAGAGAAATGTCGGGAGCTCAACAGAATAATCAAGTCTGCCGCATGTGATATTATTATTCTAGTAGAAACAAAAATTAAACAATCGCGCGTTCAAGATCAAAAGAATTTAATATGGCCGGACGCAGAACTGTTTACCAATGACTCAAATGAAACTTTTGGTAGAATATGGGTCTTATGGCATCCTAACTCTATTAATGCTTGGTTTATTTCTGCTACTGATCAATTCATTCATCTTAAGGTAGAGGACAAAAAGAATGGCTGTCAATTCAATTTCACTGGTATATATGCTTCAAATAGTATGCAAGAAAGAAATACTCTTTGGTTTGACCTGACTAATATTGCAAATGGCTGTCTCAATGTACCTTGGATTGTTCTTGGAGACTTTAATACTGTTCGGTACACAAATGAAAAAGAGGGGGGTAGACAACTTTCAGAAAGCCAGCTTCAAAGTTTTAATGATTACATTGACACTGCAACTTTGTTTGATATGAAATCTGTGGGTAATTGGCTCTCCTGGAGTAATCAAGGTGTAGCTAACAGAAAAATAATGGCTCGACTTGATAGGTGTTTGATTAATCATGAATGGTTAACAGTTTACCCAGATTCACTTCTTGAGTATGGTGCTCCTTTGTTTTCTGATCATTCTTTAATGTATATACACGCAGACAAAGCGACACCAAGAGGCAAGAAACCGTTTAGATTCTTTAACATGTGGAGTACTCATCCTCAATTTCTTGATGTTATCAGATCTGCTTGGAATGTTAACGTGCATGGATCCCCCCCTTACATCTTATGTCAAAAGCTCAAAGCCTGTAAAGCAGCACTAAAAGAGTGGAATACAAATACCTTTGGCAATATTACCACCATAGTTCAATTTTGCAGGAAGGAACTAATGTCATTGCAACATGAGCTGCAACTTCAGCCAAATGATGAGAATATTATCTACAAAGAGACAGAAACTAGAAATAACTTCATGCAAGCCTTAAAACAGGAGGAAAGTTTTGCAAAGCAGAAGTCTCGACAGCATTGGCTTACACAAGGAGATTCCAATACTAAATTTTTCTATGCTTCAATTGCTACTCGAAGGGCTGTTAACCGTATCAGCAAATGCAGAGACAAAGATGATAATCTTATTGAGAATTTAGATGAGGTTAAAGCACACACAGAGTAATTTTTTAATCCTTACTCAATCAAGCTGGGAAAACTAATAACATTCATGTGGAGCCGACTAGAAAACTTGATTCGTAAGCTATTTCAATCCTCAATGCCCCAATTACAGATGACTAAATTGTATGTGTTGTCTTTAAGTTACCAAAGCACAAAAGCCCAGGTCCAGATGGATTTCCAGCTGAATTTTACCAAACTGCTTGGTCTATTATTGGAAATGATGTGATCAAAGCTTGCCAACATTTTTTCTCTTCAGGTCAAATTCTTAGAGAGATGAATTGTACTTTTATTTCTTTAATCCCGAAGAATGCAGGGGCAGATTCACTAGAGAACTATCGACCCATATCATTATGCAACTTTATTTACAAGATCATCTCCAAAGTATTGGCAAATAGAATGCAAAAGGTAATACAAAAGATCATTAGCCCAAATCAAGCTGCTTTCATCAAAAGGAGAAGTATACATCATAACATTTTGCTTGCTAATGACTTGATCAAAGATTTGCATTCAAAAGCAAGAGGGACAAAAATATGTTTTAAAGCTGATTTACGGAAAGCCTTTGATTCAGTTAATAGGAAATTTATCTATAAGATGCTCCTCGATATGAACTTCCCACAGCAATGGGTTAATTGGATTCAATCTTGCCTGGAAACTCCAAAGTTTTCGATACTCTTTAATGGCTCACCTATTGGTTTTTTTGGGAGCACGAATGGCATCCGACAAGGTGATCCACTCTCTCCGTATCTCTTTACTATTGCGATGGAAGGACTTAGCTGTATGTTAGAACATGCAGTCTTAAATGGCAACATTAAGGTACCCAATGCTGGCTCTATTCATATATCACATATAACATTTGTAGATGATTTACTTATCTTTCTCCTAAATGATCCAAATTCAGTAAAGAACCTGGCTACTATTATGAATGACTTTGGTATGGTTTCTGGACTTCAGTTAAATCATGCGAAAAGTAAAGTATATATGAGCCCTTATGTTGAGGATAAGGTCTTTATTGCACAAACTTTGGGGGTTAGTGAAGGAAGCCTGCCAGTTCCTTATTTGGATCTCCCGCTCATATCCACAGGCATTCACAAAACCCACTGTCAGCCTATCCTGCAAAAAATAAAGAATAGAATTTCTTCTTGGAAAAATAGGCTTCTATCAAAAGCAGGACGACTCGAACTCATCCGTTCTGTATTGCACTCCTACTCTATATATTGGTGTAATGCATTTCTTTTGCCTGCTGGACTTCTCCAAGATATTGAACGGTTATTAATGAACTTCTTCTGGAATGGCACAAATGATAAGGCAATGCATATGGTAAATTGGGATAGCATTTGCAAACCGAAAGATGAAGGGGGGCTAAACTTGAGAAATACTAGAGATTGGAATCAAGCATGTCTGGTACAACAATTGTGGGATCTTTTGCAAAACAAATGTTCCTTATGGTCACAATGGGTTTCTGCTAGGTATCTTTCAAAAGAATCAATCTGGGAAATTTCAACAAGAACATACCACTCTGCAGCTTGGAAAGGAATTTTAAAGGCAAAGAATTGGCTAATCAAACACATTTCGTATGCTATCTCTTCTGGAACTAGTACTAATATGTGGTACAATCCTTGGGTGAATGGGAAGAGTATATTTCAATTATATGGCGACAGAATACGAAAAGATCTTGGGGCTCCCAAAGATTGGAAGGTTTCCGAGTTCATTGCTAACGGTACTTGGTGTCTCCCTAATCCTATTTCTCCCGAAATGTTATCACTTTGGCCGACTATCATAGCTATTCCAATCAGGAACAACTCTTCAGATACACTTATTTGGCCTCATGACAATGGCAAATTTAGTGCCACATCCGCATGGAATCAAATTAGGCAAAGAAATAACAAGTGGGTCCCAAGCAGTTGGACATGGGATCGACCGGGATCACAAAGACACTCCTTATGTACATGGCAGGCCCTTCTCAATAAACTACCTACAATAGACAATATGAAAAGAAGAGGTATCTATCATGTTAACCGATGCTCCCTTTGTTTGCAACAAGAAGAAACTGTTGACCACCTCTATTTTGCTTGTGATTATACAAAATGGATATGGAAGGAGATTCTCCAGCGATTTGAACTCAATAGACTGCCGCAACCAAACTTGCACCAAGAACTAGGCGACCTTATGCAATGTTTCTCAAGAAAGGGGCCTCTTACACAACTGGCAAAGGTTACTTTCAGATGCGCTATTTGGTGGATGTGGAAGGAGAGATGTAATAGAATCTTTTTTTTGGTAAGTAAAAGTAAATTAATTATATGTAAAGTTTCTACAACTAGCTTTATCTATACAAGTCATAGACAAAGCCAAGTAACTCATAGAGTGCGAATGCGATAGTTATGACTACACATGCTGTAGACTATAATTACCTGTGGGTACATTATTTGGCATCATTCCCAAGATCTTTAGCTAATAGCAAAATTAAATTTGATAAAAATATCTTTTTCTCTTCGGGTGAAGTGCTCGGTTTTGAGATCATGCTCCATACAGGATCTTTAGTCTCTAATAATCTCTTTCAAGAGCTGAGCATTGTTTGTGCGTTGACATTCAAAGATTCTATTACATCTCTCCTTCCACATCCACCAAATAGCGCATCTGAAAGTAACCTTTGCCAGTTGTGTAAGAGGCCCCTTTCTTGAGAAACATTGCATAAGGTCGCCTAGTTCTTGGTGCAAGTTTGGTTGCGGCAGTCTATTGTGTTCAAATCGCTGAAGAATCTCCTTCCATATCCATTTTGTATAATCACAAGCAAAATAGAGGTGGTCAACAGTTTCTTCTTGTTGCAAACAAAGGGAGCATCGGTTAACATGATAGATATCTCTTCTTTTCATATTGTCTATTGTAGGTAGTTTATTAAGAAGGGCCTGCCATGTACATAAGGAGTGTCTTTGTGATCTTGAATGTCAACACACAAACAATGCTCAGCTCTTGAAAGAGATTATTAGAGACTCAAGATCCTGTATGGAGCATGATCTCAAAACCGAGCACTTCACCCGAAGAGAAAAAGATATTTTTATCAAATTTAATTTTGCTATTAGCTAAAGATCTTGGGAATGATGCCAAATAATGTACCCACAGGTAATTATAGTCTACAGCATGTGTAGTCATAACTATCGCATTCGCACTCTATGAGTTACTTGGCTTTGTCTATGACTTGTATAGATAAAGCTAGTTGTAGAAACTTTACACATAATTAATTTACTTTTACTTACCAAAAAAAACAAAGCCGGGACACTATAAGAATGATTGTCCCCAAGTCAAAAAGAGAACAACAAAGAAGAAGGCGCTCAAAGCAACGTGGGATGATTCAAGCGCGTCCGAAGAAGAGGAGTCCAACACCGAGCAAGTTGCTCATTACGCCTTAATGGCCACCAGAGAGGTGGTAACATATTTAATAGATGCAGATTTATCTTTCGATGAATTATTAAATGTCTTCAATGACTTATTTGATGAATGCAAAATTATTGGTAGAAAATATAAATTGCTAAAAAAGGAGCATGATAGTCTTATTTGTAATTTTAATAAATTAAAAGCTGAATATCATGATAGTTTAGGCTCATTCATGAAATGCCATGATCTAGAAACTCTCCAAAAAGAAAACTTGTTGCTTAAGGACACCTTGAAGAAATTCGAGGTTGGTAGTAAGTCATTGAACATGATCCTTGTAAATAAGGGTCACGTTCCCAAAAGAAGTGGAATTGGATTTGTGAGAAGTCCTCACCAAAATCCAACCACCTTCGTAAAAGGCCCCATCTTACATGTTCAACACCAAAGCAAATGCAACTTTTGTTGCAAGCTTGGACACAAAACCCATTATTGTCCATTCAAAAAAATTAGTCCAAATAAATTAATTTGGGTCCTTAAAGGAACCATGATAAATTCTATGCAACATGACAAACAGTGAAGATCTATTTTTGAGGCACCCAAAAGCAAATGGGTACCTAAAAATCATCGTTTCTTGTAAAAACATAAAATTATAAGCTGGAGCAAGAAATAATATTCTGCTCCTTGGATTCACGATATTCATGACCCAAGATCCAAAAAGAACTCGCAATGCTCTCTAGCCTAAATAACGAATGAAGATTAAAAATTTAAAATCACAAAAGCGATTTAGATACAATCCTATTTGATTTTTCAGAATTAGAAACGCATTATTTTCGAAGCCATTAATTTCATCAGTTTATAACTTTCGAATCCAACTCTATAACATGAACTGACTAAATTTGTCATGAACTTGCAAGGCTTATCAACTTGAACAAAATGTCACAAACATTTGTACGACATTAAGAGTATGCACGTCAGAAGATCTATCTTGATCGTGCAAAAGTTCTTACCTTAAAATGAAAATTCTTACGTAATTACGATTACTCTGAATGAAAATTCTTCTCAAGACAAAAACTCTCAAATCAGATCACACTGCGATCAGAACAAGTGCTCATCGCCTGCAGGCGGTGGCACCGTGTTAGGACTCTAGCTTGGAGAGTCCTAATTGAGAGGGACATTCATGTAAAACTGTTAGGACTCTAGCTAGGAGAGTCCTAATTGAGAGGGGCATTCATGTAGGAGGTGTTTTCTTAGAGAAGAATTAGGAGTTGTAAGGGAATAGGGGTCTTGACTAGGAGTCCTATTAGGAGTTGGTTAGAAGTAAGAGTCTTAAGTAGGAGTCCTATTAGGAGTTAGGGTTTAAAAGCCCTATAAATAGCCATGTATTCCTTCTCTTTTCATAAGCAATAGATGAATCTTTTCTGCAGCCTTTAAGCAGCAACTTGGAGGGAGGAACCCCTATAGAGTTCCAAGGAGGCCGATCCCCTAAAGAGATCAACCCTAAGTTTAGAATCTGCAAGGGTTCTATCACCTGGTATCAGAGCAGCGTTCTTGGCGTCTCGCTGCCCTTCCACAGCCATCCATCAACCCTCTACAACCATCCAAAGCAATTCCCACAATTGCTTAAAAGATCGTCACCGAATTCCGCCATCATCTCCACCACCGCGGATCATCCTTTGATCTCCCCGTGAATTGCAACAGGTTCTGGTTTCCTACCTTACTACTGCTGCAATTTAGTTATCCTTATTCGAAAATCCAAAAAAAAAAAAAAATCGTTCCTATATTGCTGCATAAACTTTTCGTCACAAAGTTTTCATCTCTACGACGAAAGATACATTGCAGAATTACAGCCGCATAGCACCATCTGTTTGATCTTGCTACTATACTTTTTCTATCCAAATTTCTACGAAATTTTTATGACACCTTTGACACTTCTTAACAGTGGATTTCCCTTGGTTTCATCAAAAAATTCTCAATATAAACTACTGATCTTTTATGTCCAATCTGCTGCACTTGAATTGCAGAATTCAAGCCGCATAGCACCATCTGTTTGATCTTGCTACTGTGCTTTTTCTATCCAAATTTCTTCGAAATTTTTATGACATCTTTGACACTTCCTAACAGTAGATTTCCCTTTGGTTTCATTGAAAAATTCTCAATATAAACTACTGATCTTTTATGTCCAATCTGCTGCACTTGAAAATCTATGCTGCAGAAAATTTCAGCTGCATATCGTTGCCTTAACCCATCTATTTGCAATATTTTTTGAATGAAATTTCTTATACACTTCATAGATCATCTTGGCTTCCATCTAAGATTTGATCTATTAAGAAATTCATCTCTAAAAACGATTTTATGTTGCTGCAAATTTTCATCGTAACCCGCTGAAATTTTTCGACGATAATTCTGCAATTTCCTTGCTGTTATACTGCCGAAATTTTCTTGATTAAATTAGATATCCTTGCTGTCATGTAAACTGTGATTTTGCTATCAATTTCCTCCTCAATTCTCTCAAGTTTTTGGTGGAAATTACGTCGAGAAACTGTTGTTTCTTCGACGACAATTCTACTCTTACAAGACAGCACATACTTGCTGCAACTTCCACGGATTTCTGTCAAACCTTTGCTACCATCTACCACAGATCCAAAACTTTCAACCACAGCCCTAAAACTCAACTAAACCACACCCTCAAACTGCACCCAAAACTGCCACAAAATAAGCCTAAATCGTAGCCTACATCCACCAATCCACCAATCCTTTTGACCATCACTTCTCTCAACCTATACATGCCTTTAACTTAACAACAAAAGAGAGATCTTAACATCATAGATTTGGAGGCATATATTATGGCATCAAAGGAGGTAATCAATTCTAAATTCGAAGCCTTGGAGGCGCGAATGGAGGATAAGATTCGGATGCTCTTTACCGAACTCAGATTGGGCCGACCACTAAGCCCGAAGAAATCACATCAAGGAGAGAGCTTTGCCCAATCACACCAACCCCAAAGATATGACTTCCAAGAGAGGGGAAGCTCTATAACCAACCCCAACTATCCATGCATGAGAGTGAACTTCCCTAGATGGGAAGAAGGAGACCCGATTGGTTGGATCTCGCGCGCGGAGCGATATTTTCGGTACCACAAAACTGCGGATGTATCTATGGTGAAAATTGCAGCTATACATCTTGAAGGGGATGCTATACAGTGGTTTGACTAGTTTGAACATACTTATGGAGTCCTTTCATGGCGACAATTCAAAGAAGGACTGCTGATTCGCTTCAGACCAACCAATTACGAGAATATTGACGAACAACTAGCAAAGATCCAACAAACCTCCACCATTCAGGAGTACCAAACCAGGTTTGAAAGGTTATGTAATCAAACTCATGATTGGTCTCAAAAACAGCTATTGTGGACCTTTATTGAGGGCTTGAAGCCGGAGATCCAAGGAGAAGTTAAAGCGCGACAACCGTATACGCTTATGGCAGCCATCTCTTTCGCACGACATCAAGAGGAGCAATTGAACCATGAAGCTCGGAGGACTAGGGTCTCTCCTCAACCAGTAATATTGAAGCCCTTAGCCCCCCCTACTGTCGACCAAGTCCCTACACTAAAGTGTTTAACAAGAGAAGAGCTTCGGGAGCGATATGCGAAGGGGTTATGTTGGCATTGTGACGAGCCGTGGAGCCGTGAGCATCGCTGTAGTAAAGGGGGACTTCTTATGATTGAACCGATAGAAGAAGAGGTCATTGAACATCCAAAAGAGAGCATTGAACATGAAGAAGAAGATGCAGAAGAAGAGCCACAACCGACCGAAGTTACGGTACATACACTAGCTAGCTACTCAAACCCGCAAACGATGAAAATTGGAGGCCTTCTCAAACAACAACCAATCACTGTTCTCATCGACACGGGCAGTACTACTAACTTCCTAAATAGTAAGCTTGCTGTTCTGATACCGGGGAGGAAAAAATGCAGAATGGATGTCGATAGAAAACCGATATAACAGTTGTTCAGATAGAAAATGTCACAAAAGGCAAGGAACGTACTTTTGAAGAAATTTCGATAAAACGATATATAGCTCACTACCAAGTTTAAAAATCAAAAGGGATACAGAAGATCACCACCCTAATGATAATAAACAAGGATACAGAACTGAAAGCGAAAGACTCACCACTCAAGGACGCATCCAAGAGATACAGAGTTCAAAATAGCACTCCAAGAGAGCTTCTGCCAATATCCTCAGTTTTCTAAACCCTTTTCTAAGCCCTAAACCCCAAAATAAATACTAGTGCATGAAACAACCCTTCATGCATAGAAAATTTCGAAATTAAGTGCTTTACAGCTGCCAACCAACTCCATTAATGAATTCCTTAGCCATGAAGAAAAGTATCATGATACAGCTTTACAGCTGCCAACCAACTCCTTTAATGTATTCCTTTGTGCTGGGAATATGCTGATGAGCTGTCTTATCTGAGTAGGCTGAGTTGAAGATTATGTAGCAATATTGTTGGCTGAAAAAAATATCATATTATCAGTATGATCCATATGAGCAGATTGAAGCAAATTAGACACTCCCATGTCAATCTCCCCTGGTTGAAAAAGACTTGTCCTCAAGTTCTTGTTTGTTTCATCATCATGATTATAAAAAGGACTTAAGTCAGCCACATTAAATGTTGGGGATACTCCGTAATCTTTAGGTAGCTCAATCTCATAAGCATTTTTGCCAATTCTCTTAAGCACCTTGAATGGACCATCAGCCTTAGGTTTTAGTTTTCCAAATTTTCCCGGCAGAAACCTCTCCTTCCTTAGATGAATACAAACCAAATCACCTGCATTAAACTCCACAAGTTTTTTGTGTTTGTTAGCAGCTTGCATGTACCTCTCATTTTGTTTCTCAATGGTTGCTTTCACACCCTCATGTAGCTTCTTTATCTGCTTAGCTCTTTCATCAGCATCTCCACTAAATTGCTTTGTTGTAGAATGAGGGATTAAGTCCAAAGGACCAGCAGGATTAGCACCATAAACTACCTCAAAAGGACTCTTATGTTAGAACCCTTGCAGATTCTAAACTTGGGGTTGATCTCTTTAGGGGATCGGCCTCCTTGGAACTCTATAGGGGTTCCTCCCTCCAAGTTGCTGCTCAAAGGCTGCAGAAAAGATTCATCTATTGCTTATCAAAAGAGAAGGAATACATGGCCGACTAGAAAACTTGATTCGGAAGCTATTTCAATCCTCAATGCCCCAATTACAGATGACGAAATTGTACGTGTTGTCTTTAAGTCACCAAAGCACAAAAGCCCAGGTCCAGATGGATTTCCAGCTGAATTTTACCAAACTGCTTGGTCTATTATTGGAAATGATGTGATCAAGGCTTGCCAACATTTCTTCTCTTCAGGTCATATTCTTAGAGAGATGAATTGCACTTTTATTTCTTTAATTCTGAAGAATGCAGGGGCTGATTCACTAGAGAACTATCGACCCATATCATTATGCAACTTTGTTTACAAGATCATCTCCAAAGTATTGGCAAATAGAATGCAAAAGGTAATACACAAGATTATTAGCCCAAATCAAGCTGCTTTCATCAAAGGGAGAAGTATACATCATAACATTTTGCTTGCTAATGACTTGGTCAAAGATTTGCATTCAAAAGCAAGAGGGACAAAAATCTGTTTTAAAGCTGATTTACGGAAAGCCTTTGATTCAGTTAATAGGAAGTTTATCTATAAGATGCTCCTCGATATGAACTTCCCACAGCAATGGGTTAATTGGATTCAATCTTGCCTGGAAACTCCAAAGTTTTCGATACTCTTTAATGGCTCACCTATTGGTTTTTTTGGGAGCACGAATGGCATCCGACAAGGTGATCCACTATCTCCGTATCTTTTTACTATTGCGATGGAAGGACTTAGCTGTATGTTAGAACACGCAGTCTTAAATGGCAGCATTAAGGTACCCATTGCTGGTTCTGTTCATATATCACATATAACATTTGCAGATGACTTACTTATCTTTCTCCAAAATGAACCAACTTCAGTAAAGAACCTGGCTACTATTATGAATGACTTTGGTATGATTTCTGGACTTCAGTTAAATCATGCGAAAAGTAAAGTATATATGAGCCCTTACGTTGTGGATAAGGTCTTTATTGTGCAAACTTTGGGGGTTAGTGAGGGAAGCTTGCCAGTTCCTTATTTGGGTGTCCCGCTCATATCCACAGGCATTCACAAAACCCATTGTCAGCCTATCTTGCAAAAAATAAAGAATAGAATTTTTTCTTGGAAAAATAGGTTTCTATCAAAAGCAGGACGACTCGAACTCATCCGTTCGGTATTGCACTCCTACTCTATATATTGGTGTAATGCATTTCTTCTACCTGCTGGACTTCTCCATGATATTGAACGGTTATTAATGAACTTCTTCTGGAATGGCACAAATGATAAGGCACTGCATATGGTAAATTGGGATAGCATTTGCAAACCGAAAGATGAAGGGGGGCTAAACTTGAGAAATATTAGAGATTGGAATCAAGCTTGTCTGGTACAGCAATTGTGGGATCTTTTGCAAAACAAATGTTCCTTATGGTCACATTGGGTTTCTGCTAGGTATCTTTCAAAGGAATCAATCTGGGAAATTTCAACAAGAACATACCACTCAGCAGCTTGGAAAGGAATTTTAAAGGCAAGGAATTGGCTAATCAAACACATTTCCTATGCAATCTCTTCTGGTACTAGTACAAATATGTGGTTTGATCCTTGGGTAAATGGGAAGAGTATATTTCAATTATATGGTGACAGAATACGAAAAGATCTTGGGGCTCCCAAAGATTGGAAGGTTTCTGAGTTCATTGCTAACGGTGCTTGGTGTCTCCCTAATCCTATTTCTCCCGAAATGTTATCACTTTGGCCGACTATTATAGCTATTCCAATCAGGAACAACTCTTCAGATATACTTATTTGGCCTCATGACAATGGCAAATTTAGTGCCACATCCGCATGGAATCAAATTAGGCAAAGAAATAACAAGTGGGTCCCAAGCAGTTGGACATGGGATCGACCGGGATCACAAAGACATTCCTTATGTACATGGCAGGCTCTTCTCAATAAACTACCGACAATAGACAATATGAAAAGAAGAGGTATCTATCATGTTAACCGATGCTCCCTTTGTATGCAACAAGAAGAAACTGTTGACCACCTCTATTTTGCTTGTGATTATACAAAATGGATATGGAAGGAGATTCTCCAGCGATTTGAACTCAATAGACTGCCGCAACCAAACTTGCACCAAGAACTAAGCGACCTCATGCAATGTTTCTCAAGAAAAGGGCCTCTAACACAACTGGCAAAGGTTACTTTCAGATGCGCTATTTGGTGGATGTGGAAGGAGAGATGTAACAGAATATTTGAATGCCAACACACAAACAATGCTCAATTATTGAAAGAGATTATTAGAGACTCAAGATCCTGTATGGAGCAAGATCTCAAAACGGAGCACTTTACCCAAAGAGAAAAAGATATTTTTATCAAATTTAATTTTGCTATTAGCTAAAGATCTTGGGAATGATGCCAAATTATGTACCCACAGGTAGTTTTGATATATCTGGATAAACATTTTCTATATTGATTATAATTATGAGTTATAGTCTACAGCATGTGTAGTCATAACTATCGCATTCGCACTCTATAAGTTACTTGGCTTTGTCTATGACTTGTATAGATAAAGCTATTTGTAGAAACTTTACACATAATCAATTTACTTTTACTTACCAAAAAAAAAGGAATACATGGCTATTTATAGGGCTTCTAAACCCTAACTCATAATAGGAATCCTACTTAAGACTCTTACTTCTAACCAACTCCTAATAGGACTCATAGTCAAGACTCCTATTCCCTTACAACTCCTAATTCTTCTCTAAGAAAACACCTCCTACATGAATGCCCCTCTCAATTAGGACTCTCCTAGCTAGAGTCCTAACAGAATATCCCTCTCAATTAGGACTCTCCTAGCTAGAGTCCTAACAGTTTTACATGAATGTCCCTCTCAATTAGGACTCTCCAAGCTAGAGTCCTAACAGACCCGCCCTCTTCAAATCAGCCTTGTCCTCAAGGCTAATGATTCGTGAATTCTGGGAATTTGATCTTCAAGTCGTCATAGTTCTCCCAAGTGGCATCTTCTTTTGGTAGGTTCGCCCACTATATTAGCACTTCATTAGTGGGTCGTCGTCATCGAGTCACGATCCGTCGATCAATAATGGCACTTGGCTGGGTTTGGAGTTCTCTTTGGGTAGTCATATTTGGTGGGTGGCTTTGGGCTGTCTCCAAGCACCTGTTTAAAACTTCCGGTTGGCTGTTGGTTTGTGGGTGATATGTCGTACTCCTTTTCAATTTAGTAGCCTGCGTATGGAATAACTTTGTCCAAAATCTGCTATTGAAGATGCAAGTAGAATTTGTCACAAGCACAATGCGTCCCTTATAGTGTAATTCTTTTGAGTCCCCATTGTAATGAGCCATGGGGCTTGGTGCTTCCTCCAATTTTTTTATAATCTTACTAGTATCTGAATCTTCCTGCCATTCCATCTTAATATCCTCAAGGAAGTCACTGGTCGGAAGTGAAATGGTCGAAACTTCAACTTGCTCGGGTAGCTGCGAAAGCGCATCTGCAAGAACATTCTCTTTCCCCTTTTTGTAAGTTATTTCAAAATCAAATCCAAGAAGTTTTGTTACCCATTTTTGCTGCTCGGGGGAAGATATCTTCTGCTCCAAGAGATATTTTAGGCTTTTATGGTCGGTCTTGATTTAAAAGTATCGCCTGATCAAGTATAATCTCCACCTCGTTGCTGCGCGCACAATGGCGAGCATCTTCTTATCATATGTTGACATATTTTGATCGGAGGGAGATAATGCCTTGCTAGTGTATGCGAGTGGTCGACCATCTTGCATGAGAATGACTCCAATTCTGACTCCAGATGTGTCGGCCTCAATAATGAAGGGTCGGTTAAAATCTGGTAGTGTTAGCACCAGCGTCGTCGTCATAGCTGCCTTAAGTTTGTCGAAGGCAACGGAGGCTCTGTCCAACCATTGGAAGACATCTTTTTCTAGTAAGGAAGTAAGTGGTGCACTGATCTTTCCATAGTTTTTCACGAACTTGCGGTAGTAGCCTGTTAAACCGAGAAAGCCATGTAGCAATTTTATGTTTCTCGAGGTCGGTCAGTTTTGCATTGCTCCAATTTTGAAGGGGTCCACTGCCACACCTTCCTCTGATATGATATACCCAAAATATTTCACCTTTTGTTGAAGAAAGCAAAAATTCATGGTTGTTGTGTGTTCAAAAGGTGGTTTTCCGTATTTCTTCTTCACATGCTCGTATTTGATGATACCCGGATCAAAGGTCCAGCTTTGTAAAGATTTGTGCTCCCTTTCATCTAGCAATTCATCTACTATTGGAACAAAGTATTTGTCCTTGATGATTATGCCATTGAGAGCTCGGTAATCAACACATATTCGCCTTGTTCCGACCTTCTTGCGTACAAGTAGCACCGGCGAAGAGTAGAGGTTGCAATTTGGCCGAATAACTCCTGTTTCGAGCATCTCTTTTATAATCCTTTCTATTTCATCCTTCTAGAGATGTGGATACTGATATGGCTGAGCATTTGCTGAAGATTTGCCTGGAAGAATCATTATACAATGATCATGCTGACAGGTAAGAGGTAGGTTGCGCGGTTTGTCAAATATATTTGAAAATTCAGCAAGCAAAGGAAGTAGATTTGGATCTTCAAATTCTGTTGGCTCTCCCTTAGTTTGCTGCTCAAGTTGTACCAAAAAGCCGCTGCATGCTTTATGCAAAACATTCTCCATTTGTTGTGTGCAAATCGTTGTTATGTCGCCCCCACGTTTCCCATGCAATGTCACCTGTTTCTCTTTACTGTAAAATTTCATAATTAGTTTCATAAAATTCCAAGAAATATCACCTAATGTAGCAACCATTTAATTCTGAGCATGGCCTCATGATTGTTAAGAGGGAGAAGGAAGAAATCTGCAATTATCTCTTGGTCCTGCAGCAATAGTTTCTCCTACAAGCGCCTATGGTCACAATTCAAAATCCGTCCGTCGGTGACCTTAACATCAAACCTGCAGCGATTCTCGATAGGTAATGATATCCGAACAGCAAACTTACTATTTAGGAAGTTAGTAGTACTGCCCGTGTCGATGAGAACAGTGATTGGTTGTTGTTTGAGAAGGCCTCCAATTTTCATCGTTTGCGGGTTTGAGTAGCTAGCTAGTGTATGTACCGTAACTTCGGTCGGTTGTGGCTCTTCTTCTGCATCTTCTTCTTCATATTCAAGGCTCTCTTTTGGATGTTCAATGACCTCTTCTTCTATCGATTCAATCATAAGAAGTCCCCCTTTACTACAGCGATGCTCACGGCTCCACGGCTCGTCATAATGCCAACATAACCCCTTCGCATATCGCTCCCGAAGCTCTTCTCCTATTAACCTCTTTGGTGCAGGGACTTGGTCGATGGTAGGGGGGGCTGAGGGCTTCAATATTACTGGTTGAGGAGCGACCCTAGTCCTCCAAGCTTCATGGTTCAATTGCTCCTCTTGATGTCGTGCGAAAGTGATAGCTGCCATAAGCGTGTACGGTTGTCGCGCTTTAACTTCTCCTCGGATCTCCGGCTTCAAGCCCTCAATGAATGTCCTCAATAGCTGTTTTTGAGACCAATCATGATTTTGATTAGATAACCTTTCAAATCTGGTTTGGTACTCCTGAATGGTGGAGGTTTGTCGGATCTTTGCCAGTTGTTCGTTAATATTCTCGTAATCGGTTGGTCTGAAGCGGATCAGTAATCCTTCTTTGAATTGTCGCCATGAAAGGACTCCATAAGTATGTTCAAACCAGTCAAACCATTGTATAGCATCCCCTTCAAGATGTATAGCTGCAATTTTCACCATAGATGCATCTGCGATTTTGTGGTACCGAAAATATCGCTCCGCGCGTGAGATCCAACCAATCGGGTCTCCTTCTTCCCATCTAGGGAAGTCCACTCTCATGCATGGATAGTTGGGGTCGGTCATAGAGCCTCCCCTCTCTTGGAAGTCATCTCTTCGGGCTTGGTGTGATTGGGCAAAGCTCTCTCCTTGATATGATTTCTTCGGGCTTAGTTGTCGGCCCAATCTGAGTTCGGTAAAGAGCATCCGAATCTTATCCTCCATTCGCGCCTCCAAGGCTTCGAATTTAGCATTGATTGCCGCCTTAGATGCCATAGTATATGGCCCAAAATCTATGATGTTAAGATCTCTCTTTTGTTGTTCGGTTAAGGGCATGTATAGGTTGAGAGAAGTGATGGTTGAAAGGGTTGGTGGATTGGTGGATGTAGGCTGCGGTTTAGGCTTGTTTTGTGGCTGTTTTGGGTGCAGTTTGAGGGTGTGGTTTGGCAGAGTTTTAGGGTTGTGGATAAAAGTTTTGGATCTGTGGTAGATGGTAGCAAAGGTTTGACAGAAATCCGTGGAAGTTGCAGCAAGTATGTGCTGTCTTGTAAGAGTAGAATTATCGTCGAAGAAACAACGGTTTCTCGACGTAATTTCAACCAAAAACTTGAGAGAATTGAGGAGGGAATTGATAGAAAAATCACAGTTTATATGACAGCAAGGATATCTAATTTAATCAAGAAAATTTCGGCAGTATAACAGCAAGGAAATTGGTGCAAGTTGCAATTGCAGAATTATCGTCGAAAAATTTTAGCAGGCTACGATGAAAATTTGCAGCAACATAAAATCGTTTTTAGAGATGAATTCCTTAATAGATCAATATTAGATGGAATCCAAGATGATCTATGAAGTGTATAAGAAATTTCATTCAAAAAAGATTGCAAATAGATGGGTTAAGGCAACGATATGCAGCTGAAATTTTCTGCAGCATAGATTTTCAAGTGCAGCAGATTGGACATAAAAGATCAATAGTTTATATTGAGAATTTTTTGATGAAACCAAAGGGAAATCTACTGTTAGGAAGTGTCAAAGATGTCATAAAAATTTCGTAGAAATTTGGATAGAAAAAGCATAGTAGCAAGATCAAACAGATGGTGCTATGCGGCTTGAATTCTGCAATTCAAGTGCAGCGGATTGGACATAAAAGATCAGTAGTTTATATTGAGAATTTTTTGATGAAACCAAAGGGAAATCTACTGTTAAGAAGTGTCAAAGATGTCATAAAAATTTCGTAGAAATTTGGATAGAAAAAGCACAGTAGCAAGATCAAACAGATGGTGCTATGCGGCTGGAATTCTGCAATGTATCTTTCGTCGTAGAGATGAAAAGTTTATGCAGCAATATAGGAACGATTTTTTTTTTTTTTGGATTTTCGAATAAGGATAACTAAATTGCAGCAGCAATAAGGTAGGAAACCAGAACCTGTTGCAATTCACGGGGAGATCAAAGGATGATCCGTGGCGGTGGAGATGATGACGGAATTCGGTAATGATCTTTTAAGCAATTGTGGGAATTGCTTTGGATGGTTGTAGAGGGTTGATGGATGGCTGTGGAAGGGTAGCGAGACACTAAGAATGCTGCTATGATACCAGGTGTTAGAACCCTTGCAGATTCTAAACTTGGGGTTGATCTCTTTAGGGGATCGGCCTCCTTGGAACTCTATAGGGGTTCATCCCTCCAAGTTGCTGCTCAAAGGCTACAGAAAAGATTCATCTATTGCTTATCAAAAGAGAAGGAATACATGGCTATTTATAGGGCTTCTAAACCCTAACTCCTAATAGGACTCCTACTTAAGACTCTTACTTCTAACCAACTCCTAATAGGACTCATAGTCAAGACTCCTATTCCCTTACAACTCCTAATTCTTCTCTAAGAAAACACCTCCTACATGAATGCCCCTCTCAATTAGGACTCTCCTAGCTAGAGTCCTAACAGAATGTCCCTCTCAATTAGGACTCTCCTAGCTAGAGTCCTAACAGTTTTACATGAATGTCCCTCTCAATTAGGACTCTCCAAGCTAGAGTCCTAACATCTTACCAATACTATGATGCATAGAACGATTGTAGGCAAACTCAATTTGTGGAAAAATGACATCCCATTACTTAATATTCTTGCCAACATAGCTTCTAAGTAAATTTCCCAAGCTTCGGTTTGTTACCTCAGTTTGCCCATCAGTTTGTGGATGATGCGAGCTGCTGAAATTCAAAGAAGTACCCAGCTTCCTCTAAAGAGTTCTCCAAAAATGACTAACAAATTTTGAATCTCGATCAGACACCATAGTTCTTGGAATACCATGCAATTTAACAATCTCATTAAAATATAAATCAGCAATATGAGATGCATCATTTGATTTATTGCATGGAACAAAATGAGACATTTTTGAAAATCTGTCAACAACAACCATGATAGAATCCTTGTTCCTTTGAGTTCTTGGCAGTCCCAAAATGAAATCAAGACTCACATCCTCCCATGGAGCATTTGGCACTAGCAAGGGAGTGTACAAACCAGAATTTTGACTTCTTGTTTTTGCCAATTGACACATTCGGCATTGCTTCACATGTCTATCCACATCTCTGAACATTTTAGACCAGTAGAAATTTGATTGAACAAGAGCTAGAGTCTTATCCCTACCGAAATATCCTCCCAAAACACCCCCATGAGCTTCAGCTAGAATTATTTGTCTCAAAGAACAAGATGGAACACACAAAGCATTAGCTCGAAAAAGAAAACCATCAAAGATAAAAAATTGTTGAAAGGAACCTGATTTACAATTCTGCCATATCGAGTCAAAATCCATATCATTCTCATATAGATCTTTGAATGTTTCAAATCCAACCACTTTGACTTCCATTGCTGATAATAAAGAATGCTTTCTGCTCAATGCGTCAGCAACTACATTTTGAACACCAGATTTGTGCTTGATTGTAAAGTTGTAAGATTGTAAAAACTCCACCCAAGCTGCATGCCTCTTGTTTAGCTTGTGCTGGTGATTAATGAACTTTAACGCCTCATGATCAGAATACAGAACAAATGGCTTGGCAAGAAGATATTGACTCCAATGAGACAAAGCTCGATAAATCGCATAAAACTCCTTATCATAAGTAGAGTATTTCTTTCTCGTATCATTCAGCTTTTCACTAAAAAATGCAATGGGCTTTCCGTCTTGACTCAAAACAGCACCAATTCCCACATTAGATGCATCACATTCAACTTCAAACACATTGTCAAAATTCGGTAGAACTAAGATAGGAGCTTCAGTAACCTTTCTTTTCAAAAGCTCAAAAGCATCGTTAGCCTCACTTGTCCATTTGAATTTGTCACATTTCAGACATTCGGTGATTGGAGCGACAATAGAGCTGAAACCCTTGATAAATCTTCTATAAAACGAAGTTAAGCCATGGAAACTCCTCATGTCATGCAACGAAGCAGGTGTTGGCCAATTGAGAATAGCTTCAACCTTACTTTGATCCATCATGATTCCATCTTTTGAAACAACATACCCCAAAAACACCACACTAGAAGTAAAGAAATCACATTTCTTTAGATTAGCATAAAGTTTTTGCTGCCTCAAAATAAGAAAGATCTCTTTCAGATGACTCATATGCTCCTCTTCACTCTTGCTATACACCAATATATCGTCAAAATAAACTACAACAAATATTCCAATGCATGGCTTAAGTATGTGATTCATAAATCTCATGAATGTGCTAGGAGCATTAGATAGCCCAAATGGCATAACCAACCATTCATATAAGCCTTCTCTAGTTTTAAATGCTGTTTTCCACTCATCTCCGGGCCTCATTCTTATTTGATGATAGCCACTCCTCAAATCAATTTTTGAGAAAATACAAGCACCACACAATTGATCAAGTAAATCGTCTAACCTTGGAATAGGAAAGTGATAGTCCACTGTGATTTTGTTGATGGTGCGACTGTCCACGCACATTCTCCAAGAACCATCTTTCTTAGGCACCAATAAGGCTGGAACTGCACAAGGACTCATGCTCTCCTGAATTAACCCTTTTTTAACCAATTCATCAACTTGCCTTTGAAGTTCTTCATGCTCCTTGGGACTCATTCTATATGCTGCCTTATTAGGTAGAACAGCCCCCGGAATAAGATCAATGTGATGCTGGATATCTCTCAAGGGAGGAAGGCCATGTGGAATCTCTGCTGGTATAACATCTTCAAACTCTTCCAACATTTGTTTCATGATTACGGGTGTCTCCTTGTATTGTTCATTTTCTTCTACTACTAGTAAAGCCATAACATGACCACCCTTGTCTAATTCACCTTTGCATTCACCATACGACATAAAAGCGTTAACTTTCTTCTTTGGTGCAGTGATTTCAGATGGTTGTAATGGAGCTAAAATAATCTTTTTTTCATTCACCTTAAAAGAATAAGTATGTTTGTAGCCGTCATACAACACCCTTCTATCATAATGCCAAGGTCTTCCCAACAGCAAGTGACAAGCATCCATAGGAGCAACATCACACCATACTTCATCTTTATAATACTTGCCAATAGAAAATGAAACTAAACATCTTTTAGTTACATTGATGTCATTTCCTTTTTGCAGCCAACATAACTGGTATGGATGCGGATGAGGGATGGTGTCCAACTTTAGCTTCTGTACCATCTCCAAAGAAACCACGTTCTCAAAACTGCCACTATCGATGATTACCAAACATACTTTGCCAAGAGAAGTGCATTTAGTGTGAAACACATTTTTTCTCACCCAACTTTCATCGTCGGCCACATATGACACTTGTAAACTACGTTGCAATACAATAGACAAACCATGATCAGCATAAGTAATCTCTTCCTCATCATCATCGTATTTTTGTTCATCGTCAGCTTCATCTTCGCCTCCATCACTATGATCTTCAACCAAAGTTAAAATCCTCCTATTTGGACAATCCGAAGCAATATGCCCAAAACCATGACATTTGAAGCATTTTCGGCTACTTGGGGTAGAAGAATTAGGTATTTTTTTGTTGCCAGCAGACTCTTCACCCTTTTCTTGCACCTTCGATATCACCTTGCTTTGGACAGTAGGCTTGGAACTTCCTCCTTTTGTGTAGCCTTCTTTTGAGCCATACCGAAAACTCTTTTCAAACTTCTGTTGCTTTTCAACTTTTAATGCCAGCTTGCTCACATCATTTAAAGACCAATATGGCTGTAGCTGAACAACTTTAGCAATCTCATACTTCAGACCTCCTAAATATCTTGCAATTGTTTGCTCTTCCGGTTCCGCAAGCTCTCCTTTTAACATCAAATTATCAAATTCTGCAGTGTACTCCTCCACACTAAGATCTTTTTGCTTGAAATCATGTATTTTGAGAAAGATCTCTTGTCTATAATTATCAGGTAAATATTTTCTCTTTAGCTCCCTTTTCATTTTCTCCCATGTAACGATCTTACTCTTCCCCTCACGTTCTCTTTGTTTCTTCAGATTTTTCCACCAAAAAGATGCATTCCGCCTGAGTTTGAGTGCCACAAGTTTGACCTTCTTTTGTTCTGGTAGTTCATGAAAATCGAAGATTCTTTCTACTGTATTAAGCCAATCGATAAAGTCATCAACATTTATTTTCCCTTCAAATTCTGGAATATCAAATCTGGGATTATATTTATTCTGCCACTCGTCTTGGACTTCATTTCTTCTCCGACATCTTCTTGACTCCCTTGGAAGAAGTGTATCATCATCAGAAGTAAACTCTCGAGCTTCATTTTCATGTTTGTTATGTCTACTTTGAAGTTCATCGATTATCTCATTTTTTTCTTGTAGGTTATGCAGCAATTTTTGTAGTTGTAGCCTCAACGACTCAACGTCATCTCCATAGTCGCTACCTTCACCAACTGCACCTTTTCCATTCCGCCTTGCCATGATCTCTAGCCTTTAGCTCTGATACCAAACTGATGCCGGGGAGGAAAAAATGCAGAATGGATGTCGATAGAAAACCGATATAACAGTTGTTCAGATAGAAAATGTCACAAAAGGCAAGGAACGCACTTTTGAAGAAATTTTGATAAAACGATATATAGCTCACCACCAAGTTTAAAAATCAAAAGGGATACAGAAGATCACCACCCTAATGATAATAAACAAGGATATAGAACTGAAAGCGAAAGACTCACCACTCAAGGACGCATCCAAGAGATACAGAGTTCAAAAGAGCACTCCATGAGAGCTTCTGCCAATATCCTCAGTTTTCTAGACCCTTTTCTAAGTCCTAAACCCCAAAATAAATACTAGTGTATGAAACAACCCTTCATGCATAGGAAATTTCGAAATTAAGTGCTTTACAGCTGCCAACCAACTCCATTAATGAATTCCTTAGCCATGAAGAAAAGTATCATGATACAACTTTACAGCTGCCAACCAACTCCTTTAATGTATTCCTTTGTGCTGGGAATATGCTGATGAGCTATCTTCTCTGAGTAGGCTGAGTTGAAGATTATGTAGCAATATTGTTGGCTGAAAAAAATATCATATTATCAGTATGATCCATATGAGCAGATTGTAGCAAATTAGATACTCCCGTGTCATGTTCGGATATCATTACCTATCGAGAATCGCTGCAGGTTTGATGTTAAGGTCACCGACGGATGGATTTTGAATTGTGATCATAGGCGCTTGCAGGAGAAACTATTGCTGCAGGACCAAGAGATAATTGCAGATTTCTTCCTTCTCCCTCTTAACAATCATGAGGCCATACTCAGAATTAAATGGTTGATGACATTAGGTGATATTTCTTGGAATTTTATGAAACTAATTATGAAATTTTACAGTAAGGAGAAACAGGTGACATTGCACGGGAAACGTGGGGGCGACATAACAACGATTTGCACACAACAAATGGAGAATGTTTTGCATAAAGCATGCAGCGACTTTTTGGTACAACTTGAGCAGCAAACTAAGGGAGAGCCAACAGAATTTGAAGATCCAAATCTACTTCCTTTGCTTGCTGAATTTTTAAATATATTTGACGAACCGCGCAACCTACCTCTTAACTGTCGGCATGATCATTGTATAATGATTCTTCCAGGCAAATCTTCAGCAAATGCTTAGCCATATCAGTATCCACATCTCCAGAAGGATGAAATAGAAAGGATTATAAAAGAGATGCTCGAAACAGGACTTATTCGGCCAAGTTGCAACCTCTACTCTTCGCCGGTGCTACTTGTACGCAAGAAGGATGGAACAAGGCGAATATGTGTTGATTACCGAGCTCTCAATTGCATAATCATCAAGGACAAATACTTTATTCCAATAGTAGATGAATTGCTAGATGAAAGGGAGCACAAATGGTAGCGACGGCCCCTAAGGCTGGCGACGATTCTGTAGCGGAGATCAGAAAAGGGATCAAACATGGTAGCGACGGCCCCTAAGGCTGGCGACGATGGCGGGAGGGATGAAACGATGGCAAGGCCCCCTATCGCTACCCCCCAAGTTGCTCTTCCACCATATCCTTTCCAGAGAGAAACTCCTTCGACGAAGCAGCATCGAAGTAGGTCGCGCACTAGATCGCGGCAGCCTGCTCTCATTTCCAGCGATCCTCGGCCTTGGATTAGCCTCTTCAAGGCTCCGGTTGGAAGTCCAGATCTAAGCTTGGAATTCATTACTCCAGAAGTTCAGGCTGATAAGAAGATTGTTGTATACGAGACTGCTGATTCAGTAGAGCTTATTGAGACATGGTCTATGTCGATTGTTGGCTATGTGGTAGGTCTCAAAACTTCTTATTTCCCACTATCCTCATTTATCAAAACTCGATGGGGATTATCGTCATTTGATCTTCATATGCTGGAGAACGGATTCTTTGTTTGCAAGCTATACTCTGAAGAAGATCTGCAACGAATCCTCGAAGGATTCTGGACTATCCGCGGTCATCCAATGATTCTACGATGTTGGTCTCCTGATGTCCGTTTGGAGTTAGATAGCCTACAGTCTATTCCATTATGGGTATCCTTTCAAGGACTGCCTCTACATCTTTGGAGTTGACGTTTTATTGCAAAGTTATGCAGCACTCTGGGACAGCCACTCTACATCGACAAAGCAACAGCAGCTCAGACGAGATTAGCATTTGCACGAGCATGTGTGCTGGTTTCTTCCGATGAAGATCTTCCTAACGAGGTTTTCTATCGTGATCTTGACGGGAACACTCGGAAGGTACATGTCTCATATTCCTGGAAGCCACAACGATGTCAGCGTTGCTTATCTTTTGGTCATTCAAATGGAGCTTGTCAACAAACCCCAAAACTAACCACAAAGGTCTATCGACCACGTCAAGTGCCTCAGCAACAAAGTGATTCTTCTCTAATGGCAGTAGCACCGATGGTGGCAAAAACTATTGAGCACTCTGACTCGCAAGGAAAGCACCGCGGACAGAAGGACAATTCTAAAACTTTATCTCTTCCTATAATGTCAGAGCCTTCCACAACAGAGGTTTCCCATGTTACTAGTGGACAGGAGAAGCATAAGTCAGGAACTTCATCTCTTCCAATACCATCGGATCCATCTACAATCGCTCAACGAACTCAGGTCCAAGCAAATCTCGTCAGCAAGGATATTCTTCCTCAACAAACTCAGGCCTCAACAAACATCGCCAACAAGGATATTCTGTCTCAACAAACTCATGCCCCAACAAACCTCTCTAGCCAGGCTGCTCCAATAAGTACTATCCACGATATTGTGCTGCAACAATCTTATCGAGCTTCAACAAACCCTACCAATCAAGACCACATGATTCAAGGTACTTTAAAGTTTAAAAATCTGCAAGCTGTAGATGAAGTGGATAAATATAGGAATAAAGCCATAAAAGGTAAGGATATTGTGCGGGAGGAAAATACAAAACCGAAGGATAAGAAAAAGGATGGTACAATCCATCCAAAGTCGTAGGATGTATTCCTTACTACCTTTTCATTTGTTTATTACTAATGAAGATAACATGCTGGAATGTTCGCGGACTTAATAAGCCGGAGAAATGTCAGGAGCTCAACAGAATAATCAAGTCTGCCGCATGTGATATTGTTATTCTAGTGGAAACGAAAATTAAACAATCGCGCGTTCAAGCTCAAAAGAATTTAATATGGCCGGACGCAGAATTGTTTACTAATGACTCAAATGAAACTTTTGGTAGAATATGGGTCTTATGGCATCCTAACTCTATTAATGCTTGGTTTATTTCTGCTACTGATCAATTCATTCATCTTAAGGTAGAGGATAAAAAGAATGGTTGTCAATTCAATCTCACTGGTATATATGCTTCAAACAGTATGCAAGAAAGAAATACTCTTTGGTCTGACCTGACTAATATTGTAAATGGTTGTCTCAATGTACCTTGGATTGTTCTTGGAGACTTTAATACTGTTCGGTACACAAATGAAAAAGAGGGGGGTAGACAACTTTCAGAAAGCCAGCTTCAAAGTTTTAATGATTACATTGACACTGCAGCATTGTTTGATATGAAATCTGTGGGTAATTGGCTCTCCTGGAGTAATCAAGGTGCTGCTAACAGAAAAATAATGGCTCGACTTGATAGGTGTTTGATTAATCATGAATGGTTAACAGTTTACCCAGATTCACTTCTTGAGTATGGTGCTCCTTTGTTTTCTGACCATTCTTTAATGTATATACACGCAGAAAAATCGATACCAAGAGGCAAGAAACCGTTTAGATTCTTTAACATATGGAGTACTCATCCTCAATTTCTTGATATTATCAGATCTGCTTGGAATGTTAATGTGCATGGATCCCCCCCTTACATCTTATGTCAAAAGCTCAAAGCCTGTAAAGCAGCACTAAAGGAGTGGAATACAAATACCTTTGGCTATATTAACACCAGAGTTCAATTTTGCAGAAATGAACTAATGTCATTGCAACATGAGCTGCAACTTCAGCCAAATGATGAAAATATTATCTACAAAGAGACAGAAGCCAGAAATAACTTCATGCAAGCCTTAAAACAGGAGGAAAGTTTTGCAAAGCAGAAGTCTCGACAGAATTGGCTTACACTAGGGGATTCCAATACTAAATTTTTCTATGCTTCAATTGCTACTCGAAGGGCTGTTAACCGTATCAGCAAATGCAGAGACAAAGATGATAATCTTATTGAGAATTTAGATGAGGTTAAAGTATACACAGAGCAATTTTTTTATTCCTTACTCAATCAAGCTGGGAAACCTAATAACATTCATGTGGAGCCGACTAGAAAACTTGATTCGGAAGCTATTTCAATCCTTAATGCCCCAATTACAGATGATGAAATTGTACGTGTTGTCTTTAAGTCACTAAAGCACAAAAGCCCAGGTCCAGATGGATTTCCAGTTGAATTTTACCAAACTGCTTGGTCTATTATTGGAAATGATGTGATCAAGGCTTGCCAACATTTCTTCTCTTCAGGTCATATTCTTAGAGAGATGAATTGCACTTTTATTTCTTTAATTCCGAATAATGCAGGGGCTGATTCACTAGAGAACTATCGACCCATATCATTATGCAACTTTGTTTACAAGATCATCTCCAAAGTATTGGCAAATAGAATGTAAAAGGTAATACACAAGATTATTAGCCCAAATCAAGCTGCTTTCATCAAAGGGAGAAGTATACATCATAACATTTTGCTTGCTAATGACTTGGTCAAAGATTTGCATTCAAAAGCAAAAAGGACAAAAATCTGTTTTAAAGCTGATTTACAGAAAGCCTTTGATTCAGTTAATAGGAAGTTTATCTATAAGATGCTCCTCGATATGAACTTCCCACAGCAATGGGTTAATTGGATTCAATCTTGCCTGGAAACTCCAAAGTTTTCGATACTCTTTAATGGCTCACCTATTGGTTTTTTTGGGAGCACGAATGGCATCCGACAAGGTGATCCACTATCTCCGTATCTTTTTACTATTGCGATGGAAGGACTTAGCTGTATGTTAGAACACGCAGTCTTAAATGGCAGCATTAAGGTACCCATTGATGGTTCTGTTCATATATCATATATAACATTTGTAGATGACTTACTTATCTTTCCCCAAAATGAACCAACTTCAGTAAAGAACCTGGCTACTATTATGAATGACTTTGGTATGATTTCTGGACTTCAGTTAAATCATGCAAAAAGTAAAGTATATATGAGCCCTTACGTTGTGGATATGGTCTTTATTGTGCAAACTTTGGGGGTTAGTGAGGGAAGCTTGCCAGTTCCTTATTTGGGTCTCCCGCTCATATCCACAAGCATTCACAAAACCCATTGTCAGCCTATCTTGCAAAAAATAAAGAATAGAATTTCTTCTTGGAAAAATAGGTTTCTATCAAAAGCAGGACGACTCGAACTCATCCGTTCGGTATTGCACTCCTACTCTATATATTGGTATAATGCATTTCTTCTACCTGTTGGACTTCTCCATGATATTGAATGGTTATTAATGAACTTCTTCTGGAATGACACAAATGATAAGGCAATGCATATGGTAAATTGGGATAGCATTTGCAAACCGAAAGATGAAGGGGGGCTAAACTTGAGAAATATTAGAGATTGGAATCAAGCTTGTCTGGTACAGCAATTGTGGGATCTTTTGCAAAACAAATGTTCCTTATGGTCACATTGGGTTTCTGCTAGGTATCTTTCAAAGGAATCAATCTGGGAAATTTCAACAAGAACATACCACTCAGCAGCTTGGAAAGGAATTTTAAAGGCAAGGAATTGGCTAATCAAACACATTTCCTATGCAATCTCTTCTGGTACTAGTACAAATATGTGGTTTGATCCTTGGGTAAATGGGAAGAGTATATTTCAATTATATGGTGACAGAATACGAAAAGATCTTGGGGCTCCCAAAGATTGGAAGGTTTCTGAGTTCATTGCTAACGGTGCTTGGTGTCTCCCTAATCCTATTTCTCCCGAAATGTTATCACTTTGGTCGACTATTATAGCTATTCCAATCAGGAACAACTCTTCAGATATACTTATTTGGCCTCATGACAATGGTAAATTTAGTGCCACATCCGCATGGAATCAAATTAGGCAAAGAAATAACAAGTGGGTCCCAAGCAGTTGGACATGGGATCGACCGGGATCACAAAGACATTCCTTATGTACATGGCAGGCTCTTCTCAATAAACTACCGACAATAGACAATATGAAAAGAAGAGGTATCTATCATGTTAACCGATGCTCCCTTTGTATGCAACAAGAAGAAACTGTTGACCACCTCTATTTTGCTTGTGATTATACAAAATGGATATGGAAGGAGATTCTCCAGCGATTTGAACTCAATAGACTGCCGCAACCAAACTTGCACCAAGAACTAAGCGACCTCATGCAATGTTTCAAGGAGGCCGATCCTCTAAAGAGATCAACCCCAAGTTTAGAATCTACAAGGATTCTATCACACCGCCCCAGCTGGAGGTAGCACCTCCGGCTGTCACGTGTTGCAAGCGGTTGCACCGCCCCAGCCAGAGGTGCAACCGCCCGCAACTCTGCCTTTTTTAACCCAAGCTAGGGCTGGTGGTGAAACCGACCCCAACTCACTCCCTTCCCTTCTTTACTCTTCCAAAGCTCCTCAATCCCCATTTCTCCCCTCATAGCATCCCAAATACCTCTCATTTCGGAGCAAAACATCAACAATCCTTCCCTCTCTTGAAGATCTCACTAAGGTATTCTCTAAGAAGCCCTTAAGTTCTATTTTCTTTCATTTACTCTTGCTCATCACTATTCTTCTAAAACAGCAGTAGTAATGGGATCTAGAAGATCCTCAAGGGACAAAAGAAAGAGGAGATTAGTGGAAGATTTTAATCTCACCCTTTTCGATTCAAAATACCATGCTGAAAATTTTTCCTCTTTCGAACATAGGAGTGTCAATAAAGGAAAATATGTAGATTTAAATGAGCTAAGAGACTTAGAGACAATCCAATAGTTTGCAAACTTAGATCTACTCCCTATCTTACAAATTAATGAACCCATATATTCAAGACTAGTTAGATTGTTTTACAACAACATACTAGTAGATGAAGAAGAAAGAATGTCTACCTATCTCTTAGGACAACACATCTCCATTACGGATAAATTTATTTGCGACATAATAGGCATTCCCATAAAAAGTAGAGGACTTTACTTTAGAGGATCATGGGATGATGAAGCTGTTGGAACAACATATGTTGAAGCTTTAGGAACAATCTGTTAGAACCCTTGCAGATTCTAAACTTGGGGTTGATCTCTTTAGGGGATCGGCCTCCTTGGAACTCTATAGGGGTTCCTCCCTCCAAGTTGCTGCTCAAAGGCTACAGAAAAGATTCATCTATTGCTTATCAAAAGAGAAGGAATACATGGCTATTTATAGGGCTTCTAAACCCTAACTCCTAATAGGACTCCAACTTAAGACTCCTACTTCTAACCAACTCCTAATAGGACTCCTAGTCAAGACTCCTATTCTTAATTCTAACCAACTCTTAATTCTTCTCTAAGAAAACACCTCCTACATGAATGCCCCTCTCAATTAGGACTCTCCTAGCTAAAGTCCTAGCAGAATATCCCTCTCAATTAGGACTCTCCTAGCTAGAGTCCTAACAGTTTTACATGGATGTCCCTCTCAATTAGGACTCTCCAAGCTAGAGTCATAACAGACCCGCCCTCTTCAAATCAGCCTTGTCCTCGAGGCTGATGATTCATGAATTCTGGGAATTTGATCTTCAAGTCGTCATAGTTCTCCCAAGTGGCATCTTCTATTGGTAGGTTCACCCACTGTATTAGAACTTCATTAGTGGGTCGTCGTCGTCGAGTCACGATCCGTTGATCAATAATGGCACTTCGCTGGGTCTGGAGTTCTCTTTGGGTAGTCATATTTGGTGGGTGGCTTTGGGCTGTCTCCAAGCACCTATTGACAACTGTCTCGCCGTCGATTTGTAGGTGATATGCCATACTCCTTTTCAATTTAGTACCCTGCATATAGAATAACTTGGTCCAAAATCTACTCGTGAAGATGCAAGTAGAATTTATCATAAGCACAATGCGTCCCTTATAGTGTAATTCTTTTGAGTCCCAATTGTAATGAGCCACGGAGCTTGGTGCTTCCTCCAATTTTTTTATAATCTTACTAGTCTCTGAATCTTCCTGCCATTCCATCTTAATATCCTTAAGAAAGTTGCTGGTCGGAAGTGAAATGGCTGAAACTTCAGCTTGCTCGGGTAGTTGCGAAAGCGCATCTGCAAGAACATTCTCTTTCCCCTTTTTGTAAGTTATTTCATAATCAAATCTAAGAAGTTTTGTTACCCATTTTTGCTGCTCAGGGGATGATATCTTTCGCTCCAAAAAGTACTCGAGGCTTTTATGGTTGGTTTTAATTTGAAATCGTCGACCAATCAAGTAGGGTCTCCACCTCGTTGCTGCGCGCACAATGGCAAGCATCTCCTTATCATATGTTGACTTATTTTGATGGGAGGGAGATAATGCCTTGCTAGTGTATGTGAGTGGTTGACCATCTTGCTTGAGAATGGCTCCAATTCTGACTCCAGATGTGTCAGCCTCAATAATGAAGGGTCGGTTGAAATCTGGTAGTGTTAGCACCGGCGTCGTCGTCATGGTTGCCTTAAGTTTGTCGAAGGCAGCAGAGGCTCTGTCCAACCATTGGAAGACATCTTTTTCTAGTAAGGAAGTAAGTGGTGCACTGATCTTTCCATAGTTTTTCACGAACTTGCGGTAGTAGCCTGTTAAACCCAGAAAGTCATGTAGCAATTTTATGTTTCTCGAGGTCGACCAGTTTTGCATTGCTCCAATTTTGAAGGGGTCCACTGCCACACCTTCCTTTGATATGATATGCCCAAGAGATTCCACCTTTTGTTGAAGAAAGCAAAAATTCGTGGTTGTTGTGTATTCAAAAGGTGGTTTTCCATATATGTCTTCTTCGCATGCTCGTATTTGATAATACCCGGATCAAAGGTCCAGCTTTGTAAAGATTTGTGCTCCCTTTCATCTAGCAATTCATCTACTATTGGAATAAAGTATTTGTCCTTGATGATTATGCCATTGAGAGCTCGGTAATCAACACATATTCGCCTTTTTCCGTCCTTCTTGCGTACAAGTAGCACCGGCGAAGAGTAGAGGTTGCAACATGGCCGAATAACTCCTGTTTCGAGCATCTCTTTTATAATCCTTTATATTTCATCCTTCTGGAGATGTGGATACTGATATGGCTAAGCATTTGCTGAAGATTTGCCTGGAAGAATCATTATACAATGATCATGCCGACGGGTAAGAGGTAGGTTGCGCGGTTCGTCAAATATATTTAAAAATTCAGCAAGCAAAGGAAGTAGATTTGGATCTTCAAATTCTGTTGGCTCTCCCTTAGTTTGCTGCTCAAGTTGTACCAAAAAGCCGCTGCATGCTTTATGCAAAACATTCTCCATTTGTTATGTGCAAATCATTGTTATGTCGCCCCCACGTTTCCCATGCAATGTCACCTGTTTCTCCTTACTGTAAAATTTCATAATTAGTTTCATAAAATTCCAAGAAATATCACTTAATGTCGTCAACCATTTAATTCTGAGTATGGCCTCATGATTGTTAAGAGGGAGAAGGAAGAAATCTGCAATTATCTCTTGGTCCTGCAGCAATAGTTTCTCCTGCAAGCACCTATGATCACAATTCAAAATCCGTCCGTCGATGACCTTAACATCAAACCTGCAGCGATTCTCGATAGGTAATGATATCCGAACAGCAAGCTTACTATTTAGGAAGTTAGTAGTACTGCCCGTGTCGATGAGAACAGTGATTGGTTGTTGTTTGAGAAGGCCTCCAATTTTCATCGTTTGCGGGTTTGAGTAGTCAGCTAGTGTATGTACCGTAACTTCGGTCGGTTGTGGCTCTTCTTCTACATCTTCTTCTTCATGTTCAAGGCTCTCTTTTGAATGTTCAATGACCTCTTCTTCTATCGGTTCAATCATAAGAAGTCCCCCTTTACGACAGTGATGCTCACGGCTCCACGGCTCGTCACAATGCCAACATAACCCCTTCGCATATCGCTCCTGAAGCTCTTCTCTTGTTAACCTATTTGGTGTAGGGACTTGGTCGACAGTAGGGGGGGCTAAGGGCTTCAATATTACTGGTTGAGGAGAGACCCTAGTCCTCCGAGCTTCATGGTTCAATTGCTCCTCTTGATGTCGTGCGAAAGAGATGGCTGCCATAAGCGTATACGGTTGTCGCGCTTTAACTTCTCCTAGGATCTCCGGCTTCAAGCCCTCAATGAAGGTCCTCAATAGCTGTTTTTGAGACCAATCATGAGTTTGATCAGATAACCTTTCAAACCTGGTTTGGTACTCCTGAATGGTGGAGGTTTGTTGGATCTTTGCTAGTTGTTCGTCAATATTCCCGTAATCTAATGGGATCCGGTGCTTTAGTTCTGGTATGATCGCACTCGTAATCGTAGCGGCGGTGACCAGATCTAGGGCGATGGTACTGTTACGGCGACGCTGTAGCGGCGTTGACACTGTAGCGGCGACCAGATCTAGGGCGACGCTGTAGCGGCGGCGAACAGATCTAGGGCGACGGTACTGTTATGGCGACGCTGTAGCGGCGGCGACACTGTAGCGGCGACCAGATCTAGGGCGACGCTGTAGCGGCGACGACCAGATCTACGGCGACGGTACTGTTACGGCGACACTGTAGCGGCGACCAGATCTAGGGCGACGGTACTGTTGCGGCGACGAAACTGTAGCGGTGACCAGATCTAGGGCGATGCTGTAGCGGCGGCGATACTGTAGCGGCAACCAGATCTAGGACTGTTGTGGTGATCGGATCTCCTGCAGCATCAGCTTCTCCCTAAGGGCGACGAGACCAGATCTCCCTAGGGCGATGGTACTGTAGCGGCGATCTGATATACTGCAGCGGTGGCTTTTCCCTATGGCGACGATTCTGTAGCGGAGATCAGAAAAGGGATCAAACATGGTAGCGACGGCCCCTAAGGCTGGCGACGATGGCGGGAGGGATGAAACGATGGCAAGACCCCCTATCGCTACCCCCCAAGTTGCTCTTCCACCATATCCTTTCCAGAGAGAAACTCCTTCGACGAAGCAGCATCGAAGTAGGTCGCGCTCTAGATCGCGGCAGCCTGCTCTCATTTCCAGCGATCCTCGGCCTTGGACTAGCCTCTTCAGGGCTCCGGTTGGAAGTCCAGATCTAAGCTTGGAATTCATTATTCCAGAAGTTCAGGCTGATAAGAAGATTGCTGTATACGAGACTGCTGATTCAGTAGAGCTTATTGAGACATGGTCTATGTCGATTGTTGGCTATGTGGTAGGTCTCAAAACTTCTTATTTCCCACTATCCTCATTTATCAAAACTCGATGGGGATTATCGTCATTTGATCTTCATATGCTGGAGAACGGATTCTTTGTTTGCAAGCTATACTCTGAAGAAGATCTGCAACGAATCCTCGAAGGATTCTGGACTATCCGCGGTCATCCAATGATTCTACGACGTTGGTCTCCTGATGTCCGTTTGGAGTTAGATAGCCTACAGTCTATTCCATTATGGGTATCCTTTCAAGGACTGCCTCTACATCTTTGGAGTCGACGTTTTATTGCAAAGTTATGCAGCACTCTGGGACAGCCACTCTACATCGACAAAGCAACAGCAGCTCAGACGAGATTAGCATTTGCACGAGCATGTGTGTTGGTTTCTTCCGATGAAGATCTTCCTAACGAGGTTTTCTATCGTGATCTTGACGGGAACACTCGGAAGGTACATGTCTCATATTCCTGAAAGCCTCAACGATGTCAGCGTTGCTTATCTTTTGGTCATGCAAATGGAGCTTGTCGACAAACCCCAAAACTAACCACAAAGGTCTATCGACCACGTCAAGTGCCTCAGCAACAAAGTGATTCTTCTCTAATGGCAATAGCACCGATGGTGGCAAAAACTATTGAGCACTCCGACTCGCAAGGAAAGCACCGCGGACAGAAGGACAATTCTAAAACTTTATCTCTTCCTATAATGTCAGAGCCTTCCACAACAGAGGTTTCCCATGTTACTAGTGGACAGGAGAAGCATAAGTCAGGAACTTCATCTCTTCCAATACCATCGGATCCATCTACAATCGCTCAACGAACTCAGGTCCAAGCAAATCTCGTCAGCAAGGATATTCTTCCTCAACAAACATCGCCAACAAGGATATTCTGTCTCAACAAACTCATGCCCCAACAAACCTCTCTAGCCAGGCTGCTCCAATAAGTACTATCCAGGATATTGTGCTGCAACAATCTTATCGAGCTTCAACAAACCCTGCCAATCAAGACCACATGATTCAAGGTACTTTAAAGTTTAAAAATCTGCAAGCTATAGATGAAATGGATAAATATAGGAATAAAGCCATAAAAGGTAAGGATATTGTGCGGGAGGAAAATACAAAACTGAAGGATAAGAAAAAGGATGGTACAATCCATCCAAAGTCGTAGGATGTATTCCTTACTACCTTTTCATTTGTTTATTACTAATGAAGATAACATGCTGGAATGTTCGCGGACTTAATAAGCCGGAGAAATGTCGGGAGCTCAACAGAATAATCAAGTCTGCCGCATGTGATATTGTTATTCTAGTGGAAATGAAAATTAAACAATCGCGCGTTCAAGCTCAAAAGAATTTAATATGGCCGGACGCAGAATTGTTTACCAATGACTCAAATGAAACTTTTGGTAGAATATGGGTCTTATGGCATCCTAACTCTATTAATGCTTGGTTTAGTTCTGCTACTGATCAATTCATTCATCTTAAGGTAGAGGATAAAAAGAATGGCTATCAATTCAATCTCGCTGGTATATATGCTTCAAACAGTATGCAAGAAAGAAATACTCTTTGGTCTGACCTGACTAATATTGTAAATGGTTGTCTCAATGTACCTTGGATTGTTCTTAGAGACTTTAATACTGTTCGGTACACAAATGAAAAAGAGGGGGGTAGACAACTTTCAGAAAGCCAGCTTCAAAGTTTTAATGATTACATTGACACTGCAGCATTATTTGATATGAAATCTGTGGGTAATTGGCTCTCCTGGAGTAATCAAGGTGCTGCTAACAGAAAAATAATGGCTCGACTTGATAGGTGTTTGATTAATCATGAATGGTTAACAGTTTACCCAGATTCACTTCTTGAGTATGGTGCTCCTTTGTTTTCTGACCATTCTTTAATGTATATACACGCAGAAAAATCGACACCAAGAGGCAAGAAACCGTTTAGATTCTTTAACATGTAGAGTACTCATCCTCAATTTCTTGATATTATCAGATCTGCTTGGAATGTTAATGTGCATGGATCCCCCCCTTACATCTTATGTCAAAAGCTCAAAGCCTGTAAAGCAGCACTAAAGGAGTGGAATACAAATACCTTTGGCAATATTAACACCAGAGTTCAATTTTACAGAAATAAACTAATGTCATTGCAACATGAGCTGCAACTTCAGCCAAATGATGAAAATATTATCTACAAAGAGACAGAAGCCAGAAATAACTTCATGCAAGCCTTAAAACAGGAGGAAAGTTTTGCAAAGCAGAAGTCTCGACAGAATTGGCTTACACTAGGGATTCCAATACTAAATTTTTCTATGCTTCAATTGCTACTCGAAGGGCTGTTAACCGTATCAGCAAATGCAGAGACAAAGATGATAATCTTATTGAGAATTTAGATGAGGTTAAAGCACACACAGAGCAATTTTTTTATTCCTTACTCAATCAAGCTGGGAAACCTAATAACATTCATGTGGAGCCGACTAGAAAACTTGATTTGGAAGCTATTTCAATCCTCAATGCCCCAATTACAGATGACGAAATTGTACGTGTTGTCTTTAAGTCACCAAGGCACAAAAGCCCAGGTCCAGATGGATTTCCAGCTGAATTTTACCAAACTGCTTGGTCTATTATTGGAAATGATGTGATCAAGGCTTGCCAACATTTCTTCTCTTCAGGTCATATTCTTAGAGAGATGAATTGCACTTTTATTTCTTTAATTCCGAAGAATGCAGGGGCTGATTCACTAGAGAACTATCGACCCATATCATTATGCAACTTTGTTTACAAGATCATCTCCAAATTATTGGCAAATAGAATGCAAAAGATAATACACAAGATTATTAGCCCAAATCAAGCTGCTTTCATCAAAGGGAGAAGTATACATCATAACATTTTGCTTGCTAATGACTTGGTCAAAGATTTGCATTCAAAAGCAAGAGGGACAAAAATCTGTTTTAAAGCTGATTTACGGAAAGCCTTTGATTCAGTTAATAGGAAGTTTATCTATAAGATGCTCCTCGATATGAACTTCCCACAGCAATGGGTTAATTGGATTCAATCTTGCCTGGAAACTCCAAAGTTTTCGATACTCTTTAATGGCTCACCTATTGGTTTTTTTGGGAGCACGAATGGCATCCGACAAGGTGATCCACTATCTCCGTATCTTTTTACTATTGCGATGGAAGGACTTAGCTGTATGTTAGAACATGCAGTCTTAAATGGCAGCATTAAGGTACCCATTGCTGGTTCTGTTCATATATCACATATAACATTTGCAGATGACTTACTTATCTTTCTCCAAAATGAACCAACTTCAGTAAAGAACCTGGCTACTAATATGAATGACTTTGGTATGATTTCTGAACTTCAGTTAAATCATGCGAAAAGTAAAGTATATATGAGCCCTTACGTTGTGGATAAGGTCTTTATTGTGCAAACTTTGGGGGTTAGTGAGGGAAGCTTGCCAGTTCCTTATTTGGGTCTCCCGCTCATATCCACAGGCATTCACAAAACCCATTGTCAGCCTATCTTGCAAAAAATAAAGAATAGAATTTCTGCTTGGAAAAATAGGTTTCTATCAAAAGCAGGACGACTCGAACTCATCCGTTCGGTATTGCACTCCTACTCTATATATTGGTGTAATGCATTTCTTCTACCTGCTGGACTTCTCCATGATATTGAACGATTATTAATGAACTTCTTCTAGAATGACACAAATGATAAGGCAATGCATATGGTAAATTGGGATAGCATTTGCAAACCGAAAGATGAAGGGGGGCTAAACTTGAGAAATATTAGAGATTGGAATCAAGCTTGTCTGGTACAGCAATTGTGGGATCTTTTGCAAAACAAATGTTCCTTATGGTCACATTGGGTTTCTGCTAGGTATCTTTCAAAGGAATCAATCTGGGAAATTTCAACAAGAACATACCACTCAGCAGCTTGGAAAGAAATTTTAAAGGCAAGGAATTGGCTAATCAAACACATTTCCTATGCAATCTCTTCTGGTACTAGTACAAATATGTGGTTTGATCCTTGGGTAAATGGGAAGAGTATATTTCAATTATATGGTGACAAAATACGAAAAGATCTTGGGGCTCCCAAAGATTGGAAGGTTTCTGAGTTCATTGCTAACGCTGCTTGGTGTCTCCCTAATCCTATTTCTCCCGAAATGTTATCACTTTGGCCGACTATTATAGCTATTTCAATCAGGAACAACTCTTCAGATATACTTATTTGGCCTCATGACAATGGCAAATTTAGTGCCACATCCGCATGGAATCAAATTAGGCAAAGAAATAACAAGTGGGTCCCAAGCAGTTAGACATGTGATCGATCGGGATCACAAAGACATTCCTTATGTACATGGTAGGCTCTTCTCAATAAACTACCGACAATAGACAATATGAAAAGAAGAGGTATTTATCATGTTAACCGATGCTCCCTTTGTATGCAACAAGAAGAAACTGTTGACCACCTCTATTTTGCTTGTGATTATACAAAATGGATATGGAAGGAGATTCTCCAGCGATTTGAACTCAATAGACTGCCGCAACCAAACTTGCACCAAGAACTAAGTGACCTCATGCAATGTTTCTCAAGAAAAGGGCCTCTAACACAACTGGCAAAGGTTACTTGGTGGAAGTGGAAGGAGAGATGCGCTATTTGGTGGAAGTGCTATTTCAGATGCGCTATTTGGTGGAAGTGGAAGGAGAGATGTAACAGAATATTTGAATGCCAACAATGCTCAATTATTGAAAGAGATTATTAGAGACTCAAGATCCTGTATGGAGCAAGATCTCAAAACGGAGCACTTTACCCAAAGAGAGAAAGATATTTTTATCAAATTTAATTTTGCTATTAGCTAAAGATCTTGGGAATGATGCCAAATTATGTACCCACAGGTAGTTTTGATATATCTGGATAAATATTTTCTATATTGATTATAATTATGTGTAGTCATAACTATCGCATTCGCACTCTATAAGTTACTTGTATAGATAAAGCTATTTGTAAAAACTTTACACATAATCAATTTACTTTTACTTACCAAAAAAAAAAAAATTCTCGTAATCAATTGGTCTGAAGCGAATCAGCAGTCCTTCTTTGAATTGTCGCCATGAAAGGACTCCATAAGTATGTTCACCATAGATACATCCGTGGTTTTGTGGTACCGAAAATATCGCTCCGCGCACGAGATCCAACCAATCGGGTCTCCTTCTTCCCATCTAGGGAAGTCCACTCTCATGCATGGATAGTTGGGGTTGGTCATAGAGCCTACCCTCCCTTGGAAGTCATCTCTTCGGGCTTGGTGTGATTGGGCAAAGCACTCTCCTTGATATGATTTCTTCGGGCTTAGTGGTCGGCCCAATCTGAGTTCGGCAAAGAGCATCCGAATCTTATCCTCCATTCACGCCTCCAAGGATTCGAATTTAGCATTGATTGCCTCCTTAGATACCATAGTATATGGCCCCAAATCAATGATGTTAAGATCTCTCTTTTGCTGTTGGGTTAAAGGCATGTATAGGTTGAGAGATGTGATGGTCGAAAGTGTTGGTGGATTGGTGGATGTAGGCTGCGGTTTAGGCTTATTTTGTGGCTGTTTTAGGTGCAGTTTGAGGGTGTGGTTTGGTAGAGTTTTAGGGCTGTGGATGAAAGTTTTGGATCTGTGATAGATGGTAGCAAAGGTTTGATAGAAATCCGTGGAAGTTGCAGCAAGTATGTGCTTGTCTTGTAAGAGTAGAATTGTCGTCGAAGAAATAACGGTTTCTCGACGTAATTTCCACCAAAAACTTGAGAGAATTGAGGAGGGAATTGATAGCAAAATCACAGTTTATAAGACAGCAAGGATATCTAATTTAATTAAGAAAATTTCGGCAGTATAACAGCAAGGAAATTGGTGCAAGTTGCAATTGCAAAATTATCGTCGAAAAATTTCAGCGGGTTACGATGAAAATTTGCAGCAACATAAAATCGTTTTTAGAGATGAATTTTTTAATAGATCAATCTTAGATGGAAGCCATGATGTTCTATGAAGTGTATAATAAAATTTCATTCAAAAAAGATTGCAAATAGATGGGTTAAGGCAACGATATGCAGCTGAAATTTTCTGCAGCATAGATTTTCAAGTACAGCAGATTGGACATAAAAGATCAGTAGTTTATATTGAGAATTTTTCGATGAAACCAAAGGGAAATCTACTGTTAGGAAGTGTCAAAGATGTCATAAAAATTTCGTACAAATTTGGATAGAAAAAGCACAGTAGCAAGATCAAACAGATAGTGCTATGCGGCTTGAATTCTGCAATTCAAGTGCAGCAGATTGGACATAAAAGATCAGTAGTTTATATTGAGAATTTTTCGATGAAACCAAAGGGAAATCCACTGTTAAGAAGTGTCAAAAATGTCATAAAAATTTCGTAGAAATTTGGATAGAAAAAGCACAGTAGCAAGATCAAACAGATGGTGCTATGCGGCTGGAATTATGCAATATATCTTTTGTCGTAGAGATGAAAACTTTGTGACGAAAAGTTTATGCAGCAATATAGGAACGATTTTTTTTTTTTTTTGATTTTCGAATAAGGATAACTAAATTGCAGCAGCAGTAAGGTAGGAAACTAGAACCTGTTGCAATTCACGGGGAGATCAAAGGATGATCCGTGGTGGTGGAGATGATGACGGAATTCGGTGACGATCTTTTAAGCAATTGTGGGAATTGCTTTGGATGGTTGTAGAGGGTTGATGGATGGCTGTGGAAGGGCAGCGAGACGCCAAGAACGCTGCTCTGATACCAGGTGTTAGAACCCTTGCAGATTCTAAACTTGGGGTTGATCTCTTTAGGGGATCGGCCTCCTTGGAACTCTATAGGGGTTCCTCCCTCCAAGTTGCTGCTCAAAGGCTATAGAAAAGATTCATCTATTGCTTATCAAAAGAGAAGGAATACATGGCTATTTATAGGGCTTCTAAACCCTAACTCCTAATAGGACTCCTACTTAAGACTCCTACTTCTAACCAACTCCTAATAGGACTCCTAGTCAAGACTCATATTCCCTTACAACTCTTAATTCTTCTCTAAGAAAACACCTCCTACATGAATGCCCCTCTCAATTAGGACTCTCCTAGCTAAAGTCCTAGCAGAATGTCCATCTCAATTAGGACTCTCCTAGCTAGAGTCCTAACAGTTTTACATGGATGTCCCTCTCAATTAGGACTCTCCAAGCTAGAGTCCTAACACAATCTTTGCAAATCCCAACTTAGCATTGTTAAGATCGAGAGCACTAAGAGGGGGGGGGGGGTGAATTAGTGCAGCGGAAATCTTTTAGCGATTAAAAAATGAAAGCTGCGTTCGTTCGATAAAAACGATTTCGATGTAAAAGCCGATTTTAAGATTACTTAAGATTCAATGCAGTTTACGTCTAAACACAATTTACGTTTAAATGCAGTTTGCGTCTAAACGCAGTTTTACGTCTAAACACAGATTTACGTCTAAACGCAGATTTACGTCTAAACGCAGATTTACGTCTAAACTCAGTTTATATCTAAAACGCAGTTTTACGTTTTAAACGTAGTTTGCGTCTAAATGCAGTTTTACGTCTAAACGTAGATTTACGTCTAAACGCAGATTTACGTCTAAACTTAGTTTGGGCAGTTTTACGTCTAAACACAATTTTACGTCTAGATGCAGTTTTAAAGGGATCTGAACTTAGAAACTCGTTCATAAAAGCGCAGAAGATAGTTTTGCAGAATCAAGGCGTAAACGTAAACTGCAATGTAAATATCGTACGAAAACACCGATTTACGTCTGAATGCAGATTCGGAAAGAACAGCAGTTAGAACTTGTTCGTAAAAGCGCAGAGAGCAGTAGTTATGAAGGAGGTTTGCAGTAATGATAAAGTGCTCAAAATAAACGCAAACCAGAGATTTAGAGTGGTTCGGTCAGTCTTGACCTACTCCACTTTTGGCTTCCTCCACCAACGAGGTCACTGACGTCAACTAGAGGCCTTCCTTCAATAGGCGAAGGCTAACTGCCCTTTTACAGTTTCTCTCCTTTTGACAGGCTCAGGAGACAACCTTTACAGACCTTTCTCTCCTCACTTTACAACTCAAAACTTGAAGAACAGAAGGAGGAGACTTAAAGGCTTTACAACACTTTTGAGCTCTTAGAAACACAGAAAAGATCAAGATTTCGGTGTAGGTCTGTGTCTCTTCAGTGCTGAATGGGTGGGGTATTTATAGGCCCCAACCCAATTCAAATTTGGAGCTCAAAACGATCAAATCCCGGAATTCCGGGATCATGCGGTTGCACCTCTTGACTGGAGAGGTTGCACCGCCTGGCAGAGCTCGAAGACTGAGCCCAAGCGGTGCCACCTCTTGACTGAGGCGGTTGCACCTCTCTGCCAGAGCTCGAAGACCGAGCTCAAGCGGTGCCACCTCTCTGTCAGGGAGGTTGCACCGCCCAGTCTTGCTCGAAGACTGAGCTCAGGCGGTGCTACCTCTCTGTCAGGGAGGTTGCACCGCCAAGTCTTGCTCGAAGACTGAGCTCAGGCGGTGCTACCTCCTGGCTGGGGAGGTTGCACCGCCCAGTCTCGCTGGGAGGCTTAGCCCAGGCGGCACGGTGCCACCTCCTGGCCTGGGCGGTTGCACCTCTTGGTGCAATCAGGGTCCGAATGGTTAGCTCCATTCGGCCCAATTTCAATCTTTCAGGGGCCCAATTGCCCCAAGATTAAGCCAATGGGATCACCTCCCATTTTCCAACTTAATCAATGTGCTAACTACGATTAAATCTTAGACAATTTCTGCAGCTTTGCTTCGGTGCGTCAATCGCTTCTTCCGGTAAGTTTCCGGCGAACTTCCATCGATCATCTGATGAATCCTCGGTGATGCTCCTGCGGACTTCCGGCAAACTCCTGGACTTTGCGACGATCCACTTGGCGAGTTCCAACAAGCTTCGCTTGGCAAGCTTCTGGACTTCTCGGATCTGTTCTCGCAGAACCTCCGACGACCGTCCGAACTTCCGTCGAACTCTCGAACTCCCAACGTGATCATGAACTTGACTCCGGCGCAACTCCTACTGCTTGTCTAACTTTCATCGTAGTTAATCCTGCACACTTATCTCAACACATAGATTAGACAACAAATAACAATTGACTTTTTTGGTAAGTAAAAGTAAATTGATTATGTGTAAAGTTTCTACAAATAGCTTTATCTATACAAGTCATAGACAAAGCCAAGTAACTTATAGAGTGCGAATGCGATAGTTATGACTACACATGCTGTAGACTATAACTCATAATTATAATCAATATAGAAAATGTTTATCCAGATATATCAAAACTACCTGTGGGTACATAATTTGGCATAATTCCCAAGATCTTTAGCTAATAGCAAAATTAAATTTGATAAAAATATCTTTTTCTCTTTGGGTAAAGTGCTCCGTTTTGAGATCTTGCTCTATACAGGATCTTGAGTCTCTAATAATCTCTTTCAATAATTGAGCATTGTTTGTGTGTTGGCATTCAAATATTCTGTTACATCTCTCCTTCCACATCCACCAAATAGCGCATCTGAAAGTAACCTTTGCCAGTTGTGTTAGAGGCCCTTTTCTTGAGAAACATTGCATGAGGTCGTTTAATTCTTGGTGCAAGTTTGGTTGCGGCAGTCTATTGAGTTCAAATCGCTGGAGAATCTCCTTCCATATCCATTTTATATAATCACAAGCAAAATAGAGGTGGTCAACAGTTTCTTCTTGTTGCATACAAAGGGAGCATCGGTTAACATGATAGATACCTCTTCTTTTCATATTGTCTATTGTCGGTAGTTTATTGAGAAGAGCCTGCCATGTACATAAGGAATGTCTTTGTGATCCCGGTCGATCCCATGTCCAACTGCTTGGGACCCACTTGTTATTTCTTTGCCTAATTTGATTCCATGTGGATGTGGCACTAAATTTGCCATTGTCATGAGGCCAAATAAGTATATATGAAGAGTTGTTCCTGATTGGAATAGCTATAAAGTCGGCCAAAGTGATAACATTTCGGGAGAAATAGGATTAGGGAGACACCAAGCACCGTTAGCAATGAACTCAGAAACCTTCCAATCTTTGGGAGCCCCAAGATCTTTTCGTATTCTGTCACCATATAATTGAAATATACTCTTCCCATTTACCCAAGGATCAAACCACATATTTGTACTAGTACCAGAAGAGATTGCATAGGAAATGTGTTTGATTAGCCAATTCCTTACCTTTAAAATTCCTTTCCAAGCTGCTGAGTGGTATGTTCTTGTTGAAATTTTCCAGATTTATTCCTTTGAAAGATACCTAGCAGAAACCCAATGTGACCATAAGGAACATTTGTTTTGCAAAAGATCCCACAATTGCTGTACCAGACAAGCTTGATTCCAATATCTAATATTTCTCAAGTTTAGCCCCCTTTCATCTTTCGGTTTGCAAATGCTATCCCAATTTACCATATGCATTGCCTTATCATTTGTGCCATTCCAGAAGAAGTTCATTAATAACCGTTCAATATCATGGAGAAGTTCAGCAGGTAGAAGAAATGCATTACACCAATATATAGAGTAGGAGTGCAATACCGAACGGATGAGTTCGAGTCGTCCTGCTTTTGATAGAAACCTATTTTTCCAAGAAGAAATTCTATTCTTGAGTATGGTGCTCCTTTGTTTTCTGACCATTCTTTAATGTATATACACGCAGAAAAATCGACACCAAGAGGTAAGAAACCGTTTAGATTCTTTAACATGTGGAGTACTCATCCTCAATTTCTTGATATTATCAGATCTGCTTGGAATGTTAATGTGCATGGATCCCCCCCTTACATCTTATGTCAAAAGCTCAAAGCCTGTAAAGCAGCACTAAAGGAGTGGAATACAAATACCTTTGGCAATATTAACACCAGAGTTTAATTTTGCAGAAATGAACTAATGTCATTTCAACATGAGCTGCAACTTCAGCCAAATGATGAAAATATTATCTACAAAGAGACAGAAGCCAGAAATAACTTCATGCAAGCCTTAAAACAGGAGGAAAGTTTTGCAAAGCAGAAGTCTCGACAGAATTGGCTTACACTAGGGGATTCCAATACTAAATTTTTCTATGCTTCAATTGCTACTCGAAGGGCTGTTAACCGTATCAGCAAATGCAGAGACAAAGATGATAATCTTATTGAGAATTTAGATGAGGTTAAAGCACACACAGAGCAATTTTTTTATTCCTTACTCAATCAGGCTGGGAAACCTAATAACATTCATGTGGAGCCGACTAGAAAACTTGATTCGGAAGCTATTTAAATCCTCAATGCCCCAATTACAGATGACGAAATTGTAATGTTGTCTTTAAGTCACCAAAGCACAAAAGCCCAGGTCCAGATGGATTTCCAACTGAATTTTACCAAACTGTTTGGTCTATTATTGGAAATGATGTGATCAAGGCTTGCCAACATTTCTTCTCTTCAGGTCATATTCTTAGAGAGATGAATTGCACTTTTATTTCTTTAATTCCGAAGAATGCAGGGGCTGATTCACTAGAGAACTATCGACCCATATCATTATGCAACTTTGTTTACAAGATCATCTCCAAAGTATTGGCTTCGCAAAAGGTAATACACAAGATTATTAGCCCAAATCAAGCTGCTTTCATCAAAGGGAGAAGTATACATCATAACATTAGACTTGGTCAAAGATTTGCATTCAAAAGCAAGAGGGACAAAAATCTGTTTTAAAGCTGATTTACGGAAAGCCTTTGATTCAGTTAATAGGAAGTTTATCTATAAGATGCTCCTCGATATGAACTTCCCACAGCAATGGGTTAATTGGATTCAATCTTGCCTGGAAACTCCAAAGTTTTCGATACTCTTTAATGGCTCACCTATTGGTTTTTTTGGGAGCACGAATGGCATCCGACAAGGTGATCCACTATCTCCGTATCTTTTTACTATTGCGATGGAAGGACTTAGCTGTATGTTAGAACACGCAGTCTTAAATGGCAGCATTAAGGTACCCATTGCTGGTTCTGTTCATATATCACATATAACATTTGCAGATGACTTACTTATCTTTCTCCAAAATGAACCAACTTCAGTAAAGAACCTGGCTACTATTATGAATGACTTTGGTATGATTTCTGGACTTCAGTTAAATCATGCGAAAAGTAAAGTATATATGAGCCCTTACGTTGTGGATAAGATCTTTATTGTGTAAACTTTGGGGGTTAGTGAGGGAAGCTTGCTAGTTCCTTATTTGGGTCTCCCGCTCATATCCACAGGCATTCACAAAACCCATTGTCAGCCTATCTTGCAACAAATGACAATTGACTTCATCATCAAAATCCGAGATTCAACAATCTCTCCCTTTTTGATGATGACAATCAATTGATAATGGAGTTATCCTTAACTCCCCCTGTCTATATGCCATAGTTGAGATAAGTCAACCTTGAATTCAAGACCCAAGAATTCAAGTGACGTATTGATAAGTTAGATCAGTTAAACTTATCAATACTCCCATCATGATACTCATGATGTATCTCTTCAAAGATGATGTCAAGGCTTGACATACATCATCAAGTTTGTATGATTGTGTTTGTAACTATTCATCATGTAGTTTGGACATTATTATATAAAGCTGTGAAGCACTATTACATGATGCACACATTTGAAATATTCTAGCAAGTTTTGCATTTTCTTCACATGATAAGATATCTTTTTTTTTTTTTTTTGGTAAGTAAAAGTAAATTGATTATGTGTAAAGTTTCTACAAATAGCTTTATCTATACAAGTCATAGACAAAGCCAAGTAACTTATAGAGTGCGAATGCTATAGTTATGACTACACATGCTGTAGACTATAACTCATAATTATAATCAATATAGAAAATATTTATCCAGATATATCAAAACTACCTGTGGGTACATAATTTGGCATCATTCCCAAGATCTTTAGCTAATAGCAAAATTAAATTTGATAAAAATATCTTTTTCTCTTTGGGTAAAGTGCTCCGTTTTGAGATCTTGCTCCATACAGGATCTTGAGTCTCTAATAATCTCTTTCAATAATTGAGTATTGTTTGTGTGTTGGCATTCAAATATTCTGTTACATCTCTCCTTCCACATCCACCAAATAGCGCATCTGAAAGTAACCTTTGCCAGTTATGTTAGAGGCCCTTTTCTTGAGAAACATTGCATGAGGTCGCTTAGTTCTTGGTGCAAGTTTGGTTGCGGCAGTCTATTGAGTTCAAATCGCTGGAGAATCTCTTTCCATATCCATTTTGTATAATCACAAGCAAAATAGAGGTGGTCAACAGTTTCTTCTTGTTGCATACAAAGGGAGCATCGGTTAACATGATAGATACCTCTTCTTTTCATATTGTCTATTATCGGTAGTTTATTGAGAAGAGCCTGCCATGTACATAAGGAATGTCTTTGTGATCCCGGTCGATCCCATGTCCAACTGCTTGGGACCCACTTGTTATTTCTTTGCCTAATTTGATTCCATGCGGATGTGACACTAAATTTGCCATTGTCATGAGGCCAAATAAGTATATCTGAAGAGTTGTTCCTGATTGGAATAGCTATAATAGTCGGCCAAAGTGATAACATTTCGGGAGAAATAGGATTAGGGAGACACCAAGCACCGTTAGCAATGAACTCAGAAACCTTCCAATCTTTGGGAGCCCCAAGATCTTTTCGTATTCTGTCACCATATAATTGAAATATACTCTTCCCATTTACCCAAGGATCAAACCACATATTTGTACTAGTACCAGAAGAGATTGCATAGAATAAGATATCAACTCAGGGCATAATGCAAACTTTAGCACATGTTCATATATTTCTTGGTGATGCAAGGATGGCATAATCATAGCAGTGTTTGTAGCATCACTCATAGTATTTCTAATCATAGCAGTGTTTATCAATTCATGTATTTCTCCCCCTTTGTCATCAACAAAAAGCATAGTAATTATGATACTAGGAAAATAATATTGGCAAGCTTATAGAGTAATTTTACATAGATTGCTTTAAATACTTATTCCCCTTTTTTGTAAAGATTTTGCAGGATGGAATACATACACATCACTTCATCAAATTTATTCATGAAAGTGTACGAGAAAATCTGTTTTATAGTATTCGAATAAATAAGATACATTCGGACAAGATTTTGTTGCAGATTTTCACATAGAAACATGGCAATCAAGTGATTTGATAATTCAATATAGTCTGAAAAATAATTTTAGCATGTTTATCTATTCGGACACATCAACATCCCTAATTCTCTTCGAATGAAATCAAATTGTTCTTCACTTAGAGGTTTTGTAAAAATGTCAGCTAGTTGATGTTTAGTATCAATGAACTCTATGGTTACGTCATGATTAGTGACATGATCTTGTATAAAGTGATGTCTAATATCAATATGTTTTGTTCTTGAGTGTTGTATAGGATTGGTTAAGCAAATTGCACTCATGTTATCACATTTAATGGGAATATCTTTAAGATTAACTTTGTAATCTTCTAAAGTGTTTTTCATCCATACAACTTGTGCACAGCATGCATTTACTGCAATATATTCAGCTTCGATTGTTGATAGTGCAACCGAGTTTTGTTTCTTTGATGACTAGGAAACAAGGGCATGTCCTAAGAATTGACATGATCCTGATATGCTTTTTCTATCTAATCTACAACCAGCAAAGTCTGCATCAGCATAAGCAATTAACTCAAAATTCTCTGATTTTGGGTACCATAATCCTAGATTTGTGGTACCATTAAGATATCTAAATATTCTTTTAACTGCTTTGAGATGAGATATCTTAAGGTTTGATTGAAATCTAGCACAAAGTCCTACACTGAACATGATATCTGGTCTGGTAGCAGTGAGGTAAAGTAAACTTCCTATCATACCCCTATAAGTTTTTTGATCAAAGTTTTCTCCACTTTCATCAATTTCTAACTTAGTGGAGGTGCTCATAGGAGTATTACTAGCCTTTGAGTTGTTCATACTAAACCTTTTTAATAAATTCATGACATATTTAGTTTGACTAATAAAGATGCCATTGCTTAGTTGTTTGATTTGTAAACTTAAGAAGAATGTTAATTCTCCCATTAAGCTCATTTCGAATTCAAGACTCATAGTTAAAGCAAAAGATTCACAAAGAGATTCATTTGTAGAGCCAAAGATAATATCATCAACATAAATCTGAACAATGAGAAAATTATTTTTAAAATTCTTGATAAATAATGTAGTATCAACCTTGCCTTTTGTAAAGTTATTTTTGATAAGAAAAGAACTAAGTCTCTCATACCAAGCCCTTGGGGCTTGTTTTAAACCATAGAGAGCTTTAGTTAATCTAAACACATGATTAGGGAGGCTATTATTTTCAAATCCAGGAGGTTGTTCAACATAAACTTTTTCGAAAATAAAGCCATTTAAAAAAGCGCTTTTAACATCCATTTGAAATAACTTAAGATTATTACTACTAGCGTAGGCAAGGAGCATCCTTATGGCTTCCAATCGAGCCACAGGTGCGAAGGTTTCTTCGTAATCGATACCTTCTTCTTGGTTGAAACCTTTGGCCACTAATCTAGCCTTGTTTCTAACCACAATACCATTTTCATCTTGCTTGTTTCTGAAAACCCATTTAGTACCAATTACTAAATGGTTATTTGGCCTAGGAACAAGCGTCCACACCTCATTTCTCTCAAATTGATTTAATTCATCTTGCATTGCGATAATCCATGAATCATCTTTCATGGCTTCATCAACACATTTGGGTTCAATTTGGGAGAGAAAGGCGGCGTTGGCACAAAAATTTTTAAAAGAAGATCGTGTTTGAACCCCCTTTGATGTGTCTCCTAATATTAGCTCCTTAGGATGAGCATCTACATACTTCCAATCTTTGGGTAAGGATGTTTCGGAAGTGGATACATCCAAGTTGCTAGTTGGAGAAGGGGTTTCATTTATTTTTTTTTGGTAAGTAAAAGTAAATTTATTATGTGTAAAGTTTCTACAAATAGCTTTATCTATACAAGTCATAGACAAAGCCAAGTAACTCATAGAGTGCGAATGCGATAGTTATGACTACACATGCTGTAGACTATAACTACCTGTGGGTACATTATTTGGCATCATTCCCAAGATCTTTAGCTAATAGCAAAATTAAATTTGATAAAAATATCTTTTTCTCTTCAGGTGAAGTGCTCGGTTTTGAGATCATGCTCCATACAGGATCTTGAGTCTCTAATAATCTCTTTCAAGAGCTGAGCATTGTTTGTGTGTTGACATTCAAAGATTCTATTACATCTCTCCTTCCACATCCACCAAATAGCGCATCTGAAAGTAACCTTTGCCAGTTGTGTAAGAGGCCCTTTTCTTGAGAAACATTGCATAAGGTCACCTAGTTCTTGGTGCAAGTTTGGTTGCGGCAGTCTATTGAGTTCAAATCGCTGGAGAATCTCCTTCCATATCCATTTTGTATAATCACAAGCAAAATAGAGGTGGTCAACAGTTTCTTCTTGTTGCAAACAAAGGGAGCATCGGTTAACATGATAGATACCTCTTCTTTTCATATTATCTATTGTAGGTAGTTTATTGAGAAGGGCCTGCCATGTACATAAGGAGTGTCTTTGTGATCCCGATCGATCCCATGTCCAACTGCTTGGGACCCACTTGTTATTTCTTTGCCTAATTTGATTTCATGCAGATGTGGCACTAAATTTGCCATTGTCATGAGGCCAAATAAATATATCTGAAGAGTTGTTCCTGATTGGAATAGCTATGATAGTCGACCAAAGTGATAGACACCAAGTGCCGTTAGCAATGAACTCGGAAACCTTCCAATCTTTGGGAGCCCCAAGATCTTTTCGTATTCTATCGCCATATAATTGAAATATACTCTTCCCATTCACCCAAGGATCGTACCACATGTTAGTACTAGTTCCAAAAGAGATTGCATACGAAATGTGTTTGATTAGCCAATTCCTTGCCTTTAAAATTCCTTTCCAAGCTGCAGAGTGGTATGTTCTTGTTGAAATTTCCCAGATTGATTCTTTTGAAAGATACCTAGCAGAAACTCATTGTGACCATAAGGAACATTTGTTTTGCAAAAGATCCCACAATTGTTGTACCAGGCATGCTTGATTCCAATCTCGAGTATTTCTCAAGTTTAACCCCCCTTCATCTTTCGGTTTGCAAATGCTATCCCAATTTACCATATGCATTGCCTTATCATTTGTGCCATTCCAGAAGAAGTTCATTAATAACTGTTCAATATCTTGGAGAAGTCCAGCAGGCAAAAGAAATGCATTACACCAATATATAGAGTAGGAGTGCAATACAGAACGGATGAGTTCGAGTCGTCCTGCTTTTGATAGAAGCCTATTTTTCCAAGAAGAAATTCTATTCTTTATTTTTTGCAGGATAGGCTGACAGTGGGTTTTGTGAATGCCTGTGGATATGAGCGGGAGACCCAAATAAGGAACTGGCAGGCTTCCCTCACTAACCCCCAAAGTTTGTGCAATAAAGACCTTATCCTCAACGTAAGGGCTCATATATACTTTACTTTTCGCATAATTTAACTGAAGTCCAGAAACCATACCAAAGTCATTCATAATAGTAGCCAGGTTCTTTACTGAAGTTGGATCATTTAGGAGAAAGATAAGTAAATCATCTGCAAATGTTATATGTGATATATGAATAGAGCCAGCATTGGGTACCTTAATGCTGCCATTTAAGACTGCATGAGTCCTTCCATCGTAATAGTAAAGAGATACGGAGAGAGTGGATCACCTTGTCGGATGCCATTTGTGCTCCCAAAAAAACCAATAGGTGAGCCATTAAAGAGTATCGAAAACTTTGGAGTTTCCAGGCAAGATTGAATCCAATTAACCCATTGCTGTGGGAAGTTCATATCGAGGAGCATGTTATAGATAAATTTCCTATTAACTGAATCAAAGGCTTTCCGTAAATCAGCTTTAAAACATATTTTTGTCCCTCTTGCTTTTGAATGCAAATCTTTGACCAAGTCATTAGCAAGCAAAATGTTATGATGTATACTTCTCCCTTTGATGAAAGCAGCTTGATTTGGGCTAATGATCTTGTGTATTACCTTTTGCATTCTATTTGCCAATACTTTGGAGATGATCTTGTAAATAAAGTTGCATAATGATATGGGTCGATAGCTCTCTAGTGAATCTGCCCCTGCATTCTTCGGGATTAAAGAAATAAAAGTACAATTCATCTCTCTAAGAATTTGACCTGAAGAGAAAAAATGTTGGCAAGCCTTGATCACATCATTTCCAATAATAGACCAAGCAGTTTGGTAAAATTCAGCTGAAAATCCATTTGGACCTGGGCTTTTGTGCTTTGGTGACTTAAAGACAACACATACAATTTCGTCGTCTGTAATTGGGGCATTGAGGATTGAAATAGCTTCAAGTTTTCTAGTCGGCTCCACATGAATGTTATTAGTTTTCCCAGCTTGATTGAGTAAGGAATAAAAAAATTGCTCTGTGTGTGCTTTAACCTCATCTAAATTCTCAATAAGATTATCATCTTTGTCTCTGCATTTGCTGATACGGTTAACAACCCTTCGAGTAGCAATTGAAGCATAGAAAAATTTAGTATTGGAATCTCCTAGTGTAAGCCAATGCTGTCGAGACTTCTGCTTTGCAAAACTTTCCTCCTGTTTTAAGGCTTGCATGGAGTAATCAAGGTGCAGCTAACAGAAAAGTAATGGCTCGACTTGATAGGTGTTTGATTAATCATGAATGGTTAACAGTTTACCCAGATTCACTTCTTGAGTATGGTGCTCCTTTGTTTTCTGACCATTCTTTAATGTATATACACGCAGACAAAGCGACACCAAGAGGCAAGAAATCGTTTAGATTGAGAAGGGGTTTCATTTAAATTTAAGGAATCAAAATTAACATCATCATCAAGATCATTTTTCTTAATTTCGGAAATCTCATTAAAAACAACATGAATGGATTCTTCAATAATTAAAGTTCTTTTATTGAAGATACGAAAAGCTTTAGAAACCGAAGAATAACCAAGAAAGATTCCTTCATCGGATTTATTATCAAATTTTCCTAAGTTATCCTTTTCATTTAAGATAAAACACTTACACCCAAAGACTTTAAAATATGAAACATTGGGTTTTTCGTTATTCCATAACTCATAGGGAGTTTTGGTGAGTAAGGGTCTTACTAGTACTCTATTCAAAATATAACATGCAGTGTTTACGGCTTCGGCCCAAAAGTATTTGGGTAGGCTGTGTTCATTCAACATGGTTCTTGCCATTTCTTGTAGA